>NC_140582.1:231814262-232414262 GCF_964204655.1 Triturus cristatus | reverse complement strand
GCTAAATGTGTATGAAAGAATATTGATTCAAACTGTGCACCCTTTTCAAACCATAGTCAGAATGCAGGCAAAACATGCACGATTATCTCAATGTTAGTTAGTTAGTGAAAGGTCTTAATGGAAAGGTTGTGTATCTACCACTGTATTTTAAACATTCAAATTCTTGTGATAGATTGAGAAGTAGACAAACTATTAGTAGTTTTAGTAAATGGTGTCCCAGTGAAGAATAAAAAGCTTTGGCAGGTATTGGTTAGTATAGAGAAAGTTAAAAAAGCCATATATCAAAAGTGAAAACCTATTATATGCAAATACAGATCACCATTTGACTTTACTAGGGACCACCACTTCAAAGTCTACTGAGAGTGGGCAATTTGGCAAAGTAGATTTTTCAAAAGCTGAAGGGTGTATGAGCACTACAGTATTCTTCCTCTTCATTCTAGGGATGTAGTGGATAATGCTTTGGCATAATATCAAACAAAACAAGCCAAAGGTGACCCTGTGGGAAAAGAGTTTAGAGGCTTGCTGCTTTCCAAATCTCTTTCCAACTGAAGAAGGAGGTCGTTATGATGATCGGCCAGTTCAAATACCTGCTACAGAGTACAGATCAACTAGACTGTATTCGGAAGATGCCAGATTTAGACAAAATATTCCCTAACTGTTTCACCTTCTGTTTGAAAGTGAACTGTCAGTTTTGTCACATGTGGTTGCGCATAATGTGAAAACAAAATCTGAGTGCAAGAGAGTGTGTTAAAATAAGTTTATAGAAAATATGAGAATCTTGACTATAACCTCATGTATCTTATGGAATGCCAGTGCTTTACTAATGAGTACTAGTTTCGTCCGCATGGTAAGCTGAGGTGCACGTTGCAAAAATGTAGTGTTGCAGGGATTCTGCGGTGGCAACAGAACTATGTTTGGGACCATAGAACATTAGTAGGCAGGGATTGAGTTATCCTATCACCTTAGTACTTATGAGCCCAGGACCGCATAGCTATAGTGTCTCACTTGCCCTCCTACTCATTCACAGAGGAACAAGTGATTAGACACCATGGAACACAATACTCCTAACCCTTTCAGGAATCAAAGTGACAGGGCAAACCCTTTCATTCTCACACTCGTACTTGTCCAAATAAGATTGAACAGAGACACGAGAAAAGTTTAAAATATTTATTTTAACTATCATGCTCTAGTATGCAGTATACGTGCCACAATAAGTAAGAAGATGCCTAACACAAATACGATCAGTATAATAAGTAATTCATAAACCATAAAAGGAGCTGTCCTTATATTAGACAGGGCATACTAATCCCCCTCCCCTGCTACAGAAGCAAGGTGATTATATATCAGAAGATCTCTGGGTGTTGGTAGTTGACCCCATACCTTAGCATGCACAGATGAAAGTTCTACATCTCAGGTGCAGTTGCGATCTCTTCTCTGCATCTCTCTCCAAGTGTGTATCTGCATGTCTGTGCCTACCTATAGGAGAAAGAGTATGTGTTTGCAAACAACAGCTGCATTTGTGTGTTGTGCCTAAGTGCTAGAGCCTGACCAGAACAGAATAACAGGAGGCATGGTTGTTTGACCTTGTCTACCGTCTTCAGACTAAATCCCAGGAAAGAACAGAATGCAAAAAACAACAGCAGGTTCTGTGTGAAAGTACAGCGTGGCGCCAAGCAAGATACGTTTGCATAGTAACTTGCGCAAAGCAGAGAGCAGCCTGCTACGAGCACAGGCTAACATAAGGGATAATGACAATAGGCCTGCATGGGACAGGTGAGTAGGTGCCCCAACATTGTTTGTAACTCTAAGGGGCCCATTATGATACGGCCTTTAAAGGCTCTGACCTTTGGTCATTATGTTGGAGGCGGTCAGAAAGGAAACCAACCAGTCATTCCGACTGGCTTCCAACAGTCGGCAGTCTGCCAGTCAGAATCCAGCCTGTAATCTCAAGGGTGGGTCTTTCCGCCCTTGAGATTACAATCATGGTTTCCGACATGGTTTCCATGCCGGTCTGCCCAACATGGAAACCATGTTGGAAAGCACTGGATGATTTGCATGAGTTCCTTAGAGAGGCTAACTTCAACATTCTAATCATTATTTTTAAAACAACATGTGAATTATGCTCAGTGGATCCTGCAAAGGTATGGAGGTGCTTTAATCATATATTTCAAGCCATACTTCACATTATCTGCAATAAACAAATCCTCCTCTTCTTTAGGTACTGTTTATTTTTGGAGGAAAGATACCAAGCATGGGGTGCCCCACACATTCACATGTTTGTGTGGATTAATGGTGCACCAAAATTGTAGAGGATGATGAGGAGTCAGTACTAGTGTTCATCGAGCAGTATATAACATGTGAGATTCCCTATGAGAGTCTCAACAAAACTCTTAGGCAGCTAATGTTGAGATTTCAGTCCCAATGATGTTGGAAGTATTGTTGTCACAAATACAGAACCAAAGGTAAATACTATACCAAATGTTGGCTTGGTTTCCCACGGCCTGTTATCTCTAAAGGAAGAGTAACCAGTATTATGTCTACAGTCAGACATACAGTAACTGGCAAATCTCCTAAGAAGAGAGGTGAGGCTGTGAAACTCATCAATGACTACAACCCTGTAATTTTGTCTATGTAGAATGCAAATATGGACATTCAGTTTGTGGAAGACAATTCAATTGCTGTTGCACGCTATGTTATCTCTATACTATGCTATCCTATACTATACTATACTATACTAGGTATTTATAAAGTGCATTGCAACCCTTTGGGCATCCCATCGCTGAATGTCATGTCCGTTGCATATCACCTGGGGAGTCAGCCAGGTTAATTAAATAGGTAGGTCTTAAGTTGTTTTCTGAAACTGTGCTCATCCTTGATCTTTCTCAGTGAAAGAGGAAGAGTGTTCCAAAGTTTTGATGCCAAGTAAAAAAGGGATCATCCCCCACTTTTAGCCTTATTAATCCTGAGTACTGAAAACAGCTTCTGTTTGATGGATCGTAAAGGTCTGTTGGGGACATAGAGGGTCAAGAGTCGCTATAATAGTGGAGGGCTCTTGCCATGCACTACTCAGTGGCCCAGGCCAAGACATTTAAATGTAATTTGTTAGAGATTGGTAGCCAGTGAAGGCCTACGAGGGTAGGGGTGGCAGAATGATATACGGGTATTTTTTTAGGAATACATGCTGCAGCCTTTTGAACCACTTGTAATCGCTTGATTACATATACTGGGCAAATAAACTGAGTTACCATAATCAAGCTGGGACAGTACAAGGCCCTGGACTACAGTTCTGTGGGTGGCAGAGGGGATCTAGGCTAGAGCTTTCCTCAGCCGCCTAAGTATGCCAAAGCAACTGTCCGCCAACTTTCTCACTTGATGCTCCATTGTCAGAGGACTATCAATCGTGATTCCTAGACTTTTATTTCATTTTTAGGGGGGGAGGTCTCCCAGGCAGTCGGGCCAACATAGCTCTGTCCAGAGGGATGGATTGTTGCCGACCTTGGTTATGTCCCCATTTGATTTTAGATAACTGTTTTACATCCAGTCAGTAACGTCTCTTAAGCATGCATTTAGTTGATTCAAGAGTACTGTGGTGTCTGAGGTGAAAGGAGTAATTATTTGGTTATCATCCACGTATGATACCATTGAGCCCATGTCTTGCTATAATATCTGCCTGTGGTCGGTCATAAACAATAAATAATGTTGGGCTCAGAGACAAGCCCTGTGGCACACCATATCACCGTACTCCAATGTCAAGGGGTCTGAACTGAATGTTTCCTCACACACTTGGAAACTTTCAAACGGATATTGGGTGGAACTGGGTCCAGCGGGGATCCTAATTTAATCAAGATAAGTAGACTTTCGACATTTTGTGTTCTGATCTTTGGGAAGGTTAAAAAATTCTCCTTGGCCTCCGCTAGCTGGTGTGTTATATTGCCAATGATATTGAGATTCAGACACTTCAGCAAGGTGGCACAAATTTTATTAACCTTTTTCACAACCTTGCTAGCATGTTACATCTAGCCTTAGAGGCTGTCAGTCCAGCTTGCGTTGTGGAAGGCATCAAAAATGAATTCACAACGTTGAAAAGCTCTTTTTGTGGAGTTGACAGCATTATCAATATTATCACTAATGAAGGAGGCTCTAGCTTTCCTAATAGCATAGTGGTATTTCTTTACGGTGTCCATGTCTGAGTCGTAGTGCTTTTTTCCACTTTCTTTTGTTTCTTTTACATTCCTTTTTAAGGTCATTTGTGAAGTAGTTTAGTTCTAAACATACAGAAACAAACATTGCAATTGGCAAATTATTTTTAACTGGTTGTAATGGTTGTTTAGTTAGACTTAATAAAGCCTCATAAACCTCCGTAAACTGTCTTGACAAAGTGCTGATAAGATAGAATTCTTTCATTTGACTCTCCTCCAGCTGTTTAAACCTTGGCACCATGAAGAAGAACTATTGGGTGATTTTGACAGCTGTGAAAATGCTTTAAATGGAGTTAAAGACCAGATTGAATGTTCAGTGTTTCTTAATCATTTAACATTGTTGAATGGTGAGATTCAAAAAGAGGAGGCTGTAGAGTTGTGACCTCAAAGGATATGTTAGAAATTGGGTTTCTGCTTGGCAGAGGTATGCACAATGTCCATGCAGGAACCACAATCTTAGTCAGGGTAAGTCACAACATACCCAAAGTTATCTTGTCCTCACCCACTGGTAGTTTGGCACAGAGCAGTCAGGCTTAACTTAAGAAGCAATGTGTAAAGTATTTGTGCAACACTTCAAACAGTAACAAAGCAAATACACCACAAAAAGACTCCACATCAGTTTGGAGAAATAGAGGGTATATCTATAAGTAAAACAAGACCAAAATCCAATTAGTAGAACTTGAGAAATTCGTTTTTTAAAGAATAAACTGTAAAATAGCGCTTGGAAGCAATAAGTGGCTATTTGGGATATCTGGTCTCACTGGACTGGGGCAAAGTCAAAAGTTCAGCCGACTGCAATAGAGCGCAGGCCGGATACAGGGACTCACTTGGGCCAGATAAAGAAAAGTACCTTGATCCTGGTTTGGGTCAACGTCAAGGAAGATGTGTGATGCAGCCGAGGCAATGCATCGGTTCCAATCCTGCAAAGGAGGGAGATGCATTAATTTTCCTCATCCAAAGGCTGTGATGCGTTGGTTCTGAGGGTGATGCATTGGTTTCGTTCTTGTAGCAGAGGATGCGTAGACTCCAAGGGAGGTATGCTGACGATGCCCCGGGTCCGCTCCATGCTTTGATGTGAATGTGCCCTTTCTGATCCCCGCAACAGCTAAGATGCGCCAGTTTGATGAAGATGTGTGGGTTGGCTGGAGTAGCACCTTAAGCCTCACTTCCAAGGGTACAGGGTCCAGGACTCGGGTAGTACCACTTGACAGGGCAGACTCACAGATGGCAGAGTCCAGGTGCAGATACAGGTGGGCTGGAAGTCTTTTATGTCCCTAAGACTTCAATCAGGAGGCAAACCAGCAAGCCTTTCGTTTCATTCTGGGTTCAAGTGATGCAGGGCCAGTCCTTCTCACTCAGGCAGGGGAACAGCAGCCAGGAGGGCAGCACAGCAAGGCAGGAGTTCAGCAAAGCAGTAGTCCAAAGTTCATGATCTCATAGTCAATATCCACTTGGCCAGTCCATTATTGATAATGAGGCAGCCATTGCAATGAATGAGATGTAGAATGATATGGACGAAGTTATGATTCAAACTATAGATTTGGATGAGTTGGTAGGTCAACTAAATGAAGAGCAACTACAGATATAACTGGAGATAACTGCATCAGTGGATCATTGAATTCGATAATTGTGAATGTACTTCACCACATTAAAGCCCACACTTCTATATGTTACTGGACAAGCAGGGACCTGGGAGTGTCCTGATAAAAGTGGTTACTGCATATGCCCACAAAAAAACTGATTGCAACCTACCTTGTGTTGTAACAGCACCCACTGGACTAGCTGCACAATATATAAAAGGGATTACTTGTATCAACGTCGGATGTTGCCAGTGGAGCATGATAGCAAACTGGAGTACTACAAGTTATCTGGTGATACACGTCACGAAGTATCAGAAGTTCTTATGAAATCAAAGGTGTTGATTATAGATGAGGTGAGCATGGTGTTAAACTTAATAATGCCTTTGTTCACCTGAAAATACAAGATGTTCTCAGGACAGACTATGATATTTTGTTTGGTGGTAAACACGTTGTAGTGTTTGGGGATCTATTTCAGCTGACCCCTGTGAAAGGTCAGCCAGTGTTCAATAAATTGCTCCCTGAGCAAACTAGAAATTCATTAGGTAGCATTAGAAATGTTAACATTTGGATGAATTTCCAATATAGAGAGCTCAGTAAGAATATCAGACAGGCTGCAGATGTGGTGTATGGAGGTATTTTAATATACATTAGAATAGGAATAGTTATAAAAGAAGCCAAATTGGCTTTCAGAGTCGCACTTTAACTAATCTGTATCCAAGCCATAACCCTCCAGTAGCTGTAATGGAAGATCTAAAAAAAACTTGCAAACAAACTGTATGTCTTATGCCAATTTCAGATGAGTGTACACAGTTTAATACAGACATGCTGAAATTGGAGGATGAGGACATTACCCTTCTGTGCAAAGACTAGATGGTACATCATGGTATGAATTTACCAATGTGTAAATCAGGGGTTAAAAAGTCTGAGAGACTAGAGAAATCTGTGTCTGGAACAGCAGGTTTAGAGGAAAAACTAAGCTTCTGCAGAAAATGTAGAATTATTTTCGGTCAGAGTTTGAATATTGACGGGGGTTATTGAATGGTGCTGTGGGAAATGTGGTACACTTTATCGCATATCCTAATAAAATCGAGTTTGAGTACATTCTCACACCATATACATGAGCCAAAAATAAAATAGGTAAGTGTAGTTCTAGGTTTCGCTTAGTGAAAGATTTGTATGTATGAAGGGAACAGTTTCCTCTATGTTTGGTATATGCATTTACTATTCATAAATCTCCAGGATCTAGTGTAGATGTATCACTTATAAATCTAGGGAAAAAAGAATTCAAAGAGGAGATGCATTATGTTGCAATGTCAAATGTAAGGTTTCCGACTGGACTGTATCTTGCAGGTTTTGATGAGAGCACAATAATTGCAGATAGCTCATGTGTAAGGGAGTGAGAAGTCTGTATGCTCCTAATCTGTCCTAATACAAAATCTTTGAAAAGCGATCCATCTGTGTCAAACATAAACTCTGTAAACTTAGCAATGAAAGAGGTTAGCCAAAAGAAGAGTTTAAAAAAGAAAACTATTAAATAAGGTAAAAGTTGAAACTGTGCCAGAAATGTTTGGACATCACTTTTACAATGTATCTGGAGTTAACTGTTATTGCAAAGTAGTTCTTAATGTCCTTTTTGGGCTACCGCCAGTGATAGAAAGAATTGAGGAAAACATAGATAAGATATTATGTAGAGCAATTGTAACTTTCCTAATGACTGTAGGATCCCAAAAAGATGCTTGTCACTCCACAACAAGTGTATGCGATTGTGTTGATATGTATTGGTGTCATCGATTTTACTCTCAATACTCTAGAATTTGTAATGGTGAAGTTAGACATCTACAAAATGAGCAGCTACCAATAAATGAAATATGTGAAATAAGCTACTCATGGTAAAATGAATGTAAAACTTGTGAATATACCACAAGTACCCACATCCAGTCAGAGTAATTTGTCTATGTAACCATACCAGATTGTGCCATTTGATAAATTATTAAAGAAAGCTGTGCAAAACAATGTATGTCCAAACTGTATTATGAAGTCCAATTGTTGACAACAGAAATAGATATGTCATCTTTATGTTACAAAGATGTAGAGCAGACAGCAGTGAAATTAAAACTGAAATTTCAAACTTCAAAGCAGGCCATAGTTGGTAGTAGACTAAACAAACCTCACCCTTGCCATCATTTTCATCAGGGAGGCAGCATAAGGTAAGGTCACAACATAGTGTATTTTAAAACACGGGGGCACATTTGTAAAAAAACTCACATAGTGCAGGAAGCCACCTTGCTGCACTGCATGATAGGGAAAGGGCAGGAATGTGCTGTATTTAACATTATACAGTGCATTCCTGTCTTTTCACTACATGGTTGCAAAAGGTGCTGCTAGCGCCAACGCAAGCATCATTGCACCATGGTTCAAGGGTCCCTGTGTTGTAAGCAGGATTGTTTTTGGCAGGAAGGGACACCTTCCTGCACAAAAACAACCCCCTGAGGCCTTTTTATGTTTTTATGTGTGCTGCAGAATGTGGCACACATAGAAAGAGGAAAAAATCAGGAGAAATAAAGATATTTCTCCTCTTTACGCCTCACCTGGGAAGGTGTAGCATTTTGACACATTCCCAGGTCTACCAATAATGCTAAATCTGGGAATGCACCAAAGTCCATGGGTGTTGAAACACCCACGCTCCACCCATGGAACGCCTCCTTGAGGCACAGTAATGGAACACAGCATTTTGCGCTGCGCTGCATTACATCCAGATGTATCAAGCCACTCAGGGCCAAGCACAGTGACCTTGCATGGCTGGATAAATATAACTGGAGAGTTGACACTCTTGCTCACCGCTGTGTGGCGCAAGGACGACGCAACTCTTTGATAAATTTGACCCTTAATCTGGATAAAAAGAGTGTAATGATACTTGTGTTACATTCAATGGAATATTACCTTGGAAATTAGCAAACTCATATCTCATTTTCCTTTAAGCCAAGTTGAAGAAGTTGCAGTGAGGATTATAATAGAGAAATGTTTTTCAAAATGCACTGGGTATCTTCTGGATATAAGTCTTCATGTGGCCTACAAAGGGTGATGACCACTTTAGGCCATGCATTCTTCAACAGAGTTTTGAATCTGTTGTGGTCTTACTTTTAGTAAAAGACATTGTCAAAAAATTGAGTGTGGAAATGGTGTGTGACTGGTAGGAGTGCAACATTTCTGCTCTTTATAAATTATAGTCTGACATGCACAGACTTCATAGTTTTAAAAAAAAAAAAAAATATGCTTTTTTCCTCATAGTTCAAAGATGACAAACATTTCTTTTAAATGTTGCCAGTGCTGTGCACATTTGGGTTCTTGTATTGAGAATGAGAATCCACTTTCTGTGAGAGCACTGTCGAGAACGCTAAGACAATTTTTACTATTTGCTGTAAATCTAGAATGCAGTGCATTTTGTCTTCTTGTGATTTTAAAATGTTTGATTCATTACTTGTTCATTATACATGCTTCTAAATAACCAATTCACTTGAACCCAAAGATGCTGTGTACATTGTTAGTTGGTAAAACCTCATTCATATATATGTCACTCTTGACATAAATGTGTCCATAAACAACTAAGTCTCCCACAATGCACATTCAAAATTTATAGAAACCAAATGATCAAATATTTTAAGTCTTTCACTACTTATATCACCTTCTAGTAGGCCTACGATTTTCATTATATATCTGTATCCCTTTCTAATGTTTAGAAACAATTAGCCAGGCCCACATCTCACATAGACTTATAGTATGCCAAACGTTCTGTTTGTATACCTGTGTCTGTAAACAAAAGTGTGCATGAACACACTTCTTCTCCAGTAAACACATTACTTATTAATAGGCTCAGCCTCATCTAAATACAAATTTGTCCCTAAAGAAACTTCTGTCTGAAGAGCCAATTTTGGATCACACATATCATGTACTGGTAGTCAAGTTATCGTCTATATAGAGTGTTGGACCACTTAAAAATCAGAATGAAAATGTCAGAGTCAAATCACAGCAAACACAAGATGATGGACGGAGTGCTGAAACTTTTCAACCACTCACCCCCAGTCACAGATCTGGGTTTAATCCATTGTTCTTTTGCTCACTATGCCACCCCAGTTTGGACCCAGCCATATGCAAATCAGTCTTGACCCTGTTCCTCATGGGAACAGTCCAGCCCGAACTGCCAGGCCAGGTCCTCCCTGGACCAGAAATTATATGCACCTCCTTTTGATACATCAAGTGTTGTAAATAATATAAATACATGCAGTTTTTTCTTTAAGGAAAGGTCTGTAGCAAGAGGATACTTCCCTAACAAACACGTAATATAGTAGAATCCCAACTCTATCCTGTATGCAACTTTCTTGCTGAGCAATGCTTATACTAAATACTCCTGTTTTTCACCAATAATAGCAGGTAGGGGTAGCCAGAAAACAGTCCTATGTAACATGGCTATGTGAGATAGTTAGACTGGTTATATACATATCTGTCAATCCTATTCCAGTATAAACAACAGTAAGCAAAGTGTTTAACTTTAAAAGCATTGCATTTGTTAATAGTCCTATTAATTGAGGACAACATTTTAAACTCTTAATATAAACAGTATTACATTACAGGATATAGAAATACATTTATATACTTAAAAAAATCTTTTTACACAATTGTATACCTAAAATAAAAAAGAAAGAAAGGAGAAAAAATAAATTACATATAATAATATCAATGTTCCTGACTACCAAACAAATACAATTATTAAGTCAATGTTGATTTATTTATTTCAATTAATACATAAAAATCAAAAACATTTTAAGTAGCAAATATCATCGTGCACACTAAATTTCACAATTACTTACCGTTAAATAAATAAAAAATGTTAGCAAAATAATAAATATACAAGTATATATATTTATATATATGTATATATATTCACTGAAAAAAAACACAGGTTTCAGAGACGTTATAGTTAGAAATTAGCAGTTAAAAAAGCTTAGAAATTCACTGAAACAACCACAGGTTTCAGGGACGTTATAGTTAGTTGGACATTTCACTCGTATAAAACCAAAGAAATTCAGCCGCTATAGTTAGTTGATCTAACTATAACTTGCGCCCCCGCAATGCACTGCTGATGACGTCACATATTACATCATTCATGACATGGTCAGTGATATCACTGATGACATCACTGATGACATCTCAAATGACATCACTGATGACATCATCAAGTGACTGTGTGTTTCTGTAAAGTTTTAATATGTTTTATAAATAGATATATGCCAAGGTTTATTGAAGAATGAGTGGGTGTAAATGTGTCTGAATGGATGATTAAGTAGGTGCATGATTGACTGTGTAAGTGAGTGAATATATGTGTCTTACTGAATGCATGGATTAGTGACTAAGCTGTGTGAATTTCTGTATCAGTTTGTCAGTTGGTGTGTTGGCTGCATGGGTCGGTGAGTAGCTACATGAGTGTCAAAAGGGGTTATTGATTGGTTGTCTGAGTATCTGTATGGGTGTCTGAGTGTCTGTGTGGGTGGGTGGGGGTGTGTGACTCTGTGCATAGATGTGTAAGTGGGTGATTCACTGGGTGTATGGGTTCAAGAGTGCATCTGGGAAGGGCTGTATGGGTGGGTGAGTGTGTATATGGGTGTGTTGGTGAGTGAATGGATGTCTCAGTGGAACATGTGTGAGTAACTACATATGTGAAAGGCAGTATATGTAAGTGTTGGAGTATATCAATGACTATATGTGAGAGTGAGTGATTGTGAGAGTGACTGTATGGATGAGTGTGTGCTTGTATCTGTGATTGTATAAGAGAGTAAGTATGTGTTAGTAACTGTATGAATAAGTGAGGTGGTGTGTGTATAACTGTATAGGTGAGTACACAGGAGTGTGATTGGATCTTTGCATGACTGACTAGGTGTGTGAGTTAATCTATTGTTGTGTGGTGGTATGTGTGATTGTCTGTATAGGTGTATGATTGCATATGATAGTGTTGTATTGATGAGTGACTGCATGTATGAGTGACTGTATGGGTGAATGAGTCGATGTGTGTGTAGACCTAGGAATCAGTGAGTGGGTATGTAGTAACTGGTATGGGTGTATCTATGGTTTTGAAAATGGTAGTCTGTATTTTAGAGCGGGTGTGTCAAAGGTTATATTAGGGTGTGAGGAGGTGCATCCGATTATCACGTGGATGATGTCATCAGTGCTAACATGCAGCTCCCCTTGCCCAAGAGCAATAATGCCTTGCTTCATGGAAGCTAGAGCAGGTTTCCTGCTCTCGCTTCCGCGAAGCAAAGAAGAAGTTTGCTATGAAATCGTGCTCCCGCCCTGCCATAGAAAACAGCAATGTCCCGGGGGTGTGCACCCCGGGATATTGCAGGAGCCGGCCCTGCGGGGTAGCGGTCCCAAGGGCCATCTAGGACTCGGGGAGGTGGTGGTCCCTGGGTCTCGGGGGCCCACAATGAAACAGACCCCCGTATTTAAATAAACAGTGCCCCAGAGATGTGGTAGTCCCCGTGGCTTGGAGGGGCACGCAAGGCCCCCACACCCTATTTTAATAAAACCCGGGGAGGTGGTGGTCCCCGGGGCTTGGAGGGACCGCGAGGCCCCCCACCCTTATTTGTCAAAGCCTTGGGAAGGTGGCGGTGCCTGGGGCTTGGGGGGGGCGCAAGGCCACCTCACCCTTATTTGAATAAAGTCCCAGGGAGATGGTGGTCCCCGGGGCTTGGGGGGCCCGCAAGGCCCACGACCATATATAAATAAAGCCCTGGGGAGGTGGCGGTCCCCGGGGCTGCGGGGGGATGCATGCCCCCCACACATTATGGATAAAGCCCCAGGGAGGTGTCGGTCCCAGGGGCTGTGGGGGCCCCATGGGCCACCTAATATAATTATACATTGCCCGAAGGACCTGGCCCACTCGGAAGCTTAAGGAAAACGAAGCACGGAACTCTACGCTTCATGTTTTTCAAATTTTCTTGGCCGGATCCGGGAACCAAGCGCAAATTCAGCCAATTTTTATTTTTTTTAAATGCTTTTTCTACTGTTTTCTTGTGACTCGGTTACTCGGTTTGCATTTGCGATCACAAAAAAGCATTTGGGGTTGTGTGAAACAAAACCTGAGATTCTGTAACACATTACCAAATTGCAATTTGGATTTGCGACCAAATACTCATACTGTATTTGGGAGGGGCATGTTTAGAGCGTCCCTTCCAAATACAGCATCGGAATTTTATGTATTACTGTTTTGCGACCTAAATTCATTCCAAAATATTAATACTTTACTAATTACAAATATGTAGTGGTAAACTCTTCACAAATGGGAAGGGGCCCCCTTTGGACCGCTTTCCCTTTGTTGACGTAAATAAAAGTTTGTTTAAGAGGAAGCAGTGGTCCACAGGGCCACTGCATCTTCTTCAACAAACAAAAAACTAAAGAAATAAACTTTTCCTTTAAATGCAGGGCTGTTACCTTTATTGGAAGGCTAGCTGCATTAAAAAAAAATTGCTTTATTAAACAGTAATCACAGACATGGTGATCTGTTGACCCCAGCAGGCCACCATCCCTGTGATGGCTGCGATTCAGTCAGTCAGAAAAATCTTTATTCGGTCAAAACATGACCATAAAAACACAGAATAAAAAAAACAATATTACTCAGTAATAAACCAAACGTTCATTATTATGTATCTTAAAAGACAGAAAGGAAATAACAGCATTAAAATGTGAACGCATGCCCACTTGTTATGTTATGTTATGTTATTTTATTTTATATAGCGCACAGATGCCGCAGCCAAGAGGCGTCCCGGCGCTTTTGGAGATGATAAAACACAACACAACAGAGATAACCAGAAGGGAAAGAGACTAAGCTGTGGAAAATAGGAAGGTTTTTAATGACTTCCTTAAAGGGAGCAGGTCTGGGATGGAACGAAGTGAGGCAGGCAAAGAGTTCCAAAGAGTTGCCGCCAGCACCGAAAAAGAACGTCCACCTATTCTTGCTTTTTTGAAGCGTGGAACAATGGCTAGATTAGACCCTGCGGATCAGAGGGCTCTGGAAGGGGCATAGTGAAGGATTGTCTGGGTGAGAATAGGAGGGGAGGCTAACTTAAGAATTTTAAAAGTTAAGCAAAGAGCTTTAAACTTAATTTTTTGACCTACTGGTAGCCAGTGGAGATCTTGGATGGTACGACGAGCAGAGACAAACTTAGGAAGGCCGACCAGCATCCTGGCCGCCGCATTTTGAACCCGCTGAAGGCGAGCTAGTTCTGCCTGATTCACGCCCAATAACAGAGAGCTGGCATAGTCCAATCTGGTGAGAACCAGGGCTTGAACTATGATCTGTCTGGTATCCGCATCAAAAAATTTGAAAATGGGCCGAAGGCACTGCAGGGCGCCGAAACAGATACCAGCTACACGTTTGGTGTGGGGAGTGAAAGAAAGTTTGTCGTCAAGCCACACCCCGAGATTTCTGACTTCAGCTACAGGAATGGGAACAGGACCCAACTCAGATGGCCACCAAAGGTCTCCCCATAGCCCACTTTCCCTGCCAAAGAGGATAACTTAGTGAAAACAACTTAGTGCATTGCAGTAAACCACCCCATCATTACCCGAAAGACTAATTTTGGGACCATTAAATTAGAAGAAAACATGAAAGGGGTGCATCAACACAAACATGCAGTCTATACAGGTTAGTTAATAATACAATGAAAAGTGTTCTATAATACTGGACAAGATCTGAAATTGGCCAAATTATGCAGCATATTTCCTTCTTAATCTTACAGCAGAAAAAATACACATATTGAAGGTGAGTCTAAACGCAGTAAAAAGTACATCCCTTCTTGATGTGAACGTCATGGATTGATGAGAGATGGCATCGCAGGGGCAACAAGTGAGTGAGGAAAACCAAGAGCCCGTCAGAGGGAATGTCACTAAGAAGTGAACCATGCTTAATCTTAGATGTGTTAGATAGAATCTATGCTCAGGATTCACCATCAAAGATAAGTATGGTTCCATCCCTGCAGTAGTTGAAATTGGCCGATCTCGGCGAATCAAGACCATATCAAGAGACTTTGCTATTCTAACGTTTTCACTGTCCACAGAAAACTTTTACTTTACCGCTGCAATTCATAGTGGGTCGCAATTATTTACCTACCTCATTAAGATTCATGAGTAGTTTGAATTGCGACCCACTATGAATCAGTAATATGCAAACTGACCTAATAGTACATAGGTCAGTTTGCAAATAACCACAATAGTCTCAAAAACACTGGTTGCAAATTGAACGCACATCTGGCCCAAAATCTTTTCCTCTTAAGTACAAAATCAGACTCATCCAATGTCCGGTTTCTCAGTTTGATAAACTTACATTTGTGATTCATTATTACATAAATATACTAACTGTTAGACCTGGTACCATTGGCGTGAGTCTCCCTTTTTCTGATTGCCTCCTCTGTTTTTGATATGTTTTGCTGGTTTAGATGCTTTGGGCACTGTGCCACTGCCAGTCAGTGCCACAGTGCAAGTGTTCCCTATGTTAAATTGATGTATTGATTAGTGACTCCATGATTGGGTTATTTGATTTGCCTGTCAGACCCTAGTATAGTGCACCTTGTGTGCCCAGGGCTTGTAAATCAAATGCTGCTGGTTGGCTTGCAGCACTGGTTGTGCCACCCACAGAATCAGCTTGTAAAGTGTGTCTCAGTTCTGCCATTGCAGAGCCTGTGTGCAGTCTGGTGCTGTCATTGCTGACTGACCAAGTGCACCCACTTGCCAGTCCCTAAACCTTCCCTATCTTCATATCAGACACCTCTATGGTAGGCCCAAGGGCAGGGTGCATTGTAAGTATAAGGTAGGACATGCCCTGATGTGTGTGGCATGTCCTAATAGTGAATTACAGCCATTTTCATTTTTCACTATTGCAAGGCTACCTGTTCCCCATAGGCCAGAATGAGCAGTTTGATTATTACATTTTATAATCCTAACTAACTCAGGGAACATGGTAGAAATCCGAATTTAGTATGCCTGAACTCAGAATGATAAAATACATCTTTCAGTGAAGTTGGTTTTAACATTCTGTGTTTGAAAATACCACTTTTAGAAAGTAGGTATTTTCTTGCTTAACTGTCCAAGCCTGACTCTGCTAGGTTGTGTATTGTGTGTCAGGTGCTGTGAGTGACAGGGACTGGGGGATTCCAGGGGAGAGGGCGAGTCAGCACAGGGCTGAATAGAGAGATCTGCATGTAGATGGGTGGGAGGAGTTGCACCTGGGACCTGAATAGGGCTGTGCCTTCCCTCCGCAATGCTGGCTCCACCTCCTAGGTGTGTTTGATGTCACTGCCCTGCACTCTGAAAGGAAAGAAGTCAGGTAAACAAAGTGCTCCAGGACTGACCAGAACTGGTTTGGACTAGGCAAAGGCCTCTCTGCCTTCAGAGAACAAAGAGGAAAGTGGTATAAATATGGGGACCCAGACCCCAAGACTTTAGATCACTTCTGGAACAACAAGAAGAAACCTCTGCCAAGGAGAAGAACCAAAGGAAGCTGCAGGAGTTGGGCTACCGCCCTGCCAGTGTGCTGTGTTGCTGGGTTGGCCTACAGTGGTGTCTTCAGTGCCAAGGAGAGGAGAAGGAACTTTTGTGTGTACTTCATCATCTTGCAGAATATTTCTCCAAGGTCTTGAACTTGTGTTTGCCTTCTGCTGAAGTCTCAGGGACAACAGACTTTACCACCAGCTCCCCTCTGAATTTCCTTGCTGGGAATTCTATCTCCAGAAGCCTGCGTGTCACTGGGAGCTGGAAGCGCGACGCAACGAGAAGAAGCATGTCGCCGCCGCAGCTGTAGTTATCGCATCGCCGGAGAAGCGTGCCGCCGCCGCATCTCCCAGAAGCATGCCTTCGTCGCAGCTGTCTGCTGTCGCATCACCGGAGAAGCGCGTCGCAACCGTGAGGGTCGCCGTCGCATCATCGGAGAAGTGTGTTGTAGGGCCTGTCGCGGCTCCAAAGTACAGAGTCGCCGCAAGGCTGCCAGGGCGTGTGGCATCGTCTCAACGTCGTCGCATCAAGGGCGCCATCTTATCGCATCGCACCAGATTGTCGCATCGCATCGAGGCACCATCTTGCCGCATCGCAACCGGGCTGCAGCACAAGAACCTACGCATCACCTCCTCTCTGGTAAGGTTCAAGACGAATCCCCTGCTCTGCGCAAGCATTGAGGCACGACGCATTGTTTCCCCCGAAGCAAGGAACCGACGCATCTCCAACGCTGTGAGCCTTTTGTTTATTTTGCGTTACGCATCCAGCTACTTTTGTGAGAACTGTGTCGCATTTACCAACAACTTGAACTAAGTTAATTCTACCATCTTTAAGTCAATTTTGAGTACAGTATTGTGGATTTTTGTCGTTTGTGGTCTTGTGTTAAGTGTATATAAAGAATACTTATTTATATAAAACCTGTGTGGTGTCCATCTGTAGTGTTTTCACTGTATTACTGTATGTGTTCACAAATGCTTAACACAGTGCCTCTGAGATAAGCATGTCTGCTCGTGCCAAGCTACCAAGAGGGTGAGTAGGGGTTATCCAGTAGTGTAATCCCCTTTCCCTGACTTGGAAGCAAGGGTCCCTATTTGGTCAAAGGTACCTACCTCTGCCAACTAGAGACCCCCAGTTCTAACACTAACTAATCAGTAATATGAATAATAGCTCTAATGTGAGGAACTGTGCCCACATTTGACATTTTCTGTATATAATCTTGTTTAATCCCTGAGCACAATACATTTTATTCTACTGGCTAGATCTTTTCTTCCTAGGGAATTTTCAATCAAGGGAAATATCTTTGACAAACCATTGACACAAGCTTAGTGTGACTAATAAATTAGCACAACCTGAGCCCAACAAGAAGATTGTTATTTTTTTAAGAGTTTTACAGTGTTGCAATTTTTACTTTAACTGAAATTGTTATTTTTTTTATTCGTTCATCAAGTACCAGTTAGATCTCTTTACGAGCAGAGAATAGAAAAGCATGATCTGGAGGTCTAATTGCTGGTGTTTGGTGTTCCCGGTGCTCTCAAGGACGAATTGGGTAGGACCTCTTTTCTGGCGTTTACAACAGTGGTTACCACGATGCCGCAGAAGAACGCATTCGCCAAGGGCACTAAGACCCAAGGGATACCTGCAGGTATTGCGGTCGGAAGCCCCGCAAAGACGAGCAGCGGTAAAGCAACCGACGGTGGAACAAGACGGCAGGCGGATCGTCTGTCCCCAGTCTCAGCAGGAAAGGGAGACGCATCTACCCGAGGTCGCCTCACGGTTCCCGCATTGTTTAAAAATCGAACCGGAAAAGGGAAGAATGTAGCTGATATCTTGGACGCTCAGATGCAAAGAAACCATGTTGCAACAGAAGCCCCTCTGTCTCCCCCAGAAATGCTTCCACAAGGTACTGATTTAGTCTATGTGGTTGATGAGAGCGAGGAGAGGGGGGGCAGTGGGGGGCTCCAGGGAGGCTAGAAAGGCTTGAAAAGCTCGAAAGAGGTTTTAAAGGGAACGATTAGCCCTCCAGGCCAGAACGATTTGCCTGTAATTGAGGGAGTGACGGGTATTGCAGGGACTTTGGAAAAGGACCAAACAATTACGCCTGATGCTCATACAGGTCAAATAAATGAGCAAGAACAAGAAGTTATTAGATAAAACCTTTGTAAATGATGAAAGAGGAGCAGAAAAGGATGTGGCTCCACCAAATACAGTCCAGACAGTTATGGATCAGGTTAAAGAAGGGGATTCGGGGGACGAGTTTTACTCCATGTCAGACCCCTCCAACTCCTCGGGCATGAGAGCCTTGGGAACGATTGGGCTGAAGAAGATAGTGACACAAGCAGCTTACGCCCAGAAGGAGAAACAGGGGATGACATGATGTTGAATACTGCAACTGTACGGAAACATAGAGAGCAACCTGCAACTCTAGTAAAGAAAGCTCTGGGCCCAGCTGGCTCACTGGTCTGGGACTATTCTTTCTCCCCAGAATCGACCGCAAATGGAGCCGGGCAAGGGGGGATTTGTATGAAAACGGTGGGGCTGAATAAAGAGTCACAAGATGAAATCACTCTCCTTACCATATATCAGAGCATGATGGCCCATAGAGAGGAGACCAGAGCAGAAGGATCACAAACCCAGGGCGCAGTAAAGAAACTGCAGAATTCAGTGTGCAAAGTTGCTAAGACTTGTTCTGAATTTGTGACTAGATTTGGAGAGGCTGAAGTCAGAATTTCATCACTGGAGGATGAGCTAGTGCAGCAAAAATCTATCACTGAATCCCTGAAGGCTCAGAAAGATGACACTATCTGGAAATTGACTGAGTTGGAAAATCACTTGAGAAGAAATAACCTGTGGATTTTGGGTGTTCATGAAGGGGTGGAGGGTAATGATGTTAGGCAATTTGTGGTTGAACTTTTCTCTGAAGCATTTCCTGAACTGCCGCAATGGGATTGGAAAGTTGAACTGCAAAGGGCTCATCGGTTTCCTATTAATCAGCGGAAAAAGGGGGGTCCCCTGAAAGACCTAGAGCTATTTTGATTTGTCCTAATAATTTCTTAGCTCAAGAAGCAATATATGACAGAACCAGGCCAGACAGGAAGAGAACAGGAAAGGGATGCAAATTTTTTGTTCGGCCTGACTTCTGTCAGGCCACAGTTGAGAGAAGATGGCATCTTCGGCAGCTGATTCCGCTATTCCAGGCGAAGGGGGCACAGATCTTTTTGCTGAATCCTGCTCAGTTGAAAATAATAGTTAAGGGTCAGACGTAATTTTTTGACTCGGAAATTCTCGCCAAGGAATATTTGGATTTGCTGTGAGAGGGTCATATGGCTATAATGACATGCAATATATTTATTGAAAGTAAGCAAAATATGGTGCATGTCAACCATTGTAGTATAGGCTCATTGTCATAGGTAGACACTGCCTTGTTGAAGGGTCTTTGCTATACGGTTTCCTTTCTTCTCTACTTGTTGGGATTGCTTTTTTCGCCTCTTGTTTTTGTTTGTGGCTTTTGGGGACGGGGAGGGTTAGGGGAGGCCGAGCAACTACTCCCCATCACAGAGGACTTAGGTCTTGAGATGCCTCATATGGGAGGGACGGAAATGGGGGGGAGGGAGCTGATCATTGGGTGGGGGATGGAAAGAGGGTGGCATTGTTGGTTTGAGTGATTTTGGGTCATGGCATATGTTTTTATATAAGAAGAAATGGATTTTTGAATAGTAGTGACTTTCTTGTATGGTCTGGGCTGGCAAGAGTGAAGGCTGAGTTTTTTGGATACAGGGATGATGGGTAGAATCCGTTTGTGTTCTTGGAATACATGCGGCCTGAATGACAGGAGGAAAAGGGGTCTTACAGCTAAAATCTCACAGTTTATGCGGATTGATTTATTATATCTGCAAGAGACTCAGTTTTTCGTGGGACAAACGTGAGTGGTTTAGAGATTTGGGATTTGAGATACTAGGTTGTACTAGGCAAGGCACAACAAATTAAGGGGTGGCCATTTTGGCAAAACAAGGTCTTGGAGCTTGTAAACGAGTTAGGGAAGATACCTTAGGATGGTGGGTCATCGTAGTAATAATGATCCATGGCTCTCCTATATCAGTTTATTCTCTGTATGGGTCTAATTTCGATGATCCAAGTGTACTGAATTTCTTGAGTGTTGAACTAGCACTGTCCCACTCACTAATGATTTGAGCACTTATGAATCACCACCAAATGTTCTCACAGTTATTTTATTATTGACAATTAAACACTATCTTTCTTGAAGGAATTTCCTTCTACACAAATTTACACATCCAGGTATTAGATCATGTTAAAAACACAATTTAAAAAAAACAATTCTAAAAAACGGAGAAATATAAACAAGACAGTTCACTATGTCTTCAAAATTTGCTAATCTAGAAAAACATGTAGATCGCCTAGAACACAGGTAAAACTTCCATGTCAAAGCATTATGGCGAACCTCTCCAGATTTAGCATTAATAGCGTTGACGCGTTTCGGTGGAGAATATTCAATAGAACCACCTTCTTCAGGACAATAAATTTGTATTTTCCTCCTTATATTAAATGAAAAACATAACTTTTACACGTGTTGACCTAAAATACAAAACATATGTATCAAAAGCCCATATATATACACATATATCATCTAACAAAATACTGTGTTTCACACTTGATTCATTCTTAGCTAAGCCATTGTTTTCAATTATAAACATATCTCAATTCCTTTTTTATATAAAATATTTTTTCATTTCAGATCATCACAATTACTTTAATATACACATAATCCAATTAATAAGTGCTCCAATCATTCATGCTTCCCAATTATTCAAGCCGACACATCACTGTATCTCCATATATTCACTACTCAGGTGTCTCATGATAGATCACATTATTTCCAACTGTTTTTTATATATAAGAAGAACTCACCGGTGCAACCGCACTCAAATTTAGATGCTCGTATTCAATTATTTTTTCAGCATCTGAAAAATTACGAAACAATTCTAATTTTGCCGTTTTAATAATACCTCATTATGTTTAGAAAGCCAATCATTATCTATAGTGTGATTGAAGTCACTACATTGGTATTGCTTAAGCTATTTATATATATATATATTTTTTTTTTAAATGTTAGATTTCTTTATTAAATTTAGAAACTTGAATCTGATTCTCTTTGGTTTGTAGCATTTAGTTATTATAACTGTGCTCCTTTTATTTCTACTTGAATCTTTGTGTTCTGTGTTTAATTACGTGTACTGTAGTTTAAAGTGTTCTTCATCCCTTCTTACCAAAGTTGAGTCAAAGACTACTTAACCTTAGAGCCAAGAGCTGTTTGCCTCATGGGCCCTGCTTAGAGCATAGCTTATTCACAGCTTACACCAAGGCTGTGGCTTCTCTCCCTTTTGCCTGTAAATTGGATTATTAAATGCTGCAAATTGTCTACCTAATCAGGTGTAAATCAGGTGTAAATCATCAGTCAGGAATAATATGCAGGCCAAAGATTGAGCATCTGAATACATATTGATGATCTCAGTGAGGAAGATAAGAAGATGGGATGATACCTCAGAATACAATTTACCACTTTTATGATTAAAAATTGCTGGAGGCAATTGAAGAACACTTAGATTTGTGTTGTAATAATGTACTAGTGATGCTTGGAATCTCAGTGCATGTAAATTTAACTCATTTCTGGGATCTCTGTTTTAGTGAATTATTTTATGTCAGATGTGATGAATTTTAAGTACAAGCAGGTAAGATTTAGGTAAAGTGTACAGGAAGGAGCCTATGACTGCACCACCTGCTCTACCAGTGTCTCTGAACTGGCTAACAGTCAGTCATAACCCTAGTGAGGCACGGATCAGAACATAGAACAAAGTTTGTAAATAAACAATCAGTAAAACATTTGACAAGTTGTAAATAAACATTCAGTGATAGGTGACACAGCAGTGACACCCGACACCAGAACTCAATACTACATCACCTTTCCCTTTATAAAAAAGGAACAGCAAAACATTTCCCCCAATAAGGTAAGTAGTAAGTATATAAAAACATAACATATACATGAAAGCATTAATAAAAACATGACAACCAAATCAATGCATGTAAAAGTCCCTAAACCTCATTGTAATAGCAATGTTGCAAGCCGATCTGCCAGTAGGTTTCTGTAGAACTCTAGCATTCAGCGAACTAGAAGAATTGCTCTTTGATAGTACTCCAGCTGATGTTAGAATGGAAGATGTTACCTCCGTAACAGCATTGTCATTGGTGGCATTGGACAACATATATAAAACATCATAGCCTACTTCCTCAGAACCACCACTTGAGTAACCATTTAACTCACCAGATGAATGTGATCTTTGCAACAAACCATTAACTCTAGATGATCACCAACAGTTATCAAGGTGGGAATTGCCACCACAATACTCATTTTCCTTTACATACAAGATGTTCTTAGCTTGGTCAAGAAAGAAGTTAACAAGGCTTCTTCTGCTCCACTAACACTTTCCATCCAACAACCTAACCCCTATAGACATTTTGGTCACTCTGACCGGCAACATAAATTTAGATTCATCTTTTTTAACACTGTTAGGTTTTTTAATCAGGACCCATCTTTAATTTCCAAATCAAGATCCTTTGTGACATGTTTTTCTCATAATTGGATTACATAGCAGTTTGTTTACTCTTCAACCTTTCAGCAATATCAAGACCAACTTCTGAACTAGTGGAGCCTCCTTTAAGATATTTCATCCTGCCAGGACATAATGCATTCTTGGGAATTCTATTATGCAATAACCTAAAGGGAGTTTCACCTGTGGTACTTTCAGGAGTCACAAAATAACTCCACACTTTTTTCCACAACACCCTCATCAAAAACACCTGAAGACAGAGCTGATAGTATTCCTTCTTTTAAAAACATATTCATGTGCTCCACCAAACCATTTAAAGTGGGAGAGTACAAGGCAACTTGTAAATGCTTAATCTGGAAGCCATCAATTAAAATTTTAATTTGGGAAGATTTAAATTGAGTTCCATTATCTGTGACCAGTTCTTTGGGTAGCTGTTCAATTTCAAAAACTCTTTGCAAAAACAATTACTGTAGAGGTATCTCATGAGGAAACAAGTCAAAATAGACCCACTTTGAAAAGTAGTTCACCAAGACCAACATATACTTTTTATGTACAGGTAATAATTCAAAAGGTCCTGCAGAATCAAATGCAACTTTCAGCCATGGAGAGTCTGGCAAAGGGACCATGTGCAAAGGAGTCTCACAAGTCTTCCACTGTTTGTCTGACACAGGACACGTGCTGCAGGAAAACACCCAGCTGTTAACCTGAGAATACAGGCATGACCACAAGTAAAACATTTTGAGATTCTGAATGGTTGCAGTAACCCCAAAATGACCTTTCTTACGCCACCTTAATTAAAGAATCCCTTAAAGACATGGGCAGAATATGAACATTGGGTGTGAATATGATAGCGGTAGGATCAACCATCTAACCACCGCGGCTGCGCTCTGATCCCTACCGCAGAGGCTGCGAAGTTACCCCTCCCATATTACGATGCATGCAGGCCGAACTGGCCACCATGGTGGTCGGAACGTTCTCTGCATGGCCCACGTTAGTCAGAAAGCTTGCGGATAGGGACTCCAATGCGATCAGGTCTGGGATACCACAGCCGAGCAGATTGTGAATAAACCATTGTACTGGTGGTCACTTGTCAGCGGTGTCAGGAAGACGCTAGACCGCTGTGCTACTGCTACTGCAAAACACAACAATGTCCATTGGATGCAGAAAAAAATCTACACAGCTGGTGTCCATTGCCAAAGTGGACACACCTACCAATCAAATAATAAAACACATCCATCCCAGAACATGATCCTTTGCCACTACCCGGCAGCACAGCAAGACAGACGACATTGTTGGTGAAAGTAGGCAGCCTTAAAACAGAATCTCATCACATACATTCCACACACATTCATTGCACTATTTTCATCATCATCATTCCCTGGTGTCAAACCATTTTCCATTTTCTTCACTGTCATTCACTGTAGTCAATAAACATGTCACCTGCAAAAAATCCATGTTTCTCTGACGCCGAGTTGTCACTTATGATGGATTAAATCAATAGAGTAACGCCACATTTGCTTGGAACCCAAGCCCAACAAACTCCTTTCCTTCTAAAGAATGAAATGCGGGACAGGATAGTCAACAAAGTGAATGCTATAGGTATCACTCTGCACATAAAGGAAGACACCAGGAAGAGGTGGCACAACGTGAAGATGAGGGTGAAGAACCTGGCCTCCAGACACCACCTTGCGGCCCAAATGGCTGGCGGTGGTCAACCCGGCCCACTATTAGAACTCACACCCTGGGAGGAGAAGGTGCATGCTATCCTGCATTTTGAGGGCTTGAGAGGAATACCTGGGTGTTTAGAGACTGGTAAGTAACACCTTACCAACTGTCACAACATAACAATGTTCCATTTGCGCACATCACAGCTTTTCTTATAGTGTTGTCCATTTACTTTTCCAATATGCAGTAGCCAAAGTATCAGAGATGTGTGATTGTCACTTACAATTAGTAGCCCTGCACATAAGATCACAGGTATCAATCTCCATTACAGGCCATAAGTGGTAATGCTGTCTGTAAATGCATTATCAACAAGTCATCATCCCAGGACCAATAATATGTGTAAATGTCTAATAGTATGGGCCAGCATAACTGCATTTTGCAAACAGGTATGTAACACAAACCGGTTTTGCTAGTCTTGGTAAGTCAAAAAAGAAAGTACTACAACTACCATGAGGCACTATTGCTTGAACACTTAACAAGATGTAGTAGTGCCTTTTGTCCGTACACACTTGTCAGCCATGTCTCAACTGATGTTCACCTCAGGATGCCAATGGTCAAGTGTGGGGTACGAGAGGATGAAATGACTACATCTACCATTAGGCCCTGCACTTTTAACTCTGAACAAGAGGCACCTGTGTTGTTTGTTCATACTCACTTGTCAGTCATGTCTCAACTGATGTTCACCTCACATGCTGGTAGCCATTGTTCAAGTGTGGGGTATGAGAGAATGAAATGACTACATTCACCAGGAGGCTCTGTACTGCAAAACCTGAACAAGAAGCACCAGTGTTGTTTGCTCATACTTGCCAGCCACGCTTGACCTGATGTTCACCTCACATGCATTTAGCCATTGGTCAAGTGTGGATTACAAGAGAATTAAATGACTGCATCTACCAGGAGGCCCTGTACTTCTAACTCTAAACAAGAGGCACCAGTTTCGTTTGTCCGTACTCACTTGTCAGCCATGTCTCAACTGATCCCAGGTCATACGAACTGAGCACTCTACACACAATGCTCTGCTCAGACACTTGTCTGCCTACTCAGCTTGAACTTCCCTATGTCTCTATAACTGAAAGGAATGAGGCATGAGTGACACCATATCAAGTGTGTACATGAAATATCAGTAACGCATGAAGGTAACCCAGCTAATTTCAATTGCATGGTGACCCATTGACACTGCACAGCATGCATGGTCACAACGCTAAACCAACTGCTAAGTTGTGTGGATGCCTGTAGTATACAGAACTAGGACTTGGAATGTACTAATACACATGTAACCACTACACTGTGTTGGGTTCAAGTTATATGGAGATGGCATGTCCAACCCTCATTTAAGAATGAAACATATCAGCACAGCAAATGATCAGGCCAATACCACTTCATGTAATGGATATTTCCCAATGCCTTGAAAACGAGTCAAACACAACGGGGATAGATCGCAATGTTAACCTCCACCCCTACTGTCCATCCCAGGCCTGAACTCACTGTGTTCCAAATGATGTGGATGTATATACCACACTTTACAACAATAACAATCTACTCTACGTCTGAACAGGTCGATCGGGCACAAAATCTGGCCAGAGTCAGGACACAATCCTGCCTCCACCCCACCCCTGGATCAACCCTCTAGTGATGCGGAACCTACTGGGCATATGAATGTCAAGGACCAACCTGGCACATCTGGGAAGACGGCAACAGTGAGTCTCACAACCACACCTCCCACCACAGCTGCAACATCTCTGCTGACCTCTGCCCCAACAACTAGTGGACCTAGCACAGGCAGCAACATCCCACTTCCAGAGGTGAGGATCTACAACACCCTCCAGGGACGGAGGAGCTAATGGGAGGGGTCAGGCTGGGCCAAGGCCACAGGCCCATGGGGGCAGGGGTGGTGGGAGGGTAATTGTGGGTCCGCAAAGTGAGACCACTGGTGCCAATGACGCCAAGGTCAACTTTGTCCTACTTCTAGGAGTCTAAGATGACTCCCAAGGAGTGATGGCCCAGGTACATGAGGATCTCCGGGATATGAACACCCACAATGACAACATGGCTCAGCTCATTGGAGTGCTGAAGGACATTAGCATCACACTCTGCAGGGCTTTCCTCCGCCACCAACCCCTTCCTGTGGTCCAACTACAACTGTCCTTCTACATCTGCGGCAGCCATAGAAAGGGAGGTCCTGTGAGAGGAAGACTCCTCAGACACCCTTGATCCTGCACCAGTGGATCTTTCCCCCCAACCCCCATTGTGGGCTGGGATATCCAAGAAAACACCTGGAGGTTCGGTTGGCAAGGCACCCACCACCGGTAGGAAGAAACACCACACCTGATGTCCTCCTTTGTGTGCAACACATTCACTTTGTTGACTATTCCTGTACACTTTCCTATTTCTGATGGGAGGAGTATGTTCGACTTTGGACTTCAGACAATGTGGCCCCTATAACAATGGTTTCATCCACCAACACCGACTACTACATTCCTGTGTTGTCACTTTGTTCTTTAATTTTCATATTGTGCACTGCAATATAATTCACTTCTCACAAAATCATTATCTCCTGTAGTATCAGTCACATCTAGCAAGTTATGAAGGTATCCCCATGTGAATTACCAAATGTAAGTAAAAGCTACTTCTGTGAGCATCGACATGTGGAATGTCAACAATGTGCAACAGAGCTACACAACCATGTCACCCCAACACAGACAAACAAGTGTATAGTCTCATGACATCTTTATTCCATAGTTCCAACCTTAGACTGGCATAATGTGAAAACCTGCGCAAAATAATCCATCACTGAAATGATTTGTGTCATTAACCACTAAATGTCATGTCCAGAAGTCAACAACATAGTCAGAGGGGATACATCTGATAATGCCAAATAGAATAGCCAAATGACAATCGGTTCAGGTCGTCAGCTGGAGCCATAATGACTACCTCACAATAGGAATCTCCCATAATTGAAAACAAAAAAACTAAAACATGGCAGTACAATAGTTTCGGAGCACAGGTTCATTACAATCCAGTGTTGCTACATCTGGTGCAATGTCACCAATAAATGTCAGTGGTGTGTCACAACTACTGTGGTATACAATGATGAGAGACACCAACAACTACATCCAGTTCATACACATTGAGGACTTAGCCAATGTGAAGGGAGGCTAGAATGATTTGGCCGAACAACATTGTGTTGGAGCACAAGTTGGCTCATATATTGCAAAAGGACCACCACACAACAGGGAACAAGCCTACTGCAATCAATGCAACGTCCATCCTATCACTGTGCAAGCTGGCTTGATACTGGAGTTGTTCACCCAAAGTCTGTGCCAGACATATCTAGAAACAATCCATGTCCACTTCGTACTTCCAAATTGTGAGAAGTTGGCCTGGTATATGCTGTCCACTAGTTATAGTGGGCACCTTGTACCAGTCCAAACAACCCTTATTGATAAATAGGTTTAAAGATAACCTATATTGAAAGTTATCCTAGTGGTAGCTATGGAGAGCAGCCTTCAGGCTAAGTCTTGAAGGAGTGTAAAGCAGCTTGGTTTACCAGATTATAACCTTTTGAATTACTAAATAAAAGGAGAACCACACAAGGTATATATAAAATATATGTATTTATTTCTACACACTCACTACTAATCTCTTTATGATATTAGAGTCCAGGGTACACAATAATACAATTCTAAAACAGCAATAAATAGCACAATAGGTAACTACTGCTCTATCTGCTCACTGACGCCGTCGTTGTGACTTGCTGATATATTTACCTGCTGGTCCTTCTTTTAAAGCCGATTTTACTGTTATTTTAGCATTCATAACGTATTTGTGTATTTATGTGTATTTATGTGTTTTGTATTCTGCCCCGCATACTCGCACCTTAAAACTGTATACACTGGAACTCTTTAGTTCCTATACCTGGCTGCTATAAACCACAATCGCTGCTTGCACTATTGTTCTATTGCTCATTTCCCCATTTTAAGATGGCGCTGGCATAACTTGACTCGACTCCACTCTACTTCCTGGTAGCGTCACGGGGTTTAGCACCTATTAGCTTGCTCCGGCCCTTATTTCAATAGCCGGATGCAAGCGCGCAGCGCGCGCGCGCAGCGGGCGCGCCATAGGCGCGCCAGAGGCAAGCCCGTCTGCGCCCGTCCGCGCCTAGGCGCGTCCAGCGGCCAGTAAATATACTTTGCCAGTGCCTACCACCTCTAATTTTGTAACTTATACAGCTGATGAGATACGGTCCTTAAGAGGCATGATCCTGCCCTGCTGTTCCGTAGCCAATCTTCAGTTGCAGAGATTTGTCTGTCCCAACTGCCGCTTTGCTTTAGGCCGTGGTCCTAAAAAACGGATGAAGGCTATTTTAAAAGCTTCCGCCTCTTCCAATCTAAAAGAAAAGTCTCTTTCAGGTGCAGGTAACCTTCTCCATTTCTGGAGCCTTAATTGTCGCTCCCTCCCTAAAAACAAAGCGCATATTTATGACTTTCTACAGTCAGAACATCCGGATGCCTTGTTCATTTCCGAAACCTGGCTCAATACCAGTTCTGGCCCAGACATTGCCTGTGCCCTCCCCCCCGACTATGTTATGGTAAGAAGTGACAGAAGCACGGGAAAGGGAGGTGGGATAGGGATCATTTTTAAGTCTAGGTATTCTTGCAAGTTCGAACCTCAAACTTTTTCAGGCTGTGAGGCCGCATTATTCAAACTTGCCATTTCTCCTCAATTGGCTATATCTGGAATGCTCATTTATCGCCCTCCTGGCTATGCGAGACAATGGTCTTCCTCGTTTTCAGATGTAATCGCCCCTTTTATTTTACAAGCATCTAACTTTCTAACTTTGGGTGATCTTAATCTTCATTTGGAAGACCCCATGAACTCGGAAAGCTCCACTTTTTTAGCTGATTTGGAAGCTCTTGGTCTGATGCTTCATAATAAGGGACCTACACATCAGGCAGGGCACTTGCTGGACCCTATTCTATCGAATTTTGCTCTAGTCTGTAACACTCCTGCTCTTCCCTTAAATTGGACAGATCATTATGCCGTCCACTTCCAACTCAATGTCTCTGGAAACCCTTTCCCCTCATCCACTTACAGTAATGGGAATAAGAGACCATGGCATAAGTTAAACCTAGACTTGTTAAATAGCCTCCTGGAAGCTAATTCCCCAGATTTAGAACTCCCGCTCAATTCCTTGAATATGGCGGTTTCCAATTGGCTCTCCTCTTCTATTAATCTCTGTTTGCCTTTTACATCAAAAAACAGCTCCTCTCATCGTTCTTCGGTCCCCTGGTTTAACGATGACTTGAGGATCCTGAAATCTAAGTGCAAATCCCTGGAAAGGAAATTGCGTAAATCATATGCTTCCAGCTGTAAAGCTGATTATAAGGCAGCCCTTCACATATACCATTCCGCTTGCAAGGCTGCAAGGGCCTCATATGTCTCAAATACCATCAATAATGCTTTAAATCACCCTCAAACCTTGTTTTCAATGGTTAAAAAACTGGCTGGTGCAAACACTCTTCCCCTACCTCCCGTTCTTGATTCCACTAGATGTAATAACATCGCTAATTTTTTCATCACTAAGGTAAAAATGATTTATAGTACTTTAAATTGTTCTGTTCCTGATGCCCCTGATAAACTGGGCCCAGACAACAATCACATGAATCCGCCTGGCACATTAAAAATCTCACAGTGGCCCTTCCTCGATGATGACTCTTTTGCCAATTGCCTAACCAGGGTAAAGTCAGGCTCCCCTTTGGATCCTTTACCGGCTAACATCTTGAAACAACTTTCTCCTGCTGTATTGGGAATCTTTAAGGGGCTCCTCAATTCCTCTCTACGTGAATCCTCTGTCCCTTTGGATTGGAAACACGCAATGGTGGTCCCCCTGTTGAAAAAGCCCAATGCTGACTCTTCGGTTTTAGCCAATTACCGTCCCATTTCACTTCTACCTGTACTTTCCAAAATCTTGGAAAAACATATTAATTTTCAGTTAACTACCCAGATTGAAAATGCTAAATTTCTACATCCTTCCCAATCTGGTTTCAGGACACATTTCTCAACAGAGACTACATTACTAGGAGTAACTGAAAAATGACACGCTTGTTTGGATCAGGGTGAGACTATGGCACTCATTTTATTAGATCTGAGGGCCGCATTTGATACTGTGTCTCACTCCATCCTGCTGAAATCCCTTCAGTCAGCAGGAGTGGAAGGATCTGCCCTTTTATGGCTGTCCTCCTTCCTCAGCGATCGTACTTTTCAGGTCTTTTCATCTAGCTCCTCTTCTACCTCACGTTCATCTGCATATGGAGTTCCCCAGGGGTCCACCTTGAGCCCAGTGCTCTTTAACATCTATGTGAGACCCCTTGCTACCATCGTTGAGGACGCAGGTCTCACATTATACTCCTATGCAGATGACACTCAAATCATTTTCTCCTTATCCTCTTCTAAAGACACTCCTGTATCCTCATTGTGGAACGGTTTACGTCAAGTTTCGGAATGGATGAATGCTAACTGTCTGAAATTGAATGGGGAAAAAACCGAAGTCATTATTTTGGGCAAAGATAAACATCTTTGGACCCATCATCACTGGCCCCAAGAAATGGGTCCTTGCCCCAAGCCAGTTGCTCAAGTTCGCAACTTAGGGTTCATCATTGACAGTCAACTCTCTATGCGGCAACAAGCAATTTGCACCGCCGGTACCTGTTTTTCTATACTTAGATGGCTACGAAAGATCATTTGGATGTTCCCCGTTTCAACTCAGAGAACCGTGGTCCAGGCTCTTGTCATCTCCCGCCTGGACTACGGGAATGTACTCTATTTGGGGAGCAACAAAGAACTGTTGAATAAGCTCCAGGTGGTCCAAAATTCTGCGGCCCGTCTCCTGTGCCATGTCCCAAGAAAAACCTCCATCTCCCCTTTCTTTGACAACCTTCATTGGCTTCGCATTGGAAGTCGAATTAAATTCAAGGCCCTCTGCCATATTTTTAAAATCAAGCAAGGCTTAGCATCTACATACCTGCAGGAACTGATTCACCCTTACACTCCGCTTCGCGACCTGCGATCCTCCTGTCTAGGTAACCTGGCACTTCCTAGAATTAAACTGGCTAGAATGGGCGGACGCTCTTTCTCCTACCTTGGACCCAGATTCTGGAACTCTCTTCCTAATCACATGAAACACGAATCTTCCTATCTCAAGTTTCGACGCGACCTTAAAACCTGGCTTTTCACCCAGCAATTTGCCTAGTTACCTAGTCTAGATTCTAGACACACTCGCGCCGGGAAACCCTGTCTGGGGTAGCTGTGCGCCTTAAAAAATTAATTTAATAATAATAATAATAATATACAATGGGCCCCAGGGGATGACCAAACCATATACTCAGAAAGTGGTATAAAAACCACGACTTGACTAGACACAGTGCCTAGAGCATGTAGAATCACTGGGACCACAAGGAACCACCCAAGGTAGTGACACAGGAGACCCATGGGGGATGCGTGCAGTGTGAGAACACAGGCGCGAGCCCCGTACTATTCTATGGGAAGTCGCGGTTGGAATTTTTGAAGTTAAGGACACTTAGGAGAGGACTTTGAGAAAACCGCTTTAGACTTAGGGGGTTCCAGGGCCAGCACCCACTGGAGCACCCGAGTACTCGAGTTACCTCACCCAGGGAAGCCGGGTGCATAGGTCTCAAATGGTATCGGGAATCGTCGTTGATTTCAATGGCGATCTGCTGCAAAGTGCTGCTGCCTGGAACGAGAAAAGTGTCCGGTGTGATCCAAGCCTGGATCGAAGATCAGAAGAACCTGAAAGCAGAGGGGACAGAGTCTGGGTCACTTGCCAGTGACCAGGGGTACGATAGGCGAATGCCCATCAATGTCAGGTGTTTCAGGTGCGAAGAGGTGAAGCTTGCAGCCACGAGGACCAGGAGGCGTTGATGACAACCAGGAGCTGGATTCAAGCTATCCCACAAAGGATGTCGAGTGCTGCAGTGTCGGTGCTCTGATTGAACCCAACAAGCCTTGGCAACAGCAACCCACGCAGGAAGAGAAAAGATGCTTCGGTGCGGACCAGCAAGGTCCTGTGACTCCCCAAGCAATGGAGAGTCAGGGCACATCTGGAGCAACCAGGTAAGCCCAATTAAAGTTAGAGTTGCCTTCACAGGGACCCACCAGTCGACGGAACAGGGATCGCGAAGGGACCTCAAGAGTAATCACAGAATACCAGCCCACGGGGCACTCGGTGAGTGTAGGCCAGTAATCTTTGGTGGAGACAGTGCTCGGGGTGTGGACTATAAGTAGCCCAAAGCACGGCCTCAAGGATCTACAAGAAGCATATGCACTTGCAAATGTGCATGATGTCCAAGGGTTCCGATTACATGGTCCCCACGAGGGCTACGGGTCTCAGCTTTGCTGGGAGTCAGGCCGGCCTCTGGGAAGTCTGGGAACCCACCTCCTGTGTTGCAAATTCTTTGGAGTCCGGCGGGAGCTTCAGAGATGCAAACCAGTCAGATGCGTCTTAGGTGCCTGTCTTGCAGGGGAGTAACTCCTTTACTCCAAGGGAGATTCTTCAGTCATCTAGCGCCTTGTAGATCATCAAAGTTCCAGGATAACGTATCAGAGTTTTGTCCAGGTAAATCTAAAGTCCTGTAGCCAGGGGTTCCTATCTTATACCCAAGGAAGGTGTGGGACAAACTTTAGGGACCCACCAATGGGAGGGTCAGGAAAGAGGGGTGGCTACACCATTTTCCTTTGTCCAGTTTCATGCCAGAGCAGGGGCTGGTAGCCCCTGCAACCGGTTTGAGCTGGACTATCATCAAAGCACTGTTGGAGTGCACCCACCCAGCCTAAATACACTAAAGCCTGTCTGGGAGGTGGTTACACCTCCCTGTGACAGGAAGCCTATTGTCCAGGCCTCTCCTGCTGGAGTTTCATCCAGCAGCAGGAGGGCAGACTCGTATCTGTGGCTGGCAGCATCCATTTTGTGATGCCAGGGTCTGTTAAGCTGGTACCGGGTATACCGGTGCTGTCATGTTTCTCCCTCTAGTAGGGTGGAATCATACCTCCAACACCAGTTACTGGTGTGGGAGTATGATTCCAAGGTGTTTGACACCAAACACGACATATTTCCATGCAGCCATTCCAAAGTTAGCATTTACCGTGAGGTTATAATGCACTTAAGAGTATATGGTTTGGCTGCATCAAAAACAACTAGGGTAAAGGTTCCGAAAGCTGTAGAGGGGCTCTGCTCATGCATGGGCACCCTCTCACATGAAACCAAGCACACTGCCTTCAGGATTGTTAAGGCCTGCCATAGGGGTGACTGATAGGTTTACATGTGCCGTGATATGGTTTACATGTGCTGTGATATGGAGAGATATAGGTAACCTATATCTCAGTAAGGGGTGCATACCACCTTACCCAGGCTGCAGTAGCAGACCTGTGGTGTCATTTTGGAAGGCTTCCCAGGGGTGGCACAATACATGCTGCAGCCTATGGTAGGCCTCTGTGGTACCTATGCCCTGGATACATAGAATACCATATACCAGGGACTTACAAGGGTACCCCAATACAATCTGGAGTGTACCTAAAGTACTGGTAATCAATTTAGAGAGGAAGCAGCTAGGCTAGGGTCCTGGTTAGCAAGGCCCCAGCCAGACTAAAGTCGAAAAACAGTGAAACAACAGCAAAAAGTGGGGGTAACTATAAGAAGCAGATCCTATTCTCCTACACAATCCCCCCACCAAACGTAAGGACATTAAACTAAACTTGACCAGTTGAGTCTTCATGTTCTAAGTGGAAAAATCTGGAGAGTCCATCTGCATTGGCATGGTTACTCCCAGGTCTATGTTCCACTGTATAGTCCATCCCCTATGGACCACCTCAAAAGTTTGGGGTTTTCACCCTTCATCTGTTTTAGCCAGAAGAGGGGCTTATGATCTGTCTGAACAATTAAGTGAGTGCCAAAGAAGTATGGCCTCAACTTCTTCAGAGCCCAAACCACAGCAAAGGCCTCCCTCTCAATAGCTGACCAATGTTTCTCTCTGGGGTTCAGCCTTCTTTTAATAAAAGATACTGGCTGATCCTGACCTTCATCATTCAATTGTGATAACACAGCCCCAACCCCCAACTCAGATGCATCTGTTTTTAACAATGAATTATTTGGAGTAGTTAGGACTTTGCATAATGGGAGCAGTGCACATGGCCTGCTTCAGCCGTCAAATGCCTTTTGACAGCTGACTGTCCACTGAACTTTCTTCGGCATTTTCTTAGGAGTTAAGTCACTCATATGGGGCACTATGGATCCATTACCTTTGACAAATCTACTATAGTACCCAGTCAGGCCCAAGAAAGCTCTGACCTGAGTCTGGGTGGTTGGAGCAACCCAGTCCATTATGGTCTGGATTTTGCTCTGCAATGGTTGAACCTGGCCTCCACCCACAAGGGGGCCCAGGTACACAACCTGACTCTGCCCTATCTGACACTTGGTGGCCTTGATAGTTCAGCCTGCTTTTTGCAGGGCATCCAAAACATTTCTCAGGTGGACCAGGTGATCCTCCCAGGTGGAGCGAAAGACAGCAATATCATCTAGATATGCTGCACTATAGGCTTCTAGGCCTGTGAGGACTTTATTCACCAACCTTTGAAAAGTGGCAGGTGCATTTTTCAAACCAAAGGGCATCACCACACATTGGTAGTGCCCACTAGGGGTAGAAACTGCTGTCTTTGGCTTTGCATCATCAGCTAGTCTGATCTGCAAGTAGCCAGCTGTCAGGTCAAATGTGCTCAGAAACTTGGCTGAGGCCAAAGTGTCTATAAGCTCATCTGCCGTAGGGATTGGATGGGCATCAGTCCTAGTGACTGCATTGAGACCCCTGTAGTCTACACAAAACCTCATCTCCCTCTTGCCATCTTTGGTGTGAGGTTTGGGCACTAAGACTATTGGACTAGCCCAAGGGCTATCTGAGGGTTCAATGACTCCCAAATCCAACATTTTCTGGACTTCAGTCCTGATACAGTCCCTGACATGGTCAGGTTGCCTATAAATCTTATTTTTAACAGACAGAGTGTCGCCAGTGTCCACTTCATGAGTGCACCAGGTGGTCTGACTTGGAGTCAAAGAAAACATATGGCTAAACTGGCTGAGAACTTTTCTGCAGTCAGTTTATTGCTGGGCAGTCAGGCTGCCTGCCAAGGCTACACCATCTACTGATCCATCGTCAGGGTTCTGAGAGAGCAGGTCAGGGAGTGGATCACTCTCTTCCTCCTGTCCCTCATCAGTAGCCATGAGCAAGCCCATGTTAGCCATAAGTTAATGGTAAATGATGATATGTTACTCCTTCTGCTACTGATGCTGGTAATTTCATACGCACATAATAATCGCTAACTTCCATTGTCTCCACATATTGTAACAACAGGTTTGCGAAAACATTCAAGACAGAATCATTTTTATTCACAGTGTGATGTACATCTTACTCATCTGGTGCTTCTAATTCTACCCTATCTCTTTTGATGTTAGCTACCTTTTCTTGTGAATTAGTGCTATTCTGTATATATGTAACCATCAAATAGGGAATGGCTACTATTAGTACTAACCAGATTATACGTACTAAAAACAGACTACAATTATATATTATACAACATTTAGTATTTCAATCTGTGACAGAATATTTGGGAAACTTAACAAAACTTTCTTCAAGTTGGTCTCCCTTCTTCGTCAACTTGTTCTGCATTTAAATTTTCATCACTTTCTTCATTTATTTCCAAATTCTCAAAATCCTCAAGAATAACGTACGTCCATTCAGGACCTTTGAATTTATTATTCAGTCTTTTCAATCTTGGGCTACTTTGCTTGGGGTTTTCAGTTGAGGGCCCAGTTTGACTGGAAACTTTGTTTACTTGTTCCGGTTCTTCTTTTATTGTTTTAAGGTGGTATTTCAGTCTCTTGATAATACTAGGCCAATTATCACTTTTTCTGATTCTTTTAGCTTGCATTGCACTTTCACTTTCTGAAATTGTTCTTTTGTTTTCGTTAATTTGTGGCACAACTTGATTATTTCCGTCTTCCGAATCGCTCTCTATCTGACCTTGTCCAGGGCTTATTATTTTAATATCCTCGGACTGGATGCATTCTTCTTCCCTAGTCTGACCCTGTTCAGGGTTTATTTCAATTTGCTTTTATTCTTCTTCTACCTGAACCCATTCGTCTTTCCTGTCTGGTCCTGATCAGGTCTTACTGCACTTTGGCTTTCTGCCGCCTGAACGCGTTCTTCTAAACATATCTGTCCCTCCTCAGACTCAGGGGCTGTGACTTCAATTTATTTTGTCTGAGTAGATTGTTCTCTCCTTAACTGGTCCTGCTCAGGTTCCCTAATAGTTGTATTTTCACTTTCCTGAGTGCATTCTTCTGCCCCTATCTGGTCCTCAATCTTTTCCTGACTAACTAATCTGGTTTGGCTTCTGGTTCTTACAATTACTTCAGGTATGTCTACTATTGGGATCCAATCATCCTGACTGGTGCTTGGCTGTTCTTGGTCAGCTACTTCAGGATCTGTAATTCTTGATCCTTCAACTGTAGAACCTTCAGTATCCCCCAACTGTTTGAGACAGTTGAGGTCCGTCTTTGTTAGGTGCTGGTACTCTTTTGGTATGGCTTGCATGTATCCAATTAGGCAAACCGCCACATTTTACTGCTGTCGTTGTTACCAATATAACCTGATGTGATTTTTACCACCTTGGTGCTAGGCACGATTTTCAAGTGTGATTCTTCACAACTACCCAATCACCGGGGTTCAGATCATGCGCTTGATTTGGCTGCCTGGCAACTGCATCTTCTCCAACTTGGTGAGAGATAGAACACACTTGGTCAGCCAACTCTTTGCAATCCTCCAGTAGCAAATCATCAGATATATTCAACAGCTTGTGTCCTGGTATACATGCTTGCCTCATTACTCTTCCCATGAGTATTTCAATGTGTACTCAATCCGGTATTTTTGTCTGGAATACTTCTGATCCCCTCAGAACAAGAGGTAAGCATCAGGCCAGTCCAGTGGGGTGGATGCACACACCTTTCCTAGCCTTGACTTAATTGTGCCTATCAATTGTTCTACCACTCCAAAAACCTCTGGGCGGTATGCACAGTGCAGCTTTTGTTCAATTTTAAATGCTTCACAAATTAATCAAATTATTTCATTATTAAAATGAGACCCTCTGTCCGATTCAATAGTTACTGGAAAACCGAATCTAGGACTGAGTTCTCTCAATAGAAGTTTGGCCACTGTCAAGCTGTCATTTCTTCTGGTGGGGTATGCTTCCACCAACTTTAAAAATAAACAAACTATGTCAAGTACATATTTCAATCCTCGGCAAACAGGTAACCGAATGAAATCTATTTGAAGTCTAAGAAATGGACCTTCTGCCTTTCCAATTTTCCCCATACAGACTATTGTTTTCTTACCTAGATTCATTTGTTGACATGTGAAGCATCTCTGGCAAATACTCTCTGCAACATTCCTAAACTTTGCATTAAACCAACCTTGTCTGAAAAGTCTAATCATAGCATCTCTGCCTATGTGGGTGTCTCCATGATACATCCTAGCCATTGGTGCAAGCATACAGTCTGGCATTACTGGTCTGCCATCTAAATAAACCCATACAACGTCTTCTGCCCTTCTCTGACAACCAACTTTTTCCCACTACTCTCTTTCCCTTGTTTCCACTTCATCTTGTAGTTCTCTCACTTCTTTCCATGTTTTTAAACCTGAGAGTAGCATAAGTTGGCAGCTGATTCCACAATTTTCAATTTGCTTGTTAACTGCTATTTTATATTTCGTGCAGTGTTGGGCAACCTGGTCAGCATATCGGTTACCTGCAGTCACATGGTAATTCCCTGACTGATGTGCAGCACATTTGACCACTGTCACTTCTTTTGGCAATCGTATTGCCTCAAGCAATTCTTTCACAAATATTCATTTTTGAATGGGAGACCCTGAAGACGTCAGGAAGTCTCTCTGCATCCAGAGCTCGCCAAAGTCGTGCACAACCCCGTAACCATACTAGCTATCAGTGTAAATGGTTACTCTCCAATTTTTCCCACTTTTGCAAGCTTTGATTAAAGCTATCAATTCGGCTACTTGTGCAGACTTGACTCCTGGTAAATAGGATGCTTTGACTATTCCAGCCAATGTACACACATCATAAGCAGCACTCAGACCTCCATCCTCATGGTGCATACACGAGCCATCTACAAAGAGCTCATGTTCGGCATTCTTCAAAGGCTCCTCCTGTATGTCTGGAAGAGGTTTTGTACTAAGTTCTGTCACGTCAAGACATTCGTGTTCGACTTCATCTTTCACTTCTTCATTGTCTGCATCTGGTAACAAAGTAGCTGGGTTAAGAACAGTACATCTGACTATGGTCATGTTTTCAGCTCCTAGTATAATTCTCTCCTATTTTATCATTCTGCTAGGGGCATGATACTGAGTTCGAGTTCATGTTAAAAGAATTACAACTGAATGAGGGACGTACACTTTTACAGGGTGTCCCATCGGCCACAGCTTTTAGGCAACCAGGCAATGCAGATGCTACAGGGTCCACGATAGCACAAAACTATGCCACAGGATGTCACATTAGACCATGTCTCTGTGTTAAGAATGAGAGTACACAATTATCTCTCTCACAACAGAACAGTGCAAATTCTTTCGAATAGTCTGGCATACCTAAAGCAGGTGCTTCACACAAACAATTTCATAATTTCACAAAGGCTTCCATGCTTTGATAATCCCACTCTATTGGGTTTCTTGCTCGCTTCTTTTTTCATTTGTATCACGGGTTTTGCCAATAGAGAAAACCCTACAATCCATTGTCTGCAATATCCTACGACACAAAGGAACATCCTTATTTCCTTTTGGGATTGGGGTAATTTAATTTGTCTTATTATTTTTATTCTCTCAGAGGTCACTCTCCTTAGTCCTCATTCTATCTAATGTCCCAAATATTTAACTACTGTTCTGCAAAACTGTAATTTCTCTTGGGACACTTTAGGTCAACCTTTGGCTAGATGGTTCAATAAGCAATGGAATCAGTAACACAGTCATCTCTTGTTTTTGATGCGATCGATAGATTGTCAATATACTGTTCCAGAACTGACTCCCTAGGCAGCACTAATGTTTCAAGACACTTTTTCAAAATCTGGTTAAAAATCAAAGGACTTTGAGTAAACCCTTGATTCCAAACATAAATACGATCCTCAAATTTGAAAGAAAATAAAAACTTACTATAAGAATGCAATGGAATAGAGAAAAAGGCATGGCATAAATCAATTACTGTAAACCATCCTGCCTTCCATGGTATTTGGTGCAAAATCACTGCAGGGTTGGGTACTATAGGGCAACATGGCACAACAATCTTGTTTATCTTCCTCAAATCTTGAACTACCCTATATTTTCTGTTAGGTGTCTTAATGCCAATTATAGGTGAATTACAGGGATTACTATTTATTTCTTGTAGAATGCCTTGTTTGACCATTCGATCAATTTCTGCTGCAATACCAGATTTTACTTCAGGACTTATTTTGTATTGTCGAGTATTTGGATAAACTGCACCTTCTTTCATAGTCACCTTCACAGGATCTACATTTGTCATTAATCCTGCTTCTTTTCCTGTAAAATCCCACACTTCAGGATTTACTGTTGTCTTGACCTCATTTGGCTAGTCATCTTTGGTCATCATGGAAAACAATGCATCTACTTCTGTTCCTTTTTTGGCTAGCATGATTTTGTATACTCCGTCTTCGTCTGGGGTCTGAATTGCAACACCATCCGGTGTGCAAAATATGGTGCTATTCATCTTGCACAGTAGATCCTTTCCTAATAAATTCACAGGGCTGGAGTCACACACTACAAACGTATGCATCTCTTTGAATTTGCCAATACGTACCTCCGTTGGTTTTGTAATAGGGTCCTAATTTGTTTATTAGAAACGCCCACTACTTGGATTGCTTCTCCCGAGAGGTGTAGGTTTGGGATGTCTGCTGTTCTCACAGAAGAACGGGTAGCACCAGTGTTCAACAAAAAGGTAATGTAATTTCCTTCTACCTTACCATCGATATATGGACCTGACTGATCTACCGGTAAGGATGCGCCAAGTACGCACGCCTTTTCCTCCCCCCTCAGGCACCGCCATAAGTTAGTGTCATCAAAGTAAGAGTCCTGTAAAAGAAACTGCGATGTTACAAAAATGTTCTTACCACTTCCTTCTTGAAATCCGGTGTCCACACTGTACTTGGCTTGACTCACAAAATTTGGCATAGGGTCAGGTGGCAATTGACTCTGTAGGTTTACAACCTGCTGCGGTTGACTCATTATCACCTCATTCTGCGTCTATGGATTTAAATTTTGATTTGGGCCATTATTATTCTGTATACTTTTACACTCGTTTTCCAATGCCCCAATTTTCCGCACCCATGACAGGGAAACTTTTTCTTTGCTTCTTCTCTGCTCAATTGCCCTTTTGGTTTACCCTGTTATTTTCATCATGACTTTGCCCCTTTCCCGTATTTACAGCCAGATTATTTAGCTGGAATTCTAGCTGTTCCGCTAATTTCACTTGTGCCCACATTACTTTCTCCTCTAAATTTTTCCATCTATTGTCAATTTCATCTCCGCAGTAGATCGCATAGTTTAGGATCTCAACTATGGGCTTCGCTTGCCAGCACAGCATGTGCTGTTTAATCATTTGGGATATATCTTGCCTTAACCCTGACACAAATCGGTACACAAATCCACTATACTGTTTGAACACCTGTAAAAGGCGCTCATAGTAAGCATGTACAGACTCATCTTTTTCCTGGGTTGTTCTATCTATCTTTATCCAATCTGTTTCTTTTGGTGGAATTTTCCCTTTTAAGAGAGTGATTACTTGGTGATATTCCTTCATAACCTCTTCTGACGGGGCTCCTGTTTTTTCATCTCTCGCGTACTCATCACTAGGCCAATCAACTGTAATTTTACATTCTGTCCACAAATCAGCAGGCACCACTATGTCAAATAAACCATCCAGATCTTTCAACAAAACCTTTGAAACCTTCACAAACCTCTCAACTTGTCTATACCATTCAACTGGTTTTTCTCTCAACTTAGGGAAATCATTAGTAAATGATAAAATATCCTGTCGGGTGCACGGAACATGTACATATCCCCCTCCTGGAACCTCTCTCATTGGGCATAATCTTTCAGCCTTCTCTGTTTCTCTCATCAAATATTCAGATGTCGAACGACTTATCTGTGCTTCTTCCTTTTTCTTTGTCCCTCTAACTTTCCATCTGTCTGAATCTCCCCATTTTTGCAATATTGTCATCAATTCCTTTATCTGCAATTTTCTTCCTGACATATTCATGTTTTCCAAATCTTTTATCAGAAAAAATTGCTCTATATGGTTTCTGTAACACCTTGGATCTCCCTATCTCTATTCCCATTTCAGAGGCCAAATTTGTCAATTTTTTATGAAATATTTTCGTATTTCAGGTTATGCTTCTGCAAATGAACAACAGTTCTTCCTCACTATAGGTGCTTAACCTATCTAGTCCTACATTCCCAGCTATCATTTCTTCTAATTCAACTCTTAATTTGAAAATTTCTAATATTTTCAGTGGTAGGTTTGGCTCTTCTATTTCTTGTGCCCATCTTTCTATTTCTTCTGGGGTTACCATTGTGGCACTCTTCGTCCCTGTGGATGTCTCTATTCGTACTTCTTTCGCGCAACCTGGAGTGTCTTTTCTTGGTGTGTCATTTATGTGCTCTCTTATCAGTAAGTCCATTAATGAAATCACTGACTCACATTCACTGGCTTGGTCATCAATTATTCATTTTTCTTTTCTAGGTTCAATGATGGGAGTACTCAAAGGACTACAGTAGAGGGACCCTGAGTAAGTTAATAAGTGAGGAAGAAAACAGGGAAAAGAACTATGCAAAAAACAGAAATTCCTACACTTGTCTAATTCAAAAAGGCAATATGTCCACAAGATAAGATAGCACCCACAGACAACGGTGTACAAAGCAGTGTTACTTCATTTATTAACTCATTTTTTTCATTTTTTCATTATTTTTTCGGGAGACATATACACTTATATTTGAAAATATCTCTTGATGCATAAAGTGCATGTAGCATCACAATGATAGAACACAATTGTAACTATCCTTAACAATATATAATCATGACATCTATAAAAAACATATATACGACATAAATTATAAAACATTCAAGACAATAGGCCTGAAAAACACAAAAAAACAACAATGTAATAGTGGTTAAAACCATGGGTTGTAAAGTATAAACATGAGACCAGCGCCAACGCGCGTTTCGGAGCTCATATGTGGCTTTTACAGGCTCCTTCTTCAGGGCATGCTTAGGTGGTCTTTCAAAAAACCAAGGCTTCAAGGCCTAGTTTGGTGTCCAACCTCATAAGGTAAAGTTACAAATTCAACATTGACAGCCGTTGGTCTGTGGGTATAAAGAACCTCAATGAGTAATTATAATAATCATTTAGATTTACAGTTTCTTAGAGAGGGTAGAAGGAGCTTATACAAAGAATAAAGAAGTTAAAGGCTCATATTGGCCCGTGATCAAAAACGGTCACCCAAAAAGAAGAAAATAGTGAGGAAATAGAGATCCAAGTACCAATCACCTAGATGAGCACAGAAGAACTGTTGAAATAAATATATAAACACATACTTGTCATACAACGACTCTTTTGTAAGAGGATACCAGATGGGCAGCAACTTCGTTCTTTGATTTAACTTTTATGAAAAGACTAGAAAAAATAAATGAAAAAAAGGAAACAAAGACAGTGACCCTTTAGAAATCTAAGGACATAACAGATTAATAAACCTATATCTGGGAAGTTAGGAGTGAGGGTTTGAAAACCTCTGGATAGTAGCCAGAACTTGCTGGTGAACGTGAAACGGGTTCTTATTAGTGGTAGGGAGAGTTACCTACCCAACCTATACCCGTGATTAAGGGGGTATAAAAAACCTGCGTCTAATGACATGTTTACCAAGAATAGTAGAATAACATGATTTATTCTAAGAATGAATTAAAACTAAGAGCATAGATGGTGATAAATTATCGTGATATGTTAACGCAGGGTCTTATCAAGGGTGGGAAGGGTTACCAACCGCTGCTGTACCCGTGATTAAGGTTGTGTGGCAGACCTGCGTCTACGTGGGATGTATGAAAAAAAAAGTAAAAGAACATGTTTTCTTCTAAGGATATGCCTAAGGCTAGAAACATGGATGGCGATTAACAGTGATAATATTTTCGCGCAATGAGATGGAAGTGGCGCGTTATGCTGGGAGGACTAAAGGAGGAATATGACTAGCCCAATTACTTACTCAGCTAGAGTATCATCGGGTGTGGTGGCAGTGTCCGAGCCGATAAGCTTCAAAGTCGGGAACTGATTTTATCCAGATTAGTTGTACAGGGACTCGATAGTACGACTGAAATAGAGTATGAATGGTCGCGTGGTTAGAAATAACCTGAAGGTATATAGGGAACAGACTGAATAAAAAAATCACGCGATATATTAGCAAAGTTGATGTAATAGAATACAATCTAAACTGCTTACCAAACTGGGTCATCACTGACCACATTAGTAGTGTCCGAACCTGGATGTGTGTAGAATAAGTCAGGAAGATTTCTTATCAACAATGACAGTCCCGTGGAGAGGTAATAATAGGGGGATATAGATAATCACCGGGTTAAACAAGGCCTGAAAGTATATATAAAACAGGCTTTATTACGACATAATGGAAATGAGTGTCAGGTTATAGACTCAAGTTGTTTGATAGATGGTACAAAATATACCTGCATAGGTTTCTATTCAATAATTTGGCAAGCCGGTGTCTTTAGAAAAATGGAACCGGGACTAGACGAATGAAGTACGAGTCATTTGAGTTATCTAAAAAACAAGACATACACGATGTGTAGAATACACATAGAGTGATAACGTGAGCATAGTTCAAAAAGAGTAATCAAGCGGCTTCCGGCTGTGTCGGTAAAGTCCTTACCAGAGATTCTCAAAGTTACGCATCACGGGTCCCGCTGCTGCCGCTCTCTGCCTAGAACGATATGAAAACTGGCGTCTTCCTTATATGGAGGACCAGGAAGTGATGAAAAGGGGTCATAGACACTAAGGAGGGACTAAGAGTGTCTGTATAGTAGTTTACTTAAAATGAACAACGGACTACGGACGAGTTTCATTGCGTATAAGGACAAACAGCATGAAAAAGGTAAAAACTCCATTGAAGATTAGTAGAAGCTACCGGTGTGAGAGTTTGAAAAATGGTCACACGTGGTAAACGGAAAACGAACGAGCACATGATGAATTGTAATAAAGAGCATAATAATTTATATAATTGCTCCTGTTTGCATCACAAATATACGGAAGTATGTATACTCAGCGATTAAAGAATTGGGAAACATGCGGCAAGTAGCCCAAATAAAGGTACAATGCATCGTGTAAAATAACCATAAATCTCAGAGTGTCATTCAGGGACCAAGGTGGACGGGAAATATGTATATTTTCCATGAGGTGACAGCAAGGTTGGAAAATATGTATACATAAATTTTAATAATCGCATTTTCCCAAGGGAGATGTTCATTGAGACCTTTTTCTTGTGTCCGAAGGACATATATCCAGAAGACCTCTCTTTTACGTCTAATGGCATCCACATTGGTTTTATTAGATGGATGTACATGTTCCAAGATTAGCCACCTGAGGTCAGAAATGGTGTGTTGCTTCTCAGTCCAATGGGCAACCAATGGGGCCCCTTCGCGATTATTCAGAATAGCTGACTTGTGTTCGCTAAAGCGTACACGGAATTCTCTACTGGTTTCGCCTACGTATCCTTTGTTACATGGACAAAGGATAAGGTAGACCACATGGCGGGTGCGGCAATTGGTCATGTCTTTGAATGAAAAGGTGCGTTTGTCCCAGATTAGTTCACTGGTTACGATAGCAAACTGGCAAGCGTGGCAGCTACCGCATTTGTGTGTTCCACTTATAGGTCTGGCTCCAGTAATAGTTTTCTGGACAAATGGATTGGCAGTAGATACTTTGGACTTAACCAAAGAGTTCCTTAGATTTTTGTTGCGTCTAAACGCAAAGATGGGCTTTGGTATGTTTTTTTTAGAACGATCTGAATTCAAAATATGCCAATCATTATTGATGATTTGTCTAATCTTGTGGTCAATATTGGAATGGGTGGTAACGCAGACCAATTTATCCTCAGATTTAGTTTCTTTTGTCTGCAACAATACTGTTCTGTCATAATATTTAGCTCTTTTATAGGCATCCTTGATCAATTTAGGTGAATAACCTCTATTGGCAAATTTTAATTTTAGTTCTTCAGCATGTATATCATAATTTGATATAGTGGTGCAATTCCTACATAAACGTAAAAATTGGCTGAAGGGGATGTTATCTTTTTGACTGCGAGGATGGTAACTGGAGTATTGGAGCAGGGTATTTTTGGCCGTGGGTTTGGTGTAGAGACTGACCTCAATTTTTTCATCAATAATTTGTATCCAGATATCTAGAAATTCAATTTTGGACTTGCTTATGTTGGGGCTAAATTTAAGATGGACATCACAAAGATCGATCCACAACATGAATTCATGGAGTTGTTCTTCCGGGCCGCTCCAAATGAAAAAGATGTCATCGATAAATCGATGCCAATTTGTAATGTTTTCGCTGAATGGAGCTATTTCATTAAAAATGAATTTGTTCTCAAACTCTCCCATGTAGATGTTAGCTACATTAGGTGTGCAAGCTGCGCCCATACTGACTCCTAGAATCTGTTTAAAAACTTGTCCATTGAATTCAAAATAATTTTCTCTTAATACAATGGCTAAACACTCCAGCAGAAACAGCCGGTCTGCAGGGTTGTCGCTATTCTCGAGGGAATGTTTAACTGCAACAAAACCTTTGAAACCTTCACAAACCTCTCAACTTGTCTATACCATTCAACTGGTTTTTCTCTCAACTTAGGGAAATCATTAGTAAATGATAAAATATCCTGTCGGGTGCATGGAACATGTACATATCCCCCTCCTGGAACCTCTCTCATTGGGCATAATCTTTCAGCCTTCTCTGTTTCTCTCATCAAATATTCAGATGTCGAACGACTTATCTGTGCTTCTTCCTTTTTCTTTGTCCCTCTAACTTTCCATCTGTCTGAATCTCCCCATTTTTGCAATATTGTCATCAATTCCTTTATCTGCAATTTTCTTCCTGACATATTCATGTTTTCCAAATCTTTTATCAGAAAAAATTGCTCTATATGGTTTCTGTAACACCTTGGATCTCCCGATCTCTATTCCCATTTCAGAGGCCAAATTTGTCAATTTTTTATGAAATATTTTCGTATTTCAGGTTATGCTTCTGCAAATGAACAACAGTTCTTCCTCACTATAGGTGCTTAACCTATCTAGTCCTACATTCCCAGCTATCATTTCTTCTAATTCAACTCTTAATTTGAAAATTTCTAATATTTTCAGTGGTAGGTTTGGCTCTTCTATTTCTTGTGCCCATCTTTCTATTTCTTCTGGGGTTACCATTGTGGCACTCTTCGTCCCTGTGGATGTCTCTATTCGTACTTCTTTCGCGCAACCTGGAGTGTCTTTTCTTGGTGTGTCATTTATTTGCTCTCTTATCAGTAAGTCCATTAATGAAATCACTGACTCACATTCACTGGCTTGGTCATCAATTATTCATTTTTCTTTTCTAGGTTCAATGATGGGAGTAGTCATGACGGGTGTTTTAGGACAATTTGATTTATCCCCATACAATGGGTCAACAGGACCTATAGTCACTGGTATAGTCAGAGCTTCAGGATGCGTGCTTATCTGGGTTATTTTCTGTATTAATTTGCTTCTATTCTTATTTATTGCTTCCCTTTCTCTTTCTTGAAGTACCCTCTCCATTGATTTTCCATGTACAACCTATAGAACTAAAGGTGTTTCTAGAATTGGGGCACTCGGGGTAGTCCTATTAGGTCTTTCTTGATTAGGCGGAGGACTTTTCATTACAATATCTTCTAAATAATCATCTTCTGAGTCTGCACTACCTGTCATTGCTAAATGTTTTGTTTTCTCTGTACATTTACCTCCTGTCTGTTCGTCAGCCATCAATACAGGATATAATCCTTCAGCCACCATGGCTTGTCTCCACTGTTCTATCTGCCTATCTCGAGTTTCGCGTGGAAATTTGGGATAAAATCTGCTCAAGTTTCTGTCACTTCTTGATCTATCGGGCTCAAATGCTTCAGTCTTCCATTCTTCTAATGCCTCATACTGTGTTAATCTGGGTCTGTGTTCTAATTCGTTCATTCTAGTGCGTAAGTTATGTAGGATTCTTCCATTAACTGCTCCAAACTCTGGAAAAACTAGTATTCCATCATCTTTTGTATATTCTATCTAGTTTTCTAGCCATACACAGGTATGATAGCCTCTCTCCATCATCATATAGGATGCAGGCATTTTCGGGGGAGAGATGAGAATTCCTTATCTAGTTTTAATGGGTTTATCTTTTTTTAAATAATTTTTCATTTTCTGCATGAATGACATTTTCCTTTTCTCTCCGTACATTTTGCGAGATCTTCCTTTTATGTACTGTTCGTGGGCAAATCCTAAGTAACTTCTGTCTGGACGATTCCCTATCAAAGTAGGATCGTGTCTCTACATGCAAGACCCACTATCAATTATTATTATGGCTTCTATTTTCAACTAATCAAATGTTCATTTTTATTTTAATAATTGACCAATACCAGCATGGCTTCTTATTCTTCTCACCAATCAGATTCTGTTCCGCTATGCGTTTAGGCAATACCAGAGCGGCTCTCAGTGACCTCAGTATCAGTCCTTACTACTGACCCCTCCTCTACAATTCTTCGCATCAGTCACACGCCCACTGTTCCAACCAATCCCAGCGTGGCCCCCTGTGATGTCAGTGCAGCACTCGCATCTCACCCCTCCTTTATAAGGTAATGTGAAAAAGTATTTTCTCACAATTTTACATGCATTTCATTAATTAACAACATAGAAACATTTCAAAGAATAGTAAATTTCTTTTGCTGCGAGTAAAACCTTTCCGCTTACTCTTCACACACTACGAGTAAAACCTTTCCGATTACTCTTCACTCATGCATCAGAGTTCCTGCTACTCCTTCAGTATTACCCTTTTTAGGTGATATAAGACCAAAGTTTCACCAACAAACTCCTTGGCTACCAATTACTCTCACTTTCATACGAAGAAAATATCCCTAAATAAGTGCTTCTAGTTCTGCGTAACTTTCAGCACCTTCTTTGAATCATGACAAGTAACCTCACTGCAGTGTGGCTTCCATTTGCCACCCGCTATTCAATATTCCTGGGAATTCCCAGACAACATAAAACAGAACACACAGGTTTATTTAATACATAAATCAATAATTCAATCCACAATATTTTCTACCTAACTAACTAGAACTATAAACCATAGCTCTGCTACCAAGAAAAAACTGATCCTGCGGGTTACCAGCTTGTGTTACACACACACCATATACTCACCTGGGCCCATAAACATTCATACAATAAGCTGGTAGTACCGCTGGGGTCAATTTTGATTTACCTGTGAGATTGTTTACCTTTACCAAATTCTTACCAACTCGATCTCCTTCATAACAAATTTCCTCTGGTCAATGAATCTAGCTGCTGAGTTATATTAAGTAGAAAATGACATTAAAGTTTTATTCGCCAAATAACCACAGACTCATAGAGTTTTAAGAGTTTTCTCTAATCAATGATTTTGTGAGTCAAAGATCAAATACATGTTACACCGTTTTCCTTCAGGAAGAAATCAAGTCAAGTTCAATATGAGTTTCAATTTAAAATATCATGATGACAGTACCTGAAGAGGGAGAAGACAGAGAGCAGTACAAGGAAATACTACACAGAATTATAGTTACCTAGGATAGTGTGAGGACCAAACCCCTGGCCTAGGAGTCAGGTGAAGTTCTCCAGAACAGGTCAGGAGATGAAGGATCAAGACAGGTTCAGGACCAGGAAGGTGACCTCTTCTAAGTGCAACACCTGCGTCGCACCCCTCTCTGGCACTATTCTCCTCGATATTTCTTCCGCGACTCCTCTTCCAGATGTTCCGCTTCTTCGATAAGTATCTTGGTCTCACGAACAGGGTCTCTGGCATCTGCAGTCGGCATAGGGTCTGTGGCTGTGACCGTCTCACTGCCTCTCACAACATCTAACTAACTAAACTCCCTTAGTTATACTATTCTATGTGTATGCACCACCCCCAAATGTTTCAATATCATGAAAACCCCTACTTCTGATTGGGCAAGGCAAAGGGAAGAGGTCATCACACTATACTAAATGTAATAATTTACTTTAGGTTCATTGTTCAATGTTCCCGCCCCTTAATTTACTTTCCCAAGCTTTATTCCCACCCGCATTTAACATTATGATCAATGCATTGTATATATTTTGTATATTCTTTTCTTCCTTTGTCCGGATCGATGGGTTAAGTTCCCAAGAGATTCTTGCCAGTGCGACCTTGGCTGAGTTTCAACGGTGACATCATAGTTCCGGGCAGGTTTGAGTGCCCTTGTGCATAGGTCAGGTGGGGTAGGGATTTCAGTCACCCTCCGAGGCCCAAATATGAACTAATAATAAAGTGAAAAAAAGACATGTTAGAATACGAAATAAAATGAATTCACTGTATACCACTTATCTCTACTCTATCCCCATTTACTTATATAAATCTTTCGCATTAGCATTTAGTAGAACTTATAAGGTTTAGTGTAAGCAAAGCATGCACATTAACATGTGAGTTTCAAGCGGTCATTTTAGAAGCTATTGCGCAGCTGCAAAGTTTTCCCTGCAAGCATTGAAAACCTCATACTATGTAGATGCAGTAGACGCATGTGCAGTAAGAATCCTGCGTTTTAGCAGCCATTTTAAAGACACTCGGATTATTGGTTAGTATTACACATAGGAAAGCTTGCCCTAGATACAGTATAATGTGTGTAATGCAATATTAGTATTTGCAAACAGTTTGATTATAGTGTTACACGTTATTTTTTATAATAAGACCTTGCTCCATCATCAGCCCAAGCTGAAGTTTCCAAATCATTGTCAAGCAAGCATTCAACAGGGAGGTCTGCACTTACCACAACTTTATTAAGGCAAGTTATCCCTCCCCAGGAGAAATTAAAAACCGCCAAGGAATGGTCTATCCTGACATTGCTAGCATTGGTCACTTGGTACATCTCACCAAGTATGATCTGTTCATGAGCCACACGATCTTGTGTCACCATTGTGATACTTGCTCCTGTGTCCCTGAATGCCAAAGCCTCTTTTCCATTAATCAAGGGCTGCTGTCTGTATTTGCCCGGATTACTGGGACTCACAAAGGAGGACATATCCATGCCTCCATCACAGATCAGTACAGCCTGAGTTGGAACTCTGACTAGGCCAGAGTCCACCTCAGAACCCAGGGTTAACCCTACTACACCCTTATTCTGAGTACCACCAATAGGAGCTGAACTAGGGAGAACAGTTGCCCTAGGGACAATGGTGGCCTGAGTTGAGTCTTTGGACTTGGTACAATCACTTGTCCAATGGGTTTTCTGTTTACAGATTTTAAACCATGGTTTCTTTTAGCCTTTTAGATTGGGACTCCCCACCAGATGCAGATTTTTGGGGCCCTTGAGAAGACTTCTGGTCTTTACCCTTGTCCCCACCCTTATCAGAGTTTTTTGAATCCTGCTTCTTGGAGTCACCACCTTGGTTTTGAATCTTCTGCCTCACCCTGGTTCTGACCCATTTGTCTGCCTTCTGACCCAATTCTAGGGGAGAGGTCAGATCAGAGTCCACCAGGTACTGATGCAACAGCTGATTTTGACAATTATTAAGGATCTGCACCCTCATAATCAAATTATACAATCCTTTAAAATCGCACACTTTACTGCCAAGTAACCTGCCCTCCAGAGCCTTAGTAGCACAATCTACAAAGTCAACCCAGTCTTAAGTCTGTGCCTTTTGGGTATCTCTGAAATTCAACCTGTACTGTTCAGTGGTTAGGCCAAACCCATCTATCAGTGCACTCTTCAAGACTTTGTAATTGTCTGCATCATCTTCTCTAACAGTGAGGAGCTTGTCTCTACCTTTGTCTACAAAGGAGAGCCACAAGTTTGCTGCCCACTGTTCCTGAAGGACCCTCTGTACTTTACAGGCCCTTTCCAGTGCAGTTATCCATTTGTGGATGTCATCCCCACTCTGGTAGGGAGGGAGAATCTTGTTCAGGCCCTATGGTCCTGAGTATGTTCTCTACCTCTAGGGACACTGTTGTTGCCACCATGGGGCTCTAGCCCCAATATTTGTGAAGCTCTCTGGAGCTCCAGGGATTCCTTATCTAATGCCAACTGCTCTCTCTTGATCCTAAGCTTAGCTTTCTCAAACTCAAGCAGTCTGCATTTTCTCTCATAAGAGGACTCCCTTTTCTGAGAAGTGGATGTCCTATGAGAGACAGAGGTCCCCATAGATGTACCAGAATGATTGGACTCCAGAGAAGTAGACCTTGATCTTCTTGGCACACCACCAACCCTTCCAGGTGGGGTATAGAGAGGGCCACTGAGGCCTTCTCCCTCACCTTCAGGATGGATTGGATTTTCGAGGTTAGAATCATCTTGATCCTCCTGGTCAGCTTCAGATTCTAGGTCATAGGTATTGTCACCTCTTGGCCTTTCCTCTTCTGCTGCCCCACCCAACCTGCCTGGGGTCTTTCTGAGATCATCTAACAGCAGAGCCTCCATGAGGCGTTGAGTGTTTGCACTCCTCCCTGTCTTCAACTTCCTAGCTGTACACATATTTCTCGGTTCCACAAATGTGAGATGGTCATACTTGGATGACAAGGAGCCACTGGCTTCAGGTCTCGAAGACATACTAGTGTAGTGAGGTGTTACACCTACCTAACCTAGTGGGAGCTACTAGACAATCTTGAGTTGGGGAAAAGTGGTGTGCTGGTCCCTTTGCTAACCCAACTCCAAGTTCAGTAGAACTTACTTTCTTCTAGACTTGATTTATATGTACCTATTTACCTTTAGTGGTTTTCAGTTAGTCACTCAAAGAGAGTATCTGGTAAAGCAATAGCAAGCTTGAATCCAACCACTGCACACCAATGTGAGAAGCTGGCCTGGTATATGCTGTCCACTAGTTATAGTGGGCACCTTGTACCTGGCCAAACAACCCTTATTGATGAATAGGTTTAAAGACAACCTTTATTGAAAGCTATCCTACTGGTAGCTATGGAGAGCAGCCTTCAGGCTAAGTCTTGAAGGAGTGTAAAGCAGCTTGGTTTACCAGATTATAACTTCTTGAATTACTAAATGAAAGGAGAACCACACAAGGTATATATAAAAATATGTATTTATTTCTAAACACTCACTACTAATCTCTTTATGAGATTAGAGGCCAAGGTACACAATAATACAGTTCTAAAATGGCAATAAGTAGCACAATATACAATGGGCCCCGGAGGGAACCAAACCATCTAATAAGAAAGTGGTATAAGAACCACGACTTGACCAGACTCAGTGCCTAGAGCACGTAGAATTACTGGGACCCCAAGGAACCACCCAAGGTAGTGACACAGGAGATCCACGGGGGATGCGTGCGGTGTGAGAACACAGGCGCGAGCCCCGTTCTATTCTATGGGAAAGTCGCGGTTGAAATTTTAGAAGTTAAGGACACTTAGGAGAGGACTTTGAGCAAACCCCTTTAGACTTAGGGGGTTCCATGGCCAGCACCCATGGGAGCAATGGGGTACTCGAGTTACCTCACCCAGGGAAGCAGGATGCATAGGTGTCAAATGGTGACGGAAATCGCCGTGGATTTCAATGGCGATCTGCTGTAAAATGCTGCTGCCGGGAAGAAGAAAAGTGTCCAGTGTGATCCAAGCCTGGATCGAAGATCAGAAGAACCTGAAAGCAGAGGGGACAGAGTCTGGGTCATTTACCAGTGACCAGGGGCACGATAGACGAATGCCCACCGATGTCGGGTGTTTCAGGTGCGAAGAGGTGAAGCTTGACTCTGCAGCCACGAGGACCAGGAGGCGTCGATGACAACCAGGAGCTGGATCCGAGCTGTCCCACAAAGGATGTCGAGTGCTGCGGTGTCGGTGCTTGAATTGAACCCAACAAGCCCTGGCAACAGCAACCCACGCAGGAAGAGAAAAGATGCTTCAGTGCAAACCAGCAAGGTCCTGGGGACTCCCCAAGCAATGGAGAGTCATGGCACATCTGGAGCAACCAGGTAAGCCCAATTAAAGTTAGAGTTGCCTTCACAGGGACCCACCAGTTGACGGACCAGGGATCGCAAAGGGACCTCAAGAGGAATCACACAATACCAGCCCATGGGACACTCAGTGAGTGTAGGCCAGTAATCTTCAGTGGAGACACTGCTTGGGGTGTGGACTACAAGTAGCCCAAAGCACAGCCTCAAGGATCAACGAGAAGCATATGCACTTGCAAATGTGCACTGTGTCCAGGGATTCTGGTTCCACAGTCCCCATGAGGGCTACGGGTGTCAGCTTTGCTTGGAGCTCGGGTCGGCCTCTGGGAATTCTGGGAACCCACTTCCTGTGTTGCAAATTCTTCAGAGTCCGGTGGCAGCTTCAAAGATGCAGACTGGTCAGATGCGTCTTAGGTGCCTGTCTTGCAGAGGAGTAACTCCTTTACTCCAAGGGAGATTATTCAGTCATCTAACGCCTTGTAGATCATCAAAGTTCTAGGATTATGTATCACAGTTTCGTCCAGGTAAATCTAATGTCCTGTAGCCAGGGGTTCCTATCTTATACCCAAGGAAGGGGTGGGACAAACTCTAGGGACCCGCCTATGGGAGGGTCAGGAAAGAGGGGTGGCTACACCCATTTCCTTTGTCCAGTTTCATGCCAGAGCAGGGGCTGGTAGCCCCTGCAACCGGTTTGAGCTGGACTATGCACAGGGACACCAAATGTGCCCTCAGTGCAGACATCAAAGCACTCTTGGAGTGCACCCACCCAGCCCCAATACACTAAAGCCTGTCTGTCTGACAGGAAACCTATTGTCCAGGCCTCCCCTGCCGGAGTTTCGTCCAGCAGCAGGAGGGCAGACTTGTGTCTGTGGCTGGCAGCATCCATTTTGTGATGCCAGGGTCTGTTAAGCTGGTACCGGGTATACCGGTGCTCTCATGTTTCTCCCTCTAGTCGGTGGAATCATACTTCCCACACCAGATACTGGTGTGGGGGTATGATTCCAAACACAACATGTTTCCATGCAGCCATTCCAAAGTTAGCATTTACCGTTTGGTTATAATGCACTTAAGATTATATGGTTTGGCTGCATCACAAACAACCCCGGAATAAAGGTTCTGAAAGCTGCAGAGGGGCTCTGCTCATGCATGGGCACCCTCTCACATGAAACCCAGCACCCTGCCTTCAGGATTGTTAATGCCTGCCATAGGGGTGACTGATAGTTTTACATGTGCAGTGATATGGAGAGATATAGGTAACCTATATCTCACTAAGGGGTGCATACACCACCTTACCCAGGCTGCAGCAGCAGACCTGTGGTGTCATTTTGGAAGGTTTCCCAGGGGTGGCACAATACATGCTGCAGCCCCTGGTAGGCCTCTGGGGTACCTATGCACTGGGTACATATTATACCATATAATAGGGACTTATAAGGGTACCCCAGAATCCAATCTGGAGTGTACCTAAAGTACTGGTAATCAATTTAGAGAGGAAGCAGCTAGGCTGGGCTCCTGGTTAGCAGGACCCCAGCCAGACTAAAGTGAAACATCCGCAAAAAAGTGGGGGTAACTATAAGAAGCAGATTTTACTCTCCTACACAAATAGCATCTTATACTTGCTGATGCCACAACTCTGAAATGTCCAAAGGAAGATGACATGGTGAAGATACCTAAAACAGACGAATATAAATAGATTAGCTAGGAAGCTATACATATGACACCAATAATACACATGACACCAATCAAAGTCAGTCTTCTGGAGTACGCTGTACACGGGAAAATGTCACATCCACAAAGCATCTTCAACAATGTGTGCATGTGTCTCGACCTTCCTCCACAAACAGCCGTGCACAGAGTTTGCAACAGCTGTACATACGTAACATGTATCCATGTCCCCCTCACATCAGTCAAAGTCATAACATCTCGCAACATACTTACACTACTCATGAGAAGAAGGTCTTGATGAGCTCTTGGCACATGTCAACGCCTTCCTCTTCCCCACTATCATCATCATTTGTCATTTCAGGATCCTCACCTGGTGGCTCCTGCTGGTCTCCATCCTCTGCGATGAGAGGGATGTTCCGTCGCTGTGCGAGGTTTTGACACATGCAGCAGGCGACGGTGATCTGACACACCATCCTGGGTGTGTATAGGAGGGCCCCTCAGTCCAGTCCAGACATCTAATTCTGTCCCAAAAGCCTGCTCCACTGGCTGCTGTGTTCCTCCATAGGCCTCGTTAAAGCGGACTCACCTGGCATTGTCGGATTCCTCAGAGGTGCCACCAACCATGAGCGATTGGGATATGCTGAGTCTCCTAGATGGAAGACACACATATGTGCAAAAATTAGTCACACACTTTCAGATAATATGACCCGACATCACACACACTCATTTTGGACACATCATACTCACCAACAAGCCAGGTACTCTCCGGGAGTAGTTGTGACATCAGCTGGGTTATACTGCTGTTACACAGTACGGAAGAGTCGTGGGTAGATCCTGGGAATTTGGCACAAATGTGTGAGATGTTTAAATCCAGTAAACACACCACTTACACGTTGATGAAATGGAAGTGCTTCCTGTTCCCATAAACCTGTTCTCTGGTTTGCAGTGGTACTAAGGCAATATATGTGCCATCAACTGCTCCAACTACATGTGACCAAATCCATAAAATGTCCCCTACACATTGGCCAAATCTGAATGTCTGGGGAACTGGATGTAGCCATCTTTTGGGCCGATTCACAAAAGTAATCTGAGACAAAATCCTAACTTTACGACTTTCGGTATTCACAAAAGGCATTTATGAGTAGTAAAATTAGGATTTTGTCTTAAGTTTGTCTTAAATTTTGGTCTTAAGACAAAATCCTAACTAAAGTTTAACTTAAGTTGGGGGCGTGGCCAAGCTGCGGGCTGAGATGGCCGCGCGGCGTTGAAGCTCCGCCGCCGGCCCAGCACTTTCACCGCCATTCCCGACATCCTGATGCGGGCGCTGGGTGTCGGACCCCGGCGTTGACTCCCCTTTGGTCCCGGAGCACTCCTCGACATCGATCGGGCCCCGCGGTGGCCCGGAACGGACGGTGGCGGACGCGGGCTCCCGGCCCTCCAGATAAAGATGGCGGCATGACTCGGCGGCCGAGACCGGGTGCGCGGAGACGGCGGCCGGCTGTGCGACAGGTACCCGGGGGGGAGGACTGAGGGGGGGACATCGAGCGCCGGGACTCTGACTGGTGGGGGTCCGCTCTGCTCCCCGCTCCGCTGTTGGTCGGGGTGGGGCTGGGACCTGGCTCCGTGCTTCGGTCGCGGCCTTCCTCTGGGTCTCCTCCTGGGGGACCCCGGGCGGACACTGTCTGGGGGCCTTCGGGGGTGACGTACCGGCTGGTTGGCGGAGTGGGTGGGCTGGGGGGGGCCCCGCGCTGAGTTGAGTACCTGGACTGTCTCTGCCCCTGCCTGGGTTCCTCGCCTGGCCGCTCCTGTGCTCCGCGGCCGGTGCGGCCTACTCTCCTGCGCCTCCGCCCCGTATAGCTTGGCGGCGGCTACTGCGGCAGCACCGGACGGCCCTGGATTGCTTTGGGCCCTAAGTTCCGCGAGGGCGCTGCCTGGTCCGAGGGGTGGGGGCCTCACCCGGCTGCTGTCCGGCGAATTACACCTCTGTGAGGGCCGCTGCATCGCCCGTGACACGGCCCCGTGGGCTGCGGAGTACGCTGTCTCCTCATTGTCCTGGATCCCTCTTCCCATTGTGACGCGCTGGTTGCGGCCCTGCCGTGTGGGGGCATGGGTCGTAAGGACCCAAAGCAGAAAACGCTGCCTTTCGAAAAGCTGCCTGAACAACCGGTGGAACCCCGTCCAGATATGATGGCCCCCTCCGGAGGCCGGCCCGGTGACCCGGCGGCCGGTGCCTCTTCCCCGGACTGGCTACAGGAGATGCGTGCTGGGTTCAGGGCCCTCGATGGTCGCTTTGACGCCCTGGACAGAACGCTGGAAACAATGGGGACCAAGATCCAGGCCCACGACAAGAGACTGCAGGAGGCTGAGGCCAGGATATCGGCCGTGGAGGATGGCGCGGGGCAGGACGCCAAGCGCATAGATAGACTGGAACGCATTTTGAAGGAGGTGGCCATCAAGAACGAGGACCTGGAATCGCGCAGTCGGCGCAATAACGTGCGAATTACTGGGGTTCCGGAGTCCACGGCTACTGGCAGACTGGACGTTTTTTGTGGAAAAGCTTTTTTCAGATATTTTTGGGAGAGACTCCTTCACACCAGGCTTTGTGGTCGAGAGGGCGCATCGTTCCCTGGGCCCGCGGCCTGGCCCGGGACTCCCGCCCCGTCCGCTGGTTGCCCGGATTATGAACTTCCGAGACCGCGACACGGCCCTGCGACTGGCTAGGGAAAAGGGAGAGATCACTTGGCAGGGCTCGAGACTTTCATTCTTCCCCGACTTTACAGCTATGGTCCAGGAGGCCCGTCGCAAATACGTTGGGGTTAAGGCGGCGCTCCGCAAGCTGGGCCTCAAATATGGCATGCTCTACCCTGCCCGGCTCCGGGTTGACATTGAGGGCCGAGTGCGGATCTTTGACATTCCTACTGCGGTGCAGGAATTCTGCCGGACTTACAAGCTGCGCAAGGACCCTCCGGGGGGCAACGAGGATGGTCGATCGCCTCAACGTAGTGGAACAGCGAATAGTCAGGACCTGTTCTCTGGCTCTGGGGTCGGCTGAGTCGGCGCCTGTGGACTGGCTTTATCCCTATCTGAATATTTGTTACAAGGGACTTACGAACTCTTTGCTTTATATATAACTGCTTTATGGTGCTGGGTAGGTGGCGGGTCGTTGTCACCCCCCTTTGGTTGACACCGCTGGGAACTATTTTGGTTATGATGTGCTATATTGTTATCATTGCTTGCGTATGGTACTGTTGTTTGCAACTCTGCTTTTTTTCCACAGGTTGGGCTTTGCCTCACGTTTGCGTGGTATGGCTGGGTGGAGGGTGGGGGGTTGGGGTTGGTTATTTTGATTTTTTGGACATGGCTGGCATTGTGCTACTTATGCAGATACACGGAGACACGAATGTTGTTACACCCTTCTTCCTTGTTTCATGGCACCGATGGCTCAAATAGGCCTGCACGAGTCCCCCCTTGGCCTATCGCTAATGTCCTGGAACGTCAGGGGTCTGAACAACCCTCGTAAATGTAAACAGGTATTACATTATTTGAATCGCCATAGAGTTGATATAGCTTTTATCCAGGAGACACATTTTCACTCTTCGGTTGGCTCACGCTTTGCGGCCTCATGGGGCGCTCATAGATACTTCTCCAATTACAGCAACTACGCCAGAGGCGCCGCGGTGTTGATCCATAAGAGGGTCCTGTTTCACTGCCGGGAATTCTTGGGGGATAGGGAGGGGCGCTACTGCATAATACGAGGGGTGTTGATGGGTCATGCTATTGTTCTGGTGTGTGTGTATGCTCCTAACACTGATTCCCCGGAATTCTTTCATGAGCTCGCCGCCCAGCTTGCTGCTCTTGAACCGGCCAGCCTCATAGTTGGGGGTGACTTTAATTTGTTACTGGACGAGAGTCTGGACAGTACCTCGGGGGCGGCTCACTCTAAGCCTAGGGCGCGACGCGCGCTACTTGACCTATGCAGCCAGTTCTCTCTGACGGACATTTGGCGCAGGCGCAACCCACACACCACCGACTACACACACTTCTCGGGACAACACAACACTTGGACCAGGATTGACTACTGGCTCCTGTCCCCTGGCCTGGCCCCGTGGTTCCGCGCGATGCAGACCTTCCCCAGAACATATTCGGATCACTCCCCGGTGTCATTGTGCTTGGACGTCCCGCGGTCGGAGGGTTATGAGCGGCAGTGGCGATTCCCTGGGAGGGCGCTCCTGGATGACTTATTTGTCCACGAAATTTCCGAGGCAATCGAGGACTATTTCACGATTAACACCGGATCGGTTGACTCGTGGGCCGTACTTTGGGAGGGCTTCAAGGCATATATTAGGGGAATTTGTATAGCCAAACAGGCTGGGGTCCTAAAAGCGCTGCGCAGGACGATTACACAATTGGAGACACAGTTGAAGGCAGTTGACGCTGAGGCGCTGCTGGCGCCCACCGCCGACGTGTCCGCGCGTCGACTCCGCCTCCTGGCGGACTTCAGGGACGCGGCGGACAGAGAGATTTTGTACCTGGGGAAGTACCAGACGGCGCGTAGATACGGGGAGGGGGATAGACCAGGGCGCACGCTGGCTCAGGCTCTGCGACCCCCGTACAGCAAATCCCTGATAGTCGAGGTGCGGGGGACGGAGGGCTCGCTGCACACTACGCCTACCGAGATCAGGGACGACTTCCTGGCTTACTACTCGGATCTATACAAGACCAAGTTGGGTGAATCCGCGGCCTCCCGCGAGGCCTACTTGTCCGAAATCGCGCTAGTGTTCCTCGATAGGGGTATGCAGGAGTTCATGGCGGAGCCCATAACGGTGACTGAGGTTCGGGGCGCGATTAGGGTGCTTCGCGGCTCTTCTGCCCCCAGCCTCGATGGCTTCACTGGGGATTTCTACAAGGCCTTTGCGGATCTCCTGGCGCCACGACTTATTGAGGTCTACGCAGAGGCGCTGGAGCGTGGTTCCTCCCGGCGACCCTTAGTGAAGCGGTAATAGTTCTGCTCCCAAAACCAAATAAAGACCCGACGCTGTGTGGTTCGTATAGGCCCCTCTCCCTATTGAACCTCGATTACAAGATACTGGCCAAAATTGTGGCCAACAGACTGTCTCAATTGATGGAATTCATTATATCGCCCATGCAGTCGGGCTTTGTCCCACGTCGCTCCACGTCTCTCAATTTGCGGACGTTATTCACGGTTCTCCATAGAATCAACCCGGCCACGCCGGCCGCAGCTATCCTTCTAGACACTGAGAAGGCCTTCGACTCCCTAGAGTGGCCTTTCTTTCTGGCTGTCATGCAACGCATGGACATGCCGGAGAACTTCCTCGCCACGACGCGGCTTTTGTATAGCCGCCCCACGGCTCGTCTACGTATCAATGGTACGCTATCACGCCCTTTCTCTCTCACGAGGGGCACGCGACAGGGCTGCCCGCTTTCCCCGCTATTATTCATTTTGGCTATGGAATCCTTAATTCGACATTTCCAGGAGCGGCATCTGCACAGGGGTCTCCAGTTCCGGACTGGTCCCTTATTGGCTTCCCTCTACGCGGACGACACGATACTGTATGTCAGAGAGCCTCAGGTCAACTTGGCTCCCCTAATACGAGAAATTCTCCGCTTTGGAGCCCACTCTGGACTGGGCATCAACTGGCACAAGTCCATCATTTTCCCGTTGACTAGCGGCACGTCCCAATGGCAGTGCGAGTTCCCGTTGGAATGGTGTTCCGACTCGGTGCGGTACTTGGGCGTTCAGATACATCTGAATACTGACAAAATTATTCGCCTCAATTATGGCCGCGCGATTGCCCGGCTGGAGATGCAGGTGGAGGGGTGGCTGCGCCTCCCGCTCTCCATGTCGGCCAGAATTGCCATTATAAAAATGATTTCTGTATTTTTTTAATAATATCCCTATTCCTCTTACTCGGGCTTTTTTCTCCACCCTGCGGTCACATTTGATTAAGCTGGTTTGGGGCGGGAAGCGCCCCCGAATCAGCTGGAGGACTCTTACGCTCCCCCATGACAGAGGCGGCTTCGGTGTCCCGGATATGTACCTGTACTACTTGATTGCTCAATGTGCGCACGCCTACGCCTGGTATCATCCCGACGCACGGATCCCGTTCCTTCGGCCGGAGGCGGATTTCGTGCTCCCTGGTCGCTTGTCGGAGGTGTTGCCCAAGGGGGTTCCCCGGAGCCCAGTGGACATACAAACGGTGTCCACCACCAGCTGGGCCTGGGGTCGCCTGGCTCGTTATTTAGCCCAGCCTCGCCTGTACTCCTCTTCACTCCCACTTCCCAACCCTGGGCTGCTGCCGGGTACGGGAGAACTCCTGGTGCAGCGCACTTTAAATAAGTTTAACCTCACTAAGATTGGGGATTTATACCCTGGCGGGCACATATTCTCGATGACGGAGGAGGCGCGTTTCAGCGAGGCTACGTTCATGGATAAGTTTGTACTACGCCGGCTTTATTGCGCGGCGCGGTCGGAAATCGCGGGATTCCCCCTCGAGCCGGAGTCCTTTGAGCCCCTCACCCTCCTCATTGATAAAGACACGGGAGCCCACATAGTCTCTAAGCTTTATAAGTCATGCGCAGCTCTGGTTCCTTCTGCGGATGCCCGGCTGCGGGCGGCTTGGGAGTCGGATTTGGGCAGGCCGATCACGGACGAACAATGGACCGTTTGCTGCAAAGTCACTAACACGATATCACTCAATAGTCGCCATAAGCTCCTTCATTACAAATTCCTTCGCCGCTTCTACATGACCCCTGACAGACTCCACGCTATCGACCCCTCTCGGCCACACACATGCTGGAAATGCGCTGCACCACACGCCGATTTTGCACACCTGTCATGGACGTGCCCCAGACTGCAGTTATACTGGACACAGGTGCACGAGATCCTGGGCACTATGCTGGGGCTCACGTTGGTTCCCACACCCGAGGTTGCGCTGCTGGGCTACACGGTAAATTTCCCTAAGACTGTCCGAAGGCTCGCCTCTCTGGGCCTCCTGCTTGCTAAGCGAGAGATTGCTAAGCGTTGGGGGGATCGAATGGCCCCCACGACGGATGCATGGCTCACTTCCATGGCTTTCTGCAGCACAAACAGCGAGATCTACTCTAGTCTCCTCCCCACTGTGGCGCGACCTAAGGACATTTGGGGCCCGTATAAGACATACATCGCTACCCTGCCGAGCTCTTCCCCTCCACACTCCAGTTCCGGAATAGTGCCTACGGAAGTGGGGTGACCTGCGCGGCGCCAGGGTGTTAACTAGGGAGAAGTGATGAACCTGGCAAGACGTTATGTTATCACGGCTGTTCTGATTGGGATGCTGGTCTGTGCGTGCGTGGGCTGGACGGGAATTGTGGGGCGACAGCTGAGGCAGTTACGAAGATTGAACAATGGGCCCTTTGGCGGGCGGTTCTTCTTATGTTTCTTTTTGATCTCTGACGGCTGGGAATGTTGGGGCGATTACGGGGGGCCACTGAACTGATGCCATTATTAGATACTGTTGATTATTTGGGGACCAGAGGTGTCATGCTGTATCTTATTGATGGTCTATTATTGAACATACAGCCAATGTCTTTGTATTGTTTTGATTTTGCAAACTTAAATAAAGCATTAAAAAAAAAAAAAAGTTTAACTTAAGTTTAGCTTAAGTTTAATTTAGGATTTTGTCTTAAATTTGTCTTAAGTTTTGGTTTTAAGACTAAATCCTAACTTTAGTTACACTTAAGTTAAACTTAATTTAGGATTTTGTCTTAAATTTGTCTTAAGTTTTGGTCTCAAGACAAAATCCTAACTTAAGTTTAACTTAAGTTTAACTTAAGACCAAAACTTAAGACAAACTTAAGACAAAATCCTAACTTAAACTTGCGGTAAATTTAAGTTAGGATTTTGTCTTAAGACCAAAACTTTAAACAAAATCCTAGCTTTACTACTCCTAAATGCATTTTGTGAATACCGAAAGTCGTAAAGTTAGGATTTTGTCTCAGATTACTTTTGTGAATCAGGCCCCATGTGTCTCATCCTACCTGAAAGTAGTATGCGACTGAACGTAGGTTGTGACATTCCGCCAGATATAGCCACAGTGTCCTGAAAGGAACCTGTGGCCAGGAAATGCAGTGCTGCCATAAGTCTCACCATTGGTGGCAGAGATGTGGGATAATTTCTTCAAGGATGTAAATGGGGCTCCAACTGTTGACATAAATCTTGTATTGTCTGCCAATTAGGATGCAACTTCATGGTGATGTCTCATTTTTCCATTGTGGCTAGGTCAGGAAAATGTCCGGTAGACTGGAAGATGTCTTCTCTTCCCTCTGCTAGGGAACCTATGTGTGGAGTGTAAACACATATGGATATTGGTCACAGTGTCCATACTAACATATACCAAGACACAGCCAAAAGTAATGTGAACAAACATTCCTGCATATGTTAGCAATACACAGCAATTCACATCATGATTGTATGATGTACAATTGCATACATATCAACATTTGGATGAGGAAAGTGGAAGGGATGCCGGACAATGGTCTGGAGAAGGCATTTTCCCCATTGCCCACTGTTTTAGGAGAGGCAATTCCAGGTAGGAAACAGACTGAAGAAAGACATTAATTATCCTGATAAATGTGGGAGTCTCCTGTCTGAATGGGAATGATTGCCATTACTGCAAGTTCCACCTAACATCCCCAATCTGGACTCCACATGTGCCTGTAATAGCACTGTGCGCATTATACAAACTTAAATTTTATGATTGACACCGTCATGTTGTGGAGTCTGTAATGCATTCATTACTAGTGTCACCACTTGAGTGCAGTGCACTGTGGTAATCATGTGTTGATGCACAGTAAAGCACTACACTGACCTTTGAGTATTGGTATAGGCAGAGGAATAGTGTTATATTTCGGCTGACATGTTCCAACATATTTGTAGTGGTGGAACTGCACTTAGAAGAACATTTGAACATTTGTCAAGGTGGTTTTAAACAGTAACATGATGGATGTCTGACCTTGCTAACGGGACATGCAGATTCACCCACCGACGGCGGAAGCCAACTGCACCGTAGGCAGCTTCATCCATGGACGTCACAGCCATAAGCTAACATTGGCTATTGTGACAGTCGCGATCTAAGGGCTGGTTCCTTCTACATAGAAGACCGACTATGTGGATGCCTGGCCTCACATGCAGAATCATATATCGCTGGCAGAAGTCAACCGCACAGTATCTGCCTTTCTTCCATCGAAGTCACAGCCATAGGCTAACGTTGGCCAATGTGACCATTGTGGTCCAATGGCGGTGTCCGTCTACACAGAAGACCACCTGGTTGGCGTATGTGTAAGTTGCGGTTTAAAAATCAACTTTCTTGCGTCCAGACACTGCTGCTTATACCACCTCCTCAACATTAGCTGCTGTTTGCCACCTCTGGGAGCAGTCATGGAGCTGTTGTTTGCCACCTCTGGGAGCAGTCATGGCATGCTGTACAGGGAGCAGGGCCCTGCCTTCACTACAGAGGAGCTGTAGACCCTGGTGAATGAGGTCCTTCCCCTATATCGCCAGCTTTATGGTTCATCAAAGGAGCAGGTGAGTACTGATAATACAGTCTGTACTCTGCAACAATTATCCTATCCAATCCCATAGGCCACAGTGTGCCTCTGAGTGCCAGACTGACATCAGAGTTATGCATGTCAGATAGTGTGATCCCTTCAAAGAACAATCATGCCATGGTTCATAGGGCACTGTACTTTGTGGACTTCACATCACCATAGTGATGTGTAATCAGTCCTATAGCCTACACCTGTTGCATGCACATATATATGTATACATTTTATGTTGACTATGTTGAATTTGCTGTTCAGTCATGGCAGCTGTGCTAAAAATGTATAGGCTTTACACCCTAACTTGGGCATATTTCCTGTAAGTAGCATGTGAGGATGATGTGAAATATGTTAACAGTCTCACATATCACTCAGCACACATGATGACTCACCATCTGTTTTCCGCGAGATGCCAACACCTCACAGACCCCTTCAGAGTGACCCATAATGGTGATGTCATGTATAGGAAGGCCACAAGATAGACTTTAAGGTATTAATATGTGGGCATGTGATGGCCATGTGGGAACAGTATGCTCAGCCTGCAGACAGCAAGCACTAACGAGTTGTGCCTAGTATGGTCCATGACCCAGGCTGTATCAGAGTTAATGTGGCTATAGAACCGATGCACACAGTACTCTCCCTATATTGCTGCTGATCCTCAGATGTGGCCTAAATTAGTGTAACAGGACCATGAGTTGGCCTAAATGCACCTAGCCTTACTACATTTGGAATGGTGCATGATGAAACCCCCAGACCGAGACTATTGTCCATGGACCCATATTGTCACTGATGGTCTTTGCCTTAGGACAGGCCCCTTACTCCCACATGTTTGGAATTTTACTTTCATATGGGTGATGCTAGCATTGTACAGGAGCATTGCTCATGTGAAACATGTACACTGCAGATAGTTGGTTACATCTGCAGTGCAGTTCAAAAGTGCATCACCAGCTACCTGGTACAATGGTATGTTGATTTCGTCCCATATGCACTGCCACATATGGCATATGGTGTGTCCCATGATGCCAGGACTTCCCACAAAAACACATCTAGATGGAGTATGATTTCCAATTGAATAAATCACATGTCCACTGATCCTCAGAGTGGAAGCTCTCAGTGACATGCATGCCATCCCTGCAGCTCCCCACCCAGATGTAAGGGCCTGCTTCCCTAAGAAGGGAGGAGCCTCCTTTACACCAGGCACCTCACCCCCTGCCCCTCCCTGCTGCCTTGAGTGTGGAGGCAATTGACATCCTGAGAGAGATGTATGTGCTGATTGACATCCAGGTGCAAAGTCCCCAACTAACGCAGATGGTGTTGCACCTGGAAGGCATTCACGCTGACATGTCTGCCCTACAGAGATCTTTTCAGGCTCTTGCATCCACACTCACTATAGCCTTCCACCAATTGCACCTTTCCATCCCACCTCCTGCCTCTTCCCCATACACAATCCCTATTCCCATATCTGCCCAAAGCACACGCACACATCAGCACGCATCCATCTCAACATCCACACGCACACACGCAAAGAGAAACATGTGGAGAAAAAAAAGGTGCAACCACTCACCAGGTAATCGCCACCCACACGACCACATCCAGTGATATACACACAGACACCACACTCACTGCACCACAGACATCCACTACACATATGTATCCAGAAACCACACCACTAGACCCAGCCACTACACACAAACATCCAGACACCATACCACCAGACCCAGCCACTACACACATATATCCAGACACAGCCACTACCTACATCACACACCCAGACACCACACCTACACCACCAGCCACATACACATCACACATTGCCAAGGAACAGAAACATTCAACATCCAAACAAACATCAGACACACAGAGACTTGCATGCACAGTCACACCACATACTTCACATCCCTCTACCTCCAATACCCCACCCATTTTCTCACTTCCTTCCCAGTCACCAAAAGAACTTTGCCTGATTGCCCTTGACCTCTCCCCTGACACAGCTTCCCGCCCCTTCAAAACCCAGAAGGTCTTGTATCACACACCTACCCATCCCTTCCACTTCACAATCCACCCCAAAAACAATTGATCCCCCTCCTAACCCTGCCAAAACAAATAGGCATCACAAAAAAGAGGGAAACGTCTCAAAACCAATCCACCCCTTCCCAAAACCAAAAGGACCTCTTCCCCACTGCAGCCCAGATGCTCTAAATCACACAAAAAACACTACATCCCCTGTTCTCCCCTCCCTAAACCCATCACTATCCTTCAGGTGTACAATGTTTCACACATGGTCAAACCCAGCCCTCCCCATCCCGAGGCTAGCCCTCCCACAGACCAACCCAGCACTCCCCATCCTGAGACCAGCCCTCCCAAAGACCAACCCAACCCTCCCAAGTCAAGCTAAGCACCGGTAGTCACCGGACCACTTCATGCCCTGCTACACAACTCGCACTACTCACTCTTTCCACTGCCTGCCCCTTCCTGACCCCTCATGTCCTGCTCCTTATGATATTGTACTGGCAAGATATCCCTGCATGAATATTTGTGAACATGTTGCTCACATCCCCCACACTCATGCTGATCTAGCTACGCCCCTGCTTTTCCATGGTGGGGCATCGATTTGCTGAGTACTCTATGCACACGGGTTGGTGTGTCACTGACCGGCTATTGCGTCTATGACATGTTGATTGTAGTCATCATCGAGCAGGTACAGCAGTGGCAGGATGTGTGCGATCGGCTCCATAACGGCACAGGACGTGAGGAGCTTGTACAGGTGATTGTCGGCCTTCTATACCTCCATTTCTGCCAGCTCTGATGAGGTGGTTGGACCACCACTGTCGGCTCACCAGAAAGGCGCATCGTAATTGGGCGGACGGTTCATAAGGATGTCCACTCTCCGACTAGCTCCATTGGTCCCTTTTGACGTCAGTGTGGTCCAAATTTCCTGGTGAGTCAGAAGGACTGCGGAAGTCGGATTACTGTGTATACGCATGCATCATAATCTGGGGGTTGGACCGACCACTTCCGCCGATAGTTCGGGTGCCCAACCGCCTCTGACAGAACCGTAGAAGCCAATCTGACCGCCATCGTAATCAGGCCCATTCTGTTGCAACAAGAAACCACCAACTAAAGACAGTTCCTCAGCTACATGAGCAAAGGGTTTTATACCAAGCTCCAAATTTCTTTCCTTGGAGAAGCCATTGTTCACAAGTTTGCAATAAGCTATCATCACTTAATGCTTTCAACCAACCTTTACTGGAAATTTCTCCATTACCTCCATGCAAAACATCAATCGAAGCTACAAACATTCAACGTCATGTATTTGCTTGTCACCAGCATCAGTTTCCTTAGGCATTTCTAAGAGACAATCTGATCCCACATGTTTACCTCCAGGTATATATTTAATCTTTAAATTATATTCATGAAATCTGGAAAGATAGGCAAACAATCTACCAGACTTGTTCCCTATACTGTTCTCATTAAGCATATAAATTAAGGGATTGTGATCCGTAAATATGTCTAACTGTATTACCCACAAAAATGTTCTACATTATGTGATGCTAATGCCACACCTACTATTGTGCTGCAATAAGATTCAGGTTGGGGAAGTGAACGTTAAGCAAAAACACTGTTATGTTCCTTGCTACTGACCCACTGCGATAGGTCGGCTCCTAACACTGACTGACTAGCATCCACCATGAGAAAACATGACTTCCCAGCTTTAAAAGGTGACAAGACTGGAGCTGAAATAATCAAACCCTCAGTCTTTAGAAAGACATAATTTGCATATTCACTCCATTCATTTTTTTTTCCTTTTCTCAATTGATTGTGGAGGGCCTGCACCACAAAAGTGTAACCTTGTATAAAACAAGAATATTACTTGCAAATACTGAAAAAAAAGATCATAAAGTGTCTTTATCCTTGGGCGGTGTAACATCTTGTATAGTTTGAACATGGGACAATTTTGGTTTGGTACCCTGATCTGACACACAGTGCCTCAAATAATCTACATGGCGTGCTAAATATTTTTTTGCCCTTCTCAGAGTGATGTCATGATGTCATGATTTTTAAAAACAAGCAATACTCTATCCAGAATCAAGTTATGTTCCCTGGCAGTTTCACCAAAAATCAGCACATCACATTAGAAAGCCTGCACACCCAGAATACCCAATAAAATGGTGCCCATAAACTTCAAGAAGACTCTTGCTGCAGAAGCCAACACGAAAGGCATGCACAAAAATTTGTTTGTGTCAAGGGGTGTAATAAAGGTTGTTAAATCCTGGGATTCTGCAGCAAGAATGATCTGGTGATAAGCAGATCTGGTTCCAGCAAGGAAAAGTATTTGGATTTCCCCAATTTGGACTGTAATTTGTGTACTTTGGGTAAAGGATGACAATCGATTACAATGTTTTTGTTTAAGGTGCGCAGGTCCACACATAAGCGAATCACGCCTGTCTTCTTTATTAATATAACTACTGGGCTAAACCACTCAATAGAGTTAATAGGCTGGATAATGCCTTCCAAACATAACTTGTCCAGAAGTTTTATAAGTTCTGGTCTTACACTCAGTGGGGCAGGTCTCACTTTGTGCACAACTGGGACGGCACCCATTTTAAGTTTAGTCAAATGCTCAAATTTAGAAATGTTTCCTATCTTTTCTGAAAAAAATCTCAGGATATCTTCCAATAACCTTTTCCACACTCAGATCGTCATTTCCCACCCATGAAATGGATACATCAGCCACCACAACAGGATCAGCTGAACCTGGTACAAGCATTAAGCCAAGTCTGGCCCGATGTTGCCAGCCAATAATATTCCTTCCTCTAATGGCCACATAGATTTTTTGTGACATTACTACTTTCTAAGCAAGTCAACATATCAATATCTTCATCTACAAACACCTTGCGATGAACATCTGTTTTGTTGAGAGGAGTTTTATGCCACATGTCAAAATATAGTGTATCTGAAATGATGGTGATGGGTGCTCCTGAATTTGCCATCATTAACAGTCTCTCACTATCTTTTACTACACCACATCAAGGACCCTTAGCTTTCCCAACATTGCTGTTATCTAAATTGATGGTGTGCACCACTCTGCACAAGTCATTGATACATTGATTAGAAACAAATCAGATAGAGTGTGATCCCTACTACTCAGTAGACGTTCTTGTATCTTTTTGATTAACTGTAAACAAACTGATCCCTGATATACACATCAAGTGAGTGGCCAAAATTACAGGTTGATACCAACAGCCTCAAGGCTGAAATATACTCCTCTACACTTTCCTCAGTGTTTTGCTTACATCAGAAAAAATTAAATAGTTCAAGCAAAACACGGGTCTCCTTAGGAATTGTATTTGAAAGTCTTGCCACAGCCTCTGAATATTCATTTCTTGCTCTAAAATGTCCAGGTGGAGCATCTACCTCAGCAAATTGTCAAATAGCTGTTAACATTCCTGTCCCAAATGACTAAAAAAGTGCTGCTTCTCTTTTGGCACAAATTAGGTAGCGTCAATAAAAATATAGTATTTCTCAAAGGTACAAAACCATTGTTTCTACAATCTGCTCCAATTTTTTATTTGATGCCATGAGCAATGTCCACAAGATTACAAACACAGATGAAATAGGCATAGAATCATTAGTTGCCAAAATAAACAAATAAATAAACCTTACTTCCAATAGTTAACTTCCTGTCTCTCTGTGAGGGGTGCGGCAGGATTCTCTTCACAGTATCTAAAAATCAGGATAGAAATGGCTTATCTCCAAGAAGCGTTCACACATGCCTACCTATTTCCATTTGACTTCAATGAAATGAACCTTATCCAATATTGCCTCTCGAGACATCACGTAACAATCTGATTTTGCGTAATGATGTCATACACATCTGTTGTGATCTGCTGGACACGGTCTAGTGCTGCAACATATACCCTATGTAACCAGCCACTCCCCGGGGGCTGGCCTCGATACTCAACCCACACCCATCCATCACAGGTGTCACCAGTCAGGTGACCCTGGCAACAAAAGGGGCTGGGGGCACGTGCCCTGGGCCATTTCCGGTACCAAATATTAATGAAAAAACCGACTGCCTACACTATAATAATATAGATACGCCAAAATTTGGGTCTAGGTTACAAGAGAAACCACAGGCCAAAACTGACTCAAAGAAGCAAAGGAACGGAGGAAAGAAAATTATCAAAAAATGATTTATTTAAATAACAAGGATCAGGATAATAGTCTTTAAAAAAAAGGTAAATAGGAAGTGATAAACTCCCGAATACGGATATGTGAATGTCCCACACACACTACAGCCATACACACATTCGTTTACACAGCATACTCATTTATTCAACAAAGGGCATACTTACACATAGCCACATCATTGTACAATTAGATTAAAAATAATTAACATAAAAAAACAGTCAATTAAGTGTAATAGAAATTCAAACAGACTCGTGCTCTCCCAGTTCTTAAGGACGGATGGAATCTTCAGGTAGGCACCAAATAGTGAGAGCCAACGCACGTTTCGGTTTTTGCCCACACGGGGCTACACCTTCATCAGGGCAAAGAAGATGGTAAACGTGTGGGACACACAATGAAGACCTTTAAATCAGGTATATAGTTAGAGACAGCTTTTCTTAGCAAAATCCAAGACTGTTCTGAGCATCGATAAGCTCAATAAGTCAGTTCCAGAGCAGGATTAAAGTAAGTAAAGCATTCTGCAACAATCTGATCAGGATCCCTCAAGGGGGGTCAAGAGTGTCAAAGGTTAATTCCTCTGACAGTATGAGGTATGCTTGTCAGGCGGAGCAGGACAATGAGATGAATACGTTCCTTAAGGTTGATGCCACAGTCACATGAGGAATCGGATGATACCCTTCTCACCGAAGCAGGGACATCCTCCGCGGCAATTTATTCAAAAATCGATGTTTGAATGTAGCTCAAAGCAGACGGGGTAGGACGAAGTCATATATATTTAGGCCGCTCAGGGGAAAGTCATCCGAAAATAAGATCCAGGAAGAAATGTAACAGGATTACAAACAGGGTGAGGCAGGATTCTCTTCACAGTATCTAAAAATCAGGATAGAAATGGCTCATCTCCAAGAAGCATTCACACATGCCTACCTATTTCCATTTGACTTCAATGAAATGAACCTTATCCAATATTGCCTCTCGAGACATCACGTAACAATCTGATTTTGCGTAATGATGTCATACACATCTGTTGTGATCTGCTGGACACGGTCTAGTGCTGCAACATATACCCTATGTAACCAGCCACTCCCCAGGGGCTGGCCTCGACACTCAACCCACACCCATCCATCACAGATGTCACCAGTCAGGTGACCCTGGCAACAAAAGGGGCTGGGGCATGGGCCCTGGGCCATTTCCAGTACCATACTCTAAGTGCCTGTGTGGTCATTCATCCCCTAACACTTACAACATCCCAGTATGCAATTCACCACAGAGGACACCTCAGCGAAAACGCTCGACAAAGACTCTCTCCCTCGTTGATCATGATCAGCCTCAGGCATGTGAAGAAGACCACGTGCCAAGGCCACTCAGGAATGCGAGCAGAGCCACACACGTGGAACACTGCCCTTCAAGTCCACAGTCTCCCAAATTTTCTGCGGGTCACCACCAGAGGATCCAGCAATGGCAACACTCACAGGAGGAGTTTGACAAGTCCCAGGCACGTTGCTGCAGAACCAGCCAGTCAGGTCCTCGGGAAACAGCATGAACAATGTCGGTGGACTCCAGAAACAAAGGTATTGAATATGTGAAGAATATGATGTGCAAGCAGGTAAGGTTTATTTAGAGTGCATAGGAAGGAGCCCACCACTGCACCACCTGCTCCGCTGGAGTCTCTGAATAAATGGCTGAGAACACTAGCGAGACACAGCGCAGAACATGGAACAAAGTTTGTAAATACGCACCCAGGAGTATATAAACCTTCAGTGGCGTGTGACACAGGAATGAAATGCAACACCAGAATGTAATACTAATTTTGGGCGTGATTCACAAAAGTAAACTGAGACAAAAGTCTAACTTTACGACTTTTGGTATTCACAAAAGGCATTTACGAGTAGTAAAGTTAGACCTTTGTCTCACTTTAACTTACTTTTTGTCTCAGTTAGACCTAAGACCAAAACTTAAACTGAGACAAGAGTCTAACTTTACTACTCTACTATTCACAATGCCCTTTGTGAATACAGAAAGTCGTAAAGTTCGACTTTCGTCTCAGTTTACCTTTGTGAATCAGGCCTTTTCTTTTTAGTGATTATGCCAATAGCACTTTGTATGTATGTATCTAGAAACAGAGCGGGTATGATCAGCCCCATTTAAGGTCCACAGATTTTGGTTCACCTGCTTGTCTTGATGTGAACAAAGATATTTTTGGGCTTATTTATGAGCCCTTGCGTCACTTTTGCGCAGCCGGTGCGTCACTTTTTGTGACGCACCAGCGGTATAAAAAAATGGGCCATGTTGCATCATAATTACAAAGTGAGGCATCTAGGTAGATGCGTCACTTTGTAAACCCCTGCGCTACACTATACCTGCGCCAGGTATAATGTATGCAGGGTGGGCGTTCCAACACACGAATAGGGTAGTAGAAGTGACGCAGTGAAATCTATGAGATTTCACTGCGCCACTTCTAGGACGCCAATGTGTCAATATCTTATGCCTGCCTCAAGGCAGGCGAAAGACTGACGCAGGCACATTTAACATGGGACTTGCCCATGTGTAAAGGACCGATTGCTGGAATTGCATCACTTTTGTGACACACTCCAGCAATGCGTCATTTTTGCGCGTACAGATAAGTCAGAAATACTGACGTATCTGTAACTCCTTGCGACATGATGCGTCATACTGTAAATATGACGCATCCGGCATGTCGCATGGAGGGCGCAATGAAATGGGACGCATCGCTGTTTTCACCCAGCGATGCGTCACTTTTCATAAATGAGGCCCTTTATGTTTCTAGGAGAACCGTCAGAACAGAAAGATGGCTAAGCGTGTTTTGGAAAACTGGGAGATGTAATAAGGGGTTGGTGAGTTTTTCTTTGGTTAGAAGAAATCCATCTATGTTAAAATTGGGAACTGCAGTTTAATCTGGGCTGTTTGTAATGTGATTGCCGGAGGGATTGGTTAACCATCTTACTTATGCTTGATTGTTACAGTGTGTGTGTGTAATTTGAGGTCCCTGCTTCTAAGTGCACACATAGCATGCAATCTTTGTTAACCAGCTGCTGCTTACAGTCCATTAATGATAATATTGAAGTAGCTGTCACTGTTAGACACTTAAATATCTAGGACTAGCAGAGATGGTTTCTGGGCAAGGTCACAAGTAATACATTCTATTATTAGGGGATAACTCTGTTTACTCTTTGAAGTGTCAATTCTGCGTAAACAGTTTATTTATTACTAGTACTAATTAACTCTGGACATTGTTTCTAGCAATCATTCTTACACAAAGATGCAAAGCGCTTATTAATAGTAGAGGAGCCAGTAAGTATTTTTTGCATTTGGTACCAAGAATAATTATTTCTAAGAGTAGTCAAAAAATGATTAATTCTAAGGTTGAAAACTGCCTTGATTAATTCTGACAATGCTTCCAAGTGATTGATTCTTGTACTGTGGTTCACAGAAATTAATTACGGGAGTGCCTAAAGGTTGTGGTGTAATGGTTAACCGAGAATGTTGACAAATATGCATTGTAGATTTGTGTAACACTAAAACGTACCTATGACTAGACTAGCAGCAATCAGAATAGATCAGAATTCATTAAGGCTTGTTATTTATATTCCAGAAGGTGAGGCAGGGTATTTATTTTCAGTGAGATCTGGATATAGGTTGAAAATATGCATCGAAAAGGAAGAATATATAGGCAATCTATTGAGTACAGGGAAGAATATGTAGTGCCTTAAGTAGGGACAGAAGGCAGGATGGCAATGGCAGGCATCTTAAGTCATCACATTACAGGTATCTTTATGTTTATTTTCAAAGTTTCAGAGCCTGAATTTTCTGTCCTTCACAATTTGCATACTGACAGCACAGCTTACCATTAGGGTTTTCTTCTGGCTTGACCAGAATTTTATTGTCCTGACTCGTACAAAAATTGGGAAAATCAACAAAAGCTGGAATTTTTAACTGTATAAGTACACAATTCAAACAGCAAATATAAGAAGATAGCTCTTTAACATGTATTCAAAAACTGCATTAATGTTCCCTGACTGAAAATGTAATGAAACAGAGGCAGAAAAGTAATGTAGCAAATAAATACAAACCATTTTATATAAAATGCTACTTAAGTATCATGTCAGGCCTTTGTTGACTCTTAAAACATGAACAACGGTCTGGTATTTTTCTCTAGGAAAGGTGGCAACCCTAGTCCTTAATTTACGCAGGTGTTTTTCCGTGCTCGGCACAAGCCCTTAATTGTCAGCACAGGTGCTTATGACATCCTGCCACATGGTGGCGCTGTCTATCTAATTTAGGTATGAGCACAACAAAGCTGTTTATTAATTCAATATACATTAACAATGGCTGATACATGCCACCCAAGCCATTCTTATAGATTTGGGGTCCTGAAATAATATGATTTGTCGCACTTGTAAGAGTGTGACGGTCAGTAGTTGTGTTGGTACTGTCACTGGATGCTGTAAGCTGCATTGTCCCCCTGACCACGGCCCTCGCACCTATTCTTTTACAAATTAAGAACTGGGCAACTCTGCTTACCATCCATGCTCCCCACCAATCACACTGGCACCCTAGCTTGGCCCCTTTGCTTCTCAGCATTTGAGGCAACATTAGTGTTGTTGACAGATTATAGAAGTATTCAAAAATTCAAACGGTAGTTTGTTCATTAATGATGTTAATGAGCAGTGGTGGAGAGCAAGAGGTATACATTTTGCTGACACTGCCTTCAGTTGTTGATATGATTATTGCTTTTCATTATGACATTTAATCATTTGTTTTTACTAAAAGCTTTGCACGGAATTAGTGCAGTTTCTAAGGACAGCAAACAGATGACTGCAATAGCTTTGGTGGGATTCGAGTTTATGACCGGCTGATCACCGTTTCTTCCTACAGCGGCATCTACGGGGAGGGCAGGCGGGCGCACACACAATACAAATAAATAAAATTTACCGAACACGACATCCTCCACTCCGGTCCTTTTCTTATCACAGGAACTGTATGCATCAACTCCCTTGACCAATCCTGGCACTGCTCTCATGCTGCATGAGATCAGTGTCCTGATTGGAGGGATCAGCCTCTCTTGGTGCTCCACAGTGCTCTGGAGGCCTGCACTTTCACTAACCAAGCTGTCTTTAGACAGTTGGGTTAGAGATGTTTAAAGCACGCATGTGTGGCTGGCCGTCGCAAGACAGTGACCAAAAAGGCATGTGTACTTTAAAGAGCCCACCCTCCTCCCTGCTGCTGTCACTCGACAGCGGCTCCTCCCCCATCCTGATGATCTGTTTGGGACAAGGGATGAAAAACAAAATGGTAATAAATTACCATTTTATATTCCATCTCTGGGGTTTTGGGGGGATTTTATGTGGGGCAACGCTCTTCTGCTCCAACGGAGGAGTCGCCCTTGTGAGTCCCTTTGGGTCTCAAATATTAAAAGTAGACACTAAAACGGGTCCCTATCATGCCTTATAATCATGTCCCTAACTTTACAGGCCAAAAGACTGATCAGGTGAACAATGACTGTAAAAACCGTCAAGACAATCCATGTCAGCATTGGAGTTCCTGTTTACATTTCACATGTTTTACTCAATCTTTCATTCCTTGAAAGTGGTTTTTGAAGTTTTTTCATGCAGCATATTAATCTTGATGTGAACTGAATCATCTGTTGGTGTGTGTGAGGTCAGGTTGTAGGTTGATGTTCATAAGGGGCCACAATTGAGAGCTCTGAGGTTGAGGCTGAGGTTGAAGGTAGTGCGAGTTTCACATATTACTTGTCAGAGGGTGATAAAGGAATTCATAATACATGTCTATCCAATCCTTGGCCTCTCGGCAGATCAGACACGGCAATGGTCATGTGTGCCAATTGCAAATATGATTTTATGTAATAGTTTGTGACAGAGCTACACAGCTGTCAAAATCATGGCAGTGCGAAATTAAAAGAAAATGTGCTGTAAGGAGAGTGGGTGCACTGTGTGTATGGGTTAAGGGAATGAGATGCAAGGAAATACATGCAAGAGTCAGGAAAAGAAAGTGCTGAAGAGGAAAGAGATGAGGTGTGAGATGTGCAAATGGAGGATTTCAGAAAGATGTCTGGAGAAACGGGGCAAAGGTGTTTAACTGATAAACTGCAGAGAAAAAATGGTGCGATTGGAAGACAGGTGTACTTGAGACACTCCAAAGACTACCGTCCGTTCTGCAGACCTTCTAATGTGTAACTCTTATTCTAGTTATTCGTAGCAAAATCTTTGTTTTTCATTTGTCTTTTAGTGGTAACAAGCATTGCCAAAACCAAATGGGTTTGGCGTGTTTTAGGAGCATGTGCTTTACTGTGTGGTATGTCTTTGATAGAAGCTCACAGAAAGGCACCAAAATACTGGCCCAGTTATGGGAATGATAGAGGTGTTTCAGAGAATATTATGTCGGATCCCCAGGTGTTACTACTTACATGCTTATATTTGAATGGCTCAAAAGCACAGCGTTTAGCTACAATGTATTGCACAATGGACTTGTTAATTAATATAATCATTATGGGGTCGATTCACAGAACTAATCTGAGATAAAATCCTAAATTTACTACTTTTGGTATTCACAGAAGGCATTTAGTAGTAGTAAAGTTAGGACTCCTAACTTTACTACTACTAAATTGAGACAAAATCCTAACTTTACGACTTTCGGGATTCACAAAAGGCATTTAGTAGTAGTAAAGTTAGGAGTCCTAACGTTACTACTACTAAATGCCTTCTGTGAATACCAAAAGTAGTTAGTTTAGGATTTGATCTCAGTTTAGTAGTAGTAAAGTTAGGAGTCCTAACTTTACTACTACTAAATGCCTTCTGTGAATACCGAAAGTAATAAGTTTAGGATTTTATCTCAGATTAATTCTGTGAATCCGCCCCTATATGTTTATTGCTGCCAGTCTTCAGATTAAAATGGTACTATTACTTAACTTGATGTTACCAGTGGCGTAATGAAAGTTGAAGGGGCCCCCCTGCAAGGTACACAGAGGGGCCCCCACTCTGGATTTAATCTGGAGCTCTCCGGTGTGAGTACAGTGCTGAGGGGGCCCCCTGCAGCTTGGGGGCCCCCGGCACTGCGGGGGATGCGGGAGCCTGTGTTACGCCCCTGGATGTTACTCTACCAATTTAAGAAGCTTGATAGGCTTAACTGGCTTCCATTGGATTCCAATCTGTGACCTGGAGTTCACACACAGACCTCAGCCTTAGTTACATTTGAATGTATGACATTATAACACAAACCATTACAATGCATGCTTTTACAACACGGTTTTTGCATCGCAACTACCATTACATCACATGATTTTACAACGCATGCCATTACAATTCATTAAAAAAAATTACCATTACAACGCATTCCATTACAACGCATACCATTAAAACACATAATACTTTTAGGGCAACAGTAGGGTAAGTGTTGGATAGTATAGGAGTAAAAATTACTATTCCCACTCCAGTGAGTGCAACAGTAGGGTAAGTGTTGGATAGTGTAGGGGTAAAAATTACTACACCCACTCCAGTAAGTGCAACAATAGGCAAAGTGTTGGCTAGTGTAGGGATAAAAATGACTATTGCCATCTTCCCCATACCCACCCTAAAACTAAAAAATCTCCATTACTTACCTTTTAATGCGTTGTAATGGTATGCGTTGTAATGGCATGTGTTGTAGTGACATGCGTTGTAAAGGCATGCGTTGTAATGGCATGCAATGTAAAGGCAGTTGTGTTGTAACAGTTCAGTTGTAAAAGCAGTGCAATGTAATGACTGCATTGTAATGGATGTTTCCCGTTACATTTACTCACTCCTACATAGTTTGGCATGCTCACTCACTCTGGGAAGTAGACACAGTATTCTGTCCAGGCTGAGAATACCTAATGAATGATCCAGAGGGGGGCTTACTACCTTAATTGCATGTTATGCTATTGGCATTTGTTTTACTACCTGGTATCTACCTGCCTTAGGGGGTATCAAAGTACTAACAGACTTGTACAAAAAGGTGATTTACTCAAAGCTCGATGAGAAAGAGTGTATTCCTGTTACTAGAATCTCATAGTCCTTCCACCACACTTATCCCTGTTGTCATTTCTGTTCATGGAGACAGATGACTGGATCCTGATGGTTGTAAACACATCATTCTATATTGCAAGTAAATGGATACATAAGGGAATATATATAATTATAGAAGGGTAACAGTGTATTACAGGGATGTTTTTCATTGAGGACGTCTGAGTAACATCAGATAGACAACAAGAGCAAGCTCGAGTTATCTATGATGTCACTCAAAACCCTGTGCTGAAAAATATCACTATAATTCACTTTTTATACATCTATAATTGTCTGTTATGTATTACCCCCAAAATCATCTGCCACTGCTTTTAGCTGTGATGAAGGAACAGCAGAATAAAGGGGAGCCATACTTAACATTGCCTTTTCTCCTTGTCCCATATTTTTTTTTAAATACATGGCCGCCTGCCACTCACTGAGGTAAGTACGACACTGAATCAAAGTGTGAGTAGAGACTTTATTAGGAAGAGCCACATACCAGCCAGTACAGTTGCAACTGCCTAGAGTCCTCACAAGCAGTATGGAATGCCCACAATGACCCCCAATAAAATCAATTAAAACAAATATAAACATACATCAAGTGCTAGGCACTGTGGAAAGAAAACATGGTTATAGAATAGAGAACTAGGAGTACATACACATAAAGTCTAAGTGCTTAAAGTACTAACTACCACAACCACCACTGTGCCTTCCTTTCTGTTGTACCGTCATAGCAGTGAATTTCTGAATTTAATATCCAGTCTTTGTTTACTAATGGCTCTCTGTGAGATCCATGCATAGCACATAAATTAACTACAGGAGTGAACATGAAAGATTAAACAGGCATTGACAAAGCCAATAAGTCTCATCCATGAAACCTATTGGATTTATCAAAGAGTGTTTTTTTCTCCTCCTATAATTTTCATTTAAATGTATTTCCTTATATTTTAAGAAATCCCATTCAGACATTGCCATCTAGCCTGTGTATGCATCCACAGTGACCAACTTTGAATGGAGTTTGTTAAAGTACAAGTGAAGTCACTGAAAGATGCCCAGCATGCATGCCCACACGTGCATGTGCATAGGCAGCCATCTTTAATGATTAAAAAACATTTTAAGATGGCTGCTCACTGATGGTGTGGTGGGCAACACTCACAATGTGAGAGGGCCTGGGGATAAGCAGTCATTGAGTGGGTAATGGGAAGTTAATAAATAATGGAGGATGGATGGAAATGGGGAGCCAGAGAGATGGAGAGGAAGAGAAAATAGTTCCCCACATACACTGACATGCATGGTCTAACACGCGATCCAATCACAACTCTGTGAGACTGAAATGCTTCTGAGCAGGACAACACAAGAATAGGGATGGAAGCAATCATATTGGGAGCATGGAAGTGAGATAGTCAAGAAAGCCATTCAATCACGAGTAAGGGCCTGACCCAAAGCCCACTGTGTTTGTTGTATTGTTCAAAAAGGTTTTCCTATTGACCTTTCTAACTCCTAAACAAGAGCAGACTCCCTGACATCAGCCTCCCAAACAAGGGGCATGAGAATTTAGGAGCATAACTAATTAAATCATTTAACTAGAGTCTGAAAATATCCAGTAGCCATGGATATACAATTTGCCACACAAAAATATGGAGGCAAAATGAGACTTCAATCGAATAAATTGGCTGTAGGCCAAGATACTATAAATTAATATAAGAAAGTTCAACAATTAAGTTCCGGAGGCAAGGCTACAAACACCTGCGTCAAATTACAATATCAAACAGTGCCAACAACGTTGCAACAGAGATGGGCATTACCACACGGATATGACCACTTCTGCAAGGAAACCGAGAAGGTACTTCAAATGCAAATCACAATGTTCTTGTATAGGAACGATACGAAAACAGCAGTGAAAACTATGGAAACTCACCCTGCAGTGTCCAAACCAGAAAAAAGGATCATCTAGCTCATGACAAATATTGTTTGGAAGGGAAACAGTCTTGAGTAGGTGTTTCTTAACCCAGGCTTAGATTTATTTTACTCATGAAGCCTCACAAAATGTTTTCTGTGAATAGGTGTGTCCTAGTCAACCCTTAGGTTCTTATAATTGATTTGTAAAAAAGAGGATGTGATGTGTCCTTTGTTTTCAACATTAATGTTATAAAAAAAGTTATGTTTATATTCCTCCAATTTAATGTGCGTGGCTATTCTTAGATTCATATTCCTTAAAATCTGCTTAAATGCACTTCATTTGCCTGGAGATCATGAAGTTAACATTGGTGATAAGGTTAGGATGGAACATGTAGCTACCGTGTGTGACATGTGAGACTACCCAGAGAGGCACATATCTTTTTTTTCAAATTCTTTTAATTGGTTTTTCAACATAAAGTAAAATCACAAACAAGAAATAAAAGATAGCAGCAGGCATAATGCAGGCATGACATATAGTTATCTTGAGATTAAATCAGGTACTTTGATAGTTAAGGACCATGGATACAGTGAATCAGGCCCCGTCGGATTTCCCTGTCATTTAAGTGGTTCATTCAGGCTCCCTCTGTTCACCCATGTCAACTCTAATGGCCCTCCATGAGGATCATAGCTTCTCCCACTTTCTGGGGCATCTCCTGCTCTGATTGATTGTCTTTTCTACAAGTATGCATCAGTCCATATCGTGCTTCCATTCTCGTAGGACGGGGTTCCTCCCACCCCCCTCTTTTGTGCTATGTTTCGCTTAGCTATCTCAAGGCCCAGGGTCACCCACAGCCTGTTGTTTTTGGGTGGGGGTCATCGCCCCATATGTTCAATATGCAGCATTTGGCTGTATAGTGTATGGAGCATCCCGTTACCACCCTCATTGTTTCTCTGAAGGATGCCCAGTATGTTTGTATTCTCGGGCAGCCTCATACCGCATGAAGGAAGGTCCGTACCTCACCACAGCCTCTCAGACAGGCTACTGTTGGGCATCTGCCACTAGCATGGAGGGCCGTACGGGAGTAGTATGAATGGTGGAGTATGCGGAGTTGGACTAATCGGAACCCGGACTTGATGGCAATGTCTCTGGGTGTCCCCAGGGGCTCCTCCCATTCCCCTTCCTCAAATTCCCAAACTTCTGCCTCCCATTTAACTTTAAGGGTCTGTAAGGTGTCAGGGGCGTTATTTATCAGTTTCTTATATATCAGGGAGATGGCTTTCTTATTAAGCTGTTCTGTCAGTATACGATCTTCCAATGGGGAGGTGTCTTCGATTATAGTGTCCTTTGGTATGTGTGTAGCCAGAGCGTGTTTGAGCTGAACATATTTGTACTTTGGGAGTCACTGGCATAACGAAACATGAGAGGGCCCCCCTGCAAGGTATGGGGTGCCCCCTGGACTTATTAAGGAGCTCTCCAGGCACAGTACTGTGCTGAGGGGGTTCCCTGAACTTGGGGACCCCCCGCACTGCTGCAGGGGTCTGTGATATGCCACTTTTGAGAGTGCGCCAGTTGATACTGGTCCATCATCTCTTCCAGTGTTAGCGGTGAGTCACCCTTCCATACTTCCCCGAATTTGGTGATGCCAATCAGGCTCCATTTCTCAAACCCTTGACGTGTACCTACATCAGGTACCATGTCGCTACACCACAGAGGAGTGATTCCGGATAGCCCATCCTTCCAACCCAAATGAGCCGTGGTCACCCTCCATATGTGCAATTCTGTTCTGGTGTGTACAGGGAGTGTGTGAGCTAGTTTGGCCTTGTAAAGCACTCCCTCATAGCCCTCACAATAGCCATTCTATTCGCACTGCTGGTTCATCCCATGTTGCAAGCCCCCCGTCATTGACCACCGCTTGCTGTGTGGCCCAATAATACTTTCTTATGTCAGGTAGGCCTATGGCACCGTTGTATACACCTCAGGTCAGCTTGCGCAAGGCTATTTGAGGTGGGCTACTGCACCAGATTAGGAATAAAAATGCGACTTCTATTTTGAGGAAAAAGTCTGTAGGCATCAAGTTTGGGGTATTCTGTAGTGCATAGATCATTCATGGCAATGTCATCTTTTTGAATATAGCCGCCTGAGCAAAGAGGGAGAGCAGCAGGACCTGCCAGTGTTGCACATCTTCCTCGAAATGTTCCAATATTGGGACCAGATTTTTCTTATAAAACAGATGGGGGTCCTTCGATACACATATGCCTAGGTATCGGAATCCCTCTTCAGATCTAGGCATGAGTAGATCTTTAAAGAGGCTTGGTATGGAACCTGTGATTAAGTGCATCAGTGACTTCTGTCAGTTGATCGTGTAGCCTGAGAAGGACCCAAAGATTTGGAGTATTTGTATTAATTTAGAAATCATCAGGGGCAAATCTGTGATGTAATATAAAATGTTGTCTGCATACAGGGAGCTATGTTCCTCCCAGGCCTCCCCCTTGTTCATACCCTGTATCAATGAGTCACTCTTGATCCATATCACCAGGGGCTCTAGGGCAAAGGCAAAAATCAGTGGGGAAAAGGGGCACCCCTGTCTTGTCCCACGATAAAGTTCAAATGCACACAACATCACCCCATTCACCCTGACTCGGGCCATCGGTTCTTGGTAGAGGAGGTGGACCCAATTCAGAAAGATAGGGACCGAATCCTAAGCACTCCAGGACTGTATGCATGTAGTCCCATTCAAGGGTACTAAAAGCCATAGAGGCTTACACTGACAGAACCATTGTAGATATTCTGTCATCAGCTTCACCAACCATTATGCCAAAGAGTTGTCTAAAGTTGAGTCTGGTATTCCTGATGGGCATGAAGCCCAATTGGTCTGCGTAAATCAGGGTTGTGATTACTAGAATTTTAACTTCCACATTCAGGAGTGAAATAGGTCTATATGAACTATGTCAGTTGGGAGGCTTGTTTTCTTTATGGATCACTACAATTGAAGGTTGGCCTGGGTCAGAGGGGATAGTAGACGGGGGTCACCAATCCTGCCAGGCCCTTGTATAGTCATTTGGCCTCATAGCTATTCCGGATTTGAGGGAACCAAGTGGCTAGTCAATCTCATTTGGAGTGAAATCACTATCAAGCATCTGCCTTTGTTTCGCTGATAGCACAGGGGTCTTTCGTCTCCAACCACGTTTGCAGCTTTCCAGCTTTATTTCCAACATCATAGAGCCTCCTTTGGGTCCTGATGTGGACCTTATGTGCAGCCTCCTCAGCTAAGTCTCTCTACTCCTTTCGTTTCCGGTAAAGGGTGTGTGTGACTTCTACATCCTCCTCCCTAGGGCAGTCTCATTCAAGTGCAAAAATGTTGCCTTCCAGGTTGTGTAGGGCAGCTCTCGCCTATTTCTTCTTCCATGCAATAAGGGAGTATGCCTGGCCCACATGGTTTAATAAGCTTCCCAGATACTATCGTCGGAATCCACGGACCCAATATTGTCAGTGAAGTAGTCATCTGTGATTTGGCCTAGGGTCGTCATCACCTAGCTATATTTCAGATACCAGGTATTGAAGGGAATCGGACCTATGTTACCCCTAGATATGCCCCGGGCCATGTGCTTCACTGTGGCTATTCAGGTTATGTGGGCATGTTGCATGAATATGTGGTCAAGGCGTGAGGCACTATTGTCAATTCCTGACAGGAATGTATATTGACGGTCCCCCGGGTGGTGCAGCTGCCAAGTGTCTATGAGACCAAAGGTCTCCACAAATGTTGCTAGTGTGGACTTTGTGCTGGCACGTGGTGCGTGTGTGAATCTGTCTTTGGCTTCGGACGTCACTGCATTATAGTCACCTCCCAGAATCAGTATGCTCATTGGTAGTTGTACTAACAATGTGCTCAAGGCAGGAAGAGTTAGTTGGTGGTGTCATGGTGGGATGTATGTGGAGCATACATTAATGGTAATGCCGCCCCATGAGCCTTATTGGGCTACACTTTTCCCTGGTAGGTCTCTCCAGTTCTCAAGGGGTGTAAATTGGGCTGTGTTTTTAATAAGGATGCCTCCCCCTTTCGAGTCAGGGGCCTGCATGGGCTGTTAGCTTGTAGCCGGTTCTAGACACTGCTTTGCGGGAGTTACTCAAGAGATGGGTCACCTGTAGTAGCACTATATACGGGTTCTGCCGCTTAATATATTGCATGACAAGACTTCTTTTCAAATTATTTCCAAGGCCATTGACGTTTCAGGGTATCACCCCAAGGGAGTGGGGTGTGTCCACGGGTATCTGGGTTCTCTACATCTGGTGGGGGATTGCGATCCCAAAATGTGTGAGTCATGCATCTCGCACAACTGCTAAAAAGCTTGAATATGCCTGCTTTGTTAATGCTTAATCTATCCTAATAAACTTGTCTCCCTCACTCTGTAGAACTACCCACCACCCCCCAACTTGCAGGGCACCTGTCGCCCCTTTGAACATGGTAATGTAACTTTTAACTGGGGTAGAGCCTGGTTAATCTTTTCAGGCTCCCGCACCGTTACCCTCTGTCCAGGATGCATGCATTTTTAGGCCCTCTCTCAGGACAACTGTAGTGTTTAGCAGTGCTCCCTCAAAAAACTTGACCCCCACCCCGGGTGACATATAGGACAGTTATACATATCAAAACTCTTGGTGGTCACTTACATCCCACCCCCCTCTGCATGGCTCTGGTAACGGTTCTGGATGTCATGTGCTCTGTGTCTCATTTCCTCCAGGTCCCGTTTGGCTGGGTTTGTGGGTTGCTGGGTGCCAACCATCTAACTACTCCCATGCCTCTCCAGGAGTGAGAAAGTGACAGGTCTTACCCTCCACAATAACTTATAGATTGGTGAGAAAAGCATCATGTATTTTAGGTCCCTGACATGGAATTCTTTTTTCACTTCCATGAACCTTTGCCTTTGCCTGGAGGGTGAAGTCTGGATAAAGGCTAATGGTTGTGTTTTCATAACGTGCTGGAGTTTGACTGGCTGCCTGGAGGATGACATCCCGGTCTCTATAGTTGAGGATGCGAGCTATGGTTATTTTTGGGGGAGGGCTCCCAGCCTGGGAGGCGATCCCAGAGTTCTATGGGCCCTTTCAACAGAGAAGAATTTGGAAAGGCCCTGGGGCTGTAGGACATCAATATGAGCTGTTCAATGAAAAGATCGACACTGGGGCCCCCTCCCTTTTCAGGGACCCCCACCAGGTGCAAATTGTTTCCCCGTGATCTGCCTTTCATGTCTTCTAGCCTGACGTGCATTCGAGTGTTGTCTTTCATCAGGTGATCGGCTTGTTGACACAGTGTAGTGGTGGAGTCCTAGAGGTCTGCCACCACAACCTCTGTGGCCTTGACTTTGTCACTGATCTTGTTGACATCAGCTCGCAAAAGAGACATTTCCACTATCAATTAATCTATTTTTGGTTCCAACGTACTTTTGACTCCCTGGCTTGCCACCATTATTTTTGTGATGGTGGGTTGCGGGATGCCATTCGTGGCTTGTAAGAGAGTCTTTTGGTGGTGCCTCTGGGTCATGCAGAGAGGCCGCGGGCATGGCATGTTTGTCCATGTTGTTTAGTTGATGGGGATTGCCTTCGCTTCCACCCACCATACTGGGAAATGACATAGTTGTGGGACTCTGTGAATTTCAGGAGTATGGGCGCTAAACGCCGTCTCCTGCCAGAGGGGAGCTGGGAAGGAGTGACGGAAAGCTGTGGAGTACCCACCCTCCCCTCTGCGGCTTATTGGTTTTACACTGTCTACTAGGCCTACTGTGGCCCCGTGGGCTATGTTGTCCTAAGGGCCAAGCTGGGGCTCTTTAATAGTGTCCCGGAGTCACCATTGCCTCAGTGAGAGGAAGATGGTGGGCAAGAGGGGTGTGAGGGTGTGGAAGGAGACCCCGCTCCTATGGCCATCGTGCCACATCCTCTTGTACCACTGGGCGATTGTGTGTCTTGACTGTGTCCTGATCAGGAAGTCCTGGGTGTTGGGCTCGCTGAAACTGTTCTCGATTTTGGGCCCTTACCTTGCTTACCTCACTTATACTGATCCGTGTCTCAGCTCATGTCTTAAATTGAGGGATGCACTCGGCCTGGGTGCTGTGGTCAAGCACTCTTGGTGCTTCAGTCGCTCAGTGGGGCATGTGCTGTTTTCATGTGCTTCACCTCTTCCCTGTCTCTGGTAAAGCTGTGTATTACTCTTCGAGGCCCAGGTGAGGCCTACTGGGCCGGCATCATTCGCCTAGGCCTCCAGCATGGGTCAGAGTCTCTGTGGGCCATCCGCCACTTCCCAGTGACTCTTTTCAGTCATCAGGGGCCCAGGCCTGGGGAGAAGGAGACAGCGGGTAGCCACGCCGCTCGACGGAAAAGTCTTACGTGGCTACCAGGGCTCGCACCTCCTCTGGAGCGTGCTAACAGACAGGTCAGCTCCTCAGTTCACTTTGGACCCAGCTGTCCAGATCGAGGGCCGATTTCAGTCAGTAAGCAGCTCTGATCTCTCTCTGTTGTGAGCTGCAGCAGTCCCGAGTCGGACCATCACTAAATATTCATGCAGCTCCTGGGCCTCACTTCAACCTGGAGTTCATGGCCCCCCAGGTTTTCTCACAGACGTAAATCGGCTCCAACTTCCGTAATCCAGGACAGATTTGTGGCGGAGAGTGGCTCTGTATGTCAGCTGCTGCCTGCCTCACTCATTTTGAAGCAGACTCAGCTAGGGCCTTTTGAAGCACTGCAAGATTTGTGGGCGGTTGTGGGCCTATCTTGCAAGCATTACTCGCCAAGGCCTCCAGCACAAGTTGGGGCCTCTGTGGGCCATCTGCTGTATCCCGTCAACTACCCCCACTTGTCAGAAGCCCAGCGCAGGGGCAGAGGGAGACAGCAGACAGCTGCACCACTCACCAGTAGTTTCTTGCATGACTCCCGGGCCTCACGCCTCTTTGGGAGTTTGCAATCCAGCAGGTCATCTTCTCTATGAATTTGACCCAGTCATTCAAATCAAATGCCGATTCTGGTCCCAGAGTGGCTCTGATCCCCTTCCGTTTTGAGACGCTGCAGCTCCGGATCGGATTGTTGCTAATCACCTATGCGGCTCCTGGGCCTCACTTCACTCCGGGAGCACGCAGTCACCCAGGCTGTCTGGCAGGTGTTTGCTGCCCAAAATAGGGGCCAATTCTTTGCATAGAGCAGCTTGTTACACGCTGCACTTGCCCCGGTGGAGTGGGGGCCACGCAGATTAGTGCAGGATTGTGTGGGCGCTTGTGTCAGGGCTGTGGAGCTCACTCAAAAAGAGGCCGCCATGCTTGGCTGCAAGTCATGCCCCCTGAGAGAGGCATGTATCCAACCATATTTCACCATTCAAATGTGGAAAAGTGGTAGGCAACAATCAGTGTTTAAAAGAATTAGTGAAATAGTCCTATAATGTATAATTCCAAAAGGATCCTTCAGTTCAGAAGCAAAATGGCACATCTATGAACAAATACATATCTGCCACTCTCTGGACCTTTGTCGCTTTCTTAAACCAATTTCACATTTACAACTTGGTTGGGATTTTCATCGCTATCAGCAAACATAGGGCCATATTCTCAAGGAGCTATCGCCGAGTTAACGGTACTTTAGCGCAGCCAAAGTTGTGATAAATGTATCTCCCCATTCACAAGCTGGTGTTAACAGCTAATATCACCAGTTTTCCTGCGAAAGTATCTGCAAAAAACATCGCCACAGATGATCCCGGCAACTATCGCTAATGAGATGCAGAGTAGGCGTTCCTGTGCAAAAAGCCGCAACAACACCACTCCACAACATTCTCAATGACCAGCCTGATCTGTGATAAGATCACAAAACAGGTGATAAGGCGCATTAACACCAGGAAACTAACACCTGCTCCAACCTGGTGCAAAGTCGGACTACAACCTGCACCAGAAAACAGAGCCCAGCCCAGAGCCACACCTGGGGAACAACAGATGCCATGGAGCCACTGAACATGCGTGCCGGACACATAAGAGGGCCACAACACCCACCACCACCACCCCCAGGACCCCCCCTCTCCGGCACCCCCCCAGCCAAAGACATGCCACATCAACAACACTGAATCATGTACCAAATAACCAGCATGATGTCGCACAATCACATCTGGTGACATGCATGTGTCATCACAAAAATGAGCATCACACATTCACCTTCGAAGCAACAAATGATAATTTATTAAAATGTACACAGAACAGAAATGAAGACACATGGTGGCTCCCCTCGGGACAATCCGTAGGTCACAACCTGCAAAACAAAAATCATGATGAGAAGGTGTGTCCTGCACACATTAAGGGACAGAGAGAGAGAAGGAAGGAGAGAAAGAGAGAGAGAGAGATAGACGGACAGAGAGGGGGAGAGAGAGATAGACGGACAGAGAGGGGGAGAGAGAGATAGAGAAAAGAAGAGAGGGACAGGGAGAGAGAGTGCCAACACTGCGCACCCAGGCCACACTGCTCACCTGCTGCCACCGGTGTGTCTCCAACCATGTGCCGGCATGTAGTGCAGTTCACCAGGTCCCACATCTGAGACAGACCCGTCACTTGTAACAGAGTCCAGATACATGAATGGCACAGTACATACAATTGCACACAACATCATCGCCTGTCTGCCCCTGCGCACCCAGGCAGCTGCACCCCAGCCCCTCCCGCCGCCCAGAGGTGCATGCCCGCCCCTGCGCACCCAGGCCTCACTGCTCACCTTCCGCCACCGGCGTGTAGAAAAGAGGGCCCACCACGTGCCGCTGCAAGCCACAAGCCCAGGGCCCGCAGGCATGGCACCCTCCACATCATGCAGCCCCGTTCCGCAGGCCACCAGGTCTCACATTTGGTGCTGGGTCTTAATTACTCCATGGCAGAGGACATACCAGTGCACCCGGCATCATCGCAGCCTACACACCTGCTCAGCCTCATAGGTGCCACTAACTCTGTGATCCAGGAGGCGATGCCACGTGGCGGTAGGCATGCGCTGCCCACTGGCTTAGGCCTACACTGCGGTCCAGCAGGGCACACAAAACCTGAGCCCTCCAGACAGCCGGGACGGGGCATCATCGCAGGCTGCACACCCGCTCATCACTTAAGGTGCCCCTACCTCAGTGCACCGAAGGTCACTGTCCTGTGGTGGTGTGCCTGTGCCGGCCGCAGTGTATCCGGCGCCACCAAGTCTGTGCCCCGCTAGTCATGGACCCTCTATGATTGGGTATCGTGGTGCAGAGGCCATCATGTCACCTCCAGGCCTGCGGAATGTGATGTTGCATACCCCTGGGCCCCCATGCCTACATGCACACCACATGGATACACCCCGAAAGAGGTTGGAAATGGTGTCGTGCACGTGCGCCTGGCCCTATTCATTGGCAGGGTCAAATGTGCTGTGACGCGTGTGCTGGATGGGTGTGGTGTGGGTGTAAACCAGCCGTGAGGGAGTGGTCGTGGCATGCTGACAACTAGACCTGTGAGCAGCAGATCACTACAGGGGAGTCCTGGCACATGTGGTGTTGTTGCCTCCCCAGAGCGTAAGCGTAGTGGGCTGGCCTGATGTATGCCAGTCCAGCATAAGGGTTTGAACAATGACCCCGGGGCTCTGGGCGTGGTTCCGTACGGGGCTGGACAAGGAATTATCAAATGCATGTGTCGCTGTTGTTGAGTCGGCGCCACCCAGATGACAATCAGCAATGTGTCACCCTGCGACCCAAGTCCAATGACTTGAGCCACATGGACGTAAGAGGAATTCACTGACCCTACATTCATCCATTATACCACACTTGAAAGACCATAGAGACGACACATCTTTGTGATTTGGAATGTTTAATGAACATTCAGTGGAGGGTTGCATCTGGAGCAGTACAGGGCCATGCAAACCCCACTTTCAAATGTTGGCCCGTGGAGGGCCAGCCAGAGTCACTCAGGGAATAACAAGTCCAAAGGAAGTGGAAGAGTTCAGTCCGCAGTCTGTTAGCTGTGTCATTGGAGATCAAACAGAATATGACAGTCCATTGCGAGGTCCAAGGTGAGTGTTGCAGAGTGTATCGGGGGACAGTGGACGGTGATGATGCAGAGGGTAGAACCAAGCTGAAACCGGCCATATGGCTGAGATGAATGCTACAGTTTTCTCCGTACTAGTAAGGCGGTTTCATTCGCATCTTCGTCCTCTGCTGTTTCATGTGCCTCACGTGTGGGTGGTGCTGGCCTTTCTCCAGCAGTGTGTGGCAGTGACACCTCAGGGGCCGTAGGTGGAATGTCTGCCGCACTGTGTGGCACTGACACTTCAGGGGCGGAGATGTGGCTGTAGTGGTAGCAGCAGCATGCATCGGCGCCAGGCCTTGTGGCAGCAATGCCATGAGGATGGTTTTGAGGTCATTGTGGACCCCAGCTACCTCTCGCTGGTGTGCAGCTGTGGCAGCCGCTCTTTCTGCATTGGCCTGCTCCATGGTCTCCATGAGCCTCCGCATGAGTCCCAACTCCCGGGCGAGCTCGCTGGAGCCACCCTGACAGTCGTTCTTGTCGCACAGTCAGGACTCTGGCGATGTCAGCCATGGTTTGTTGGAGGGCATGGAGCAGACTGTCGGTGTCTGTTAGGGACTGTGAGTGGTCCCTGATAGGACTTAAACACCCATGTATGGCATGTAGTTTGTCTGCCATGCAGAGGAAGCCCACCCGCACCTGTTCAGCCAGCAGATCCTGGCACCCCAACACACGGCGTTGGAAGGCTATGTGTTCTTCGTGGGGAAACTGGGAGGCAGCCGTGGTGGTGGGTGCTGCCTTCTGTGTGGTCTGTGCAGGGGGTGGGGTGTCCCCATTGCAGCTGGGCTGCCCTGCTCCTGGAGGTGGGCTGCGGAGACTGTTAATGAACTCTTGAAGGGCGTTGGAGTCGAAGCTGTGGTGGTCCTCTTCGACATCAGAGAAGAGGGGTTCGGCTGCTCGGCAGGAGATGTTGATTCTCCCTCTGCAATGTAAAGGGGAGATGCAGTTTAACAATGTGTTCACATGTGTGTTGTCGCATTGTACATGTTTACATACAGACTGCATAACTGTGTGCATCGTGGCTGTTTCGGAGAGCTTGCCCATTTGCTGCAGGACAGTGGACATTTCGACAACATCACAGATGTGTGTTTGTACTTGTACAATATAAACTCAGGTTTCCCTGCAATGCCACTTGTGATTGGCCAGTGTCTACACCCAGTCGGCACCAGTTGTGTCCTGTGTTCTGGTGTGGATGTGTTGGGGTTTGTGCGACTTTGTTGTCAGTGTTGATGTGCTCTGCATGTTATGTGTGTGTGCTGCATTGGGGGGTGGCCCCTGCTGCTCTATTTTGCTGCACCTTATCCCTTTCATGCGGTGTGCCTTTGACTTCTGTGCTTGTACAGTGCTGACATGTAGCATACTTGGGTACATTGTTCTCTTGGTGGGAGTTGGGGTCTGGGGCATGGTTTCTCCGCAGATGTGCTGTGCTTACTTGTGCATGTGTGCCATTGTGCCCATCTCCCCCCATCCCCCCAGTCCCTGGTCGTCACTCACCCTGGTGCTGTTGTGTCCGGTCCTGTTGAGCAGTGTCAGGTCCCCCGACTCCAGCCACTGTCTCCCCACTGATGACTGTGGACACCATTTCCTCAATGTCGTCCAGCTCCTCCTGTGGCGCAGGACTCCCACCTCCAGTCTGCATTGCTGCCTTCCGGTTGTTGGCGAGTTTTAACTTTGCTTTGCCCTTGACGTAATTCCAGAGCCTCTTGACCTCTTCCATTGTCCTCTTCAGCACTCCGACTGCATTCACCTTGTCCACGATGGACTGCCTTAGTCCATTTTTTGGTGCCAATGACACAGTGGAGGTGACAAACAGTAGTTGATGGTGTTCGACCACCTCCGTTATCAGGATCCTATTTTCCTGCGGACTGAAGCGCTTCTTCCTACTCTTCTTTTCCTTGGCCTTCCTTGACCCCGAGGTCCCAGGCAGGTCCTCTGGGAGGCTTGTGGGGTTCTGGTTCTTCTCCATACTTGCTCCGGCAACATCCATTGTGCTTGGCTGTTGTTTGGCTTTGATTTAATTAATTTATCTATAAACAAATAAAAACATGTATACATTTGTTTTTTGCTCGTCTCATTGTAAATAACAATTTTGAAAATTGGCACCTATTGTATTACCGAGAATATTGTACCCGGTACCAGAATCTTTGATGTTAGATGGAGTGCTACGAATAAGATCTAAGGAGAGGATGTGGCCTCACAGCCAGAGCTACCAACTTTGAGCTGGCAAACCAGGTTTGAGCCTTGGCTCAGCATCCTGTGATTCTGGGCAAATCACTTCCTGCACAAAAACAATCACCCCTACAACACATTCACCCTTGCACTATGGCGCAAGGGTGCCTGCATTGGCGCACGGCAGCCCATTGTGCACCAGCACAGGGGAAAAGGACAGGAATGCACCATATTTCATAGATGTGGCACTTTACTGCCCTTTTCTTTTGATACAGGGCAGGGCAGCAAGATTAATTGTGGTACTGCCCTGCGCCCAAGCCTCATAAATAAGGCCCTAAATTCCTAATGTTCTCTCCCAACTTCAACATAAATTTCATTTTTTTTAAACTCAACTTCATCCTAAAATGTGTTCCCCGGACCATCAACCAGACATTAAGTTCTCCTGAACTGCACAATTGCAACTCCCACTAGAAAGAGTTGATGTTCTATACAAATTCCAGATTCTCCAAAAATGGTCTACCAGAGTCATCTTTTTATAACTTTATTTTTATTTTAAGAAATAAGAAACAATTCAAACAACAGTATATATCAGTTGCCATTGCATTAAAACACCAGTAAACAACAGAGAGCTTCACATACATCACAAGTCGTCAAAGATCAAATAGAAAAAACTCATAGCAATTCCCCCAAGTGGGAGAACAGGAGTGTCCTGGCGGAAGCTCCTGGGCATATCGTAAGCCAGCAAACGGAGACACTGCAACTGCTTATATATCCACTGTTCTTTAATACCATCAACACTTACGTATTGTCCAGCATGGCCAACAGTATCTGTGATTGGCTCCACGGCAGACACATCCATTTCCCACCAGATCATCCGTCATGATTCTGCCCAGTCATCTGCCCTAGGATCAGCTGAATGATATAACAGGTACATCTTCAAGGGCTGCCAAATGTCTCCAGGCTTGGAAGATGAGCACAATAGTTCAGCATATAAGGCCGTCTGTTTGTTGCGGTATACTAGGTCACAATCCACTGCTTGATATTGGGGGCCTCCTCTTGCCCCATCTACAAACCACTAATCTTTCAGCCATCAGTAGGGCCAGGGCCACAAACCTTTCACACGGAGCTGCAATTTCTTTATTGTAGTATAAAAAGGAAATTGTGCGGTCCAGTTGCACCACATCCTCTATCATAGTTGACAAAGCAGCAGTGACCTCCATCCAGTATAACTGCACTCTGCCACAGGAGCATGCCAGATGGCGGACTACCGCCCAGGGCTACCCACACCTGGCACAATGATCATCTTCTTTCAGACCAAATCTACATAATCTCACAGAGGTACAGTAGATACTTTGTAGGAGCTTGCAATGTATAATTTTGAGCCTACTACTAGGGTAGATAAGACCAGTTTGAGCACAGCTGAATTTCCAGCTCATCTGAAATCACCCGCCCCAACTCATTTTCCATCCAAGTCTTGCCTTCTGGGGCACTACAGTAGTTTCTTCCTGGGCAGAACAATAGAGTGTAGTAGCTAGATGTTTGGTGGTAGTGAAATCTAGCAAATTAACAAGGACAGAGGGCTCTGCAGGGAATACTGGAATGGCATATCTACAACTACTGTGGAGCCAGTAATATATACAAAAAATCCAGTGGAGAGCCGGGGGAACCCTCTATGTATTCTGCTAGTGAGAGAAATGTATCTTGGCGATATAGGTCACACCAGTGAGACAAACCCCTCGCCTGAAGCTGGTATTTTACCAGTTGTTCATGTGTAGTTGATATCAGGGGTGGTTGTACAGCAGGAGGTGGGGGAATAGATGAACCCCACACCCACCTTCCTGCACAGTCTCTCCCAAACCCTAATCACACATTTAACTGTCAACAGGTTTCTTTCAAATTTAGAAGAGGGAATTCCAATAAAGGAGGGAGGAGGCACAGAGGCTATGCAGTACACCTCCACCACCAACGGTGGAAGGTGGGGTGCAGGTTGATATCAAAAGATGGCAATATGTGCCTGAGTACACAGATAGTACAATTCCATGTCAGGGGCCTTAGACCTCCCTGGTGGAATGGTAATGTTAGTATCCCCCATGGTAAACAGGGGTTTTAGCAAGCCCACGCCAATATGACTAGTTAAGTCTTGAGTGTAGAGAAAAATGCAGCTGTGAGTGGCAGTAGAATATTTGAGAATAAGTGTGACAGCTTTAAAAGCAATCCCATCTTAACTAGACCTATATGCCCTGCAACTGACAAAGGGAGTGAAATCCAGCAGGTGACCTGGTCTGTGATAGTGTTCATTGTGGTGCTGTAATTACAAAACATCAACAGTTTCCAGGCTGCGTGTATCCAAATGGCCAAGTATTGGAGCTCGTATGTGCACAAATTTAAAGAGAAATGTGGCACAAACAGTGGTGTGTTGGTGGTTAGAGAAAAAATCATAGACTTTCCTCAGTTTACATGTACTCTGGAGAGCGCCCCACACCTTATGAAGTGGTGTCAGCACAGAGCAAAATAAGGATGTGTTGGCTTGTGCAATGGAGGGCATAGTCAGTATAGTGCTGTCTGAGCTTGCCAGCTAGCGTCTCTACAGCCAGGGCAAATAGGAGAGGAGAGAGTGGACAACCCTGCCTAGGGCCCCTCGATAATCCAAATGGTGCGGACAACATCCCATTGACACCCATTCTAGGCATTGTTTGGGTGTACAGCAGGCATATCCAGTCTAGAAAGAACAAAGGAAGACCAATCCTATGCATTATGATGAATAGGAAGTCTCACTCCAGGGAGTCAAATGCCTTAGTGGCATCCAGGAAAACCTCGACAGTGTCAGGATCAGGGGCTAAATCATGTAAAGGACAAATAAAACCCACCAGTTACGGGCAGTCAATTGCCCGGGGATATAACCGGACTGGTCCAGTCACACCAAATGGGTAAACAGGAGTGTCAATCGGTTCACAACCAATTAAGCCAGAAGTTTAGCATCACAATTTAGTAATGAAATGGGCAAATATGAGTTGTACATATGTGGGACTTTCCCTAGCTTTAATAGTGTAATGATCACAGCTTCACAAATAGAGTCCGGGAGGGATCCTGATTGCCGAGCCTCTTCACATACTGCAAGGAAGAAGGGAAGCTAGTAGTGGGACACATCGTATCTAAAATTCTTCTAGAAGTCCATCATCTCCAGGTGTCTTGTACGTTGGAAGCGTAACTATGACCTCATGAATGTAATCTATGGTAAAAGGCCGGTCTAAAAAATATTCTATGTTCATCTATCAGCCATCAAAGAGCAACATCTTCAAGGCAGTTCATAGTTTCCTCAATGTGACCTACCAGAGTAATTCTAATTCTAGCTCTACACACTGTATTAAACCAATACCTTGATTCCTTGTTAGGTAATTTTGCCAAATTAAAGTTCTGAGCCTTGTACATAGATCCAGCCCTGAAATTGCTTCTTGCAACCTCTCTGATTTGATCTTCGAGTAAATGAGCCATTTAATTTTCCAGCGATTTACTCAGCAACCCGCAGCTATTCATGCTTTCCGCCTTCAAAAGGCAAAGATTTCTAGTCCGCTGTGCATCTCTGTGGAATACCTGCCCAAAATCATTAAACATCGATCCATTCTCCCCTAAAGTTGAAAAACAACTTAATCAAGAAGCATTTGCATAATGTTAGCGATATTATGACAGGAGCTTTCTACAGTATTAAAATACAGAAATCTTGATAATACTAAATATTTTTTTGACTCGTACGATATCTTGTTTCTGGATTTGAGTTTACGTGCCTTGAATGGCAGTCCATATGTTCTACCTTATGTCCAAAAATAAATTCAAATTAAAAGGAAACAAAGGACACTTCTGCACAAAACGAAGCAGCTTTTGATAAGCCACCTCTGGCAGGAGTTAGACCAAGTAAAACAATGTATCAAGAAAAGAATCAAAAGAACATGGTCCTAAGTGTTTGACATGTCAGAGCATAAGTGTCACAAATTAATAGACTTGACCATCAAACACTTGTGGATCGAATGGCACCATTAATGAACAACATGAACCAAAAAATAATTATTTAAGCAGCCAGTCAACAAATTCTTTGTAGTTTTGAGACTGAATCACACCAAGGCAGGGTGATATGACTACTAGTATATCTCAGGAAACATTCAGCAATATACTGCAGAGTGCTGTAGATGTGATGTTACAACACTTATTGACATTAGGCTGTGAGTGGAGAGATCTTCAACACAAAAGTCAACCTCAGAATTGTCCTCATATAATTCCATAATAAAACTGTCCCAAAAATCCTCACTAATAGAGATGGGGTGGGATTGATGGGTGGGATCTCACTCTTGTCCCACTGCAGTCAGTGATGATTTCCAGACTTTTCACGCATTTTTCTTAAATGCAACTTCTGTTAAATTGATCCACAAATGGTCGCAATTTTGTTTTCTTAAACTAATCTTTAGGCACTTTCTTCTCCTTTTAAGCAAAGATATTAACCAGGCTCTTTCTTTTGAGAAAGGAGACAAATTGAGTTATAATCAATTTATTTATTTATTTGTTAAAGGGGAGGATTGGCCAGCATTGCGATTTGAGGGGGGTTTGGAGTGACTCTGGAAATCCGTATAGGTAATCAACTTCATAAATTTACTAAAGTGGTCGCATAAATCATGTTTCCAAAAGCATATAACATTAACCTTCCTTTCCAATAACTCTTTTGAGTTAGATATCCTAAGAAGGGACCAATGCGTTCTCCCTGTCTTCATATTAAATTGAGACTTGGATCCATCAAATCTCCATGACCCTATTAACAACATGCTGCATTTAACAGAAACAACCAATGTTCTGTTATCACCAAGCAGAGTATTTATAACTTTTAAATCTGATATAAATTTACAGGCGGAGCACGAAGCGATGATGAAATCAATTATGGAAAGGTCCGGCAGGGATTTATGGGTATATTGAGTGGGAGAATCGAGGGGAAATCGAAAGTTCAGGATAACACAATCATTCTTTCTTAAAAGATTGAGGAGTGAATGACCTCTTTTATCTGTTTTTATTTTTAGTGGAAAGAGAATCAAGAGATTATGTAGCGCTACTTCTTTTTCGGCATTTGAGAACAGATTAATAGAGTGATTCGAGACTTTACTATTTAAATCTCCAACTAAGACAAAACTGGATAGCCTCCTCCTGGGCCAGAAACATGCTTATAATGGATATAAGGTCATTTAGCAGTGTATTGAAGTGAGGGTCTGGAGGAATTAATGCATTTAGTGCTAAAATAGAATCCCTCCTAATCTCAAGCAAAGTGGGGGAACATTTTATGGTCTGGAAGAGATTAGAGGTATCAGTAAAGCTACTAAACTCCCATTTAGACGTATTACTTAGCAACATGGCAATCCCTCTTTTCATATGTCCTTTCCTAGAAGGGACGGCATTTCCACTCAAAACATAATAATTGTTGAGAGAGAAGTGAGAGGAGCACCAGGATTCCTGGATGCAGATTTTATCAGCTTTCAAACTACTTATGAAATCAAGAAAGCTTCTCTGCTATATTTGTCAGGCCTGCTGCATTCCTGTAAACCACTATGTTATGCCCATTTTTGAGGATTAGTCACAGTGGTTTTCGTGTTTAAAATAGCAATTCTCTGGCCAAGATGTTGTTTTGCAGCATTAGCTGATGTAGGTGCTGCTGATTACAACGTTCGAAGTAACTGCACACTTTATCTTATATGTGCACTTCCAAAGTATTAATTGACACATTGTAGCGCCTCCCAAACAAGCCCATCTTCCTGCTTCTCTATGTTAAGTGTGACTAGTAAATTTAGAAGCTCAGATTCAGTTATGAGATCTGTTGTTGCATTTTGTTTTCCTGCTGTGGTGTTTATAGGCCAGCTGGCTAATTATCAGCAGGTTCTGCAAGCAATATCATTTGTAAATTTCTCTACGAAGTAAGGCCAAGTGGAAATCAACAACGCAAATATCTGTTGATCAAATGGATCCCCAAAAACTCAAACTGTTCTTCATTTCTCTTTTTTACCCTTATATTCAGAGGTAAGTTGTTTGTGTCCATCCTTTCAAACTCCTGATTGTTCCCTTTATCGCTGATTGTTACGTTATGGTCCTTAGATGTGATCCAACTACGTTACCGACCTCTGCTGAGAAGATACCTCTTCGTTCCCCCTGTCCTTCCTGCTGAGGTCATGCCTTTGACAGAGCCAGCTGAATTAATCTTAGGCAAACTACTGTTTAATTTTCTGTTTTTTCTAGATGAGGACCTCGATCATGAGGATCGCCAGCAAATGTTCCTGTACGTGAGGAACAAGGCAATGTTGACCTCATTGGGTGATGTGATCAGTTTTATGCAATTTACAGCGATGAACGCGGATGCCCTTGAGTGTACTTCAGTTTCAGCAGCTAAACTCACCTTTCAGAACACAAAATGAACCAGCCATTTTCAATGCTAGAAAACCCCAAACTGTTGAAATCACACTTCTTTTGCATGATAATATATCCAAAAGCACATTTTGCTATATTTTCACCAACTTCTTCATGAGCAGTGACTTTTTACTTAAAATATGCTTGTAGAGCACAACTGGTACTCGTTTTATCAATCTTAGAAGGATGAAAGGCTGAGTAGACCTACAGGGATTTGAATCTGAGACCAGAGTATCAAACACAGATCCCAGAAATAGATGCAATTGTCCACTGATCCAACAGACCCAGAATTTTCAGTGGCTTCTTCCCCATTTTGTATGCACATTCCACAGCTCCGCACTTCATTTCCAATTGCCCAAATCACATACACCAAGCACTAGGCCAGTCGCTACCATTACCTTGTGTCTCAACAAAACGCAATGTGAAGCAATTGAAACTAGGCTATCTTCTCTGTTTTATCTGACAATTGCTTTCTACTTATGGTTCCATTCTCTCCCGTTTTTTGTTACTATCGTGTACAAATATTTGTATATTTTTCAATTTTTTCACCAGGGCACAATTCAAGGCCTTTCCCCATACACTAGCAATCTTAGAAATCCTCATTCAATTCCATAGTTTGCTGTTTCTCCTGAAGCTTTCGGTCACTTTGTTGGAAAACATTATCGCATGGCCGCCTGAGTCGTGGGGAGGAGCACCATCCCATCAGAGAAGGAAGTGGGAGGCCTTGATCTGGAACTGCCTCCTAATCAAATGCAGCACAGCAAGCCAAGTTGAAATGCACTCGCCCTGACTTTACTGGACCGTACTAAAAAGAAATTATATGTGTTTTAATCTACAGATCATTGCACCCACTCAGGGGAGATTATTACTCTTCTCCGGGACTACATATCCCAAGATGCACAGCTGTAATATATGCGTGAGTTAGGCCCACTAGGGGGCCACATAGGAAATAAAAAGACACAAATGAGAGGAAAATATATATATATATCTTATATATATCCAGACACACTCCTCGTTTCGCTTTCTCCTCACGTGAAAGAAAGAGCACGGACCACAGAAATTCGTTCTTCTGCTATTTTATTGCTGCTCCCAACTCTTTTTTTCATAGCTGGTGAACTACTTATTTTGGAAACCATGTCGCACTCTTTTTTCAGTGGACAGTTAGTTATGAGGTAGTTTACATGCAGACGTGTTTATGTATAACTGCCAATTTTTGCTTTTCCTGTTTTCCTAGGAATTCAACAGACAGCACTTCCCTGCTCAAACCTCTATTATGTAATTTTGCACATTTACAAAATTACCCTCTGTGAAGTTTTTTGGAACCTGACCGTTGCTTTTCCGGTTCACCGTGTCTCTACTTCTGCACTGAACCCACACACTTCAATGATCACTTGACCTCACCTTACTGACTAAAGTGTTAACAACAATCTCACACTCACACTTACTGGTTGATAAATGTTTGAGGGCGAACATCTACCAGCAATACACTTCTTTTTTTGAAGCTTTCTTATGAGTGGCTTTCACTATCAGTCCATGATATCTGCAAACCATTCCAACTGTGGCTGCACATTCATAGTGAGACAGTTTACTGGGGTGACAGCTCGCTTCTGTGACCTCTGCACTTCCTGGACATCAGAGCATTGAATGGAATCGGATTAGACGGTTTTACAGCCATTCACCTTTCCACGGGCAATTAATTGAGCACCATTGTATTGTACTAACCTAGCAAATTTAATTAAGGCCACCAGTAAAATTGTATTGTACTAAACTAGCAAATTTAATTAAGGACACCAGTACAATACACTGAGTGCTACGTGATAGGAGTTATTTTATTTTTTCTAAACCTACAAAACCTTTTTTGTCATTCTCTATAATTTTCCACATAAAAGAGCGATTTTCTATTTTTCTTCCCATTTTGTAGTTTTTGGGAATGTAACAGATTGCAGTGTCTACACCCCGTTGTGGTTTCAGAGTTCAAGTTAATCTCCTTCGCTGCTGCTGTATGGAATCTTGCCAAACACACATTTTCTAATCTCATAACACAGACACATGGGAGTCTGGAGCGCTACCAGATTTACTGTTTATACATAGTTTATTTTCTGTGGATCTATAGATCACTTCTGCTACGCACCTGGAGCCAGATTACATCCACTACACCATGGATTTAGCAATTTTGCACTGCAGTCGAGGCAAATTTGCATCAGCATTACCAGTGAAGGACCAGTGCACACTGTCCTAGTCATTCAAGCAAATGTCATTCTTATATATTCTTTGCCAGCAAATTTTGGCTAACCCGTCAAGTAGGACGTTCAATTACCCCGCTAGGCGCCATCTTGTGAGATCTTCTTCCTTTGACCCTGGGAGTTATCACGAACCATTTCAGATCTGCAATCAACTGAAGGCTTGTTTTTCCACAACCTTGCTTCTTTTGTTACCATCCAATAGCATGTTTGTACAGCCTATGATCCATCAGTGCCTAGAAGCTCATATTTGAACAGAAGTTGCGCTTTACAAATAATTTTTACATTACATTATATTGGTCGGTCACTGTAAATACAATTTTGCGCTGGTGGGTCAGTGTAAATGCTGATACAACACTGCCTCTTTAATCAGTGCAACATGGCGTGGTCACCAGTGCAGTGCATGAAATCTAGCCCACAGAAGGGCACAGCCATCGCTAGAACAAGGCCATTGCAATGCATCAAAAACTGTGGTTTGAAACATAGCCCTTTTGCTGTGGAGAAGAAATCCTGTGCTTGCTTCTTTAATATTAACAGAACATCTAGAGCTAATCTGGATTAATACATCTTCCATTTCACCATTTTTAATTTACTGGCCAGGGCACAGGGATGCAAAAGACGCCTAAATCCTCTAGATTTGAGCCACAAATGTAGAAAAAAGATGGATCATTATTGTAGACTCTATAATCCTGAATTCGCTGAATTCATTCCAGTAACCAGGCAACCGAGATTAACATCGGCAAGCTTCTGAGACAGTAATGTAGCTAATATCATAACAGCGAGTGATCTGTCAAAGCCTGCTCAGAGAGACAGAGAGAGAGAGAAAGAGAGAGAGAGTGAGGGAGAGAGAGAGAAATCTTCAATTAATTGATTCTGTCACTCCCAAGACTGCCTCCTAAAAGTATCCCTGCATGCTTTGCGCCTGGCTCACCCGTGAATCGTCCAGTTCATATTGAGAATGCTGATATGTGCTTGTAGATTCTCTCCAGCATTTAAGACATGTGACTTTACTATGATATTTTCTTCATATGCTGCAATGTGACGTTTTTTTGCTATATATCAGTGGGCTAAGTCTCTATTTCTCCCGTTGCCTGCCCAGTGGACGTGCATATTCAATATACAGCTGGCTTCCCCAGTCATTGAAATGTTCTGTCCCACCCAACATGACCTCAAACAATTCTGTGAAGTGTTCTGCAGAAATCAAGGATGGTTTCTGTTCCCTCTGCTCGCTGTCTCTGCTTGTCCCTTCATTGTCTGGATTTGTTTAAGCAGCCCCAGGGCCTGGTGAGCTAGACAAATCTCAGCGACTCACAAATAACACAGGAAACCAGGATGTGGTGCTGCATGCTAAGCAGGAGGCTGAAACAACACTCGTCCCAGCTGAGCGGATATGCTTTTGGCGTTTCTTGTCTAGCATTCTTCTAGCCACTGAAAATCATTTTAAATGCGTACATTTTTAGAAACAGGCACTGTGATGAAGAAGAAAAAAGAGATAAAACAGACCGAAGACAACAAATCAACAACACTTACATCTTTGACATTCTGGTCTTAAATGCGTTTATACTCATGCACCGACCAGACCTACAAAAGTGGCAATTGTCTTAGCACAATGGGAAGACCATCAAGGCAAGTAATATGAGTCAGCGAGCAATCAGCAAACAGCTAATGTCAGTCTCAAATAACGTGTCCCCTCCAAGGCAACCCCCTTCCACGCTGTCAACCAACCACCAGAAGTAAGCAACACATTCAATGGCCTGTCCTCGCACTTAATCAACCTCTTGAACATACACATAACAAAACACACTGAAGATTCTTTGTTATTCATGGGTGCAAACCTTTTCCGGGCAGCAACTGAGCCTCAACAGTACCTATCTGTAATTATCCCAAATAAAAAAATAGGTAAAATGGCGCCCAGTGAAATCCATTTTGAAGGAAGCATCAAGAACATACAAGCATAGAAAAAACAATCACTCTACTTTAGAAATCTGTGCTGCACTCTGAAAGACACCATTCCCCTCATTCCTATATGTAATGCCCCTATTGAACTTAAAAAACAAATAACCAAAAGTCGACAACTCTCTGGGGTTCATCACAAAACAAAAGACAAATATGATTTAACTGACATTTTTCGAATATTCATACTTGTATCCCACAAATTTACAGTGGGGATATCAAATAATGAACTATCCTTAAATTGAGCAGAGTAATATCTATATACTCGTTGCCAATCACCTATAGTACAACCCAGTATTATGGGAAACAGGGGGTGCAATAACCGTACGTTGAAAGTTAGGAAGTTTAAAGTAGACTTATTGTAGCCTCCCAAGTCGACATAAAATAATTTTTAAAAAAGCGCTTAGGTACTAAATAACAAAGAAGCTATGGATAGGAGATATTCTGCCTCCAGCACTTGCTCATAACAAAATCACAAAGAGCTCCCTCTACAAAGGATGAAATCCCAAACCCACATCCTGTGCCATGCTTCATCATGATGTTCCTTCTCTCTGTGAACTGTCATGTATTGGTCAATAGCAGTGACCAATAGGTGCCCAGAGTAGGGGACCCTTTGACATTGCCACAGAACTAATGCTGCGGAGTTAGGAAACGTCTTTGATAAATTCCTGATTTATTTAAAAATAAAGTTTGGTTCTGCTATGCGGACTGATTCTAAGGATCAGTGAGATAAACGCTCCCAAAGACGGACTTGGATTGAGCATTTATGACATAGATGTCACACTTTCTGGTAACATGTCTTTCTTCTTGAAAGTGATAACTGCTGTTTAAGAAGGAACAGAGAACCCCTGGTTTCTCGTCTTTGCGATTCATTTTATAAATCTTGGTCCTGATTAAGGTGGTTTTGCCACTGAAACGTGCGTAGACCGACCAACAACACCTATGAGGAGTGGTCCCTGAGCGAGAGTTCCATCAGAAGCTGTTTGATGTTGGAGATTTATTATCATTATTAACTTTAGGATCTGTCTTCTCCAGTTTTACTTTGGACCCCTCACAGGGCTGAATCTCTCTTTCTTTTATGTATGATTGTAGGTTAATTGAATTAGGTGTGATTGATGAGAATGAATTGTTGTAGGTTTTTGTGGGGTTATGCACATATGTATGTAAAGAAATCAACACTGTACCAGCTATTATTTTGAAGAAATTACATGTACAGACAATGATATCTGTAGATATGTATGTATTTTTAAATTAAATATATATAAAAAAAGAAAGATAAAAATACTAAAAAAACTATTTTGTATTAAAAGAATATATGCTAGAGATGTAATATAATAAATAACTAAATTATCTCTGCAATTGATGTTGGGTTTTGTGGAATGTTAGAACCAAATCAGGTCGTGCTAAAAGTAATATTGGTCAGTTTAGAGGTTCCGCTTGGTAGCTAGTTTTTTGTTTTCCCACCTCCTCTTGGACCTGAAAGTAATTAGGGGGGGCCTTTCTCCTGATAGATGTATTGGTCAATGGCAGAATTAACTGGAGCTCGTTGTGCAGGGATAATGTGTACTACAATTTATTAGTCACACTGTTAGAAATGAGGGTCTCTAGTTGGCAAGGGTTTGCACCTTTGTCCAAGTAGGGACCCTTCTTCCTAGTCAGGGTAAGGGGAATACACTTCTAAAATAACCCCTGCTCACCCCCTTAGTAGCTTGGCACGAGCAGACAGGTTTATCTCAGAGGCAGTGTGTAAAGCATTTGCGCGTGCATACAGTAACATATTGAAAACACTACAAATGGACACCACACCAGTTTAGAAAAATTAGCAAAACTTTATCTAAACCAACAAGATCAAATACGACAAAAATCCACAATACAATACTGTAAAAATAGTTACTTTGCAAGATAACCTTTAAATTGCAGAATTAGCTGAAAAACACAGTTCTTCCGAGTCAGTAGCTTTGTCTGGGGCTACGGCGATGCTGAAAATGACAGAGTCCAGCCGACCTCGTCGGTACGGGACAGCTAAAGTGTCAACAGACTTGTAGACAGTACCTTTCTCGTTGCGGCCGATCCTGTTGGTATGAGTCGGTCGGGGCAACTGTCACGGTTGCGGTGAAGTGAAGCGGTGCAGGGTGCGCTGCCCTCATGGCGCGGTGTAGGCAGCGGCTCGGTGATGGTCGTCCAACGGTGTCGGTGAGGCCAAGGCTTGCGATGTGGAGTGAGGCAGTGCTCGATGCGGTGCTGAGAGGTCACGAAGTAGGCGACAAAGGCGGATGATGTTCGCGTCGGGCAGCAATGTTGTCGGTGACGTGAGGGCAGAGTGAAGCGAGTTGGTGCAGAGCGCAGTGCCCCCAGGACGTGGTGCAAGCAATGGCTCAATGACGGTCATCCAGCAGCGTCTGTGACACCAAGGATGCGGTGAGAAGTGCTGCGGTGCCTTCTGCGGTGCCTTCAGGACACGGAACCAGCGACGGACTTGATGAGAGAGTCGGCTGCTCTTTTCTTCTGCGGCGACTGAAACCAGTAGTTAAAGTAACGGTTCCCAGACAATCGGGAGCTCTACTTCCAAGCCCTTGGAGGTACTTTCTCAAGCAGGATACACACACAGTTCCTCTCCTTGGCAAAAACAGCTTCTGCAGGCCAACCCCAGACATCACACAGCAAAGGGCCAGCACTCCTCCTCCAGATTCTTCCAGCTCTTCTCCTTGGCAGAGGTTCCTCTTGAAGTCCAAAAGAGGTCTAAAGTTTAGTGGTCTGGGCCCCACTTTTTATAGTACAAAATCCTTTGTCCTCTGGAGGCAAAGAGTGTCTTTGCCAAGCCACAACCAGTTCTGTCCTCCCTGGTGCAAGTTTCCTGGCAGGAGGTGGAGACAACATTGTCCAAGGCAGACCAGGCCCATTCAAGTGTGAAAGAAATATCCTCCCCCTTCTCTGAATGCAGCCAAGGTCTAGTCAGCCCAGCCCTGACTCACCCTGGAAAGGCAGGACACACCTCACCCCCATGTGGCTGTCTGAACAGAATGCACATTCCCGGCCCCTATCACTCCAAAGCCAGACAGTTAATACATAAACCTAGCAGAGGCACACAGGATTGCTAAGCAAGAAAATACCTACTTTCTAAAAGTGGTATTTTCAAACCCAGAATATAAAAATCCTCCGTACTAAAGGATGCATCTTTATATTCTGAGTTCAGGCATACTAAACTCCATTTTCCAATCTTGTTCCCAGGGGCAGTTATACTTATAAGATGTTATAAGTAAACTCCCAATTCTATCCTATGGGACAGATGGCCTTTCAATAGTGAAAACGAAATTCACACTATTTCACTATCAGGACATGTTACATACATCAGGGTATGTCCTACCTTTCACATACACTGCACCCTGCCCACAGGGGTACTTTGGGCCTACCTTAGGGGTAACTCACATGTAAGAAAAGGGAAGATTAGGGCCTGACAAGTGGGTGCATTTGCCAGGTCGACATGGCAGTACCAGACTGCACACAGACACTGCGATGGCAGGTCTGAGTTACATTTACAAGCTGCTCATGTGGGTGGTACAATCAGTGCTGCAGGCCCACTAGCAGCATTTGATGTACAGGCCCTGGGCACACACAGTGCACTGTACTAGGGACTTTACAGTAAATCAAATATGCCAATCGTGGAATCACCATTCCATAAATACAATTTACAGAGGGAGCACTTGCAATTTGGCACTAAACAGCAGTGGCAAAGTACCCAAAGCATCTAGACCAGCAAACACGAAGCTCAACACACAGCAAAAACACAGGAGGCAAAGGCAAAAATACAGGGGACACCCACACCAAGGATGCCAAGTCTAACACACACAGAATGTAGTTTATTAAAATTTCCTAGACTTATAATGGAGTATCACAATACCCCAAGCATACTTTCTGAAGTCATATCTTAAGGACTTATTTAACAATGTGTTCCTCAACTTAAATCTTAACCCTCCAACCACATGGTTAAAAATAGTGTGGCTATATGGGGATGTACTGTGTGCCCCTAAGCTGATCTGCTGAATACATGTTTCTGCCTGTTGGCTGAGTATCCTGGGTCTTGGGCATTCATCAGGAAGGGTCCTTAATATCTGATCCTATCTACACCTACCTTTGAGACGACTGATGCACACTAATGCAAATTAGTATGTTATACCTAAAAATGGATAGCCCTCCTGCTCTAGAAACAGGGTAATTCCTATTGCATAACCCATTAGCTTTACCTGTGTCACCTAGTAGAGCACTTAAATTGTGTTCTCCACTTTCATGCATCCAGTACTTGCAGCTTGCCAAACATCATGCACAGGGAAGTGGGAGAACAACGTTTAGGGAAAGTAAAGGAAATTATCCAGTTTACTTGGACTCCTCTCTGAAACAGGATAAGAAATCAAGAAAGATTAGAATGATTAATCAACAGAATAGTCTTACAATTTGTGGTTGCATTTCAAATTAGGAAGCTATTACTTCAAATTATATTAAACAAATTGTAGTTTTTGCTGATAAAAATAAAAGAGAAGTAACTAAACTAAATGCTTACTCTCAAATGGTAACAATGATGGTGCTTGATGGCAAAGAAAGGTTGAAGGAGGAAGGGGTTAGTGTGATGGTTGAAGACGAAATAGGGAATAAGTTGTCCAGTGAATCTTAGGTTTTAAAAATGGATGCAAGTTTGACATCTCAGTAAACTGATATTGGACAGGTGAAGAGTTCCCATCTCCCATTCCCACATTTGGGCACAATGTCATACGGTTCCTACTAATTCAGTAAGACTGTGTGTTTGGGCAACATAAGCGTGAAAACTATGGGGGACTGAGTTCACTCATACCATCAGAATATGTTGACCTAGTTCCTGGCTAACTCACAGTGCGCCATCTGGACCTCTAAACCTTACAAGGTACTGGATGGATGCTGTCTGCAACCTCAGAACATGTTGACCCTGATTCCCCCCTGATTCCCCCCTGATTCCTGATCCACTCCTATGTGGCACTGCCTAGCCTAGGGAGCATAGGGTGGATGTTAATCTGCCAGATACCTTAGAGTGGTTTAACTCCCCATTTATCTGCGTGAATGGATCATCTGGTCATCAGTCTTGGTGAGGAGCAGGCCGCTGTTCCTCTTGGGATTGTGATGGAATTCAGCTCGGCTAGAATTCAGGCGTGGGGCGACAGAGATAATCAATAGAAATGCTCATCTATCTAAACAAAGGCTTGGTGCAGTTTATATGATGAAACTGAATGCATTCATACTCTGCCTGAGTTCTGGTCTGTCTGTCATGTTGATTTTACCCACCCACAGCTGTTGTTGAACAGACAACAAACAAGGCAAGTGTGCGCTGTGTACCCGGGTCCTTGAACAGAACATTCTGAGATCTTATAATGTGCCTATGAGGAAATGTAATTGTAAGCAAACCTTTTTTGAGTACACTATCTCATACGGGCACGCAAGCAAATGTGTGCTAAAAGTCACCATTTAAAAAGATGTCAACTTTAAACGTGAACATGTAAAATGGAAGTGTTTGTGCACAGGGCCTACTAACCTCATGACACAAGGAGAGAGGGTGAGTTCTGGAAGGAATAACTCAGTGAGGGGGACACATAATGAGATAAGAAGGGAAAGGTCCTTTTCTAAAAAAATAAATATATGATTACATCTTTAGCACCACTCAAAACCAAGTACTAAATATTGAGTACATTCATTTGAGGGGCTTCTCTGACTATTTGAGTCTCCAGTGTCATGATCGCAAAATTGAGACCCTGAAATTAAATGTTCACATGTTGGCTAGATTACTTACAGTAAGCTTTTCAAGAACTCCTGATTTGTTTTGCGTTCATTTTCTTTTAGCTGACATGGCTGATTGACTGCCCTCCATACTAGATTGATGCGGTCGCTCCTTAGGCTGTTTTTAAAAAAAAAATTATATATTTATTAAAGGTAAAAGCAAAGTATATATAAGAACAAGAATACCGTTCCATTAGCACAATAGCAAACAATAAAGCGAATAGATGATAAACTATGGGTAACAGCAAATAAAAAATCAAAATATTATGAGAGACATGGTAAAGCCTATCAATAAATGCATCTGTATAGAAGGGTAGTAATACAAATAAATGGTAAGAAGAACTGGTAGGAAATAGTGCAGGATGAAGGGTCTAGGCAAAGAAAGGCAATGGGGACAAGGGCAATTCAAATACTAGGTCAGATTTATCAATCCATGTAAGGTCACCCTGCGTGGGTTGATAAATCTATACTAACACAGCACAAATCACTGTGTTACATTACTCTGCCCCAGGGAGATGTTCCATGGGTTCCCACACACCCATCCATGGATTTTAGCGCATTCCCAGATTTACCATTACTAGCAGACCTAGGAATGCATCAAAATGCTACGCCTTCCCAGGTGAGGCGTAACGAGAAAATATATGTTTATTTCTAATCGTTTTTTCTCTTTCTCTGTGTGCTGCATTCTGCAGCAGTCACAGAAAGACGAAAATGGCTATGGGATTATTTCTGTGCAGGAAGGTGTCACTTCCTGCACAAAAACAATACTGCCTGTAACACAGGCACCCTTGCACCATGGCACAAGTGTACATGCATTGGTGCTAGGCCGCACATTGTGTGCCGATGCACGGAAAGGCGAGGAATGTGTCTTATGATGTTAAGTACGGCGCATTCTTGACCGTTCCCTTCATGCAGAACAGTGCTGCAAGGTGACTTGCTCCGCTGTACTGCATGAAATATTGATAAATCTGCCTCTTGGCTTGCAAAAGTCCTAATAGCAATTGTAACTAAAAATGAACATATGGGACTGAATTACATAATCTCTGTGCTGCTGACTGCAGCCTCAAATGGCTGCACCAGGCACAGAAAGGCCCAGTTCTTCATTTTACATACCAAATGGACTGTCACCAGTGCAAGTGTAAACTTACAGCATTGAACGGCAACTGGCTGTTTCAACAACCACTGGTTCACCTTTCAATGCAGAGGGATCATCACACTTTGAGAAGCGGGCATGGTCCCCCCCTACATGTGGGTGGACTATATCTCTGTAGCCACCTGTGGGGGGGATTCCTGGATGGTCTCTGGGACTTTCATGCCTCCATCCCAGGAGATGAGGTTGGGGAGCATACTCACTGTGTATGATCCTTCATATGTTTTTCACAAACAGCATGGCTGCCAAAGGCCTGTTTTCCAGTGCACCTGTATTTCTAATATGATATGGGAACAGGGGTAAAGGCATTCCCTCATTTCTACGTAGTCAGGCCTCATGTAAATGGGGAAGGGCCCTCTTGGGATCGTGTGTGGGCAAAATGTGCACCAGCATGACTCATATTACAGCATGAACAGCAGGAAATGTATCTGTGATACCAAAGTGCCCTGGGACGTAAACGGATGCACACACATGTTTTGCCCTCCAGGCTCTTAATGTTATACAGCTTCTGTTTAAATTGGGTTTGGGCAAGGGTGCCAAGAAGGATATCTTATATAAATAAATACATCTAAGTCACCTACCAGTCTTTGACAATGTAAATAAGAGAAGTTTCTATGATGGTAACTAATTATTATCGTGGCGTTTTCAGATATTAAGTATTCAGATATTTAGAAGTTCAGAGTGGTATCTATTCTAGGTTGGCTCATCCAAAGACATATGAAGAAAATGAAATGCCCCAAAGGAAAATGCATAGGCAAAATAAATTTGAAGTATTCTCTTCAGCGCTTACTGTGAAATAGTTTTTTTTAACCTTTCCCCACGTTACTTTCATCAATAATTTTTTTAAATATGAAGTACAAAATTGCTCAGATGCTCTACATTCCTTTGCACAGACGAAAACCTAGACGTGGTGGGCTGTGATTTTCTTTACAATCACCAACACATGGGAATTGTGGTAGTTTAAAGTGCACTGTACAACCTTTTTTAATGCATTTTATTCATTTGTTTATAACTACTGACTGTAAAGAGCTTATGGGGTTTTCTACAATTATGAATATAATAAAATAAATAATATGCTTACCAATAATGTACTATAAATCTAACTTCCAAAAGACAAAGATACAGGATAGTACTTTGTTACTCTATAATTCTTGAAAAACGATCTAAGTTAACTTTGAACTTCGATACATAATTTTTTATCTTCGAGGGTGATTATTCTAAGCATGCTAAGCAACCAGGGGTGCAAGGCTTTTTTGAATCAGTGGTTTTCAGGAAGATGTCCAGTGTCTTAAAATTTCTCTTTTTGCACATAGTAATGTATAAAAATTCCATAGTTTAACAAGTTTGTAAAAGAAGTCATGTGTTGAGCTCTACATCTTGACAGTAAAGTGCTTTAAAAAAAGCAAGAACTTTCGGATACAATAAACTCCTAAATATTATTTCAGAATTTTTTGTATTTTAGGTCCTCGCACATGTTTAAACATGACAATGCATCTGCAAAAGCATTACAATTCTTCAGCATTGAATATTGCAGGAATTAATAGAGCAATTATTAGGAACAGCCATATCTCAGCTGGTTTAGAAATTAAAATATACTCCATGAACAACTTATTTAATTCCACATGTGCTTTGTCCAACAACTATTCATCACATCCTTGCTTGGTAAATCCATTGTACATTTGAATCTGTTCTCACCTCAATCCTTCATCATTAGCGGAATTCCTCCTGGCACTTAACCAATGGCATATATTTTCGACAGTAAAGGAGGACTCCCATCAGGCTCACAAAATAAATGTGCAATTTAAATATGACTAACACGGGGTAGCCTTCTTAGTGTAAAGGCTCCCTCCTTACAACAATAAAATTCAACCAACCTAGGTCCACGAGTCTCTACAAGAGACAGCTGTTCATTCTCTCAAAAATGTTTTTAGTCCCACCAGGCACAATTTACTACTGGGCCATCATTCATGAATTTTGCCCTAAGTCACTTACCCTGGCCCTCTGGAACTCTGACCCTAAACACTGTCATTTGTATATTATGTACACTACGACACACCTCCTCTCAAACAGGGACTCTATTGCAAGGGACATCTAAGATGACTTACCCCTACCCTAATCCCCACGACGGAGCACTTGAGAGATTTGGTCCCAACTCATGGAGCATAAAATACCCCGTTCTGTCTAAGGCTTATCAATTAAGACAATTTGCTGTAAATGAGACGATTAAATGCCGGATTTTTCCGGATATGTCGGCAACCGCCGCACGGAGAAGGAAGGAGTTTGTGAAAATGCTTCATCTGTTTAAAGCTAATGGTGCCCAGGCCATGATTGCTCAACAATCTAAACTTAGAGTTTTGGCACTGGGCAAGCAGTATATGTTGTCAGATCTGGATGAAGCACAAGATTTATTGAAGGAAATTACTCAGGGGTTCAAGGGTGAAAAGTGACGGTTGTAAAGATAAATATTCTTCCTTGCCCTGGGTTTTTTTTTTTTATCTATTTTTTTTTTTTCCTGTTATTTTTTGGGGGAGGAGTAGTCCAGGACCTAAGGGGTGTAACACCAGGACACCCAAGGTTTAGGGGTTAGATCTGGGGCCAGTGTGGGAAGGGGAAATAGGGCCGCAGGTGAGGGGGGGGTCATGTGAATGGGGAAGGGGGGATGAGTTGAAGGGGATGCACGGGTGGGGGAGCAGAATGGGTAAAGTAAAAATAATGAAGTCTTTAGTGCTATGTTTATTATTAGCTATTCTATGCCTGATAGGTGATTCTTTGTTTACAAAAGATAAAATGAGAGATTCCTCCAGAAAATATGTAATCTATCTAAATACTGAGTAGCGACTGTTTGAAAATTATTTCTTTCAATGTGAACGGCTTAAATAACAAAAAGAAACTACGGGCCATAGAGCTGTGGATTAAGTCGGAAAATCCCTCGGTAATATTGCTGCAGGAGACTCATATCCCAAATGTAAAATTGGATCAATTCTCTATGTTTAAAAAATGGGCCTCATATCGTGGTTTCTCCTCATTTTCAGAAGCTCAGCGAGGGGTTGCCATATTTCTGAATAAGAATATTTATCCTGAGATCATACAAACAAATGAGGATGGCTCAGGACGTTGGTGCTGGGCCTCCTGTAGAATAAAAAACAGATTGAGACCTATTACATTTGTCAGTTTATACGCTCCGGTAGACGATTGCTCCTCAGTTTATGAGGATCTATTTCAATCTTTACTGATGGTGGTAGGAGATATCATTATTGGAGGAGATTTTAATCTAATTATGAACTTAAGGCTGGATAAGACCACGCAATCTAGGAAACAATTTAAACCTAAATCATTGAAAGTTATTCTTAATTATAAAAAAACTTTAGACCTTTGTGATCCATGGCGCACTCAATACCCGTTAAAAAAAGAATACACATGCTGGTCAGGCAGGTTTAAGTCTTTTTCGCGGATTGACTTTTTTCTAGCCTCCAGACAGCTTAATATGTTGAATCAAAGGCCTATCCATAATGGGTTCTCAGATCATGCAATGTTGGTTATTAACTTTGCTTTGGATCCAAACTTAAAGACTCCCAAGCGTTGGGTATTCAACAAAACATACTTGAATGATGAAATGTGGGTAACGTCTTTGAAAACAGAGATCAATGATTTTGTATCTCGTAATGCCAATTCGGCCCCGATTAATATTATCTGGGATGCTATGAAAGCCTTTATTCGCGGTATAACTATAAGTAAAGATGCAGCAGTATTTAAAGCAATTAAAAGTAAAAAAGAGGCGTTGGAACAAAGAATACAAGCTTTAAATGAATTAAGACAGGCGAACTCATCCAATACGATCTCACATCAATTAGATGAAGCCAAAAGGGCATTAAGTGCATATTATTATGCTCAAAGCAAGGAGATTTTTCGCAGACATTCTCAAAAAATATACGAAGAAAGTAATTTTACTGGGAAGTTTCTAGCTTGGCAGGTGAGAGAACAAGCAGCTGCCAATTTGATTAGAGGACTAAGATGCCCAGCGACTCAAATAGATACATTAGACTCGATTGGGGTAGGGAAGATAATGCTCGCTCATTATAATAAAATCTATAGTCAGCAACATAATATTGATCAAATAAAACTATCGGATTTTTTAGAAAATTGTGCATTGCCCTGCCTTTCTCAAACTGATCAGGAAGCATTGTTATGTCCTTTCTCATTGGAAGAGGTAGAATTGGTGGTTAAAAATCTACCAAATGGGAAGGCTTCTGGCCCAGACGGATTGTCAGCTGAATTTTTTAAAATGTTTTTTTGCACTTTTTCAAATATTTTTTTGTTATTATTAAATTCGATGTTGGAAGGAGGCCCGATCCCGGACTCTTTTAGAGAAGGAACGGTGGTGAGTTTTCTGAAGAAGGGGAAGGATGCTAAAGATCCAAATTCGTACCGACCAATTACTTTACTAAACACAGATTATAAAATCGTTACTAAATTAATATCAATGCGCCTGAATCAAATCTCAACAGAATTGATCCACCCGGATCAGAACGGTTTTATTCCAGGAAGGCAACTGTTTACAAACACACATTATTTAGTTGATGCCTTAGATTATTTTGAGACACGAGGGATCCCAGCATTGATTTTGTTATTAGATGCAGAAAAAGCTTTTGATTTGGTGGTTTGGGAGACACTTTTTATTATTTTAACGCACTTTGGTATTCCCCATAAGATTGTAAATTTAATTCAAAATCTGTATACTATGGCCAAAGCAAATATTATTATAAATACGGTAATGGTCGGCACTGTTTTTGTTAAGAGAGGTACGAGACAGGGATGTCCCTTATCCCCAGTCTTGTTTGCGTTCTTTATTGAGCCCCTTGCGGCTGCAATAAGGAACTGTGTTAATATTTCTCCCCCAATTCCTTCAATGAGTAAGATCAAACTTTATGCGGATGATATTATGTTATTAATTAAACCTGAGCTTCATTCGCAAGTTAAGATGCTTCAGATCTTCGAAGAGTTCGAAGCCTTAGGGGGTTACCGGATCAATAAAAAGAAAACAGAGATCATGATCTGTGGGAATAGAGATCCAGAAATACATCCTGATCTAAAGTGTTGCATTAATACTAAACCCAAAAGATATCTCGGGGTCTATTTCTCACAGTCAGTTAAGGATTTATATATGCTTAACTTTGATCCCCTTCTTCTAAAGATCCGCTTAATGTTTACACGTTGGAATTCCTTGCCATTATCAATCCTGGGTCGGGTTGCCCTGATAAAAATGTCTATTCTTCCGTTATTTAATTTTCTGTTTTCTACTATTCCTTGTTTTTTATCAGGAACGTATTTTTCCAAGATTGAATCTATGTTCTCTGCATTCGTATGGGCAAAGAAGCCTCCTCGTATAGCAATTAATACTCTCTATGCGGATTTAGATCAAGGAGGACATTCTCTGCCAAATATTAGAGATTATTATAATGCTTATTTTATACAGTATTTGTCGAGATTTAGGAATCAAACTCAAGGTCAAAACTTGTTTATTAATTGTTTCTTCGACTTAATTTGTTTTGAAAATGAGCTACCACCCCCCCCCGCAGATTTTTAAATCTCCCAAATTAGTTCGCTATAAGATTCTTTTATGGTTTCTTAAAAAACGTACTGCTATGTTCAATAGATATTCACTCCCACTATTTAATGTAACAACTCCACTGTCCAGTATTTTTCCACTGATGGGTATTAAAGGTGGATCTGATATAGCGGACAATTGGGCCAGAGTAGGATTTAGTAAAGTAACTGATTTTTTAAAAAATGGAGGCTGGATAACTCCTAGAGAGATGGCAAGTCTTGTTCAGACAAATTTTTTGTTGGTTTTGTCATATAATACTATTTTTAAATTTTTGGGACAACTTGATATTGAACAGCTTAATCAACCAACGCAATTGGTTAAAGATCTCCTTATAAATGAGTGTATAAAGAGACCAGGGGAATGGAAACGTTGTTTAGCATATAGTAGGGAAACGGATTTAAGTCAAAAAGTAATTAAAAAATGGAAGGAACAAGAAAACCATGTACTATCTATGAATACTTGGAAGACTATTAACAATTTTAACTTTAATATACTTCGGGGAGCTAATTGGCGTAGAATGTTATTTTTGGGGAAATGGTTATTATATCGTACTCCTGCTGCTATTTCCAAAATGTATTCAAATTATCCTTCAAACTGTTTTAGATGTATACAACACACATCCGCCAACTGGTCTCATGTAATGGCTCATTGTACCAATATAAGGGAATTTTGGGACGATATTTTTGTGTTTTGCCAGATTTATTTTAAAATTACGCTCCCTTTTAATGAAAAACTGATACTATATGGTTTTGATTCAGATCTTAAAATATCCGCCCAATTGGCTAAACTACTGTATATAGCAACGGCAGTTGCAAGATCTTTACTACTGCAAAACTGGCGGTCAAAACAGATTCCAAGTAAATTAGAGTGGATGCAGAAAATGAGGAGAGTAAGAAAGAGTGAACAAATTTATGCTCTGCGGGTGGGAGGAGGGAGAAAATTTGATAAAATTTGGGGTTCTTTTTTTGATTCGGACTTATGGTTATTTAGTGGATGATGTTAAACTTTATCATTTGAGAATCCTTTATGCTGAATCTGTTTTTTATGGTGTTTGATCCTGTGTATGTTTGACCAGCAGTCTTTATTGTCACTAAAGTACTTCAATAAAAAAAAAAAAAATTAAAAAAAAAAATTCTTCAGCATTGAATATTGCAGGAATTAATAGAGCAATTATTAGGAACAGCCATATCTCAGCTGGTTTAGAAATTAAAACATACTCCATGAACAACTTATTTAATTCCACATGTGCTTTGTCCAACAACTATTCATCACATCCTTGCTTGGTAAATCCATTGTACATTTGAATCTGTTCTCACCTCAATCCTTCATCATTAGCGGAATTCCTCCTGGCACTTAACCAATGGCATATATTTTCGACAGTAAAGGAGGACTCCCATCAGGCTCACAAAATAAATGTGCAATTTAAATATGACTAACATGGGGTAGCCTTCTTAGTGTAAAGGCTCCCTCCTTACAACAATAAAATTCAACCAACCTAGGTCCACGAGTCTCTACAAGAGACAGCTGTTCATTCTCTCAAAAATGTTTTTAGTCCCACCAGGCACAATTTACTACTGGGCCATCATTCATGAATTTTGCCCTAAGTCACTTACCCTGGCCCTCTGGAACTCTGACCCTAAACACTGTCATTTGTATATTATGTACACTACGACACACCTCCTCTCAAACAGGGACTCTATTGCAAGGGACATCTAAGATGACTTACCCCTACCCTAATCCCCACGACGGAGCACTTGAGAGATTTGGTCCCAACTCATGGAGCATAAAATACCCCAAGAATCTGTCAAATAATGCAAGATAAAAATCCAAACACAACCTACTGAACAGCTGCCGGAAACTTTAATAGCCGATAACTACCACAACATGAGCAATGGTAGCATGAAAACTGACCTCATCTTCTACTCTTAATGCCATGAAAAATGGAGGGAAAACTTCCATCTCCACCTTTAAATTATGAAAACAATCAAAATTCCCTATAGAACTAAACTCTCCACTCCCCCTTCCTAAAACTTTAGATGTGAGATCTGCATATCAATTTTCTGGATGGAAAACATACTAATTCAAGCGACAGACCATCACCTCACCATTTTTGACCGACAGTTCTCGTCACTCCTCACCTCTTTGCCCAGAACCTATTCGCATGCGGAACTGCACATCTATAACATGCACCAGGGCCGCTCCATCTTACACATGCCTGAATAAACTAAGCTCCAGTCCCATCACTAATACACCTGCTACAACTAATGACTACATCAAGATGCACATGTCGCACACAATGGGTACAAGAATACCAGTCCTAAATCAAGAATGTTCACCCTCAAACACACCTCTGTTTCCCATTGCTGAACTCACCAGGCCCCAAAAAAACTACACTTTTCCTACCTTGATGTGACCTCCCTCTCCTCTGTCAATGATCACTCACCTACTTAAGACACAGTAACCATCACCTGCCAACCTACTCACGGAATAGGCAACCTCCTCGACATTCTTACCCTGTTCCTGCGCCGACTAGAACAAAAATTTGATTCTCTGGCTAAAGACCTCTCCATCATAAACAAGCATTTGCAATGCAATAGGTCTCGCAGTTGTGAGAGTTTGAGCTATTGGCATTGTAAATGGCAATGCCTTTTATTTATACATGTTGGTTTTTAAAACATAAATAAAAGGCATTGACATTTACAATACCAATAGCTTAAACTCTTGCAAATGCCAGACTGAGGTTTGGAGCTCATGTAGTCCGGGGTGGGCTCGGCTCTGCAGGTGTGATGCGTGCTTTTTAAAGAAAAGGTTCTGGGCATGAAGACACTGGCAGATTTGATTCCAAGGAACTGAGCTCTAAGGACTATAGTCTTGGGTCGTGATCAGTATCCGATCCGGGGGTTGCTGTCAGTCAAGTGAGCTCTAGCTGACTGAGCTCTGGGGGCTGCAGATGGTGAGGCTATGCAAACACAACAAGATGATGGACGGAGTGCTGAACTTTTCAACCACTCATCCCCAGTCCAGAGATCTCGGTTTAATCCATCGTTCCATATGGCTGGGTCTAAACTGAGGTGGCATGGTGAGCAAAAGAACAATGGATTTAACCCATATCTCTTGACTGGGGGTGAACTTGTGATTTATTCAGCATTCTGTCTATCACTTGTTTGTGATGGTGAGGCTACGCTCTGAGCTGGGAGCTATGCTGTCGTAGGCTGTGTTCCAAGGGTTCAGGCCTTTCAGCCCTCTGCGGCGGGGATTGTGCTATAGAGTTTATGCTCTGGGGGATCTAGCAAGTGGTCTCTCATTCATGGCCATGTGACTGTGTCTGTGCTCTGGGGGCTCACACTCATGGATTCAGTGCTATGGTTGATGGGGCTGTGCTGGAGGGCTGAACTCTGGTTTTCTATGATCTGAGTGAGGACTATGCTCTGGAGTCTGTTCTCTGGGAAGAGCTCCAGGCGAGAAGCCTCAAGGAGCTGTAGGTAGTTTGTGGGGGCTAAACTCCGGGTTCGGCGTGGTCGGGGCGCTCTGGCTATGCTCCGGGGTTCGTGGTCGGGGTGGGGTGAAATCTAGGGGCCAGTGCTGTGATGGGGAGCGCAGTAGGTTTTTTCACCAAAAAGGGACTGTACTGAGTAGTTATGCTTTTGTTGGTGGGTTATGGGGTGGGGCGACTGTGAACTCTGGGAATCAATACGCTCTGGAAGGACTGTAAGCTCGGGAAGACTGAGCTCCGAGATCTGCTCAATGCTTCTGGGGAGCTTGGGTTAGCGGGGGCTCTGAGCTGCGTTTTGAGCTGTTAGGAAGGGATGCTGAGATCGCAGTGATTGGTTTCAGTTGGTTGTAGTCTGTAGTTACTAAAAGATATAGCTCGTGAAGGGCTCTGGCGAATAATGAGGGGTGTTTTTCTCTGGATTGTGATGCGATTGAGGGGAGCCGTACTGTGGGCAAGGGATGAATGGGCGAGTCTGGGTTCTGGCAAGGGGGTATGGTTGGTAGAGAGGGGTGTGTCCCAAATAATTCCTCTGCGCCTCCCCTACCTGTTCCGGGCTCCTCGCGGCACATTACGTTCAGCACCCAAATCCCGGGGAGAGCAGCCACCAGAATCTGGTGCCTCTTGCAGGGGTCCGACCAGCAGCCAGGCACGCCCCCTGTCACTTACTGGCTGAAGGCCACGCCCCTCTGCCACTCAAATGGAAGGCCACACACGTCCAATACCTCCTCCAGCTGACTCATCGCAAGCCAAGTCCGCCCTCCTGTAACAGTAAAACAGGACCCTCAGCATCACTGACCACGCGCAGGGCCCCGGCCCACGCGCCACTCAGTACCCGCAGGCCACGCCCCTCTGTCTCTCAACCGCAGCCGAACACAACTTAGACCCAGCCAGTTGTGCATCACCAGCAGGTGGTGTCCCCGGTCACCTACTGGCAGTCACAAATGGCAACACTGGAAATTAATAACAAGCATGAAATACACACAAATGCTCCCAACACTCAGGGGAAGCCATCACTGGGAGGCACTGGTGACAGGCGGACCTGAGCGGTAAGATATGTAAACAACGCAACATGGATCTTGGAACGATGAGAAGCGTGTCCACCTTAATAATTATGAATTAACGAGAAGGTACAACTTCAAAGAGTTTGCAGTGAAACTCCCATCCTTTCAAAATCACTTTGTGGTAGCACACAATCAGAATATTCCATTTCAAACAATCATGTATTCAGTCACCAATGTAACGAGTGGTGTGCACGCACACGCCACAGCGAGACATCTGGTTTCAAATATCGCGCCCATGTCTGGGCACGATAATTGAAACCACATGGCGGCGGTGCGGGTAACCGACACCAATAGGCCATGTGCGGAGCAATGCGCCCGCCTTTGGCCAATTACGTGCTGTCTTTGTTAAAAAGACGCACGCAAAGGCCAATAGCGTGTCCCAAAAGTAAAAGCACACGCACATGCGTGTGCGATTCCTAGGTCAGTTTTGAAACCCCCTACAAGAGGTCTCTCGCTGTGCGAGCAGTGCTACGCACTGCTACGCTAGGCGCGAGACCTAAAAATGACCTGTGATCAAGGCCAAGAAAACACTCAATCCCACCCTGAGGTTAGAGAATTTGACTCCCCTAAAGGACCTCCAGCAGTTAACGGTCTTACTGGCCAGACCTCTATCCCCATGAGCCACCTGTCCTACAGACCCTACCGAGTGCTCAACCCCCTATCTGTAATAAAAGCAGAACTACTCAGCGAATCATACAACTCAAAATCCCCTCAAGCGGACACCAAGCCTGCATCCACAATCCCAGTAATAATTGGCCCAAACAGAATTCCTTGTCCTAAAATAATGGCCACACTACCTGCTCACAACACCAACATTCAAACACTGCACACTACTAAAAATAATCCTTGCCCCCTAACCTGTATGCTCCCAAACTGCAGATTTTCAGTGAAACATGCCAAAGAAATTGTTGAGACGATATTTGCAAAAGAAATCTATATTTCATTCCTTACGGAATCATGGCTCAATGAGCACTCAACCCCAATACCAGACTTGCTCACTCTACCTAGCTACTCCATCATCAGAAGAGATAGACCAGGGCGAACAGAGAATGGACAAGCGATCATCCACAAAGAGGAAACCCAACGTAACCCCCTAGAGACCACGAGCTACTCGGCCTTTGAATATCTCGGAGAAGAAATCACAACCAAAGACTCCATCCCCACCAGACTCCTCACCATCTATCACCCACCTGGTGATCACACAGTCTTCACTGAGAAACTAACCGACCTAATAACTCAGTTCTCACTAACTGACTCCAATGATGTGCTCCTGAGTGACTTCTGCCTGCACTGGATTGACACAGAAGATGCCACAATCTGTAACCTTAATAACCTACTGGAAAACAACGACCTCAAGTAACTCTGTGATGAATAGACCCACAACAAAGACCCAATTCTAGATGCGCTAATTACTAGAAGTGAGCTTGTCTCCCTCTGTTCCATCCTCTTGATCAACTGGTCAGACCACCATCAAATACTGTTCAATCTCAAAATACACTACATTTCCTTTCCAGCACCATCCAACAAACCCACGCACTGGATTAGAAACATTACGTTTATCCCACTAACAGAGCTAGAACCCAGACTCAATGCCCAATTACATTCTCAACCCCTCCTTCACCCAGTTGATGACCTCACTACTCACTATAACTCATGGATGACAGATGTTCTTGACCAGGTTGCACCACTAGAACTAAAGAGATCAAGAAAAATCCAGTCCAGATCTCGGTTCAACTTGGACCTTACAAACACAAGGAGATGATGGACGGAGCGCTAAAACTTTTCAGACACACCCCCAGTCACAGATCTGGGTTGAATCCATCATCGTTCTTTAGCTCACTTCGCCACCCCAGTTCAGACACAGCAATATGCAAATGTGCCTCATTAGAACAGTCCAGCCCGAACTGCCAACTTGGACCTTAACAATGAGAGAAGACAACTTAGACAGACCAAAAGACTATGAAGACAGAACCCAACAGTGGAGCACCTCTCACTCCTAAGAACTGAACAGCTCTCCTACAAGAAACACATTTTCAAAGAAAAGCCATTGTCTTTTGTGGGGTTAAGCAAAGGAAGTTGCAGTCAGAAGGAAAGTGGGAATTCAGAGACTGGAAAACATAATGTAATCGGAGAGCGATCACAGAACAGCAATGTTTTCACTTACGCTGGCTTCACTATCTTGATATGTCCTGATTTAAAATCGCTGGCTACGGGTCGCCACTTCCGGTGGCCATCCGGTGCACTACACTCACTATGCGCCGGCAGAATCTTCCAGACACCGAAATAAGGCGCGGTATTGTTCAAATCCTACTTCGCCAATCCTAGACTTGTGATGTTACAAACTGACACCAATGCACCTAAAGCAAAAACCCACAGTAGACAATGGGCAGCGTCCCGCGAGTGTTGTGTGAGGCCGTCGCTATTGTGAAACTTAAAGCACACATGGCGCAAGCTCTCAATGGGCGCTGTAAATTAGTTATTGTGCAATTAAAAACAATTAAACGCGACACCTTCACAACTCCTCGGAACCACCGGAGGCTTTTCGATTGTAGTTGCGGGTCTCTGAACAGCGCTGGGGCTTCCTTTGAGTTAAAAGGGGTCTGCACGGTCTCCGGCGGCACAAGCTCGAGGTGAAAGCAGCTATTATGCAATTAAAAACAAGCGCAGCCGCTAAAGTGAAAGTGACCATGCTGCAGATAAACACAAGCATCGATCTCTTATCTTTATGGGGCCATGTGTTTCTAATTAGCGTGGAGGTGCGCATTGCACCCGACCTCTCAAAGGAAAAAAATATTGACGAAACCAAGATTTTTTTCCTTTGAGAGGTAGGGGCAGTGCGCTCCTCCACGCTAATTAGAAACACTTGGCCCCATAAAGATAAGAAAGTGCTTTGCGACAGCTGCAAGTCCGGATCGGCCGGTGAAAATGCGAAAGGGCATCACCAAAAAACCCTCATTTCCAATGGCAGGCCACCGTTTAGTATACACGGTGACGCCAGCAAATGAAAATGAGTGGAGGGGCTTCTTGTCCCCTTCTCAAATCTACTCTCCTACAAAACCTCTCGCCCAGCAAGCAACGCCAGGCGAGACCTAGGTATCAAAAGCTGTCACTTGAAGTCTGCGCCAGTACCACATGGCATGCAGCAGGGCTCCATCCTCTCTCCAGCCTTATTCAATTGTTTCATGAAACCCCTCACAGTTATCCTGTACCAAGCTGGGGTCAAGTATAAACTATATGCCACGACATACAACTGTACTACAGAATAAAATCACCCAGCAACATCCAACATCTTGATGCCATACTAATTAAGATACAAGCTTGGTTAAACACACACCACATCAAGCTGAACCCCACAAGATTGAACTACTACTCCTCCCCCCAAACAAGGACCACATATCTATTCAACAATGGCTCAAATATTTGGATTCACTAAACTGCCCTTCCCCACTTTCTGACTCCATTAAGTCCTTGGGCATCACACCAGACACAAACTTGTTGAAAATCTAACCGCTTATCCCCTCTTAAGATGGTAGTACAATCCCCAGTCCTCTCGAAACTTGACTAAGCCAATGCAACCCTGACAGAAACCCCTAATAGTCACCTAGCGCCCCTAAGAACAATTCTCAATGCGGCTGCCAGGCTTGTCACAGGAATCAAATGGTTTGGCCACATCTCACCCGCCCTTAAAATTCTTACTTGGTTTCCCATTGAAAGAAGACGCATCTACAAGACAGCTTGTATCACCCACAGAGCCCCAAATAAAGAAATAATAAACTATCTAGAATGTAAACTATTGAGAGCAGGAAAATGCAGGGCTCTGTGAAGCTCCAACTCCCTTCTTCTCATACCTCCCAACTTAAAAAGAAGCATCACTGGCATGCTCTTTCTCTGGAAATGCCCCCAAGATTTGGAACTCTATCTCCAAGGACCTGTGATGCAACCCATCCTTTTGGTGCTGCATACAGGACCTCAGATCTCTTCTACTCAACAATTACTTCAACAAGAACTCAAGCTTATTTACGCCTCCCAAAGATTCAACCCTCATTGAAAATGTCTGTTGGGGAGGTCCCCTGACTTACTGATTGAGCAGTCTTGTATCTGCCTCCATCCTCATTTCCCAATTGAGTGACTGGTATATATTACTGTATCCTTACTGTGGACTACATACGCTGTAGTCATATATTTTTTCTACCTGACTATTTTCACCCCACTTGACTTGTCCTTGTACTTATTATAACTTACTTTTTAATCAAGTAAAGCGCTCTGATAACCTTGGGTCCAGCCAGCGCAATATGAAACTCAAATAAAATAAAAATAAATAAAACTTAACAATTGTCCTTGAGGTACAATATACATTTTGTTTTTGGATGAAAGCATTGTACATGCAAAATAGAATTATGTGAAAACATTTTTCCATTGGTCTATAAAATAAGAGTACCATGTCAACATTTTCAACTTTAGTTTCCCTTTCAGATGTAATGTGCATACGTTTAGGTCCTGAAGGAACACCATTTGACCCAAGTGGGCAGCAAAGCATGAAACATGTAGACCAGACACAAGGACTAAAGAATAACTGATGTTCAATTGGTCCACACCAGTTTTTAATATTGCCATAGATCACCAACAAAAAATAAAAGGAGGAAATATTGGCTATGTATAGGCAGTTTTAATATCCCCCACTTTATTCATTAATGATTATCACCACTGATCCATCACCACTTAACAAGGGCAGGAACAAAATCTCCACCAAAGAGCCCCCGACTGAGGGCATTTATTTATTTATATTTATTTATTTATGACATTTATTGAGCGCGAACGAATACCCGTAGGCGTCTCGGCGCTAGACTATAGCAGCTATCTCTCCCAAGGAATGGAAACAACGGAGGATAATGGGCAATGTTACTGGTTAAACAGCCAGGTTTTCAGTTTCTTCCGAAACTGAGCAAGTGATGGGCTGGTTCTAATGTGTTGTGGTAAAGTATTCCATATTTTAGGAGCCGCAACTGAAAAGCGGCGGTCACCCCAGGAGACTGTTTTGGAGCGTGGAACCACAGGTTGGTTAAGAGTTATGGATCGAAGCTGTCTGGCCGGTCGATAGAGGGTAAGCTGGTCCTTAAGAGGACGTGGTACTTGATCGTGAAGTGCCTTGTAAACTATACAAAGTGATTTAAACTTGATCCTGTTTTGGATCGTCAACCAATGGTATGTCCTGATGGTGTCGGAAATGGGTGCAAACTTAGGTGTTCTCGACAGCAGACGTGCTGCTGCATTCTGTATTGTCTGCGGTTTTTTTGTTACTCTGATTTGGGCATTTAAAAAGAGTGCATTGTAGTAGTCTAACTATGAAAGTACTAAGGAGCTGACCAGTTTTTTAGCAGCAGCATCCGGTAGAAAAGGAATCATTTTCCTTATCATTCTAAGTTTATGATGGGCTGTGGCTGCTACTTTGTTAGCGTGTGCCATGAAATTAAGATGATCATCAAAAATTACTCCCAAATTCCTGACCTTAGGGGTCGGGCTAGGAGGGGTACCAAAGGCTGGTGGCCACCAGGATGCAGGCCAAATTGGAGAGAGGGATCCAAAGATGACCACCTCCGTTTTATCGGAGTTAAGCTTCAGGCAGTTGCCTGACATCCACTCGCCGATCGCCCACATTCCATTTTGGAAGCGCTCTGCCACTTCCAGCCCGTCACCTTTAATGGCCAACACCAGTTGCGTGTCATCAGCATATGAGGTTAGGCTCATCCTGTATGCTTTGATTACACATGCAAGGTCCGACACATAGATGTTAAATAGTGTCGGACTAAGGGAGGAGCCTTGAGGAACCCCACACGGAAGTGACAGCTTTGTCGATTGATATGGCCCCAGTGTGACCACCTGTGTTCTATCGGCCAGGAAGGAAGAGAGCAGGTCTCTCGCAGTGTGGTGAATGCCCATCCTTCTGACACGGTGATGTTTCTCTATATGCTCTGATAGCTGCTGGTTCATGGCTTTTTCCGCCACTTTAGCTAGGAAAGGGAGGCTTGCTATGGGTCTATAATTCTTGAGTTCCTCCTTATCTAGACTAGGTTTCTTCAGCAGGGGTTTAACCAGTGTTTTTTTTAAGGAATCTGGATAAGTCCGAGAACTCAATATTATATTGCAAATATGAGTGATGACCGGAGCAGTCGTGTCCATCACCATAGAGAAAACTGAAGAAGGACACGGGTCCAGAGCCGATCCGGATTTAATAGACGTAATGATGATTTTTGTTTGATCCGTAGTAAGAGCCCTAAAACTGGACAAGATGTTTCCTGAGGACATGTGAGAGGGAGATGCTCTGGTGATGTTAATTTTTGAGGTAAAAGCTTGGTATATGTCGTTGACCTTGGAGAAAAAGAATTCAGACAGCGCGTCGCAGAGTAATTGTGATGGGGGCGGATTTAGATCTGGTGCATTACCAGATAAGGTTTTAGTAATGTCATATAGTTGCCTACTAGAATTTTTGGCATTTTCAATTTGTTCCGAAAAAAATGTTTTTTTAGCTGCAACAATCATAGTTTTGTAAGTGGCCAATGATTCTTTATATTTGCTCTTAATTTCGGTGTCGTAGGTTCTACGCCATTGCCTTTCCCTATTCCTACTTAATTGTTTTTGGGTTCTTAGTTCCTCTGTGTACCAAGGGGTGGTCGGTGTGCTTCTGTTCCTGGAGTGGAGTTTAGTGGGTGCTAGTTGATTCGTGGCATCACCAAGCCATTCATGGAATTGACGAGTGTCGGTATTGGGATCATTGGATAGATCTGGGCAAGTTTTGTCCAGTATTATTTTTAGTTCAGTTTGGTTTAAATTTTTCCATACTTTAAAGGAGTCTGGCTTAGTAGATGTGACCTTCTTCCTCAGTGATTCCTTGATTGTTAGGCCGCAGAATATGGCAAAGTGGTCCGTCCATGACATTGGTAGAAGGTTTAATATATGCAGGCCCTCAACGTTAGAAAAAATGCCATCCAGCGTATGTCCTGCCTGGTGGGTGGGAGAGGTAACCAGCTGTCTGAGGCCCATTATTTCTAGGTCTGATGTGAGGGCGATGGTGTCCCTGTCACTTGCTTGTTCTAAGTGGAAATTCATGTCACCCATAATGGTCATAGACTCTTCGGTGGCTATCGATTCAGTAATCGCGCTTAAGTTAGTCAAGAAAGCTGCTCTTGTCCCAGGGGGACGGTATAGGAGGACTCCCTTAAAGTTAAAAAGGGCTGTGAACTTTATGTTAAAGTGCATGGCTTCACATGATGTAGCAGGAATAGATGATGTTCGGACCTCAAACCGATCTCTTGTTATAATGGCCAAACCACCTCCCTTTTTGCCAACCCTGTCCTGTCGATAGACTTTGTAGCCGGGAGGGACTGCAATTACTAAATCGGGGGCTGATGCATCATCAGTCCATGTTTCAGTGATATAAAGGGCATCTAAGTTGTTATCGGTAATGAGGTCCACTATTTCTTGGCTGTGTTTGCCAAGTGACCGCGCGTTAATAAGGGCCATAGAAATTACCAATTCATTGACGTCACTTTGCAGTTTAGGGAGAGTCTTCGAATTGTTAATATAAATCGTACTATTACAGTGGGGGCAAATCAAGTTGGCAACCATAGGTATTTGTAATAGGTCATGTTTGGTGCATCGAGAGGAGGGGGTTGGTTGAAGCTTCATCAGGGCCATACGGGAGTAGGTTGACTTATGGTGTAAGGGAGCCGGAGCAGGGTTCTTGGCCCTGGGTACGGGCCAGGCGTGGACGGGCGCAGACGGGCTTGCCTTTGGCGCGCCTTCGGCGTGCCGCCGGCGCGCCCGCTGCGCCCGCCCGCTGCGCGGACGAGTGTACATGCCCTTATATCCGGTATGAGGAGGGTGGGAGGCGGCCAGCAGCTGCAGCGCTACCCCTCCCTCACCCAAGATGGCCGAACCCCTTCTCCCCAAGCGCCAGGAGCTAGAGATGTGCGCTGGGAATCGGTCTCGAGGGGGCGGAAAGACGCGCAGGTAACTTTCACCTTCAATTAAACACGCATAAAAGGCAATAACGATTCTAAAAATATACACAATATTTAAAAGTTAAGCAGAGCAAAACCCTCGGCTTCCGCCTCAGGGGAGAGAGAACTGTAAAGTCGGCGCGCAGCGCTGTTCGCCAGATTAAATACTCTGAGAGGGCGGGAGGAGGCCAGCAGCTGCAGCGCTACCCCTCCCTCACCCAAGATGGCCGAACCCCTTCTCCCCAAGCGCCAGGAGCTAGAGATGTGCGCTGGGAATCGGGCTCGAGGGGGCGGAAAGACGTGCAGGTAACTTTCTCCTTCAATTAAACACGCATAAAAGGCAATAACGATTCTAAAAATATACACAATATTTAAAAGTTAAGCAGAGCAAAACCCCCCGCTTCCGCCTCAGGGGAGAGAGAACTGTAAAGTCAGCGTGCAGCGCTGTTCGCCAGATTAAATACTCTAGGAGGGCGGGAGGCGGCCAGCAGCTGCAGCGCTACCCCTCCCTCACCCAAGATGGCCGAACCCCTTCTCCCCAAGCGCCAGGATCTAGAGATGTGCGCTGGGAATCGGGCTCGAGGGGGCAGAAAGACGTGCAGGTAACTTTCACCTTCAATTAAACACGCATAAAAGGCAATAACGATTCTAAAAATATACACAATATTTAAAAGTTAAGCAGAGCAAAACCCCCGGCTTCCGCCTCAGGGGAGAGAGAACTGTAAATTGCACAGTATGGCCACGTGGCGCACAACCCAATGATAAAGCATACAACTTAGGTGTGTGACTGTCCATGCATCCTGAAAAGGATACTTTGGGTGATCTCTGTAAATCAGAAATACCAGTTTTTGGTTCTCTACACTCAATATAGAGTAAAACTATTTCCAGAAGTTCACATTTTTTGGTATACCATCTACCAGAATACCAACAATCAGTGCACATTGGTAGGCCTATTTAGGCTAATTATTCCTTTTTATTTTTTATTTTTTTATGTTTTATTCATACCCAGAGTAGACAATTTTACAATAATAAATAATGACAAATCAGTTCATAAAACTAATTGGTAACCCAGAGTAGTTAGTTTTACAATAATACATCAGTTCATCGAAATAGGTGTTAACAATACATAAAACCAATATATCAGAAATTCCATACACATCCCTCTTAAAGTGTAATAAATATATTAAATGTAATGTATAGAAATAAATAGCAGTTGATCAAAATACAATTCATAAAGATACATAGCTTATTTAAATATAGCACCAAATTCTTTCATGAAACTTTTCGTAGCATTTTGTAAATTCCAGCCTATTCCAATCCCCTAACTTCTCTGCTCCATTCTGATATATATGCCCATATTTGTAGCCCCCAAATTCTGTCTTGCCTCCCCCTGCATGCATATAAGGCTGCCTCTTGTTTCCAAACTCCAAGAAGTCTGGCTAGCCACATCTGAAAGGTCGGGGGTTCTATGTCTTTCCAGCGGGCTGCTAGCATTATTCTAAAAATAGCTGTGCCCAAAAAAAGGCAATATTCTTGTACTTTATTAAAGCTCAAAGAGCTATCATATCCCAAGATCACTAATGTGGGGGTCAACTCAAAATGAATACCAAATAAGCCCTTCCAAAAATCGAGGATCCCTAATTTTAGGGGAATCAGTTTCTCACATTCATAAAACATATGTATCAGTGACGCCGGACCCACCCATACCTGGGACATTTATCATCCGCCCTTTTCCCCCACGTAAATAGCTTAGCTGGTGTAAAATAAAGATTAAATATAGTTTTAGATAATTATGCTTTTAGATTTGAAGATAAAAATATTTCAGCAGATAGATCTAAGCTCCAAAAGATATCTATATCCGGGTTATCTAATTTCACAGCCCAAGACGTCTCGTTCTTTTCCAAATCGTCTGGCAATGTTGTTGACAAAAGACTATATATACTTCTAATTCTACATGACTTATTACTAATCAGGTCCATCAGAGGTATCTTCTCAATTTTCACCATTGGTCTATAAGCCATAAGGATGCTCTTAATCTGTACAAATTTAAAAAAATGATTGGGAGCTATTCCAAAATCATGTTGGAGCTTAGAGAATTGGGCATGTTGGTTTCCCCCCAAAAAACTCTCCAATTGTGGTCACACCTCTGTTTTCCCAATCCTTCCCCAAAGCATCATAAACTACCATCGGAAAAAGTGATACATGCCACAGGGGGGTATAGGGCGTAACTTTAGGAACACCCACAAATTTTGATATTTGCTTCCATAGCCTCCATGCACTCTGTCTAGTTTTAAAACGAACTTTTTTATAGTAACTTTGCTCTAGTTGGTTTAATAGCAACCCAGAGGCCTCATTCCCTATAGCAAGTTCAAATATTTTGGGAATTCTCTCTATCCTGTCCTCCCTACTACTTCTATCTATTTCCAGCAAAAAAGTTATCTGATGCAATAGGGCAGCCCAGTAATATAGTGTAATGTTTGGAACTGCAAGCCCACCTCGATCCTGTGGTAATGTCAGGTACTTCACAGCCCTCCTCACCTTCCCATATTGCCACATAAAATTAGAAAAAATAGAGTTGATGTTCTTCAATATATGATCCTCCAAGGCAAGAGGAATTGACCTAAACAGGTACAAAATTTTGGGCAGAATAGTCATTTTTAAAAAGTTCCCCCTCCCAATTATGGACAGCTGTAGCCCATTCACTCTCTTTAATTCAATTGCTATTGCTGTAACCAGTGGATCAAAATTACATTTAATTATGTCATCCTCTTTTGCTGTAATTCGCACCCCAAGATAAACTGCTGACTCTGCTCGCCTAGAATCATTAAAATCTACATTATCTGTACAAATAACAATCGTTTTCTCTCTATTTAGAGCATATCCTGAAAGCAGGCCAAACCTTTCTGTTATGTGGTTAATTTCCTCAATGGCCTCTTCTGGATCTGTAGTTAGAATTTTCACGTCATCGGCATAGGCCAGGACCTTAGTCTGATACCCCCTGGTGCATACAGGTTTGATTTTACAGGACTGTAGTGATTTCTCCACTAATGGGTTAATGTACAAAGCAAATAATATAGGTGAACAGGGGCACCCCTGCCGGGTTCCCCTAGATATCAAAACATCACCCGATTCCCTCCCCATCAATCGTATCCGGGCTCTTGGATCCCGATAAATTGCTTTAATTGCCCTAATAAATCCCTGTCCAAACCCCTTTAGCTCCAGAATCCCCACAAAAACTCCCATTTTACTCGATCAAATGCCTTCTCGGCATCTATGAGGATCATGGCCATCTGGCCCCCCGTTTCAGCCATAACATCAAATAATGAGATGGTTCTACGAATGTGATCTGTTGTTCCTTTCCCTGGTATAAAACCGTGTTGCCAAGGGGAAGATGGCTAATGATCCTTCCTAACCGAGTAGCTAAAATTTTGGAATACATTTTTGTGTCAGTGTTTATTAAAGAAATTGGCCTATATGACCCTGGATTATCGGGAGGTTTCCCCTTTTTTGGAAAGATTATGATGTTTGTCTCTTTCCACGAATCCGGGGTATTACCACTATATTGAATGCCTCTAAAGATATCTAACAGGAGAGACATTATTGTTATACCCAGGATTTTATATACTTCAAGAGGTATTGCATCAGGGCCTGTGGCCTTACCTAAAGCCATACTCTGCAGAGCTGTTTGGATTTCCGCCTGTGTAATTTCTAACTCTAAACTCTTCCTTAAGAGATTTATCCAGAACCTCTCCTACTTCGCCCAATGTCACCAAATGAGTACTATCGTTCAATGTCAAAGCTACATCCCTATCCCTTCCTTCTGAGTACAGTACAGTATTCCTGAAAAGCCTTGACTATATCGTCTGGGTCAGTATATATCCCTCCTCTCGCGTTTATAGCTAATATTTGATTCTGCGCTATCTTCTGTCTGGTACGGAGAGCTAATCTCTTACCCACTAGTTCCCCACTTTCATATAGACTATTGCGCTGAGACTGAAACTCTCCCGCCGATTTCTGAGCAAGCCAGCCATTAATTTCTGCCTTAAGGGCCACAATTTGCCCCTGGCTTTGTATTACTTCTCTTCCCTGTTTGATCAATAAGACATGTTCCTCTTCTGCCACTTTAAGTTTGTCCATTAATTCTTGATTTTTCTTCATACGCAGGGTTCTCTACCTCTGGCAGTGTAGCTAATAGTTTCTCCTCTCAGACCCACTTTAAAGGAATCCCAGATGATTATTCTAGAGGCACTATACCTGTTAATATTAAAATAATCACTTGTCCACTTATTAATATGCTCGATATAACCTATGTTGACTAATAGCTTCTTGTCAAATGACCATTTTGCCCTTTTTTCATAAAGCCTGGAATTTCCACCCCTAAAATTAACGGGTTATGGTCCGATATGACCTAGTCAATCCTAACATATGTTTTATGTAGACATGAGTAATACGTATATCCTACATTTTTGGAAGTATTTTGTAGCCATCCATACATCCACCAGACCATGGCTCCTATTAAATGAGGTTAATGCCTTATATACCCGGGGTTTCCGCCCCTGGTACATCCCTTGACTCGTTTGACCTTGTTGCGGATCTAGGGCTAATTATTCCAATGTAAATTTTTACTGTTCGGGACTGCCAGTAAATGGCTGGCAGACCAGAACAAGAAACATTACAAATTATCCTCACACACAGGGGAGAATAGTCTCAGTGCATTAGGGAACATTTGTTTTTTGTTTTTCAGAAATAAACCGTTGCTTTAAGCGGGGGATTTGCTCATTGAAAATAAATCAAAATGGATCTACAATTTTTTATGTCGACAGAGGAATCCATTGCACCCGCAGTTGCTCTCAAGGCATAGATAGAGATCTCCAAGTATGGTGGGGGATCCTCTATCAGGAAAGCAGATTCCTTATCCTCCTCTGTCCTGGGGATGCTGATGGACTTAAAGGAGCAGCAACTGATGTCTGGATGAAGTTCTAAATCAGGAGTAGAATCCACCAGTGGAATAACTCTACCAATGTGATAGTATTGTGGAGGAAATCTCACTCAAGGGCTCTCCCCTGGATTTAACATTGGATTGTCAGATAAGAAAATTTCCATTAGCATCACTTGTAGGAGCATTTTTATATGACTAATATATTGTTGCTATGGTTGTAAAGATAATACATCTCAGCAGCTGAAAATCCTTCATAATGCTGACTGGAGGTTTATGATGCTGTTACATACAAAGTAACCAGCTGATAAGGCGAGTACCATATTAGGTAAATCTCACCCATTAGTTGTTTTTTTTCCAAATTATGGCACGTGTGCAAGAGATTGAGCTAAGTAAAATCTAGGAATTGTGGAAAACAATTGGCTGCACAGGAAATAATTGGTCTCCCCAATGACGGTTGTGGCACTTTCTGTATTTTAGAAAATTGGTATTTTGGTGTGATTTTTAATTTGCATATCTAAAAGTAGAATAGAAATTAATATCTCATGCCGAATACTCACATTTGGTTTTAACATTCATAAATATTTCATGTCTGCAATCGAATACAAGGGTGTCACTGAATTGCCTATGCATGTCTTAAAAAGTAAGATAGACTATGGTATTGCTCCTTTATTCATTTATCTACTCAATTTAACTTCCGACATCACTGTCTTCCAATATTTAGTTAAATTCAACGTAGCCTACCTAAACATGTTTTTTGAAACTGTGTGATAAGATTTAATCTTGAGAACATATCAATGTTATAAATATATTATAGCTTTGGAGCAAATCTTGATATGGGGCTTAAATCAAACAAACGTCTTATTAATGGGAAATGACAAGTAGGCCCAGATGAAAAAGTAGCACACCTATCATTAGAACAATAATACACAAAAAACATCATTTGCAAAGTTATGAAATCGCAAACTTTAAATATTTCTCATAGGATCACAAAAGTGGAATGCGGCCACTCTAATCCTGTGGTTCTTTGACTGATGGCATTCCGGGTCCAGGGTTTATAACAGCAGAGCTAACTAAGGCTCTGCCATCAGAAACCCAGTATTTGCCACTTCCAATGGGGCAGAGGAACCAAGGGTTCTGCCAGGCGTAAGCTTCACAAATTTATGTTAGTGCTCCTGCTACTACAACTCTATGTGGGGAAGCATGTCAGGAGGCATGACCTACCCTATTTAAGACCTGTCAGCTGCGGGGAAAAGTTACTCCAAACCTGCTCTTTCTGAGCCCATCTCAGAGATGAAAGAGCTGTTGGTCCTCTCCAAGCATATGCTCTATCTCGTGTGATGCTTCACGTGTGTGTAGAATTTATTTGTCAACGGTGCTTGGAAGATGAATTACATTTACTAACAATCAACTACACACCTGCTAATTTGCATTAGCACAGATGCACAAATTTGCAGGTGCACAATTTGCCCACGATTCCCAGTTTCACACCTCAAAATGGTGAACAGTGCACTTATAGCAGTTTTTTATCCCCATTCTGAAATTCACAAAAAATGCAAGTGTGCTGCTTTCTCCCATTATCAGTCAGTCATAAGCTTTTATTCGATATGCAAGATATCTTGTAAGCACAATAAAAAAAATACAATTATTACAATGTACACAAGGAAACAAAAGCTACAAGAAGCCAGTATGAAATTCATAAGAAGATAAAAGGACATAAAATGCCAGTTAATAAATTAGCTAAAAAAGAATTAAACAGCTACTGACAATCTCTTACAGCGAATAAGCCAAAACGACTTTAAAAATTTTGCTATTCCACACACTAAAGGGGGGGGAAGTGTCCGTTGTTAGGATACGCAAGGCTTCTAGGTGGCTACGTGTGCCCATATTTCGACAGAGGGGTTTCAACCAGGAACTCCTAGGCCTTGCATAATCCGGGCATTCAAATAAGACATGCGCAATGGACTCAACCCTGCTTGGGCAACATGCACAGTTGGGAGAAATACGGGCCGCTGGCGACCAACTCGATACCAATGCACCTAGGGGGAGGGATCCAACTCTGAATTTAAAATAAAGGGCTCGGTCAAAGGGGAGAGTGATCAAGTCCAGGTAGGGTTCAAAAGCCACAGTGTCTTTAATTTGCAAAAAGGCGACAGTGGACTTGCAGTGGTTAGAGTTTGTAATTAGACGCTCCGCACACCATTTCCAATAAAGCGCCTTAACAACTTCTTTTGGAGGGGCTGAACGTGATGACCAACAGCCTCCTAGACCGATCTTCTCCAAAAGCTTTTTAGTTTCACTTAGCCACTTTATCTTAGCCCAACCCCCAGACTCATTATTTCCCCCAGGGCATCAGCATAGGAGTTTAGTTCTTCACCCCTCCAAATTCGTGTCCATAGCAGGAGCGGGCGAAGCTGGGCCTGGTCTTTAATGTTTTTACAGCCCGTGTCCAACCGTACTGGTACAGATGGTGTGCTCAGTGGCACGGAGATAAAGGATTTCAATAGCTTGCTCTCCGCTGTCTCTAGGGCGTTCAAACGGCAGTGGCCCCACAGTTCTGCCCCGTACAAGGCTGATGACACTACTTTAGCCTTGTAGATATCAATTACTGGGGTAAGTGATCTCCTAGGAGAGGCCCTGAACTCCCTCATGAGAGCACCTCCCACTCTCCTATGATTGAGGACCATTTTATCAATATGGTTAGCCCAAGACATCCTATCCGTGATCCGAATACCGAGGTAATCGAATTCGGCTACTTTGTCTAAGGGGATCGAGTTAAGTGTGGGTGGTCGACCCAATTTCTTAGGAGGATTTAGGACTAGATATTTTGTTTTGTCCACATTTATTGTTAATCCTCTTACAGCACAGAACTCCTGAAAACGCGTTAGTAATTTCTGGAGGCCTTGAGGGGTCTTCGAAATCAGGAGCGTGTCGTCCGCAAAAAGCAGGGTGGGGATACGGACTCCTCCGAGACAGGGGGCGTCGGCTGGTTCTTGTTGTAGATGTTTTACCACCCCGTTCACATATAGTGAAAATAGGGTGGGTGCCAAGACACAGCCCTGTCTTACGCCCCTGGACACTGGAATCTTCTCAGTGAGTTCTCCGTTTTTACCCCAACGGACCTGAGCAAAGGTATCGGCGTGAAGGCTAATGAGAAGGGACAAGATGTAAGGGGGTAATCCCAACTCATAAAGTACCCTCCAAAGATCTTCCCGGGGGACTAGGTCAAAGGCAGTCTTCAGGTCTATAAAGGCCAAATAAAGACTACCCTTGCCCAGTTCCACCACCTTCCACCCCAGTAATACCAGCCTGAACACCTGCTCTATTGTCCCCATTCCAACCCGAAAACCTGCCTGAAAGTCTGATAGGATTTTGTTCTCCTCCACCCAGTGGAGAATCCTTCCAAGGATAGCTTTACCAGCTATCTTTTGGGTGGAGTCAATCAGACTTATAGGTCGGTAGTTCCCCGGTGTTTCCCTACACCCTTTTTTATAAATCGGGACCACCACCGCCCCTTTCCAGGATTCTGGCACTGCCCCTCCCATCATGATGTCGTTTAGTAGAGCTGCTATGACCCGCGCCCACTCCGGTGGATATGCCCTCATGAGGTCCCCCGGGAGGCCATCAGGGCCCGCTGCCTTGCGAGGGGCTACCCACCCTATAACCCCCTTAATCTCTAACGGAGTGAAGAGATCATAGGCGTGAGGTTCAGTTGTTCGTGTGAAGTCCATCCCCACATTACGATTCCCATCTAGAGGGAAGTATAGGGACCCAAAATGCTTTACCCAGCTTTGAGGCGGGATGTTACAGGGTCTCACAAGTGCATCGGGGTTTTTCCGTGTACTTATAAGATGCCAAAATGCCCTTGAGTCCCTAATTTTACTGGCCTGGAGCAGGTCTTCCCAGTATTTATCTTCCCACTCCCTCCTGGCAAGTTTAAGGGACTTATTGTAGGCCTTCCTTGCTTCCTGTATCACACTACGGGACTTGACTTTGATCGCCTCAACTAGCTTAGCCTTGTAAACCCTACATGTTTGGGTATACCAACCATCGACTGGTTTTTTAGAGTGTTTGTTACCCAACTTGTTATGGTGTGATGTAAAGACGTTAGTTAAGGCTTCTACCAGGGAGACAAAGAGCCCACTCACTTTACCCACCCCTTCTGAGGAGGTTCCAAGGTTTGATACCGCGTGGTTTAGGTGAAATAGTATTTCTTCTACCTTTGCCTCTGATAAAACCAATTTGGCCCATTTTATTCGTCTACCACAAGGGGAGTCGTCCGGAGGTGCGGCTACCCGATTTATATTATCCTTGCTTGAAGGACGCCACCACTGGACCATACTTAAAGAAAGCAAGTTGTGGTCACTTTCAGTCGAGGGGACCACCTGCATGTCCCTTACATAAGGCCATAGGTATACGTCTATTAAAAAATAATCTAACCTAGAGGTATGTCCTGGCCTATTATACGTGTGGGCACCCAGCCTATCCGAGGATGTCCTCCCATTTGCTGCCCTTAAGTTAAATTCAAGGCTCAGGGAGTATAACTGGAGCGCGACTTCTGACCACCTTCTAATCGGTGGGATTTCCAGGGCCGGAATCCCCCACCTGGTATCCTCCTCTTCTTGGTCGAGGGAAACGTCCGAGCCCAAAGGCTCGAACGTACAGTTCATATCACCAGCGACCAATGTACGAGACTTGTATGGGGTATTGTTTAACAAAGTCTCGAGGAGAGATATTACAGGAGACTTTCTCCCGCCCACGGTTCCCCGGGCATAAACATTATAAACATTTAAGACAACTCTTCCCCTTTGATCTATTAGGGTGATGTTTTGTATGTCTGGGGAACCTGTGGGGAACTCCATGATTCTACAATCTATAGAAGCCGCGACCCAAATGAGGAGGCCACCCGCTGGACGCCCTCTCCCTGAATCTGAAACCTGCGCAGGGGAAGAATAGGAAGAAAAGCCCACCCTATGGACCGGTACATAGCTCCATGTCTCTTGGAAAAGGCACAGGGAGTGCTCATCAACCGAGGCAATAAAATCCGGTAGAGCCAGTTTTCTTGCAATCCCTGCGACATTCCAGCTGAAAACCTTAAGGACTAGGTCCGTCACAGCTGGAGTGTCGCTGGGCGCCGGAATGCCCCTACCTGTGGGCCTCCTCGCAGGAATATGAGGGGAACGTGGATCATGCAGGGTGGATACCGAGTCGTCTATCCCACTTGTAGGATTTCTTTTGATAGATAATACTTCCGCTGAATCTGCTCTATACCCAATCTCCAGTCAGATAGGTCCTGCTGTCCACAAATGCTTCTCCCTATTCTCCCCTGAAGCCCCAATCCAGTTCTGGCCAAGAGCAGGGGGACTTAAACTTCCTCCAGTAGAGTCAACAATTTGCCTGGGGTAAAAGTAGGAAAGATCTACCACTTTAACCCCCGGAGCCCCCATATTTTTAATAGGGGTGCAAATCGATGGTACTACTCTTGGGTCTTGGAAATTTATGATTATACAATCCCCCTCCTGCGTTTTTTTCCCCTGCCCTACCCAGTCCACTCTGCGGACACTTAAGATAATGCCATCCACACCCAGCGGGATTGGCTTGTTTGCCTTCAGCCAGTGGATACACTTATTCTTAAGTGATTGATGATTTTCCAACAGGCCTTCCTTTAGGGGAGGCACATTGACCATGACTGCAACAAAAGGTTGACAGTCTGGTGGGAGGTTTACTGGGGGGATCCGTCGTACTGGCTTACTGGAGGCCAGTGAAGGGGTAGATATAGCGGTAGGATGGGGTGCAGACCTAGGGGCTTTCTCTAGCGCTAACCTGTTAAAATTGCTACGTACCCCTGGTTTTTGGGAGACTTCCATTTTGCCACTAGCTATCTGTGGCTGCTTTTGATGGAGAGGCTTAGGCTTATTTTTATCAGGCTCAGTATGAGTTAATGAACCTTTTTGCTGTGGTCCTGCTTTAGGACGGGGGGGAGCTGTGAGATCTGGAATTAATAGACTATTAGAAACACCCTTGTTAAGACATATTGGGTGCTTAGGCTCTCTCTGAGGTAAGGGCTCGTTCCCATTTGCACCCAAGTCCTTGTTTTCAGTCACTCTAATTATTTGTTTAACTGTTGTTTTAAGTGAATGAAAGCCGTCAAGGGTTGATTGCTCAAGTTTCTCTATTCTTTCCCCGAGACCTTTAACTTGTGTTAGCAACGGATTCAAGAGGCTGTATACCTTCTCAAAAATATTTTCAGCCGTTGCTAAGTCAAGGAGCTTTAAAGGTTTGACAGTATTTGCGTCTGGATATAACCCCTCGGAAGGATTCAAAACATCCCCAACTATGTCAGATTCATTCGCTATAGTCTTGCCCCTTGTGGTTCTCATACCAGCTCCAGAAGGCTTTCTTAGGCTTTGGTAAAGAGCGGCTTGTCTCACTAGGGAACCCTTTTTACGTTTTCGAACCTTTTTACTTAGGGGCCTATTCTCCTGTCTAGTGATTGGAGTTTGGGAGTTTTTGGGAGACCTAACTAGCTCCCCTTCTGATAGAGCTAAGGGCGAAGTGAGCGGTGTTGTGGGCTCCAGATCACCGATAACTTCGCTTGGGAGATTAGTTGGGAGATTGGTAAATGATGATGTGGACAGCCTACCAAGGCCATCAACCTCCGCTGTGGCTATAGGAAAAAGAGCAGCCAAATTTTCTAGCCTACCTATATTTTGCTCTATGCCAACCAACTGGGGGGGATCTATGGAAGCACAAGGCACACTAGGAGGAGAAACGGATTGGACCTGGGCACTTGCCGGTATAAATGATTGAGCGTCAACCCCCAGGGATGAGCGTCTTGAGGGGAGGTAAACCTCAGATAAACGCCGTTCAGACATGGCAATCTCCTTTTCAATCACCGCCGCCACCCTGGTGATAAAGCGGTCCATAGTCCCTATGATGGGGCTTGCAACATTTGGCCCCCTTGCGCCTTCGTTCCTTAACAGCTTCCCAGAACGAGTAGACATAGTTCTTCGGATACAGAGCGGGGGTATGTACTCACAGTTACTGAAGAGGAAAGGGACGTGGCCCAGCCCAGCCTCCTTCGGCCTCTGACGGCCACAGACGGCCCGCCCTCTGCCCGGGCTCAGCCCGGCGCCGCCCGCGCGCGTCCCGCGACGCGAGGGGAGCCTTTCCTTTTAGAAGCGCCTCCGTGCGCGCTGATAGGCGGAAGGCGGAAGTGGTCAGAGCCTGCAATGTCTCACGGGAGCTGTAGTCTCCACCTGCTGTGGCCGGTGATGGAATAAGGCGGCAGGGAGATCGACAGCGTTAGCGCCCCGTCTCTGAGGCACTGCTCCACACCCAGGAACTGCCCGCAATGTCCGCTGTGCTGTGCTGCCAGGTGAGAGAGACCTTCCCCCGCTCCACCGAGGGAGCCTTTCCTTTTAGAAGCGCCTCCGTGCGCGCTGATAGGCGGAAGGCGGAAGTGGTCAGAGCCTGCAATGTCTCACGGGAGCTGTAGTCTCCACCTGCTGTGGCCGGTGATGGAATAAGGCGGCAGGGAGATCGACAGCGTTAGCGCCCCGTCTCTGAGGCACTGCTCCACACCCAGGAACTGCCCGCAATGTCCGCTGTGCTGTGCTGCCAGGTGAGAGAGACCTTCCCCCGCTCCACCGAGGGAGCCTTTCCTTTTAGAAGCGCCTCCGTGCGCGCTGATAGGCGGAAGGCGGAAGTGGTCAGAGCCTGCAATGTCTCACGGGAGCTGTAGTCTCCACCTGCTGTGGCCGGTGATGGAATAAGGCGGCAGGGAGATCGACAGCGTTAGCGCCCCGTTTCTGAGGCACTGCTCCACACCCAGGAACTGCCCGCAATGTCCGCTGTGCTGTGCTGCCAGGTGAGAGAGACCTTCCCCCGCTCCACCAAGGGAGCCTTTCCTTTTAGAAGCGCCTCCGTGCGCGCTGATAGGCGGAAGGCGGAAGTGGTCAGAGCCTGCAATGTCTCACGGGAGCTGTAGTCTCCACCTGCTGTGGCCGGTGATGGAATAAGGCGGCAGGGAGATCGACAGCGTTAGCGCCCCGTCTCTGAGGCACTGCTCCACACCCAGGAACTGCCCGCAATGTCCGCTGTGCTGTGCTGCCAGGTGAGAGAGACCTTCCCCCGCTCCACCGAGGGAGCCTTTCCTTTTAGAAGCGCCTCCGTGCGCGCTGATAGGCGGAAGGCGGAAGTGGTCAGAGCCTGCAATGTCTCACGGGAGCTGTAGTCTCCACCTGCTGTGGCCGGTGATGGAATAAGGCGGCAGGGAGATCGACAGCGTTAGCGCCCCGTCTCTGAGGCACTGCTCCACACCCAGGAACTGCCCGCAATGTCCGCTGTGCTGTGCTGCCAGGTGAGAGAGACCTTCCCCCGCTCCACCGAGGGAGCCTTTCCTTTTAGAAGCGCCTCCGTGCGCGCTGATAGGCGGAAGGCGGAAGTGGTCAGAGCCTGCAATGTCTCACGGGAGCTGTAGTCTCCACCTGCTGTGGCCGGTGATGGAATAAGGCGGCAGGGAGATCGACAGCATTAGCGCCCCGTCTCTGAGGCACTGCTCCACACCCAGGAACTGCCCGCAATGTCCGCTGTGCTGTGCTGCCAGGTGAGAGAGACCTTCCCAAACCTGCTCTTTCTGAGCCCATCTCAGAGATGAAAGAGATGTTGGTCCTCTCCAAGCATATGCTCTATCTCGTGTGATGCTTCACGTCTGTGTAGAATTTATTTGTCAACGGTGATTGGAAGATGAATTACATTTACTAACAATCAACTACACACCTGCTAATTTGCATTAGCACAGATGCACAAATTTGCAGGTGCACAATTTGCCCATGATTCCCAGTTTCACACCTCAAAATGGTGAACAGTGCACTTATAGCAGTTTTTTATCCCCATTCTGAAATTCACAAAAAATGCAAGTGTGCTGCTTTCTCCCATTATGTGTGACAGATTAAATCTGCCACAAATCACAGCAGTAAACAGCACCCACAATTTGCGCCCACACTGTAATCCTGTTTTAAGCACAAACTGGAGTTTACGCTCAAAATTGGATTACTGACCCCATCATGACTGGGGCCTAAGTTGGTTATCACATTTTTGCATTTCTCAATTATAGATTTATTAGGGATTATTTTGGTCTAACCCTAAAAAATACAGCCCTGAATCCAAGAGAGCTTAAATATAGTGGTATCTTGGTATAAGTCTTGGTATAAGGCTTTTCTGATTAATTTGATGTTCCTGCCTATTCTATGACTTTGCCATGTAGGTGGTGAAGAACACAAGTCTGGAGACTTAGTTACTTATGGCCTTATTATGAGTTTGGCGGTGCAAGAGCAGGACCACCCGCTCCCTCACTGCCAAACCCATGTTTGAACTGAATGCCAAATTAGGAGTTTTCTCCTTTCTGGCGAGCTGCTTTTTTGCGTTTCCACGGCGAAAGAGGCATTGCAATGGGAATGTCAAAATCAGTACCTGCATGGCATGGACTGGTGCAGTCCATGCCGTGCAGGTGCTGGGGTGCATGCAAACAGGGGGGTGCACCATGTGCCCCTCTGCATGCACTCCATGGCTCAGAGGCACAAGGGGGCCCTGTAGAGCCCCCCTTGTTTCCTCACAGTCGCATCACCATGAAAAGTGTGGCGATGAGGAAACTCATAGTATGCTTAGTAGGGCTGCACCAGTTCAGCCAAGCATATTGTGGCCTAAGACTGCCGCACCACCACCAGGGATCTCTGATCCCTAGCTGGAGCGGTCGGCCCAGGGCAGCTTGAATACCCTAGTCATAATAGGGCGGTCAGAAGACAGCCACTGCTGCACACCAGCAAGTCTGGCAGTCCGTGGACTGCCGGACTTGTAATTAGGCCCTTAGTTTTTAGTCTGCTTATTGTTAGGGTCTCTTTTTTAAGTTTAATAAGCTTTATTATACCTAATTTGCAACATAAAATATAGGGCAAAATTGTAACAATATTTGAGAATAACCAACATATGAGATAAAGATAGACCATAAAACATAGCAGAAAGCTGTTTACATTTTAGGTTTTACATAGGAAGAGAGAGGGGAGGGGAAGAAAGGGGAGAGATAAAATATACTCTGCAACTAAAGGGTCTATTAGGATGGCGGGCGGATTGCCACTGCCCTTATGGTGGTGTCGATCCGCCCACCATTTCCGTCCGCCCGCCTAACATTTCCCCCCACCATATTACGATGGCGGTAGGGACTCAGGTGGATGGAAAGACCGTCCACCAGTTTTCCGCCAGTAGGCAATCTGCCCGATTGCCTACCGGGCGGAAAAGACCTGCAATATGGTGTTGGTGCCTTCCAGGCACTGCCATCCATATTACGATGATGGCGGTCTCATGCCTTTCCATGGCGGAGACTCCGCCATGGAAAGGCATGCAAAGAATGCCTTTGGGGGCCCGTTGCGCTCCCCAGGGGGTTGGGGGGTGGGTGGCTGAACTTGGGGGGTACCCATGGTACCCCCTGACCTTTGCATGCACAAGGTGGCAGGCACCACACGGTGCCTGTCACGTTGTGCATGCAAATGCACAACATGCCCTTTTAACATTGTGGCGGGTGCTGAATACAGCACCGCCCGCCACAATGTTAACTATACAGGATGCGACCGTCATGGTGGCAGTCGCATCCTAATTGGCACAGCGGGACCGCCGCACCATTGGCGGCCGATCGCAGCACCACTAGGTATCAAAGAGCAATAAATACTCATTAGAACAAAAAAGGAATATAGTTAACATATTTTTCATAAAAAATTTACAATGCTAAAAATTACTAAAGAGAAAAAAGGCAAAGAAGTAGAAAATCATGGAGGCTGGAAGTTTTCAGAATGATTACAGGAGACCTGAGTAATTGAGATCCTATTTATATAAACGGTCAACGGTAACCAAAATAGGTCTGTATTTACATGTGGACTGCAACAGAAGGCAAAAGCAATATCCAACTTATGATAGTGGCATACAGTGTTCCACCAAGACTTGACTGAGAGCTTATTTGAGCATTTCCAATTGAGTGTAATCTGTTGAAAAGCTAAGGCTAACATGAGGTCAAACAACCCTCGCTCATGAGACAATAACCTAAGTGACTCTGATAAACTTACCGTAAAGAGAAGGGTTTTTGATAAAGGAATATGTAAATTAAAAATATTCGAGATTCGGTACCAAATCTGTAACCAAAAAGAAGCTATAGGGGAGCATGAAAACAGGAGGTGGTACAGGGCAACCAAAGGGTGGTCACCAGACCAACAGGTTTTATTATTAGAGTGTGTTAACTTAGCAATGGAAGAGGGGGTAAAAAAATAGTCTGTGATATAGAAAAAACATGGTAGAGGCAGATCTAGAGATTTTTAATGATCTAGCCCATATTTTGCTCCAAAAATCAGTGCTCCATTCACAATCCAAAACCGTCTCCTATGCGAGCTTCATCTCAGTGTTAGGCCGCTCCGGATCAACGGAATTAAAGAATTTATAAATCAGGAAGGCCCTTGGGAATACTGACAAAATACTTAGAAGCAGATCATGTGTAGATAAGGAATCTTCGGGGGGAGAAGGGAATAAAAAACTTCCAGAATTACTTCCATGAGTAGCGATAATTTGTGGAAAAATGAGCGAGTACACTTAAAAGTGTCTTGGAATTGGGGAAAAGAACAAGGAGAAATGCCATAAAACATGTTGTGAACCCAAATAATACCTTTGGTTCTCCAAGAGCACCAAAACAAAGGTCTGTTGTTAATGATAAGACGACGATTATGCCAAAGAGGAGAACGCAAAAATGGGGCCCTTGAGATTATCTTTGGTTGATGGTCAGGTCTTAATAGTGAACAAGTATGTTTAAATAGCAGAAGAGATGTGAGCTTGGTTTGGGCCGTAAAGGCGAAAATCTCCAGGATAGAGAAAGGGGAAAATAAGCAACGTTCAATGCTAACCCATAAAGGGGTGAAAAAGGGAAACATCTGTATAGAGCTAGTAAGAAGCTTGTTTAAGACAAAAAGCTTTATGATACAACCTAAAGTTTGGAAAATTCACACATCTGGTAGATTTTAGTTTTCTAAGATGAGATAAAGAAATTCTGGATTTTTTACTGTTCCTCAAAAATTTGGAAAGGAGGGAGTCAAGTTTTTTAAAATACATCGAAGGAATGTGGACTGGGATCATTGAAAAGATATATAACATAATGATATATAACATAATAGGAGTGACCATCATCCTCATAGAATCAAGGCCTCCCCACCAAGAAAGAAAAAGAGGATTCCAGGAGGATAGTAGTTTGGAAACACGATCAAGACTTTCTTTCATATTTATTTTAACCAAGTCAGAGATGGAGTTAGTAAACCATAAACCTAGGTATTTAATTATATATCACTTCCAACAAAATCCAGTTGGGTCAAAGTGATGCTTAAAGAAAAATGTAGTTATAGGAAGAATTTCTGTTTTGTCAGAATTGATTTTATAGCCTGATACCGCTGAAAAATCTGAAAATTCTTGTAATAGCGGGGGAATGGAAATTTCTGGGTTTTATATAAAAAGTAAGATATCATCTGCATATGCAGAAAGCTTCAAGTGATGATCTCCATATAAAAACCCATAGAAGTATCATGGTGAATGTGAGTCAGAAAGGGTTCGAGGGATAAAATAAAATGAAGAGGAGATAAGGGGCAACATTGTCAGATACCACGATGAAGTGAAAACCATTATGAAAAAAGACCATTAACTATAGTAGAAGCAGTAGGTGTCGAATAAAGTAATAAGAATGGGAAATGAATTTAGGTCCAAAACCATGCCGACAGATAGCCTTAAATAAAAAAGACCAGTCGAATCTATAGAAAGCCTTTTCTGCATCAGTAGAAACATCAGTTAGGGAATAGGATAAAGTAGATGCTTTGTTTAAAATATTAAAAAATAACCAAGAGTTATCAGAAGTTAATCTGCCCTGGACGAAACCACATTGTTCTGGACCAATTAAATGAGGTAAGAGAGATTCAAGACATAATGCCAATAATTTAGCAAAAATGTTATAATCTACATTTATCAAGGATATAGAACAGTAATTTTTGCATAATTTAGGATCCTTACCTTCTTTATGAATGAGACAAATAGGGGCTTCCAGGAAGGTACCACTTGCCTTACCAGTAGTGCAAAAATGTTGTAAGAGATTAAAGAGTTTTGGGAGTAAGAGATTTGAAAAATGTAGGTAGACTTCTACTGAAAATCCATCTGGAGCAGTGGATTTATTTTTCTTTAGTGAGTTTAGAGAGGTAGTGATCGCCTGGAGCAATATGATTGAATCTACGGAGTTGAAATCAAGATCTGTGGATGAAGGGGGAGGAATACTGCAGAGATAGGCATCAATAAGAGGGTCTGATGCAGGTGTTTCTGGAGAATATACGTTTTTATAGAAAGTTGTAAATTCATCTAGAATGTCTTGATCTTTGAAAAGATGCTGTCCATCTGTTGACTGAATAGAGTCTATCAGCACCCTCTCTTTCCTGGACTTAAGATAGTTATCTAAGAGTGACCCAACTTTGTTACAACCCCCATAATACAGTGCACTGCTACGAAGCAGAATAGAAGAAGCATTGTCAGTAGAGATCTTGTTAAAATCCAGTTTTGCATGAACAAGCTTCTGTAGAGTGGAGTCTGATGAGGAAGTATAAAATGTATGTTCTAGGTGCTTGATGGTGACTAGTAGGACCTTATGTTGAGCAAGGGTGTGTTTCTTTTTTCTGGATACAAAATCAATGATGAAGCCTCGGGCAGTGGCCTTAAAGGTGTCTCATACCAAAGCAGGAGATACAGATGGATCTTCATTAAAAGAAAATAATTATTCGGCAAAGGAAGCAAAGGAGGAGGAAAAAGCTGGATCCTGTAAAAGGAAGTTGTTAAATTTCCATCTAGAAGGTTTGGGCTGTGGACGGAGCAAATCAAAATCAGCAATCACCGGAGTATGATTAGAGATCAAATGGGTTCAATCGAAGAAGAAATGAGATTTTGAGCTAAAGGTTTGGATAGGAAGATGTAATCCAAACGAGTTAAGGAACCATGTGGCGGGGCTGGTCAAAGATCAAGGAACTCCTTCCGTCTCTTGGCAGTAACTGTAGACACATCCTGGGACAAAAAAAAATTGGCTCCAGACCAGGATAACTGCTTTTTAATTTTTGCAGCTTCAAAAGTTGAAGAAGATCAGTGAAATGCAAAAAATAAGAGTATCACCCCACGAGGTTTCGAGAGTGCTGAAGAAGAAGATAGGAGAGGACCTAACCTGTGCACTCTTTGGATATTCAGAACTGTTGATGATGGTAAACCGAAAAGTTTCGGGAGAAAAGAAGAGAAGAAGGACACCGGGTCACCTTCCTCACTGCCCTCCGGGAGACAATATAAACAAGAATTATTACATCTGTTCCCGTTTTCAAGGTCTTCAGCAGATTTCTTTAAGAGCCAAATGTCCTTCTCCAAAGACGAGACTCTTGTAGAATGGCATGCACCTGACCAACTTGTTGTTCTACTATGGAAATTCTGGAGTCAAGTGAAGACCATTTAGTGCCCATGTCCGGTAAACGACCATTGGTTTCCTCTACAAATGGTCGCAGTGCCCTTATCTCCTTCAAGATAATATCCAAGGATACAGGAAGGATAGTCTTCGGTGGAGAAGGAGGGTCCTGTTTAGGTCATTTGTTTGCAGGAGAGGGAGACTGCATTTTAGGTGAACAATGGGTGAAAAAACTGCCTTGGAAGAATTTGAGTGAGCCATTGTTGCAGGAGTATGTAGAGACTGCATTTTAGGTGAGCAATGGATGAAAAAACTGCCTTGGAAGAATTTGAGTGATCCATTGTTGCAGGAGTATGTAGAGAGCTCCCCAAGAGGATTAGAGATAGAAGATTGCAATATAGGTAAGCCAGGAGAAAGCTTTTTACTTGAATGCAACAATTCTTTACTTCTGCCCATGTATCTGAGGAGACACCCAAGGCTTACTAAGTTTAAACATAATTAAAAGAAACCAGAATGATGAAAAAAGGAACAATGGGTACAAATATAGTATGTCCTTTTATGCCAGTGAAGAGGACCCAAAGCCCCAAAGAGCAACAAAAGTAAGGCTAACAAAGCCACAAAGTGAATACCTGAGGAGATATGCAAATTTGCATGTAAAGAAATGCAGTCAGGAAAATCCAAAGTGGCGGCCGGAGAATGATGTTCGAAGAAATGGGCCATCACATGTGTCACCAGGAATTTCCTTACTTAGGCATCCCATTTTCAGGAAGAAAATCAGGGAGAAACCACCGAAAATCAAAGCGTCATATCCGACGTGGCACAAAGCCTCTCCCTAAGCAGCCATCTTGAAATGCGCCGTGCATGAGACCTTGTTAGGGTCCCTTTAGTGTGTGGTTTGTTGGTGTTCAATGGCAGATTTCTGACTACCTGCCTGACATTTCATCTTTTGTCTCAATCCCATAGCAATACAGTTCTATAGAAAACAAAGGTACTTACACTAGTAGAGACCTTATACACACAGTTTACTATGTCGCGGAGCACCACAGCAGTTCTTAACAGGAAGCAGAAATCTAGCTGCAACTTACCCAACAATTTAGCACATAGAGGGGTTTGAAAGGAGCTGCTATCAAACAGCTTTGCACATGTGAATGAGAGAAACTAGAAAGTGCTTAATGAAACATTTTCACAGACAGATTTCACACTTATTTTAGATGTGTGCAGCAAGGAGATGTATTTAATTCAAAGGTCACCAGGTTAACTGCCAGCTGTGCATGGCCAAAACCCAGTCACCTTGTAAATGTGCTCAATTTTGACAACCAGAAGCCATAAATCTGACAAGAAACAGAGTCAGCTGGAACACATACTCCTTGCTGAAAGGACAGAAACATCTCCTATACACCCAAAGACCAAAGAGAGACAATTATATAGCACTTAGAATAAACTCCTGCAAGGTTTACAGATTTCTTATATTTCCTAATAGGGCACTGTTTCTGCTCCACTTAGTGTGGAAATAAAGACAGACTTATAAGGAGGTTGGGGAGTGCTAACGGTTTGTACTTACATATATATACAACTGTTATGTGTGCGTTAACACTTGCAATGTAGCAGTGACGCTCTCATTAAAGCTGATCTGGATACTTTAAACCTCTGAGAGTGTTTGTCTTCATTCGTGAAGCTGTGTCTACTGCGCTTGACGTAACCACAAGGTACTGCCTTATAACCCAGTGAGACCTTAATGACAGATGACCTCATACAAATGGTCAACCTGATGGATTCAAATTTTGATCAATCCACACGGGAAATCAAGACCAAGTCTCAGGGCAGACCAGGATTGGTATGAAGTGGCTGGGCCTTCACCCTCATCCCTTAAATGGCTACAGAACTTCTTGGTAACTTGCAATATCCTTATAATGTAATGCACATATATCAATATGGAAATGTAATTAAACATCTCGCTCGCCTGTATTGAAAGCAGTAATCAGATGATAAGTTGCAAAGAAATAATGATTTCTGAGAGAGCTCAGTGATTCAAACCCTGGCAGAAGCTACTGAGCTTTCCATTCTCCTGAGACTGATGAAATATGAGGCAAGTGGTACATAAAACAAGCATTTGCAATTCAATAGGTCTATCATGTACGCGAGTTTGAGCAATTGGCATTGAAAGTGACAATTCCTTTTATTTATGTTTTGTTTTTTAAAACATAAATAAACAGCTTTGTCATTTACAATGCCAATAGCTTGGACTTGTGTAAATGCGAGACCAATTGCATTGCAAATGCTTGTTTATTCTCTTATCTCCTTTATATGTGAACATCATTCTCTTTGCTACTTTTCCAGCATTAACAAAGCTACTAGGACTAGACAGACTTTAGTTTGATTAAAAAAAAAACATTATGCGTGCAAATCATGTCAGCGGCATTTGTGCATGTCTGTGTGTAAGTTCTTTGGCACAATATAGCCAGGTCTATTGGTATTCCCAATGCTTGTTGCTGCACACTGTTCTTTGTCATCACAGCACCATTAGATTCCACCCGCTGCAGGCCCCTGACCGGCTTTCACTACTGTATGCAACAAAGCCCTCGATTGTCACCTAATTAGGGTTAATGAGGTGGCACGCACGTCTCGCTGCGCACAGGCCCTTGCCACAGCCTAGGATTATTGAATGGTTCACAGTGCCTCAGGGTGCCTTGCTGCGATCAGGACCTTGGCACAGCCGAGGAGGATGAGTGGTGGTACACAGCGCCTCGAGGTGCCTTGCCACGCTCAGGACATTGGCACAGCCGAGGATGAGTGCATAGTTCACAGCACCTCGAGGCGCCTCTGGGGGCATCCGTCCTCTGGCTCCAGAGATTCCAGCGGATGTACCAATGTGCGTCTTGTTATCACACATACATCCCACGGAGGATCTAGGGTAGGAGCTGAAACAAGGTATCCACAGCCTCGAAGCCGGGCTGCCTCTCACAAGAAAACTTTTTGCCGGGAAGCTTCAGAGATAACAAGCATTTGCAATGCAATAGGACTCGCATTTACGCGAGACCTATTACATTGCAAACGGGAGTGCGGGCGGGTGGGTGGAGGGGAGACAGGGGGTAGAGAAGGCACGGACGCCAAGAGTGGAGGGGCGGGGGTGCGAGAAGGCACGGACAACGGGAGAGCGGGGAGGGGGAAGAAGGCAAGGACAACGGGAGTGCAGGTGGAGGGGGGGGGAAATAGTGCTCTAAATAACACGTACCTACCGTACAGTGTAACACTCGAAGTAAAGGGGCCAATAGCCACGGGAGGGTACAAATGACGACATGGCCATAATAAGGCAGGACTAACAAGCCTCATAATCAATCAGAAGACAGAACTTAGGAAGGACAAAGACAGAAGCCAATGAAAAATATGGGCAGAGAGTGAGGACAGCTTGTCTCCCATACTCTACTACTGCATGCCTCGCAGAACGAGCTGCGCATGCGCGCTGCCGCTAATGCTCGACCTAAATATGAGTTATCTTTCACCACAAACCATATCACAAATTCACACTTGGCTGCATACTATTTAGAACATAAAATGGAGGCTACTTGTGTTTTTGGGTGCTTAAATGTCCACCTATACCTGCAGTTAGGATGTTCCTATTTAAAATGTTTCCTGGTTGTCTGTGTCTGGAATTCCCATGTGTAACCACCCTGATCATCCTGGCATTCAATTGTGAAGGCATTGCTATGCACCCAGTTTATAGTTGTATAAGTTTGTCTATCACCTGGAGAAGCTCTAGGTTAATTACACTAGGTGTACAGCAATGCATTTTACTTCAAGCAAATGTTCTGTTTACAAATCCCATTGGACATCAACACTACAGGGCTGTCCTTATTGGATTGAATGAGATGACTGAAAGATGTCTCTTTGTGTCTAATTGACTTAGGCATTCCCTTTCTGATTAGAGCATGACTCTGCAATCCCACTAATGGCCAATGTGTGAAATCTTGTGATTCAGAGTATGGAGTGTAGAAATAAATGTTTTATAATTTAGCCCCTGTTACTAAACGGGTTATTTACTTACTGTTGTATTGTAGTTGTGCTTATACTCTGCTTCAAACTTCTAACTGGGCATTGAAGCGCATTAGCAGCAGTAAACATTAAGAGAACACACTAGGTCACTGAGTAATGCGCTGGGGCCTCTTACAAAGGTCATATGCATCTATATGTTTGTTTAAAATGTTTAAATCTGACCTTTTATGCGTATATATAGCTACAGCTTTATATGTACTTATCAATATATATACAGACTTACATGCAAAGTTAGACTTAAACATGTTAAGCAAACAACAATGCTTTGCAGTGAAAGGTATTTGGACCAATTAATGTGCATGGCAAGGTGCAGCATCTCTTTTTCTGTGCACATTCAACAGCTATGGTGGTTGCGCCCAAGGGGATGGGGGACAAATAGACCTGGGACATGGACCCCCATTGGGCCCCCTCTCTAGAGACATCAGTGATTACCAGACAGAGATCAAGCTACACCCTGGGGGCGGGGAGATTGGTCGTGAACGTGTTGTAAACTGCAAAGCAGTATAGTACCAGCATAACGAAAACTGGGTCACCTTTGAGTTACCTCTTGCTAGGAGCACCAGCAGCCAATTGACCGAAACCAACATGAAAAAAGCTTTTTTTGCTTGTCAAATTTAACATTGATTAGTTAATTTGTTTTTGGCCTTTTTCAGTGAAATCATACGATAATGAGAGATAAATTAGTGTTGTAGTCTAATGTAAAAGCAATAACGTGTACCTCAATTAATTCTCTATGTGTTAATCGTATTTAAACAAAAGGAAGATTTTGATAGGACATACCTACATAGGTTGCAATGCCGTTAATTGTGTGAAAGGGTACTCTGGTCCTGGTTAGGGATTATATAGTGAATTGCCCCAGTTCCTAAAACATTTCAACCACATAGTTGTATGATATTACAGATGATTACCATATACAGTACTGCGGGCCGCAGGATTAAGAGTAATTTTACACTGTCTTATTTCTGCTAGTGTTCTTGACACTTTTCTCTTTTCTTTCACCACCACTTTCTAAAGATGTGTTTATTTCAGAAAGATGTCTTAAAGCTGCACAAATCCGATTATCACTATGTAGACAAATGTACTGATTTCAATGAAGGTTCCCATTTGGATTAATCACTAGGTGATCCAACAGGATTTCTTGATCTTGTCTTTGTGTTGTAGACTTGCAGTGCTTTACTCCTACACAGCATTTGTATGTTGTCTTGTTCATCTGATACAGCTCCTTCAGGGTGCTATGATGCACCAGAGCCTAAAACATGCATCCACACAAACAAGGTTGACATTTTGTTAAAGGCCAGACAGTTGTCAATGACTCCCAAGCCATGTACAGTTGTTCTCTGCCCTCGGATTTCATTCGTAGGCTTGTTGTTGGATGAACCATTTAGTGGACACCTGGCCGAGGGCCACCACAAAGTTTAAACCAATGACAAGGTATTTGTAAATATTATTGTATCCAATGTATTTAGTGCTATCATTAGATATTTTTGGAAAACAGAGAGATGACTAATGTGAAAAGGCAACTAAAAGTGAGGACAGATGAGGATCAAGTGGTGGAGAATTCAACATGCTTGGGAAGAAGCGGTAGGTGGAATGAAAGCACGGATAAGAACATGATGGAATGGTATATTTCTGTAGTAATTTGTACAGTGCTAAATCCCCATGAATGGTATTTTGGTATTGTTAAGGATCAGAGTATCTTACTGTAGACATTAATTGATAGAACAGGCAGATTGCTAATTGCTCCAGATTGGCAAATGACCCGATTGTATTAAGGCCATCAAAAGTTTCAGGGGAAACGCATAGTTGTTGGGACTCCAGTACCAACCTTAGAGGCTGTTACAAAAGCAAGCGTTCTAAACACGAAAGCACTGCATCCACGATGGATACAATGGGCTAATCCCCTCACTGCAACGGAGGTGGACTACAAATATGATTCTACATTAAAATCAAGCATTCCTGCAGTACGAACAAGAATATCCTCTCCCACATGAAATAATACCGCTAGATCAGTATGAATACATCATTTACACTGATGGATCTGCCCAGCCTGCCGTAGGAAGTAAAAAGCAATACAGCACAGCATGTGCGATTGTGAAGGGATATATGCAGAACGGCAAGTTACTTCCTAGCAATACACAGATGCAGTCCATAGGAGATTGCACGGCACAGCTGGCAGAACTAAAAGCTCTGATACTGGCACTAAAGAAGACGGATTGGGAATTCCGCACACTCATTCTGTGCGATTTGTTTTACTGTGTTAAGTCATGTAATGAATCTCTTCACTACTGGGGCCAGAATGGGTTTAGCGATTCCAAAATTTGCACAATAAAGCGCAAGTTGCTTTGGGAACAGGTTTCAGAGCCGAAAAAAGGCTTGCCATGGGCTTATGTAATTCACACATTGAAGCATCAGCATGTTGGTGTGCACACTGAAGGAGATTCACTGGCTGATGACACCGCCAAGGCGACAGTGAGAACTGCTGCCGTTGCTGCAATCACTCATTCTAGTACAAGAATAGACGGCCAGAGAATGATAGCTGTGAACGCTACACGCAACAATAGCTCAGCCTTGCCAAAAGGGTTTTCACTCTAGTACTCCTACAAGTTAGATGTGCAAAATATTCCATATGCTCAAATTCCAAGAGTGGGGGATAGAGTAATACCAAACATGGATCACAGATTAGGTTTAATTCTAACTGCACATGAGGGTCTGGGTTCAGCACATGCTGGTATCGCTGCAACTATTTTGTTACTGAAGCAGCGTTACTGGTGGCCAGGTTTTACTAAACAGACCAAGGTTTATGTCCTTAAGTGCGACATCTGTCACCATATAAAGAGTTCCACCGTAGCACATCCACCGCAAACACCATTACTGATATAAGACAGACCTCTCGCATGTGTCTATTTAGACCACTGTGGCCCCTTACAATCAGACGGGGCTTACAGGTACATCCTGGTGGCAGTGTATTAATGCTCTAGATTCCTGTTGGTTTGGCCCCAGGGCTCCCTGATGCCCACACTGCTATAAAAGATTTGGGGGTCTTTATAGGGACATGCTGAATTAGTATATTACATTCTGACCGTGGCCCTGTGTTTAGCTCACGGGCTTACAAAGAAGCCATGGGAAGTTTGAGTGTTGCATTGCAGTACTCCTCTCCATATCATCCCAAGGGAAATTTCATTGTGGAAATAAATAAATGGGACTTAAAGCAATACTTAACAGCTAGGGAATTAGGCTCGGTGGCAGACGGATCAATCACCTATATACGGTCCAGAAGGCACTTAATAACATGCCAAGTAGTTCCCGGGGGAGCCGTACTCCATATGAAGTCCTGTTCGGGATTAGAATGTGGGTACCTGACATCGACTGTAGCAGCAGAGTGGCAGATGAAAAAACATTTTACATCAATGATCGTTTGGCTGTTTTACAGTAATTCAATGAATTCCGGGCATTACAAAGCAACATCCAAGTAAAACAGACCGCCACTGGGGAAGTGAAAGCTGTTCTGGCAAGACCTGCCTGGGTCCCGAAGATTGGGGACCTGGTCAGAGAAAATATTGTGGACCAAAAAGAATTTGTGCCATCTTACAGACCTATCCTGTACCTATCCTGGCTGTCGAAGGAACGAGAACAGTACTTCTTCCGCCTCTTGACGGCAAGAAATGAAAAAGATTCATCTCAATTGATCTGATCAAACCACACTTTGTGGCCGATACTCAATAGTAGGCCACGTGGGCTCCTGGGTAGCTGTCGATCTCCTCTCACTACGATACAGGAAGTTCAGACAGAAAAATTATTAACGTTTGAAGATCCTACTCCACGAAGTGCAGATGTTACCAACAATGGAATGGAACTCGCACCTGTTGAAATTGAAGAACAACAAAGTACAAATCAAATACAGATCTCAATGTGGCCTAATACCGACATCTATATGAATATGTCTCGACAGGAGACATCTGCAGTTCTACAAAACCTGCTGAGCTACCAGCTCTGGATTTCTATAGGTCTGCTGTTCCTAATCCTCTTGATAGGTGTAATGACTGTCTTTTTCTTGCTCCTGAATGGACATTTCCTCCCAGAACGCTCTGCAGTACAACATGTGAATTTGGTCCTGAAACCGCATGCATCATCACACCGTGAACAGAGACACCTGTCCTTAGTGAACATTACAGCAGTTCAAGTTGCTAAAGGAATAGTTTGGGGCAGGGTTTCATATGATGTATATGGTCCAACTGAACTTTTAAAAATACCACCCATATTTAAAATTTCTTTAAGTGAAATCATCACCTCCAGTACTTTCTCTGATGATTGGGACTTTGAAACTGTAAATACTATGCTGTCTGATTTAGAACAATCTGCTGCATTTTCTAGCGATGAATTGTAAGATGATCCATCTAATTTTGACACCATGTTTTGTTACCAACACTATAGTTATCATTTCTTGCAATAAAGCAAGTAGCCCACATACAGTTTTCTCTTACCATCAATGGGAACATTGCCCAACATCCCTGAAAGACAATTCAGCTACATTTGCATAAAAGGTTGCTTATTTGTCTGGGTTTAACACATCAGACTGACTACTTATTATTATAAGGTTGCACCTACAACTACAAAGAAAAATATGCTCACTAACATAAAACAGATATACTCTGCTTCCTTTATTTCCCAACTGTCTTTACAGGATTTTGACTTTTGGAGGGACACTATAGACAGACAATCTGACTGGGGACTAAAGATTGGCAAGTTAGGGAACTGAGGCCATAATTAGATCATGCCTTAATTAGGGCATGTATCATACCACATCAGATAATATTCCTGAACAACACAGTGCAACAAAATTCCTGTCTTGGGTTAGCCAAGATCAAGGATTTGAACACACCATGGATTCCCTCACTTACACACTTTGATCGATGGCAAAACTATACACAACATAGGGGCTGATTCACAGAACTAATCTGAGATAAAATCCTAAACTTACTACTTTTGGTATTCACAGAAGGCATTTAGTAGTAGTAGTAAAGTTAGGACTCCTAACTGAGATAAAATCCTAAACTTACTACTTTTGGTATTCACAGATGGCATTTAGTAGTAGTAAAGTTAGGACTCCTAACTTTACTACTACTAAACTGAGATAGAATCCTAAACCTACTACTTTTGGTATTCACAGTAGGCATTTAGTAGTAGTAAAGTTAGGACTCCTAACTTTACTACTACTAAATGCCTTTTGTCTCAGTTTAGTAGTAGTAAAGTTAGGAGTCCTAACATTACTACTACTAAATGCCTTCTGTGAATACCAAAAGTAGTAATTTTAGGATTTTATCTCAGATTAGTTCTGTGAATCGGCCCCATAGTGAGGATACATTAGATTACATTCTACATGATGGCTCATACAAGCCATCTGACCCCAATTAGAAGGGATGGTTGGCTTGGCCTTTTGACACAAATAGGTGTCAGTCAAGATTCAGAAGTACCGCTGAAGGGTTTAGTATCCATAGGCCTGACCAGCGCTATGTACAAAGAGAACACTCAGGTGGTGACATCTTACAGTGTTGGGAAGTTATGCCTAGAGTGGCTAAGAACCTCAACACTGTCCCAGGTGAAACAACACTTGTCAGATGACATTGATCGCAGGGACTTTTTGTTAGGCCCCCAGAAGCCACATCAGAAATGCTTCTTACATGCTATTTACAATGAGGTTTGGAAAATCTCTCAGCAGGAAGCTGCTGAGAGACTACGTGAAATTGATAGGGTTAACCTAGAAAAGGCTTTGGCAGGGGTCGACAATGGTATGACCACATTATAATTTATCATCCGGGGTTTATTCACTGGGCAACATTGTGTCATCTGCAATAGATATAATGGAACAGTATTTGTCTATATTACAACATGGACAATCGTAATTGCGATCCATTCTATTATTGAGATGGACACTACACTCATTGCGCTCTGGTTACTTGCCCTGGTGGTATATCAACAGTACAACTCTGTTTTCTGCATATAATCTAACAGAAAGACAGACAACAATGGCACAAAGAGATGCAAAGTAATCAATGCTGCCATTGAAAAATTGGACCAATTACCTTTTACCGTGGCTGAGTCACCTTCCACAGAATGGTTAATCCATGGCCATATTACACTGCCGGTCACAATATTCCAATGTCATAACTGTCTAAAGTATCACCAGGTAGGCAGGTATGAAGCATTGGGCCAGGGATACATACATGAGTCTTGGGATTTGCCGTACTGATTTAGATGCAGGAATGGGGACACTGAAGTTTTTCTCGGCGGTTCAGACTGTGAGAGTTCTTTAAGTGGGTCTCTTATTTGTCAGGATATTTTGCTTCACTGAGCTTGTAATGCTTCGGTTACAAACCTATCATGCCACTTGAAAGAATCCCCGGTGGCTGTGATTCATCCGGTGTTCAAACTACTCTCGAATGGAAGCTATTTCATGTTGAATGATCAAGGTTGTTGTGGGATGGTACCAGGCTTCACATATCTGGTCACAGTAAGTTCCAGGGTTACTTGTTGCATGCAAGTATTGTTTCCAGCAACCCACACAGTTAGGGAGGAAATGCTATGGCCTTCGTTGCATGTTTCCTTTATACGGTTTGATACTCTGAGCAGACTGAAAGCCATGATTTTACAAAAGGATGTGGCCTTAACCTCAGCCTTTTGATCTCCAGGTTGCAAGGTCTTCGGCTGAGATACAGGCGCTAGTCTGAACAAACTTGCTGCTCCATTTCGGAGAAATGGTACATTGTATCTTTAACATGTCTGATACGAAGGGGATCGTGCACCTATTTAACAGCATAGGTTCTGGACAATTGAGCACCGTTCAGACAATCTTTAGAGTTATTCCAGCATTCATACACTCCGTATTGGGAAGAGTTTTTGGAAGATTTCCCCTGGTCCTACTAGTTGTAGTGGGTATCCTAATTTTAATTTTCCTGCTGCGCAATTGATGGCCCAGTTCCACCAGAGATGGAAAATACACTCCTTGTGCGACGTTTCCATGAACGCATGGTACTCCATCTGGGTGCACCCCCAGCTTCGGGAGCTAAATGAGCATAGGTTCCTATCGTTCAGATCCGTCTGGGTTGACTGCATCTTGCCTGTGCTCAGCTGCCTATTCTGCGGATACGAATGCATGTTAGACATATGTCTAACACTTCCATCGGTTGTGCCACCGGGCGCTGTTATACTACTGGACCCCTTAAAGGCCCACATATTACAGGGTCCTCAGAGTAGTCCCATGTTGATGACGGCATTCTTAGAGCCACCACAGGCTGCTTCAGCTCCTGTCGGAACAGATACCGGCTCTACAACAAGCACACAGGTACCAAGTGTTTCCTCAGTAGCTGCTGCGGGAACTGAAGATGATCACCTTTGCTCCATTGATCTGATACAAGAGGTATTGCAGGGACTGTCATCTGTGAATGCAAGCAACAGTGATGTTACGTCTCCCACACAGGACACATAAACATTTCGCTCTACGTGTGCTGGGAACAATTCGGCCTTTTTCCAAAACAAGCCAAATTGGAATTTGAAAACATTGTTTTGTTGTACTTTTTTCTCCTGCTCTCACTGATCACCATGCCTTTTGATGTGCTCAGTTGTACTAACAGTATATTGACTATTTTAGAGGACTTGTAGAGCTTTTTTAATTTCTAGCATCATTTTTACATATACCATATTTTTATATGTTTTTTACACTGGTTTTTATGACAATGTTTTATGCTTTTTAGACAGGTATATTTTAGCATTAGTGGGCCTTATCGACCTTCAGATGACAAGTGGGTGTTATGAACCCAAATGTACCCCAATATGGGCCTAGGTAGCTACACGACCTTGTTACCTACATTCCTCCTACCTTGCTCTGCATAACGATTCTGGCACTAATCTTTCACCTAGTTATGTGCTGAATAAATGTCGATCGGTTTTCTCAGAAACTGGCCTCATTTATTATGCATGAGGATTCCTAGTATCATATCTTAATCCCCTGCCCAGGATGTACACAGAAGGATTAACATCTTCTGTATAATAACTCTGTACAAAAGTCACCGCTATCTTCATCCTTGGATGACAGGTCCACCATACATAATGGCAAACCATTAAATATCCAGGTAGAATCTCTGAGGGTACTTTTTGGGTATAAAAGAACCACATCTGCACTGGGGAAGCAGAGGAGAGCTCTCATGCTGACACTAGACGCTGAGGTCCTGGCCTGCAGAAGCTCTAGCATGCAGTGGTCTATCATCCCTTGCGGGGTGTCCATCTCAAGACCAAGAGGGGTTCCTTCATTCACTCCCATCAGGTAATGGGGTTGGCTTTTTCCTAGGGGATTCTTAGCTTTACACCCACATACATACTAGGTACACTTGGGTAGGGTTTACATCTTAGGAGTACGCTCAATTACTGCCATGTATCCATATGCCTACTTATATTTACTGTTTTAGCACCATGTATGAATTCTACCTTTTATTTACTCTGTCTGTGCTTGTAATCTTATATATCTGTTTCTGTCTAATTATTGTCGCTGCAAACATGTTTTATGCTAGAATGACGCTGGTTCAATAAATGCTTATTGAAAACCTCCCCATCGTTTATTCTGTGTATCTCTCTGAGACCAAGTAAGCACAAGTGACTAAGCGAAAAGTATTGTACTGTTTCCACGATCCCTGAAGGATCAAACGTTGTCATGTTCGATAGTTGCCAGAAACTATTCGCTCCTTGTTAAGGTTAGGGGGCGTATGGTGGCACTGTGAGCTAGCTGGTTTAAAGACTAACATATCCTTTGGGGGTGTCTAGAATCAGTCTGGACAAAAATCCCTTTGTTTATGTTGTCCAAATGTGCAGATACTATGTATTATTAGGAACTACATGACAATAGGGCAGGAAGCTATTAAGAGAAACAGAAACTAAAACACTGAGGACAGTCAATTTCCATGTCATAAAAATGCATAAGGGGGTAGAAAAAGAAATAAAAAGGGAAGAAGAAAATAAATTAGAGCAAAAAGTGGGGGCTGATATGCATAATCAATGTAATATACTTAGAAGACAAAAATCAGACTCAAAGATTAAAGAAGGAAATGTAAATGGGCAAAGACAAATCAGTGTTGGGGCAAAATTATACCAGAAAAACTATATGTGAATAAATTATTGAACTAGGGTAATTAAATTACTGAGAGCGTATGTAGCATAGGGGTTGACATCAGTCTAGAAAAATAGAAACAGATAATGACTTATCATGGGTAAATTGTAATGCTTACTGTAGTGGCACCAGGAAACATAAGATTATTTTAGATTTCTTGCAAAAAGTGGAAAAGAAACACCCAATCATTTTTCTAGTGAATCCACTATAAAAACCTCCAGACATGAATAATAAATATATAATCTAAGTTAGCATTACTCAGCAACAGATATAAGCTGTCAGACCCACATTAACCAATATGATACAGGTCTTTGACAACCTGTATGAATTTATTCATCATGCTTTATGTTTATATCCAATTTCTAAAATAACATTCTTTTTTATTGGAAATGAGCTTGGGAAAAAAAATTATATGGGTCACCTTAACCTTTCTTCCATGCCTACAATAATTTGGCCAGTGATGTAGAATAAGGCAAAGACAACAAAGACAGAAACCTGGCTGAGGAAATCTGGGAAGTCTGAAGGAGGTGTTGCACCTGATTCCAGGTAGAATGTTCTAGCCTCATACATTAACTGTCTTTAATGAAGCCTAGCATTGTTCTGTGAGGGCAATCTATCTCTGCTGGTGTATATCTGAATGTTGCTTCTACAAATACCCACAAATTAATTTGTTTGAGCTAGTTTTATTCTTTTGCTATGCTTGAAACATCTACTACAACGTTCGGTTTTATGTTAAAATCAGAGTTTCTATTCGAAGCTGCATACTAATATTTGGAAGAAGTCCAACATCTAGAGCCCATGATCAAAAAACACGTTCAAGAGAAATAACGTATTATCTCACAGGGACGTCTTTGCAGTGTGGACTATAGAAAAATAAGCTTAGGTAAACAGATTTTTTTCATTGGAAATATTTGGCAATAGCAGGGCAACTTGGTGTGTGTTTTCCTACAAAGAAAAGCTCTTAGTGAAGCAATATATCAGCCTACAATAATATGGAAGTTGTGAGTACGACCCCATTGCTGAACAGACTGCATTAGCAGGCCTAAGGTATACCATCAAGAATGGGTTTTATGAAAATGAATCAAAATATGACATTTGTTTTGTAAGTGGCGAACATAAAAGACATAAACAGAAACGTTTTCCGATGAAGAATACTTTTAGCAAAGGGCCAGTATTTCCATTCCATGTTTCAGAAAGCCTATGTACACACACCTCTTTACATTGAGAAGAAAAACAGCCATAAATCTATGCTATCAGAAAGCAAATGAAAACAAATTATGGCAAGGGCGAATGATAAATAGTACTGTAACTTTATGACAGGCTTGGGCATCCAAACAGCATGCAGGTGCTAAACAAACAGGCCATAAATACGCTAATAAACTATTGCTCTATCAGCAAAGTAAATACATCAAAGAACATTTACTGACTATCAATAACAAGCTGCACGTCATGTCACCATGTCATAACAGCAGTCTAACATGATGACCATCATGAAAGCTTACCAGGAACACCAGTGGAACATTGCAACCATCCACGAAGTGTCATGGGCTAAGGAGGACTGACCTGAAGGTCACAATTGCTCTGTACTTCTTATTGTACTTTTTGTGAAGAATTGATGACATGGGATCTTCCAAACACCTAAAGCTAGCTGTACATTGCCCTAACCTAGGTATTCCTCTGACACGTACATTTATTTTAGAAAGTATAAGTGCATAATGTTTGCCCTGATAACGTATGAGTTGCAGCACTAATTGGAATTTGACACATATGTTGGACACAGAGGCAGAGCACAACAAACAGTAAATGCTATCAAGAAATAACACAGAAATGTCTGTTACAGTAGAAATGTTTATTCACGCACGCATCGACAAAGCCTATTGGTATGGTCTTGGCTTCCAGCCTTTTGCTTTGTCAATGTTTGTTTGGTTTTGCCATGGATTTCATAGAACATTGTTGTGAGAGCTGCCAATGCCATTGGATTAAAAAAAGTAAAATATTTATTTAGTCTCAAAAGAACTGACTGTCATAGTAGCCTCCAGAAATAAAGGGAACGACTTTGTGTGCAGATGAGCTCCTTGGGAAAGAGCAGAATCCAGTCACTCTCAGTGATGTTAGCCAATGGCTGAAGTGGGCTGGACCATTGCCCATTGTATGCTGCAGCGGGCATGGGAAAGACCAGTGACCAGTTTACACAGTAGCATTTTCAGTCTCAATCCTTACAAAAGCCTGCTTGGATTCCAAGGATCAGCCCGTTCAATTAGCCTTTAATAAGCCTTGCTGCAGCTACCATAATCCTGTCAGCCATTTTGTGGACACTTTGGCAACGTTCCACTCGTTTACAGCAGTTGAAGATGATCAGAAAGTTCCAAGTGAAAGAAACGCCTTTGCTTTCATTCTGTTCCATGTACCAAGCCCACTCTCTGTGACAGCAGCAACCACTTGACAGGACTAATTCAGCAAATCGTAGAAGGGCTTCCTGGAACTGTGAGAGCGGATGTGTCTGAGGAAAGGTCAAATAATATCATAAAATGTTCAAACTGGTGCAGTGTGCAAGTCAGGTCGTCGCTGCGCCACATTAGATGTTTGAGCCTTGCCTCCCAATACTTGGGAGTGTGTGGGGGGAGGGGAGACTCGTTATATAAATCAATCATGCTATGGTTTTATGGACTGACAAGAATCTGCTAAAGCTGTCTTTGGAAACATCTTCAACCTGACACATGAGTCCCCATGTGCTTCCTGTTCTCCTTTCTTCTCAGAGACGCCATCCCTCCGTGACCTCGTTGCTGTGTTCCATTACAGGCTATCATGCCCAGTGAAAGGCTTGAAAGCGCTGGGTTTAGCATACAATAATAAAGAGGAGATTCTCTGCATTGCCATGGGATAAGGTGTGATGAAACCCTGCGCCAGGCAGAACTGTACTTCCTAATCAAATGGGTGGAACAGATGGCTGCTGGAGCAGTCCTTCACAATGGAAATATCTGCAGTTCTCATGGTAACCGATTCTGCCAGCTCTGAGGGATTTGCTGTTTTTTTTTTTTCAGGACATCTGAGCTGCAATCTCATTTGAGCTGTCTACCAGTCTCCCCCTCTCTCTCTCTTTCCCCCTCTCAGCATGATGGAGACGCAGCTGAAAGGCTGAGCTTGATTTCGCATTCCACTGGTGATTAAAGATGCACCACACACACACATAAAAGAGGGAGAGAGGAGGGGGAGGCAGGCAGGAGACAAAGACCCACAGTGCAGCACATTCATCAGCCTACCTAGAACCATAGTTATGCGGTGGAAGCATAGCAACAACATTATCAGGTGTTCATGCAGCTCAAGAAACAAACAGTTCACATGCAGTGGTTGGTGGTGGTTCTTTCTGTGAGGAACTAGGATTGGGAGGACATGTTTTGATGATATTTCAGATATGCTCATAATTGTCTTGCACCACAAAAAAAACGACTGACATGCAGTGGTGGTTCTTTCTGGGAGACAATGAAATTGTGAGGACCCATTTTGAGAATATTTAAGAAATTATCATATTTAATTATTGAGGCATGTGGAGAAGCATGTGTGATGCGGTTGATGGCTGCACTGATTAGATTTTGTTCAGCAAAAAAATGTCAACTCCTATTCTTCTCCTGGATGTGAAAATGTCTTTGACAAATTAGGCAAGATGGTGTCCACAGCAGACGTTCCAGTTGTGTTTTGTGAGATCACTATGCTGTGCTGCCAGATGGGCAAAACTACCTCACACTTAAGCGTCGCGGCTGTACTGCAGGGACACTGCACACTTCATACATTTTAAATATATTCCAAGATGGATACTACAGGCGAGGACTTCCTCTGCCCACCCCTCAGAGTAGGAAGAGAAACGTGCCAGGCTCCGGTTTCTGGCTCTGGTAGCCCGATAGGATCTGTGCAGAAGGTCGACTCGCGAGAGCCTGCTCGGTGGGAGGGCGGGGGAGAGAGGAGACAGATGCTCTTAGAGTTGGGAAAGCGCGCAATAACTCAGGCATGCCTCAGACGGAGAACAAAGAGGTTCATTCTGAGGAGAACACGAGGCAGGCAGTGGGAAACACGAGCCGCAGCCTGAAGGCATTTGTTTCATCAATGCTCTCCTTCCACTCAAGGTAGTGCGCAATTGTTCTCAACAGATCTTTTGTTCAGCAAATTACCCGGCCAAGAGAAAGAATCGTTTTTCCAAGTTAATTTGTGTCTATTCCGAATTTCAGCATTTGGGCAGATCTATGGGCACCACGAGAAAAGGTGGTAGTACAACAGCTGTTTGTTTTTTTAGCATCACATTTTTTGTGTGGATATCTGTAATCAACCTATATTGCTGCCAAGTGGCTCCAAGTCCGCAGAGGTGGATTTATTTTTAAACAAAAGCCGTTTGCATGGTGGGATTTCTAAACCCATGTTCATCATCATGAAAAACAGAACTGCAAGTTCCAGAATGCAAAGTGACGTTGGCTAAAAAGCCAGGACTGGATGAAGGTCATGCTTCTAGGTCACTTGGAAGCAATGAAAGCCATATTGTGAGGAAGGGGCTTTTTACTATCTCTTTCCAGAACTAAACTCCCACAGCACTTTAATCCAATTATTCACAAACAAGATGGGTCTAAGGGCTCCTCTTTTACTAGATGTACCAACCTCAAACTTGTACTAGTGCAAAGGGTGCACAAGGATACACAGGGCAAAAAAAAGCACAAAGCAAATGTACCTTTTATTTATATAGCACTTACTACCCCCGGCGAGGTGATGAAGTGCTTTGCCATGAGTAGTATGGTACTCTGGAGCCCAAGGTTAGAGCAAATAGGTATTAGATCAGTTATGTGTTCCTCTTTTTCCTCGTAAGTTTAGTTGTGTTAGGTTTCAGCTTTCGAGATCTCATGCTTTTACTCTAGTGTTTTGAATGGGTATAGGTTTGTTGAAGTGGATTAGTAAAGGGAAGATGTGAGATGTTATTGGGAGTGGTGGACATGTGCTCCTGATAGTTCAGTGAATAGGTAGAAAGAGAGAAGAGACTGAAAAGCTTTTTCAGGATGCCGTTAACTGAAAGTGAAAACCCTGCAGGTCAACAAACCATACACATTTATTAACTAAAAGCCATTACAAAATTCAGAGTCAAAATAAGATCAAAATCAGATTAAAATAGAAAACCATTTTATAGGTTAAGAAAATGAAGGCTTGAGAAAACTATAATGTTCACAGTTTCTTTTAAGTGTGGACATGAATACATTTGGTGGGTCTGGGGTGAAGTGATAGGCTGGAATGCTTGTGGTCCTGCTCAACCTGTAAATGGGAATTTGACACAGTGAAAAAAATCACAAAAAAATGTGAAGATTTTTGGGCTGGGAGTTAGGATGTTCAGTGTGGGGGATCAGCAGCTTTGAGTTAAGTAAAGAAATCCCTCGAGTTTTTTTTTTAAACAGTTGTTATTGTTTTCATTTCATACAAAGAAACAACAAAATATTTTAAATGTATGCATGTTAGTTCAGGAAGGATGAAATCATATAGATAACGGAAAGACAACGTTTATGCCAATGACACATCACAAATAAAGGCAAACATTCAAAGGCAACTTATTAGCCCCAATTAATCCACTGTGTTTTAGCATCTTCTGCAACCTCTATCCTTTGGGTGGATTGGTTACTATGATAACATCAACGAGCCAATTGAGGGATTTAGAAGTCAATAGTACTAGGGTCATTAATGAAGACTAGGTCCTCGTGGACATCCATTGCTTTGTTTAACGTATGTTAAATATGTTTATTTCTAAACAAACCATTTCCGCCACAACCACTGTTCAAATTGAAATGTGGTACATTGGATTAAGGACTGAGGATTGGTTAGATAGACCAATGGTGTCTATGATTGGTGAAGTATGGGAGACAATGACAGTGCTTTGTACATACATTATATTATACATATTGATACATTTTTATATTAGATTACCCATGTTGTCAGGCACAGGGTGATGAAGTGATTTTCGCAGAACTACACAAGTCTTAGTCATGATCTAAAGTTATGATCGGAGCACATAAAGCTCATCTGCTACAACCAAATAGATGTCTACAATCACCCCCAGTTATTCTTGGACATGGTAAAATGAGTGATGAGCTCTCAATAGACATCTTTCCTCCATGAAAGTATGGCAGATACCAAAACCAAGACTGAACGATTGTCAGTGAAAGGACCAACAAACCATGATAATGCAATCTTAGTTTTGTCTCACAAAATATTGAAACAGAGAAATCTGAAAGGTTTCTGACATGTCCTTCCATTCTCAGGACACCAAGTAATAGGGTTTGAAGAATGGGTTCTCCCAATACACTCAATATTTTTCCCCAATATCTTCTGATATGTGGACAGCTCATGCGGTCAGCAGAAAATCTGTTTTTCAAATTACCTTGCTTACATCACCTGTTGATCTCTGTATATATTTCATGTAACTATTTAGCATTATATCATCACAATGCACATATTTAAACCTCATATTAAAAATCAGGTGGTGAAAAACCTGGGCTTTAAATTTGATAGTCAATGGCTATTCCATACCCAACTAAACTCGGTAGTGGGCACCTGTTTTGCCCTTCTTCGGAAGTTCCTGTTCTCACTGTCCTTTGAGGCCAGACAACTAGTGATTCAAGCCCTGATCATCTCACATCTTGACTATGAGAACGGTCTCTATTTAGCCATTCCCAAATACCTGATTGAGAAGCTGCAGCTGGTCCAGAATGCAGCAGCCTGAACTAATTTTGGGCTCCCCCGTGACTCTCATGTATCTAGTCTTCTTAAGAGTTTCATTGGCTGCCGGTAAAGAAGAGGATTATCTTTAAGATTTTTCTTGTGACCCAGAAAGCTCTATACAGAACTGTCCCGGGCTATGTAAAAAACAGGATTATGTTATATTACCCACCGAATAATCTTAGCTCGGCGAATCTCTGCCTTGCCAGAATCACAAGAATCAGGAAGGAAAGGTCAAGGGCAAAGCCTTTTCTTTCTTGGGCCCTTCCCTCTGGAACAAACTGCATTTGACCCTCAGATGTATCAAGGCAATACCTGTGTTTTGGAAAAAGCTGATTTTTTTTTTTCCAGCCTCTAGTTCACTCTCTTCCCCTGCTGTCACCCTTCGGCAACAGCGCAGAACACTCCTAGGAGTAGTAGTTGCGCTTTATAAATATCCCTACATAGACATAGACGTAAAGTGCAACAATCTGTGTTTATGGTTCAAATAGGCCTTCTAAGATTTTTGGCAGAAAATATGTTCAGTGTTCCTAAGTAAAGGTCACACCTAAAAGGTGGTTGCATTGGCTTCTAGAACAGGGCTCCATCGGCAATGACCCAGAAAGAGTGTCTGCACATACTCCCTAGATGAGCCTATACTTCCATGCGCCTTTATGACAAGCCCAAATGGTTTAGAGTGTTTGGGAGATGATTGGACTTGTTTTTCAACAGGTAATACAGTACAATCACATTCACCAGTGAGAAGAGCCACCACCTTCTCCTATTACAGTCAGATGTATCCAAAGGTCTAGGTCCTTGGAGGTACATAGCCTAAAAGTAGAGAACATCTTCTAGAAGTACTTCACATATGTGATGGGAAGGTAAGGGATGCTCCACAATGTGAATAGTGTAAAATAAGGAGATAATATATCTGCTCCCTTCGTTAACCCTGTTAAATCAATTGGTGTGTATTTTACTGGGTGTACTCCAGCTACCTGAATTGTAATTTTACCCACTACTAAGAACTTTATAAAGGAGCTGGCACCACTATCACGCTGTTAATGCACACATGTGGATGCTCTTAATGAGAGGTAAAATCACAAACCTGGCTTGAATGTACAGCTGATACATCTCTTGGAAAGATACAGCAAGTTCATCCCTTGCCTCTACTAGAACCAAGACCTCCAATTTGATCCTTGCCTTTTTCTCAGCCCATAGCAATCAAGTCAATACTGAGCAGAGTTTGGAGAAGTACATTCTCATTAATATACCTGGTACATTCTAAAAATGTCAATAAAATCTCAGGACTACAATAATTTTAACTAAGGAAATCATATGTATATGTGTATATAGTACTGCTATGGAGCAAACCTAGCCTAAAAGGCAATGGAATGCTGTACATCATTAAAGGAGAACTTTAAATTTGGTGACTAATAGGAGAAGAAGCTGAGTTGTGGGGGGTTAATACATTGTGATGAAGTGTTCTTTAAAGAGGTGAGTCTTTAATTCTACCATAAATAGGAGCAGCATTGGAGCAGTCCAGGGGCTGTATTACACATTATCATTGTTTGCACCCGGTGCACCTTTCAAAAGGTGCGCCGGGCGCAAACAATGATGATGCGCCATATTATGGTGACTGCGCTGCCCCCAGGGCAGCCGCGAACCCATGCTGCCCGCCAGGGCAGCGCATTCATGTGAAAACACAAAGTACTGCAGCTCCATGTTTTCACTATGCAGGCGGCACCCACCTGCACTTTCAAAGGGGATTAGAGATCCCCTTGCAGGCGGGTGCAGTCAGTGACTGCACCCACCTGCAAGGGGATGTCCTGGGGGTCCATGGGACCCCCTTTACGCCCTGCAGAGGGCTGCTCTCAGGGGGCGCTCTGACAGTGCGCCACCTTTTAAATGGTGCATTGTCAGTGCGCCTCCTGCAGGCTTCTTTGACTTTGCGCCCCTGTCTGTAATATGACGTGGGTGCAGAGTCAAAGGAATGCCCTCATTTACATAGGGCATGCCCCTATGCAAACGAGGGAACACCCTCTGAAGGTAGTGCTGGTGCATTAAGTGCACCGGCGCTATTTATTTTATAGAAGGGGATGCACAAGCATCTGCGCCCCCTTCTATAATGCCAAAGTTCCCCGGGGGCACGCAAAGCAGGCGCAAACGCCTGTTGCACCCCCAGGGCACCTTCTGTAATACAGCCCCTGATGGCTACAGAGATGTTGTTGCCGATCCTGGGTGCATAGATGGAAAAGGCCTATTGTCTTGTCTTGTTTTTTCTCTTTTTTACACTTCTTAGTCTGTAGTCTGATGATGTCTTGGCTGGAGGTGTGCCGAGAACCGCCAGAGATGACGAGCTTTTCCACAGGATAAGTGGGGGTGATGGTTGTGATGGCTTTGTAAATGATGCAGCTAGTTTTGAAGATGGTACAGGCTGTCAAGGGAAGCTTATGGAGTACCACTGGGATGGGGCCAAAGTGAACCTATTTCTTTAGGCCCTGGATGAGATGTGTTGTGGTGTGTAGTATTTACCTAAGGGGTGCCAGTGTGGAGTCTGGGAGGCCATAGAGTAGGGCATTACCACCATCCAGATGCAAGAGCATAAGGGCTTGAACAGCAATTCTGAAGTCACTTTCCTGGAAGAAACGGTTTGACTTTAGAGAGAGCTGGTACCAGACCGTCTTTTATTTTTTGCCAATGTGTACCTTAAGGAAGGGAGGTTGGAGTCCAGGGTGAATTAATGTGATGTAACATTTTGTGAGAGCTAATTTTTGAAACCACCAAGCTTCATGTCATTGAGCCAGGTTTGTAATGTATCTTGTTTGTTGTTCTTGGCTGACTTGAACTTACGGTAGGTGCTGCACATCCAGGTCTCGATGATGTGCAAGCAATGTTTGAGGCATTGGATGTCTGAAGTAGAGGAGATGTTCGAGAAGAGTTGTGTATCATTGGCATATTGGTGAATCTTGATGCTGTTATCTGTGATTAGAGCACCAAGAAACTCCATGTAACGGTTAAAGATAACAGGAGACCATATAGAGTCTTGGGGAATTCTATATGATGGAAGGATCTTTTATGATCTAGAGGTGTCAGTTGGAAAGGTAGGAGGAGAACCAGTGAAAGACAATGCAGGCATATCCCATTCGCATCTCGAGGGTATGTATGCAGGTGGGCTGGTCAACTGTGTTAAAGGCAGCTGGGTGGTCCAGGAATATCAGGAGGTTCTTCATATGTGGTCAAGAGTGTATTTTCTACGATGTGTAAGGTGGCAGTCTCTGTGCTGCTCTAAAGCCAGACTGGTAGTCGTGCATAAGATTGTTAGCATTGCTGTGATCTTGGAGTTGAACATAGACTGTTTTTCAATTATCTGTTGTTTTAATGAATAGTAGGTGAGTGATGCGCCGGTAGTTGGCAAGGTCATCAGAGTCTGGTATAGGTTTCTTTAGGAGTGGGAATATCAGGCCATTCTTAAAAGTTTCTAAAAAGATGCCTCGAGTAAGGGAGGCATTGGCAATGGTAAGTTGAGGTATAAGAGCATCCCAAAAGAGAGACCTGAAGAAGGATAATGGTAAGACATTATCTTCATAAGAAGCAGCTTTGAGGGACTTGGGTGTGCCAGCCAGATCTGGTAGAGATAGGGCTTTGAAGGCTGACTGTTGAAGGGTTCTATGGGAAGGGTGGGTGAAGGAGAGGAAGTAAGCTTGGTATCATCAATGTGTTGTTGTATCTTCTGTATTTTTCATTGCAGAATAGGTTGATGACATTGCACTTTTCTATGGACTGAGGAATAGCTGGGTCTGGCAGGAGGTTCTGATTATGTTGGTGGCTTCACATAAATCATACTGTACAAAAACTCCTACCTTCAAGTGAAAGTGGAGGAAGATATTTATATGTGCCATGACTAAGCCTTCACATCCCTGCTGGTCATGGGAGCCTCCGAAGAACAATCCAAAGTATCATATCCTCACTTTCAATACCACAAGCTGACCTCAAGATTGACTCTGAAGTAGGTGCTTAGGGGGATGGTGCAAGAATTAACAATTTAGTAACTCAGCTTTAATGAACAATTTACTTAAGTGAATAAAGAGTGCAAAAGCCAAAGGCAGCTTTGCCTACTTAGAACAACATAGTGCTTCCTGGAAGCCACAGTACCCGCCTTCCGTTCATAATGTGCACTAGCATCCCTAGTGGTTGCTTGCTTAACATGCTTCTACTGGTCTCCAGTAGCCTGGATGCTCACTTCCCCTGCTATTACTCCATAAAGGTCTCATTGACTATTACCCATTTATGCTGCTTGCTCTCTGGTTCAATCCTTGTTGCTCCCCAGTGATGGCACACTGGGTTCACAACAGCTATGTTCAGCATGCGCATGTGCCAAATTCAGAGCTAAGCATGAGGCATTCTGTGTACTGCCAACTTTAAGGCTGACTTCCAGGCTTTGTGTGCACCTTTATGTCCAGATCCATCTGAATGCGTTAACACAAGCTCCAAAATAATTGGATCTAATAATATGAGAAAAGGATAATGGGAGGCTGGCTAAAATCGACCTGGTAGGGATGGCAATCCTGTAATGAAGTGAGCCATAAATGATTTGCCAACAGTTTCTTCATGATAAAAAAAAACGATTTACTAGTAGTTTAAATGATAAGATTGCACTGAAAATCATTCTATTTGGTATTAGATAATGATTTAACGAATCACTAGGAGATGCCTGAAAAAGTCTGCTGGGAAATGCTGATATATGCTCTTTGAGATTTCCTAATTTAATGTGCACGTTGTTGGAGGTGGGGGTGAAAGGAATGGTGTTGACCAAGCTGGGTTCGAAGTCATGTAGAGTACACGCGTGAGTTTTGCAATGTACACCTAAAAAGTAAGAGTACAATTTCTAGTTCCTGTATTATTCTAATCGAAAGTGTACTTGAAAGAGAATTTCTAATTTGCTTTGGTATTCCTTTTTATGTGGGCTTTGTTATGTGCATAACATCATAAACGAGTGGGAGGAGAAACTATGATGAAACACATAGTTCATGATTGGCAACCAATAAGCAACCCCATTCCCACGTAGATCAACATGGTTTCTTGGATCGAATGCAATGTGTTTTTTAGATAACCACAAAACAATGATTGCGGTTCTCAATCAAATGCATAATTTAGTATAATTAATACTACAGATATGTGTCGATGCTGGCAAGATATTAATTTACAGTGGAGCTAGCCTGTACAAGTATGCTGATGGTTGCTTATGACTTTGGCAGTCTTGGAGTGGGGTGGTGGCGTGGCGGCCCCACTTCAAGACTGCAAAAGTCATTATAAGGCCCTAAGCTTCTATGAACAGACACAAAATGAGTTTTTGAACATGGAAGAGTTGCCAGAATTCGAATGAATGGCGATTACTGAAAAAGGAGATTATGTTTCCTTTCCAAAATGCATCGAATATGAAAATGTTCATGGTACACCACACTTTGTAGAATGATGTTCAAACAATTGGGGTTGTTTGTGAATTAAGACAGCAATTATTATTTTTATTTTTTAATTTTTTTTAGTCCTCATTTAAGCACAATATGCTCTAAATTCAAGAAGGGGGTACTCTGACCATCTCAAGTCTCCGAGGGGAGTTTTTACAGGCCCGGTCACTCCGCAAGGGAGAAAAGGATAGCACGTATTGATGGAGCGGGTAGTACAAAATTTCGTATACCCCCCCATTTCTGCATGTTCATACTAATTAGAATAATCTATTAATTGTAATAATATTAATGTGTTTTGAGTGGTACCTAACCAACCTTACTAATGTATGAATTACATGTGGGATTTGCATTTTGCATGGCTAAAATAATTTGTAAAACTAATATACGAATGCATACTGATACTAGGAAAATAGAATATTGCATGATATATGTTGCTTTTGTGACGTAATTGTAAGTTGCACCAGATGACATCATTGAGTGAATATAAACGCTTTAAATGTCACCATTATGCTAGATAATTACACACACATAGGGGAATTAGTAAGGGTTAAACATTTTATTCATTATTTCCATGTTTTAATTACTTTTTGTGTTTGTTTCGCTTAAATTGACCGATTGGGCCTATGACAAAATGGCCGACCAACGTACACGACGAGACAGCTACCATTCTACGAGGTTTCAGACCAAGTGCGCCTGTCCCAGGCTCCTGAACAAGTGGCCTCAAGATGATCTACACAGCCTGTACCCAAACAAGGTCACGACTGGACTTTTGCCAAGAGCTTTAACAATGGACAAATTTTGCCAACCGGATGGATCATGTCTGACGGAGTGACATCATAGACTTTGGGAGACCGAAACGGACGATCTTAACCAACCAATCAGAAGTGCCCCAAACTGACTTTCGTTACATTTTGTCATTACTTTCATTATAAAAATATGGTAGAAGAGTGAGTTGCGCGGACCTTTTCCTTTTTCCTGATGTTATGCTGACGGAGAGGACGGTGACACTGCAGGACAGCTGTTTCCCTGAATCTTTGAAAGACTAAATTGCTGCCCATTTTCCTGATGAACTGAGTACTCTCGAACTGATAAACATTGATTGAGGTGTACACGCTTATGGTCCAGACATAATCTTTGGGACTGTAGCGTGCCGCATGACGACTTGATTGACTTAGAGGACAACTAATAGCCAGATTAGGTAAATATGGTGTTCTGTGGTTTGATTAACGTTTTATTAAAATTTCCATTAATTAGATAAACAATATTATTGATTAACAAGCAAATGTGTTGAGTTATTTATTGAGAAGGAATAGATTAAGATTTGAATATAAATGAAAGAGGATTAAAATCACTTCTCCAACTCAGCTAATTTGATCCATCAGCTAAGTGGAAGGAATATCTCGAGGTTTAGGATTAAGATGTGCTGGATTAAGGATATTTAGTGTATGTTTATGTAAATAAAATTCCTTTAGGTTATAAGGTATTCTTTTCACGTCAGCGTTTGTAACACTTATCTCTCCCGTAAGAGCAGACCAATGAGGTGTGAGTGTTGGTGTTATGGGCCCCACCAATGAATGTACTGAGTGAAAGTGTTAGTGTGATATCTGGTCTGTAACGAAGGGAGGATTTGAAATTCCACGCTGCATCAGTTTTTCTGGTAGCAGAGGATGGTTTTTACTGTTTTGGTTTGGTGATTATTGCTTGTACATTGCTTATTGATATTGATTATTGATTGGTATTGGTTTATGTATTAACACTCTATGTTGAGTCGCGTCAAGTTTTATGTTGTCTGCACGGCTTTGGGATGTAAGAAGTCGGAAGTTTGTAACAGTTCCGTAGTAGAGCAGAGGTAAGCGCTGCTCTCGGGAAAGACAGAATTGTTGTTACCCTGTAGGTACACGGGGGAAACGTGTAACGATTGAAGTTGCACGACGCATTGTCTGGGTTTGATTCGGTACCATCGTCGTGTGTTGCCATTAGAGACATTTTCTGTATGAGGGAAGTGTGCATGATAGCGAAGGTTACCTGTGAAATTTTGGTCTTAGGTACCAGGAGGCCAGAAGGCACTCTGATAACGCTTATCACTGGAAAGGTAGCAGGTATTTTCTAAGCTTGTTACAAGGACAAAGTAGAGGGAAGTGCTACTTTGTTAACGAATGTCATAATTCTGTAGTAGGGCAGACTGTTGGCTGCTCTCGGGAAAGACAGAATTCTGTGTGAATGTACTACATTTTTCCGTGTGAAAGTGCGTGAATGAAATAGCATTCCGGTTAATTGTGAAACTCTGGTTTTTTTTCTCAGGAGCATTGGGTCTCCTACTAGGTGTCTTAATTCTGGAGAAACAGTTAGCAAATGCTTGCTAGAAGGGTAAGGTAGAGGGATGTGCTACTTTATCAACGGAAGTAACGATTCTGTAGTAGGGCAGAGGTAAGCGCTGCTCTCGGGAAAGACAGAATTCTTGTGAAAACGGTCTTTTGCTATTCTTTGGTTAGCAAAGCGGACAATGGTGGTGTTTTCATGTTGTTACTAACAGATTTGTAGATTCGAAAAACGTAAAAAGCTTACCGAGAGAATTTTGTAAAGGAGGGGTCAACAGGAGCAGGAGCTGCGGCAGCAGCTGCTGACGTCAGAAAGACCGCGCTGGGATTGGACAGTCAGTTAGAAAACAAAGACGCTCCTGATTGGTGCGTTAGTATACGCCGCGCTAGGAGTGGAGAATTGCAAAGGTGACGTAGACGCTCCGGATTGGTGCGTTAGTGTGAGTTGCGCTAGGATAGGTCAGATTAGCGGTACAGTTGTAAGGAGAGACTAGCGATACGCGGAAGACAGAAAAGATGTATTATGATCCACCAGAAAAGGAGAAAAAGTCTTGGTTTGGGAGAATTAAGAAGTGGTTCAAAAAGGGCAAACCGATTGTGACTAGGGAAGGACAATTACTTCCTCCACCGAAAACCCCTGCATCCTTTATGGTTGCGAAATACGGATATCATACTTGTATTTGGTTAGAAAATTGGGTAAAATAAACTAGAGATGACAAAGTCTTGGCATTTCCAGAGCATGGTTCATTTAATTTAGCAGTTTTGAGAAATTTGAGAGAAAAGATGATGAATTTAGGACCAAGACCGACACAGTTTGAAGCATTGACCGAATGGGAAGATGAAATGCATGACAGAGAGAGACAGAGGTGTGGTCGAAGATATAAGTATATGTTTGGTAGATATGGGCATGACACTCATGATGATAGAATGAGAAGGTGGCGGAATGCAAGTATGACTGAAGGTCTGTTTCCCGTAAGAACTGCTGAAGAAATTGGAGGTAGAAAACGCACAGAAAAAAGACATAATGTTGAATCAAGAGGGTATGGAGTGAATGAGTCGGAGGATGATGTTCTTGATGACATGTTTTATAAAAATCCACCTCCGTATCAACCGGAATCAGAAATGTTAACACCAAGTGCCCCAATGAGAGAAACTTTACGAATCATTACGAATCATTAAGTCCGAACCGAGATTTAGAGAAAAGTAATTCTAATAGAGAGGTAGAGAGAAAATCAGAGGGTAGGGTAAATGGTGAAAATCCGGCAGAATTAGCAAAAACAACCTTAGAATTAACTGAAAAGATACGAGAATTGACTAAAAATCTAGAAGCTGTGACTGTTCCAGTAACAATAGGCCCTGTGATGCTTATTTTTGATAAACAGAAAGAGAGCGAACATTGTTTAACAGTTCCTTATAATAACAATAAACAGGCTGAGAAGCCAAAGCAGAGCCAGAATGAAAATCCATGGAGACAGACAATGAGTATGATCGAACCAAATATTTCGAGTAACCCTTTTATAGGACAAAATTTAGCAGAAAGACATACAATGACAGTGGAATCAATATTAGAAACGCAAAAGGATTCAGAACGAGGTAATGTAGAAAAACCAGTAGGTCCATCTACAGATGAATTAAGTGAATGGTTGAGAAGCTTGCAGAGAAAAGCCAAAGAATCCCAATCAATAGATGTGGCCAAACTACGAATGGTACTGGAAGAATTAATAGTAGGAACTATCCCCACAGAGAAATTAAAAACTTATCAAGATGAGGAATTACTATTTATGTGCAAAAGTGTAACATGGAGAGCGAAAAATCTGCACGAAAGACTAGAAGAAGTAGCAAATAAAATGGGTATAGATATTGAAAAGATAAAGGCCTTACAAAAACCATATCAAATAGATTTCACTGAAAAAACTATTGAAAATTTGAATACCATAGGACGGATAAGTCAGATTAAGGAAATAATCATCTTGCTGAGAAAACGAGATGATGCCCCAGATAAAATGTTTGCAGCATTCCCTGTAAGAGAAAAAGAAAGGGTAGTAACAGAATGCCCCATGAGAGAAATTCCAGGAGGAGGATATGTCCATGTTCCATGGACAAAACAGGATATTTTGTCTTTTACAAATGATTTCCCTCGCCTACGCGAAAAGCCTGTCGAGTGGTATAGGCAAGTGGATAGATTTGTAAAGTTATTATTTGACACAGCAGATTAATGGTCAGAGTGCAAATTAATGATCAATTGGCCAACTCAGGAATACCCTAGAGATCCAAAAACTGGAGCTCCTGATCACGAGGTAATGAATTGGCTCGACGGCAGGCGGTGTGTCCAGTAGGTTGACAAGCGGTGGTGAATCCTTGATGAACGTGTGACTACAGGACGCCACCTTGACACACAAGTCCTGCATGATGCTATTAAGCATCTACCAGTAGAAAATCTACTGGAGTCCGAGTACAAGAATTTTAGGTGACTGCATTAAGCCTCATGAGTGGTATGCATGAAGTAAATGCGTAAAAACAAGGCAGGGACCTTAAATTAAGGAACAGAAGAACAACGCCCTGACGAAAGCCCCAGACCCGACAGGGCTAGCAACATGGGCCGAAACATGTTGGCACTTAAATGAGGGTATATTTGAACAATTATTTTCAAAAGAACCCCAACATATGATTTTAACGGTACCACAAGTACCCCAGAATAAACGATTTGATTGGGGTATACCTGTAGGTATTTTTACTATATCAAAAAATCTGGTTCCCTGCTTAACCAGTTATCATCTTATATAAGAACTCCCAAAACATCTTTGGTTGAGTCCGCCCAGATAGTGCCATCTTATCTGGGTGTGGAGAAAACGCCTATGATGAAGCATGTCACTATTATGTGAGTGAGGCGTCTTCTTCAATATCTTTGATATTCCACCCGACAAAGTGAACATCGTAGTACAACAAGAAATTCAGAGATCTAGTGATAAGACAACGGATCTCCTGATACAACTGTAGTCCGTGTGGGATTACAGCTTAACAACAGTTGCTTATAGTGAAAAAAAAAAATGAAGAAATATGAACAGGTTATTGCCTTTTTGAAAAACAAAGTACCTCCTAAAGAGACAGATTGGGTGAAAATTGACAGAACACATCAGGAAAGCAAAGAGTCAGTACATGCATATTACAAAAGGCTGATTTTAGCTTTTAAACAGTTTAGTGGTGATGAAAATTTAAGTGAAAAGGATTTAAGTCATTTTGTATACAGATTTGTATATGGTCTACGTCCAGAGATTAGTGAAATGATAAAACAACATACTGTAGACTGGCAAAATAAGAAAATAGACGAAGTATTGAGACATGGAAAATATTTCAGTGATGAAATTGAAGCAAAACAGCGAAAATTAAAAGAAAAGGCTATGTGGGCACAAGTAAAGGTAGCAGAGAGACAGGAAGCTCAATTAGCGGAACAAGTGAATAATATAGGCCCGAGACGAAAGTTCATTCCTGGGAAAGGTAAGGGAAATTTTAATATAGAAGAAGCTAAAAAGAAATTCCCATGTCATAATTTCGGTAGAATAGGGGACTGGAAATCCGAGTGTAAATTTCCCCCAAGTACTAACAATGAAAATGCATCATTGAATCCACAGGTGCAGAATGAAGTGAGTGGTCAACCGCAGCGACAGCAGCAGGTTGTAACCCAACAGAATCAGGTGCCAAAACCACCTTTTCCACAGAGCAAAAACTCCCAGAAATATAGTAACAAAACAGGATTCTATAACGAAGAACAGGTAAATAAGCTGCCGCGCGCTAGCGTTGTTTCGCAGTATTGGCTACAACGCGATGAGAGTGATTCAGAAGAGGGTTATTGACGGTGCCGAAGGGAGGAAGAAGAGTGCGTACTTGGCGCAACTCTAGAAGTAGACCAGACAGGCCCATTTGTAGATGGGAAGATAAATAATGAAAGTATTACTTTCCTAGTTGATACTGGTGCTACTCGATCAACTCTCAGGTCAGCTGATGTTAAGAACCGTCCTCTCTCGGACGAAACTATCCAAGTAGTTGGTGTATCCAACAGACAGATTAAAACTTATCTTACAGAGCCAGAGAAAGTTAGCATAGGGAAATTTTCCAAAATGCACCGCTTTGTTGTGTGCGATACCAGTCCTGTGAATTTATTAGGTAGGGATTTGTTGTGTAAGATGAATTGCACTATATTCTATACCCCTGATGGGATAGCCTTTGAGATCCCGGATGAAGATGTGTTGTATAAAATGACAATGGCAAACAGGGAAAATGAGGTTACTGAAACCTATATTGTCTTTAACCCTGATGAATTACCTAAAGATTTGAAACAGTCTGTAAAAGCAGAAGTTTGGGATTTCACAGGAGAAGATGTGCGATTAATGAGAGATGTAGATCCAGTAAAAATAACAGTAAAGGAAGGAGTAAGCTATCCAAATATCCCTCAATATAAGTAGACACCTGAAATAATTGAAGGAGTTACTCCTGTGATTGAAAAAATTATAAAACAAGGCATTCTGAGAGAAATAATGAGTGTTCCATGTAATTCACCAATTATGGGACTGAAAAAGCCTAATGGGAAGTTCAGGATAGTACAAGATCTGAAAAAGATAAACAAAATGGTTGTGTCTTGCTGTCCTATTGTACCAAATCCATCTGTGATTTTGTATCAGATTCCCCATGATGCAGAATGTTATACTGTGATTGATTTATGCCATGCTTTCTTTTCCATCCCATTGCACCATGACAGCCAGCAAATTTTTGCGTTTCGTTTCAGTGAGCGTATTTTGGCTTGGTGCCGAATTCCACAGGGGTATACAGAAAGCCCCTCAATATTTAATCAGCTATTGAAGAAGTCTCTGGAATATCTAGAAATGCCTGAAAATTCAGTGTTAGTTCAATATATCGATGACCTTCTTGTGACGCCGAAAACCCATGAAGCTTGTGAGATAGACACAATAGCCTTACTGAATCATCTGGCAGATGGAGGACTTAAAGTGTCACCATCAAAATTACAATTCTGCAAGTAAGAAGTACAATATTTAGGCCACAACATCGAAAAAGGACTGAGAAAGATAACAATAGACAGAATCAGGATCATAAAAGAAATGAGAGCACCCATGACCCAAAGAGAGGTGAGAATGTTTCTTGGAATGGTTGGATACTGTCGTCAATGGATCAGCAGTTTTTCGTTGATTGCAAAACCTTTGGTACGATTGACAAGAAGTGATGTGAGAGATCCCATTGATTTGAACAAAGAAGAATTGGCAGCTTTTAAACGATTGAGAGATGGGTTGTGTGAAGCACCTGCATTAGGTATGCCTGATTATGAGAAAGAGTTTGAGTTGTACTGCAGTGAGAGGAATGGATGTGCACTCTCTGTTCTAATACAGAAGCATGGAAAACTGAGGAGACCAATTGCATATTTCTCATCAGTGCTGGACCCAGTAGCTGTAGCCCTACCCGGGTGTTTGAAAGCAGTAGCTGCTACCTGCCGGAGTTTGGAACTGAAGTGAAGGAATTGTAATGGGATATGCTGTGAAAGTGTTTGTACCTCATGATGTGGCAATCCTTTTAACAAGGAGTCACACTCAGTATATGACACATAGTCGGCTGACTAAGTATGAGAAAGTTATATTAGGTGCAACAAATGTAAGTCTTGTGAGATGTTTGAATGTGAATCCTTCAACATTGTTGCCTGATGCTGAGAATGTAGAAGTCAGAGATGAAGCAGATCACGACTGTCTGGATGTACTCGATTTCTGTACAAAACCACGACCTGACATAAAAGATGAACCTTTATCAGAAAGTGAGTTCGTCATGTTTGTGGATGGGTCTTGTTTGAGAACAGATGATGGAGTGTTGAGTGCAGCATATGCGGTATGCACAGTTGCAGCAGTGATGGAAGTGTCCTATCTGAAAGGAGTAAAATCGGCCCAAGTAGCTGAACTTGTTGCTTTGACTAGAGCATGCAAAATTGGGAAAAGTGTGAGAGTGACTGTGATAACTGACAGCCAGTATGGTTTCGGAGTCGTACACGATTTCGGTCAAATATGGTTGCAGAGAGGGTTTTTGACATCAAGTGGAACTCCCATTAAGAATGCTGAAGTGGTTGGAAAATTGCTTGAGGCGATACAGCTGCCTAAGCAATTGGCTGTTGTGAAGTGTGCTGCTCATAGTCAAAGTGGTGATTACATCGCCACTGGCAATAAATATGCCAACGACATGTCTCAATACTGTGCACGTAATCAGAATTCCATTAACAGGGCCAAGGAGAAAGAGGTGATTTCTTGTTCTTTGATGTTTACTAACATTGTGGGTACCTGGGAAGAAGTGAGACAATTACAGGAAGAAGCAGGAGAGGAGGAAATGAAGCAGTGGGTAAAAGCAGGATGTGCACCAAGAGAGAAGGATCATGTGTGGGTTTATCGGGATGGAAGACCAGTTATGCTTGATAGCATGATGTATGCCGTGGCACGGATGTATCATGGTCAGGGACACATAGGGAGAGAAGTTATGATCAGGTCATTTAAGCAGACCTGGTACAATGCAAAATTCAGACTTGTAGCAGAAAGTCTTTGTCAAAGATGCCTAATATGTCAGCAATACAATCCTGGAAGAAAGACAGTAGTGAGTCTAGGAACAATAGGTCGAGAAGGAGGGCCTTTTACCAGAATGCAGGTGGATTTCATTGAGTTGCCTCCCTGTAACAGGTTGAGGTATGTTCTAGTTATGGTCTGTCTGTTTTCTAGATGGGTAGAAGCATTCCCAGCAAGAAGAACTGGTGGAATGACAGTAGCAAAATTACTTTTGAGGGAATTTATCCCTAGATTTGGATTCCCAGTAACAATTGAATCTGACCGAGGAGGACATTTCCATAATGAGATCATAAAATTGATTTGTGAAGCCTTGAATGTACGACAAAAACTACATTGTGCCTACCGCCCAGAAGCTTCTGATGTGGTGAAACAGATGAATGGTACTATCAAAAACAGGATAGGGAAAATGTGTTTAGCCACAGGAATGAAATGGCCTGATGTCTTGCCTCTGGTACTCATGACTATTAGATCAATTCCAGACAGAACTACAGGGTTGAGCCCCCATGAAATTATCATGGGACGGGAGATGCGACATGTGATCATACCAGTCAACAAGTTCATGACTATAACTGATGACATGGTGTTGGAATACTGTAAAAGCCTGGCTGACGCAGTTCATTCTGTGTTTCATCAGGTTGGAGCGGATGCCACCACTCTTGAAAAGAAGCAAGCCCATGATCTGAGCCCAGGAGACTGGGTGAGAATAAAAGTACACAGAACAAGAAACTGTTTGGTACCAAGGTGGGGAAAACCACGACAATTCATCTTGACCACAACAACAGCTGTGAAGTGTGCTGGACTGAAAAACTGGATTCATGCAAGTCATACATTGAGAATTTCAAATCCAGTGGATAGCACAGAAAAGGAGTATTTTGATGAATCAGGATCCAGTACTGAATCGGATGACGGAGAGCCAAATACAAAAGAAAACCCTGAAAGGGGGGAATCAGAACCAAGTTTAACATTTGTCCCTAGAAGTATTTCCTTGAGAAGAAGGTTACAGATTTCTGATACCAGCTCAGACTCAGAGACTGAACAAGGAACTCAATGTTCTAGGAAAAGACAAGGAAAGGACAAAGAAAAAGACAATAAAAGAAATTGCTGAAAGAGAAGTTCCAGACGAAAGGTTGAGAGAGATTCCACCTGAAATAACACATTTAGATGGACAGGTGCTAGATACAGAGAGAGAGGGAAAGATTACTGCGAAAGAACCCCGAGGAGGTGTAGGGAACACAAACATTCAGTCAGAAGTAGGGACAAGTAGTCAGTAGGAAGATTGCGTGCCGGAGATATGAGGAGGGACAGAAGTAGGAAAAACAAAAGAAGTGGTGGAAAAATAAGCTGTTGAGAGTAAAAAGCAAGTTGAAACAGAGTCAGAGGAAAGCGAAGATGAAGTACCTGAAGGTCGAGTTTTAAGAAAGAGAGCTTGGAGAACTGAAAAGAATGATAAAGGAAGTTAATTGAAAAGAGCAGCAAAAGACGACGTTTGGCCGAATAAAATAAAAAGACTGAGATATTTACTGACACGAGTAAATTCACCAAGGGCTGAACAGGTGAATGAAGTGACAAGTCAGGAGAAATTAAAAGACGAAGAAACCATTGTATTCAAAGAAAGCAAAAGAATAAGAAAACCCAACCAAAAGTATAAGTCACCAGAATGGATGTATGTGGCACTGCCTGAAGTGAAAGAAGAGGCAGATAGCCAAGGAAAGTCAGAGGTGATTGTGCCAGAAATGGTTGAGGAGGACGAAGAATCGGAAATCCTGAGAGTTATCTTGTCCGATATTGGAGAAGAAGCGGAAGTTCAGGACATTCTGTATTCAGATTACAAGGGAAAGGCGAAAGTTGATGAGATGCCAAACTGAATGAGACCAGAAAGCTGCTAATGGAAAGATAACAAAATTCGGAAAAAGACAAAAACTGGTAGAACCAAGTAGGTGCTTAGAGCCTTGGGTTAGACAAACTAGTTGTGAAGTAGAAGAGGCTAAGTCAAAAGACACTGTCCATTTTAACAAAAATGGCAAACACAGATAGTAGAAAAGGTAGATGTATATTTTTGCAAAGATGGTGTAAAATGTGTTGTTGTTGTACAGTATTACTAATGCTTCTGTGGAGCATACTTGCTCTCATGATCTCATTTAAGGTTACTATAGATACAATAGAAGGATATAGTGAAAACAAAACTAATATAGAAAAGATTCAAAAGGTAGTTCCGACTAGAATAGATAAAAACTATTTACATAAAGACAGGTCTATAACCGATTTTTCTAATAATGTGTTTCCAAAATTGTTGTATGAATATGTAAAGACAATGGATGTAAGGGACTGCTACGTTTGTATGCAGTTACCTGCCTCTGTATCGGAGGGAGGGACTTATCACCACCTTCCAGTAACTTATGGAATAACATGTAGTGTAATAGCTAGTTTATTTTACCAAACAGGGAAATTAGAGTATTATTCAGATGTAGATAATATATTTTCACAAGTACCATCAATTAGAGACTAAAGAACTAACATTAGAATATATAATTAAAAACAATTTGACTTGCAGTTTAAAGAATGAGGAAAATACATTTTTAGATATGGTTGAAGAAAGGAGACTGAAAATGCAAAGAAAGGCGTCTGAAGGAAAGGTGGAGAAGACAGTCTGGGATGTAGATATGGAAAAACACTTGAAAGGTGAGGCTAGTCCAACTATGGCTTTAAATTGGCCTCAGAAAGGAAAATTATGTATTAGAAGTAATCAAACTGCATATGATAATTATTTTGTAGGTAATAGTGAGTGCCATGATACATACCGAATCATGGGTGGATGGGGATTTAAAGGTGGGAAAGATCCAGTTTTTACTGGATTAGTTTTCATTTGCGGGAGCAAGGCATATTATCGTTTGCCAGACCATTGGTATGGCACATGTTATGTAGGCATGGTTTTCCCGAAGATTTTTCATATGGATAGAGGAGAAGATGGTGTACATAGTTTAGGTAGTTATTTAGCACGCAGTAAGAGGGAATCTTGGTCAGAAATTGTGGGTGACATCTTTGGAGCATTAATACCACCAGTGGGAATATCTCTGAATGCAAACAAAATTAGAAGACTTTCAACAGTAGTGGATCGCTTGTCAACAAGCACCGCTGGAGGATTTTTATTGGTGAACACTGAAATGGTTGCCATGCGTGCCATGGTAATGCAAAATCGACTTGCCCTTGATATATTATTGGCAAAGGAGGGTGGAGTCTGTGGAATGCTGAAAGTTCAACATTGTTGTACTTACATTCCAGACGAAAGTAAAGATTTGAAAATTTATATTAAAAGTATAACTGAACTGCATGATGAAATTGCACCACTGGAGGTTGAAGGTGTTTGGGAAAAGATTGGCAAGAAAATATTAGCTATTAAAGATTTCTTAGTAAACGTAGGTAGTACTTTTTTAGGTAAAATCTTATTTCCATTAACCTGTGTGATTTTCATAGTATTAATAATAAGATTAGGGTGCATCTGTCGTAAAGGGAATAAAAGTCAGAAAAAGTTAAAAGGAGAACATTTAAGGAGAAAAGGTAAGAAGCAAGAGAGAGAATTTGAAGAAATAGAATTAGAGGAAGTTAAGGAGAGTATGTATAAGTCAGCGAAAAGAGAAGAGACAGGGGAAACTGAATTATGAATAAAAATAAGAAATCACTTTGAAACTCCATAAAAGAAATACAAAATGTTGATGGTGTGGTGATATAATCACCAAAGGGGGGATTGATGGAGCGGGTAGTACAACATTTTGTATACCCCCCCACTTCTGCATGTTCATACTAATTAGAATAATCTATTAATTGTAATAATATTAATGTGTTTTAAGTGGTACCTAACCAACCTTACTAATGTATGAATTACATGTGGGATTTGCATTTTGCATGGCTAAAATAATTTGTAAACTAATATACGAACGCATACTAATACTAGGAAAATAGAATATTGGATGATATATGTTGCTTTTGTGACATGATTGTAAGTTGCACCAGATGACATCATTGGGTGAATATAAACGCTTTAAATGTCGCCATTATGCTAGATAATTACACACACATAGGGGAATTAGTAAGGGTTAAACATTTTATTTGTTATTTACATGTTTTAATTACTTTTTGTGTTTGTTTCGCTTAAGTTGACCGATTGGGCCTATGACAAAATGGCCGACCAACGTACACGACGAGACAGCTACCATTCCACGAGGTTTCAGACCAAGTGCGCATGTCCCAGGCTCCTGAACAAGTGGCCTCAAGATGACCTACACAGCCTGTACCCAAACAAGGTCACGACTGGACTTTTGGCAAGAGCTTTAACAATGGACAATTTTTGACAACCGGATGGATCATGTCTGACGGAGTGACATCATAGACTTTGGGAGACCGAAACGGACGATCTTAACCAACCAATCAGAAGTGCCCAAAACTGACTTTCGTTACATTTTGTCATTACTTTCATTATAAAAAGATGGTAGAATAGTGTGTTGCGCGGACCTTTCCCTTTTTCCTGACATTATGCTGACGGAGAGGACGGTGACACTGCAGGACAGCTGTTTCCCTGAATCTTTGACAGACTAAACTGCTGCCCATTTTCCTGATGAACTGAGGACTCTCGAACTGATGGACATTGATTGATGTGTACACGCTTATGATCCAGACCTAATCTTTGGGACTGTAGCGTGCCACATGACGACTTGATTGACTTAAAGGACGACTAATAGCCAGATTAGGTCAATATGGTGTTCTGTGGTTTGATTAACGTTTTATTAAAATTTGCATTAATTAGATAAACAATATTATTGATTAACAAGCAAATGTGTTGGGTTATTTATTGAGAAGGAATAGATTAAGATTTGAATATAAATGAAAGAGGATTAAAATCACTTCTCCAACTCAGCTAATTTGATCCATCGGCTAAGTGGAAGGAATATCTCGAGGTTTAGGATTAAGATGTGCTGGATTAAGGATATTTAGTGTATGTTTATGTAAATAAAATTCCTTTAGGTTATAAGGTATTCTTTTCACGTCAGCGTTTGGAACACTTATCTCTCCCGTAAGAGCAGACCAATGAGGTGTGAGTGTTGGTGTTATGGGCCCCACCAATGAATGTACTGAGTGAAAGTGTTAATGTGATATCTGGTCTGTGACGAAGGGAGGATTTGAAATTCCGAGACCACACCTTCGGTTTCTTCTATGGCGTCCAATCCCTGATCTTGATTCATCTGTTAGAGCATTACTTTCATTCTTTTCAAAGATAGTGACGGCCCTGTCAAAGGGGCTCTATCTAGAGCATATTCTTAATCATTGGACCAAGAACTCAAGTGTCAAAAAGTGAGAAACAAATAAAAATATCATAAACCTACAGAGAGTAGAGACGATAAACCTGTCAAAAATCAAAGTCAAGAACTTTATATATTAGGGAGAGCCTGCCTCCACCCACTTATCCCAGATTGCCCAGCATTTTGTTTTTTTATTATGTTTTCCAGATTGATCCAAAGAAGATAGTCTTTGAATGGAATGAATCCATTCTTCCGTAGGAGAACAGGCAAAATCCATTTAATACAGAGCTCCCTACAAGCTAACAGTATCAGGGTGAAGAAGAGAGCCTTGTGTCTTTTTGTTAGAAGACAGCCATCTAAATCCCTTGGTAGTATCCCAAAAATTATAGACAAAGTTGTTAACTTTATTTCCAGCCCCATCATATCTGAGATGGTCTTACCCACTTTCTTCCAATAAGAGTGTATTACCGGACAGCTCCAGAACATATAGACCTCGTTTGTCTTAACTTCTCCGCATGTTGGGCAGTTCTTAATCTCCTTATTCCCCATTTTCGATATTTTCTGAGGTGTCCAGTAGGCTTTGTGTACTGTAAAAAGGTGGTTCTTCTTTAAAGGTGCAGCATTTAAATATGACCATAAAGAAGACAAAGATACTTGCCCTATATTTTCGAGGTCTTCGTCCGGCAGGTCCTTCTTCCATATCTCAGTGAACGAAGACTGCATCTCTTCTCCGTTCTGGAAAAGTAACCAATACCACTCTGCCACTTCTTTCATTTTTGTTTGATGGGAGCATATCTTTGATGCCAAGTTCGAGTTCCCTTTTAGCTCTTCACCTATAGATTTTTTCCAGCTTAACAATTGATAATATTTAAACTTCGAGACCGAGTTCCCACATATCGCCAGAAGGTGAGGCCAAGAGATAAGTTCCGCGTCAAAAAGCAGTTGCCCCCATGTCGTAATACCACAGACACGAAGGGGGACCGCAAGGGCATCTTTCAAACACAGCGGCGTACCTGGGGAATCCCAGACGGGTGCGATGTCATTGTAATACGGGATTTTTAGAAGGCGTCTCACCTGAGACCAGAGTTTTATAGCTGATGACAAAATCTTCAATTTTACCTTTTTGAAAAATTTTGGTTGGCCAAATTTTAAGCGTTACAACAAACAAATGATGGACGGAATGCTGACAATGCAGACATTTTCCCCCAGTCAAGAGATCTGGGTTAAATCCATCGTTCTTTTGCCCACTACACCACCCCAGTTTAGACATGGCCATATGCAAATCAGTCTTGACCCTGTGCCTCATGGGAACAGTCCAGCCCGAACTGCCAAGCCATGTCTTCCCTGGACCGGAATCAAGCATCCTAGGACCGGTTTCTGGCTATCAGCCGTCATCAGCCAGGATAGCTTGACTCCAGTGGCGTAGTGAGCACGGGTCCCACGTCTGGGAATACCCATCCCACTTAGGGCGAAAAGCGTTAGAAAAGCGTTACAACAAACAAATGATGGACGGAATGCTGACAATGCAGACATTCTCCCCAAGTCAAGAGATCTGGGTTAAATCCATCGTTCTAAACTGGGGTGGTGTAGTGGGCAAAAGAACGATGGATTTAACCCAGATCTCTTGACTGGGGGAGAATGTCTGCATTGTCAGCATTCCGTCCATCATTTGTTTGTTGTAACGCTTTTCGCCCTAAGTGGGATGGGTATTCCCAGACGTGGGACCCGTGCTCACTACGCCACTGGAGTCAAGCTATCCTGGCTGATGACGGCTGATAGCCAGAAACCGGTCCTAGGATGCTTGATTTCGGTCCAGGGAAGACATGGCTTGGCAGTTCGGGCTGGACTGTTCCCATGAGGCACAGGGTCAAGACTTATTTGCATATGGCCATGTCTAAACTGGGGTGGTGTAGTGGGCAAAAGAACGATGGATTTACTCCAGATCTCTTGACTGGGGGAGAATGTGTGCATTGTCAGCATTCCGTCCATCATTTGTTTGTTGTAACGCTTTTCGCCCTAAGTGGGATGGGTATTCCCAGACGTGGGACCCGTGCTCACTACGCCACTGGAGTCAAGCTATCCTGGCTGATGACGGCTGATAGCCAGAAACCGGTCCTAGGATGCTTGATTCCAGTCCAGGGAAGACATGGCTTGGCAGTTCGGGCTGGACTGTTCCCATGAGGCACAGGGTCAAGACTGATTTGCATATGGCCATGTCTAAACTGGGGTGGTGTAGTGGGCAAAAGAACGATGGATTTAACCCAGATCTCTTGACTGGGGGAGAATGTCTGCATTGTCAGCATTCCGTCCATCATTTGTTTGTTGTAACGCTTTTCGCCCTAAGTGGGATGGGTATTCCCAGACGTGGGACCCGTGCTCACTACGCCACTGGAGTCAAGCTATCCTGGCTGATGACGGCTGATAACCAGAAACCGGTCGTAGGATGCTTGATTCCGGTCCAGGGAAGACATGGCTTGGCAGTTCGGGCTGGACTGTTCCCATTAGGCACACGGTCAAGACTGATTTGCATATGGCCATGTCTAAACTGGGGTGGTGTAGTGGGCAAAAGAATGATGGATTTAACCCAGATCTCTTGACTGGGGGAGAATGTCAGCATTGTCAGCATTCCGTCCATCATTTGTTTGTTGTAATGCTTTTTGCCCTAAGTGGGATGGGTATTCCCAGACGTAGGACCCGTGCTCACTACGCCACTGGAGTCAAGCTATCCTGGCTGATGACGGCTGATAGCCAGAAACCGGTCCTAGGATGCTTGATTCCGGTCCAGGGAAGACATGGCTTGGCAGTTCGGGCTGGACTGTTCCCATGAGGCACAGGGTCAAGACTGATTTGCATATGGCCATGTCTAAACTGGGGTGGTGTAGTGGGCAAAAGAACAATGGATTTAACCCAGATCTCTTGACTGGGGGAGAATGTCTGCATTGTCAGCATCCCGTCCATCATTTGTTTGTTGTAACGCTTTTCGCCCTAAGTGGGATGGGTATTCCCAGACGTGGGACCCGTGCTCACTACGCCACTGGAGTCAAGCTATCCTGGCTGATGACGGCTGATAGCCAGAAACCGGTCCTAGGATGCTTGATTCCGGTCCAGGGAAGACATGGCTTGGCAGTTCAGGCTGGACTGTTCCCATGAGGCACAGGGTCAAGACTGATTTGCATATGGCCATGTCTAAACTGGGGTGGTGTAGTGGGCAAAAGAACGATGGATTTAACCCAGATCTCTTGACTGGGGGAGAATGTCTGCATTGTCAGCATTCCGTCCATCATTTGTTTGTTGTAACGCTTTTCGCCCTAAGTGGGATCGGTATTCCCAGACGTGGGACCCGTGCTCACTACGCCACTGGAGTCAAGCTATCCTGGCTGATGACGGCTGATAGCCAGAGACCGGTCCTAGGATGCTTGATTCCGGTCCAGGGAAGACATGGCTTGGCAGTTCGGGCTGGACTGTTCCCATGAGGCACAGGGTCAAGACTGATTTGCATATGGCCATGTCTAAACTGGGGTGGTGTAGTGGGCAAAAGAACGATGGATTTAACCCAGATCTCTTGACTAGGGGAGAATGTCTGCATTGTCAGCATTCCGTCCATCATTTGTTTGTTGTAACGCTTTTCGCCCTAAGTGGGATGGGTATTCCCAGACGTGGGACCCATGCTCACTACGCCACTGGAGTCAAGCTATCCTGGCTGATGACGGCTGATAGCCAGAAACCGGTCCTAGGATGCTTGATTCCGGTCCAGGGAAGACATGGCTTGGCAGTTCGGGCTGGACTGTTCCCATGAGGCACAGGGTCAAGACTGATTTGCATATGGCCATGTCTAAACTGGGGTGGTGTAGTGGGCAAAACAACGATGGATTTAACCCAGATCTCTTGACTGGGGGAGAATGTCTGCATTGTCAGCATTCCGTCCATCATTTGTTTGTTTTGTTGTAACGCTTTTCGCCCTAAGTGGGATGGGTATTCCCAGACGTGGGACCCGTGCTCACTACGCCACTGGAGTCAAGCTATCCTGGCTGATGACGGCTGATAGCCAGAAACCGGTCCTAGGATGCTTGATTCCGGTCCAGGGAAGACATGGCTTGGCAGTTCGGGCTGGACTGTTCCCATGAGGCACAGGGTCAAGACTGATTTGCATATGCCCATGTCTAAACTGGGGTGGTGTAGTGGGCAAAAGAACGATGGATTTAACCCAGATCTCTTGACTGGGGGAGAATGTCTGCATTGTCAGCATTCCGTCCATCATTTGTTTGTTGTAACGCTTTTCGCCCTAAGTGGGATGGGTATTCCCAGACGTGGGACCCGTGCTCACTACGCCACTGGAGTCAAGCTATCCTGGCTGATGACGGCTGATAGCCAGAAACCGGTCCTAGGATGCTTGATTCCGGTCCAGGGAAGACATGGCTTGGCAGTTCGGGCTGGACTGTTCCCATGAGGCACACGGTCAAGAATGATTTGCATATGGCCATGTCTAAACTGGGGTGGTGTAGTGGGCAAAAGAACGATGGATTTAACCCAGATCTCTTGACTGGGGGAGAATGTCTGCATTGTCAGCATTCCGTCCATCATTTGTTTGTTGTAACGCTTTTCGCCCTAAGTGGGATGGGTATTCCCAGACGTGGGACCCGTGCTCACTACGCCACTGGAGTCAAGCTATCCTGGCTTTTGACGGCTGATAGCCAGAAACCGGTCCTAGGATGCTTGATTCCGGTCCAGGGAAGACATGGTTTGGCAGTTCGGGCTGGACTGTTCCCATGAGGCACAGGGTCAAGACTGATTTGCATATGGCCATGTCTAAACTGGGGTGGTGTAGTGGGCAAAAGAACGATGGATTTAACCCAGATCTCTTGACTGGGGGAGAATGTCTGCATTGTCAGCATTCCGTCCATCATTTGTTTGTTGTAACGCTTTTCGCCCTAAGTGGGATGGGTATTCCCAGACGTGGGACCCGTGCTCACTACGCCACTGGAGTCAAGCTATCCTGGCTGATGACGGCTGATAGCCAGAAACCGGTCCTAGGATGCTTGATTCCGGTCCAGGGAAGACATGGCTTGGCAGTTCGGGCTGGACTGTTCCCATGAGGCACAGGGTCAAAACTGATTTGCATATGGCCATGTCTAATCTGGGGTGGTGTAGTGGGCAAAAGAACGATGGATTTAACCCAGATCTCTTGACTGGGGGAGAATGTCTGCATTGTCAGCATTCCGTCCATCATTTGTTTGTTGTAACGCTTTTCGCCCTAAGTGGGATGGGTATTCCCAGACGTGGGACCCGTGCTCACTACGCCACTGGAGTCAAGCTATCCTGGCTGATGACGGCTGATAGCCAGAAACCGGTCCTAGGATGCTTGATTCCGGTCCAGGGAAGACATGGCTTGGCAGTTCGGGCTGGACTGTTCCCATGAGGCACACGGTCAAGAATGATTTGCATATGGCCATGTCTAAACTGGGGTGGTGTAGTGGGCAAAAGAACGATGGATTTAACCCAGATCTCTTGACTGGGGGAGAATGTCTGCATTGTCAGCATTCCGTCCAACATTTGTTTGTTGTAACGCTTTTCGCCCTAAGTGGGATGGGTATTCCCAGACGTGGGACCCGTGCTCACTACGCCACTGGAGTCAAGCTATCCTGGCTTTTGACGGCTGATAGCCAGAAACCGGTCCTAGGATGCTTGATTCCGGTCCAGGGAAGACATGGCTTGGCAGTTCGGGCTGGACTGTTCCCATGAGGCACAGGGTCAAGACTGATTTGCATATGGCCATGTCTAAACTGGGGTGGTGTAGTGGGCAAAAGAACGATGGATTTAACCCAGATCTCTTGACTGGGGGAGAATGTCTGCATTGTCAGCATTCCGTCCATCATTTGTTTGTTGTAACGCTTTTCGCCCTAAGTGGGATGGGTATTCCCAGACGTGGGACCCGTGCTCACTACGCCACTGGAGTCAAGCTATCCTGGCTGATGACGGCTGATAGCCAGAAACCGGTCCTAGGATGCTTGATTCCGGTCCAGGGAAGACATGGCTTGGCAGTTCAGGCTGGACTGTTCCCATGAGGCACAGGGTCAAGACTGATTTGCATATGGCCATGTCTAAACTGGGGTGGTGTAGTGGGCAAAAGAACGATGGATTTAACCCAGATCTCTTGACTGGGGGAGAATGTCTGCATTGTCAGCATTCCGTCCATCATTTGTTTGTTGTAACGCTTTTCGCCCTAAGTGGGATCGGTATTCCCAGACGTGGGACCCGTGCTCACTACGCCACTGGAGTCAAGCTATCCTGGCTGATGACGGCTGATAGCCAGAAACCGGTCCTAGGATGCTTGATTCCGGTCCAGGGAAGACATGGCTTGGCAGTTCGGGCTGGACTGTTCCCATGAGGCACAGGGTCAAGACTGATTTGCATATGGCCATGTCTAAACTGGGGTGGTGTAGTGGGCAAAAGAACGATGGATTTAACCCAGATCTCTTGACTAGGGGAGAATGTCTGCATTGTCAGCATTCCGTCCATCATTTGTTTGTTGTAACGCTTTTCGCCCTAAGTGGGATGGGTATTCCCAGACGTGGGACCCATGCTCACTACGCCACTGGAGTCAAGCTATCCTGGCTGATGACGGCTGATAGCCAGAAACCGGTCCTAGGATGCTTGATTCCGGTCCAGGGAAGACATGGCTTGGCAGTTCGGGCTGGACTGTTCCCATGAGGCACAGGGTCAAGACTGATTTGCATATGGCCATGTCTAAACTGGGGTGGTGTAGTGGGCAAAACAACGATGGATTTAACCCAGATCTCTTGACTGGGGGAGAATGTCTGCATTGTCAGCATTCCGTCCATCATTTGTTTGTTTTGTTGTAACGCTTTTCGCCCTAAGTGGGATGGGTATTCCCAGACGTGGGACCCGTGCTCACTACGCCACTGGAGTCAAGCTATCCTGGCTGATGACGGCTGATAGCCAGAAACCGGTCCTAGGATGCTTGATTCCGGTCCAGGGAAGACATGGCTTGGCAGTTCGGGCTGGACTGTTCCCATGAGGCACAGGGTCAAGACTGATTTGCATATGCCCATGTCTAAACTGGGGTGGTGTAGTGGGCAAAAGAACGATGGATTTAACCCAGATCTCTTGACTGGGGGAGAATGTCTGCATTGTCAGCATTCCGTCCATCATTTGTTTGTTGTAACGCTTTTCGCCCTAAGTGGGATGGGTATTCCCAGACGTGGGACCCGTGCTCACTACACCACTGGAGTCAAGCTATCCTGGCTGATGACGGCTGATAGCCAGAAACCGGTCCTAGGATGCTTGATTCCGGTCCAGGGAAGACATGGCTTGGCAGTTCGGGCTGGACTGTTCCCATGAGGCACACGGTCAAGAATGATTTGCATATGGCCATGTCTAAACTGGGGTGGTGTAGTGGGCAAAAGAACGATGGATTTAACCCAGATCTCTTGACTGGGGGAGAATGTCTGCATTGTCAGCATTCCGTCCATCATTTGTTTGTTGTAACGCTTTTCGCCCTAAGTGGGATGGGTATTCCCAGACGTGGGACCCGTGCTCACTACGCCACTGGAGTCAAGCTATCCTGGCTTTTGACGGCTGATAGCCAGAAACCGGTCCTAGGATGCTTGATTCCGGTCCAGGGAAGACATGGCTTGGCAGTTCGGGCTGGACTGTTCCCATGAGGCACAGGGTCAAGACTGATTTGCATATGGCCATGTCTAAACTGGGGTGGTGTAGTGGGCAAAAGAACGATGGATTTAACCCAGATCTCTTGACTGGGGGAGAATGTCTGCATTGTCAGCATTCCGTCCATCATTTGTTTGTTGTAACGCTTTTCGCCCTAAGTGGGATGGGTATTCCCAGACGTGGGACCCGTGCTCACTACGCCACTGGAGTCAAGCTATCCTGGCTGATGACGGCTGATAGCCAGAAACCGGTCCTAGGATGCTTGATTCCGGTCCAGGGAAGACATGGCTTGGCAGTTCGGGCTGGACTGTTCCCATGAGGCACAGGGTCAAGACTGATTTGCATATGGCCATGTCTAAACTGGGGTGGTGTAGTGGGCAAAAGAACGATGGATTTAACCCAGATCTCTTGACTGGGGGAGAATGTCTGCATTGTCAGCATTCCGTCCATCATTTGTTTGTTGTAACGCTTTTCGCCCTAAGTGGGATGGGTATTCCCAGACGTGGGACCCGTGCTCACTACGCCACTGCAGTCAAGCTATCCTGGCTGATGACGGCTGATAGCCAGAAACCGGTCCTAGGATGCTTGATTCCGGTCCAGGGAAGACATGGCTTGGCAGTTCGGGCTGGACTGTTCCCATGAGGCACAGGGTCAAGACTGATTTGCATATGGCCATGTCTAAACTGGGGTGGTGTAGTGGGCAAAAGACCGATGGATTTAACCCAGATCTCTTGACTGGGGGAGAATGTCTGCATTGTCAGCATTCCGTCCATCATTTGTTTGTTGTAACGCTTTTCGCCCTAAGTGGGATGGGTATTCCCAGACGTGGGACCCGTGCTCACTACGCCACTGGAGTCAAGCTATCCTGGCTGATGACGGCTGATAGCCAGAAACCGGTCCTAGGATGCTTGATTCCGGTCCAGGGAAGACATGGCTTGGCAGTTCGGGCTGGACTGTTCCCATGAGGCACAGGGTCAAAACTGATTTGCATATGGCCATGTCTAATCTGGGGTGGTGTAGTGGGCAAAAGAACGATGGATTTAACCCAGATCTCTTGACTGGGGGAGAATGTCTGCATTGTCAGCATTCCGTCCATCATTTGTTTGATGTAACGCTTTTCGCCCTAAGTGGGATGGGTATTCCCAGACGTGGGACCCGTGCTCACTACGCCACTGGAGTCAAGCTATCCTGGCTGATGACGGCTGATAGCCAGAAACCGGTCCTAGGATGCTTGATTCCGGTCCAGGGAAGACATGGCTTGGCAGTTCGGGCTGGACTGTTCCCATGAGGCACACGGTCAAGAATGATTTGCATATGGCCATGTCTAAACTGGGGTGGTGTAGTGGGCAAAAGAACGATGGATTTAACCCAGATCTCTTGACTGGGGGAGAATGTCTGCATTGTCAGCATTCCGTCCATCATTTGTTTGTTGTAACGCTTTTCGCCCTAAGTGGGATGGGTATTCCCAGACGTGGGACCCGTGCTCACTACGCCACTGGAGTCAAGCTATCCTGGCTTTTGACGGCTGATAGCCAGAAACCGGTCCTAGGATGCTTGATTCCGGTCCAGGGAAGACATGGCTTGGCAGTTCGGGCTGGACTGTTCCCATGAGGCACAGGGTCAAGACTGATTTGCATATGGCCATGTCTAAACTGGGGTGGTGTAGTGGGCAAAAGAACGATGGATTTAACCCAGATCTCTTGACTGGGGGAGAATGTCTGCATTGTCAGCATTCCGTCCATCATTTGTTTGTTGTAACGCTTTTCGCCCTAAGTGGGATGGGTATTCCCAGACGTGGGACCCGTGCTCACTACGCCACTGGAGTCAAGCTATCCTGGCTGATGACGGCTGATAGCCAGAAACCGGTCCTAGGATGCTTGATTCCGGTCCAGGGAAGACATGGCTTGGCAGTTCGGGCTGGACTGTTCCCATGAGGCACAGGGTCAAGACTGATTTGCATATGGCCATGTCTAAACTGGGGTGGTGTAGTGGGCAAAAGAACGATGGATTTAACCCAGATCTCTTGACTGGGGGAGAATGTCTGCATTGTCAGCATTCCGTCCATCATTTGTTTGTTGTAACGCTTTTCGCCCTAAGTGCGATGGGTATTCCCAGACGTGGGACCCGTGCTCACTACGCCACTGCAGTCAAGCTATCCTGGCTGATGACGGCTGATAGCCAGAAACCGGTCCTAGGATGCTTGATTCCGGTCCAGGGAAGACATGGCTTGGCAGTTCGGGCTGGACTGTTCCCATGAGGCACAGGGTCAAGACTGATTTGCATATGGCCATGTCTAAACTGGGGTGGTGTAGTGGGCAAAAGACCGATGGATTTAACCCAGATCTCTTGACTGGGGGAGAATGTCTGCATTGTCAGCATTCCGTCCATCATTTGTTTGTTGTAACGCTTTTCGCCCTAAGTGGGATGGGTATTCCCAGACGTGGGACCCGTGCTCACTACGCCACTGGAGTCAAGCTATCCTGGCTGATGACGGCTGATAGCCAGAAACCGGTCCTAGGATGCTTGATTCCGGTCCAGGGAAGACATGGCTTGGCAGTTCGGGCTGGACTGTTCCCATGAGGCACAGGGTCAAAACTGATTTGCATATGGCCATGTCTAATCTGGGGTGGTGTAGTGGGCAAAAGAACGATGGATTTAACCCAGATCTCTTGACTGGGGGAGAATGTATGCATTGTCAGCATTCCGTCCATCATTTGTTTTTTGTAACGCTTTTCGCCCTAAGTGGGATGGGTATTCCCAGACGTGGGACCCGTGCTCACTACGCCACTGGAGTCAAGCTATCCTGGCTGATGACGGCTGATAGCCAGAAACCGGTCCTAGGATGCTTGATTCCGGTCCAGGGAAGACATGGCTTGGCAGTTCGGGCTGGACTGTTCCCATGAGGCACAGGGTCAAGACTGATTTGCATATGGCCATGTCTAAACTGGGGTGGTGTAGTGGGCAAAAGAACGATGGATTTAACCCAGATCTCTTGACTGGGGGAGAATGTCTGCATTGTCAGCATTCCGTCCATCATTTGTTTGTTGTAACAAATTTTAAGAGGAAGCACCCTGCTTGTTGAGTGAAGTCGGTTGTAAGTGATTTGAAAAGTGGCGAAAAAATTGAACTCTCCATCATTAATTGCTGATAAATTTTTAAATGGAAAGCACAAAAATACAAATATAATTCAGGGGTTGCTATGCCTCCATATTCTTTTTACTTTCTGAGTTTTTTTAGAGCTATCCTTGGATTTTTGATTCCCCACATGAAGCTTGAAAAGAGCCCCTGCACCTTCTTGAACCAGATTTTTGGGAAATCTAAGTGGATGGTATTAAACAAAAACATGTATTTTGGCAGAATTTACATTTTTAATAGATTGGAATTGCCCAGAAAAGAGAGTGAAAGTGCCCCCCATGATTGTAATTGTGAGCAAACTTTCTTTGTTTCTTTTTCAAAATTAACCTGGGCTATTTTGTCAACATTTTGGACTATCTGGATTTCAAGATATCTAATTTCCTTTTTTGTGTAAATACTCCTAAAATTAGTGTTCCATTTAATTAATTATGTTTTTTGTTGATTAATGAGGTATCCAGAAACCTTTCCAAAGCTCTCTATCTCTGACCATATCTCTGGAAACGATCTTTCCAAGTTGTCAGTATAAATTATGAGGTCATCCGCATACAGACCAATTTTTTTCTCCCAACCATTGCATTTGAAGGGGATAATATTCTGGCAGGCTCTTAATTTACATGCAAGGGGTTCAATATAAAAATTAAAAAGTAAAGGGGACAACCTTGTCTGGTTCCTCTTCCTATTTGTATTGATCTAGTTAATTTCCCATTAATGAGGATTTTTTCCGAAGGATTTTTTTTTTTTTTTTTTGATAAGCAAATTTTTATTTATTTCTAGAAAGCAAAGTCAAGGATGACGTACAATAAATCGTTGAACTTGCCATCAAGAAAACCAGTCAGGAAAGCATTGACAAGCCATTGCAAGGCCCACCCCTCCACCCCCGTCCCCCGCCCCCCGCATTCCCACCCCATTAAAACAGACCCCCAAGCCATTTCCCCCATACTTTACGGAATTTTTTGGGGCAGCCCCGAGCAGCATACAGTGACCGCTCCTGAGCGGCACACCAGTCCACACCTCTTCTCCAGGTAGCACCCCTGGGCGGGGCCGGCTGTTTCCACACAGCCGCGATATCCCTTTTGGCCACCATAGGGCAGTGGTTAGAAAATATTTGTCATTACGGGACCCGTCTAGCCCGTCCGTTATGCCCAGCAGAGCCATTCTAGGGTCATGGGGGACCTCCCATCCCAGGACCTCAGTTAACTCAGTTTCAATCGTGGCCCAATAGCTCTCCAAACAGGAACAAGACCACACCATGTGGAAGAAGTCTGCCGGATCTACCCCACAGCGAGCACATGAGGCGTCCAAGCGGAGGCCGGCACGGTATAAGCGGTCCGGGGTCAGGTAAGCGGCGTGGAGGTAGTAAAACTGGATGAGCTGCAGCCTAGCGGAAATGGTAAGTGATCTGGGTGCCATAAGGGCGTCCCTCCAGTCAGCATCATCCAGGGGACCCACCCAGGTCTCCCATCGTTGCTTCAGATCGCTCCAATCCACCGGGGTATTGTTGATCAGAGATTTATAGATGCTGGATATACCCCCCTTCCCCAGACACCCCAACATCACCTGAGCCTCTGGTGGGCTATGGGCCGGCAACCTGTTATCCAGAGGGACTTGGACCTGGACCGCATGACGCAGCTGAAGGTACTTATAAAATTGCGAAGAGTGCAAAGAGAAGCGGGTCTGAAGCTCCTGGAAGGAACACATGTGGCCCCCCCGCCATCATCTCCCAAGTTGGAAATCCCGAGAAGGTCCCACCGTCGAAATCCCTCAAGCCCCGCCACCTCCCGCAGCCAAGTCCCGTGCCAAAGTGGTGTGAGCAACGTCGTCTTTCCCGACCAGCGGGTATGCCGCAGGGCGGCACGCCACACCATAAAGGGGGCCCGCACCACATCCGGAAGCGACCAGGAAACCGTCGCCCCATAGAGCATGTTTTGGATAGAGGAGAACCCGGTAAGCTGCACCTCGAGTCTGTAGGCTGGATCCTCCCACCCGGCCGAGAACCAGTCGTGGATCACCAGCAGCTGGGTGGCCAAATAATACAGGTAGAGATTGGTCATGCTCAGGCCTCCGTCGTACGAGGGGACCCGGCAGCGATCTAAGGCCAACCGGGGCCTGCCGCTGCCCCAAAGAAATTTGGTAGCCATCTTATCCAGTTCCCGGAACCACGGGCGTGGGAAGGGGCACAGAGTGTTTTGTAACATGTATAAGAACTTGGGGAGGATCATCATCTTATAGAGGGCGACCCTCCCCAACGGGTTCAACGGGAGCGACTGCCATCGAATCATGTCTGATCTGGTCTTGTTGACCACAGGGGCCACATTGAGGGCCCAACAGAGTTCCGGAAGGAGGGTGACCCAGATCCCCAGGTATTTAAATGAGAGCCGCCGGAGGGGGATGTCAGATTGCCAGTCGAAACACTCCCTCGACGGGTGCAGCGGGACCAGCACGGATTTCTTGGGGTTCAGATGAAGACCCGACGCGTGACCAAACCGACGGAGAACCCGGCGGACCCGGGGCCCCGAGATCGCCGGATGAGAAAGATAGAGAAGGACATCGTCGGCGTAGAGGGCAATTTTGTCAGGGATCATACTGGGCCACTCCCACCCATGGATAGCCGGATCCGACCGGATCAGCACCGCCAGTGGCTCCATGGCCAGAGCGAAGAGGGGGGAGTGAGAGCGGGCAGCCCTGTCGCGTCCCCCGACCAATGGGACACGGGCGGGATAGAGCCCCATTGACCAACACACGGGCACGTGGGCTCGCATACAGGACACCGACCATCGTGCGGAACCGGGGACCGAAGCCCATTCGCTCCAAGATATCACCCAAGTAGGCCCACCCCACCAAATCAAAGGCTTTTTCAAAGGGCCAGATAGGGTGAAAGGCGCCCTTGATGTGCCAGGGCGAGGTGCAAGCGCCGCAGGCAGTGTCTAGTCCCCCGGTCGGGCATAAATCCACATTGGTCCGGGTGGACCAGGGAGGTAAGAGACGGGCGTAACCGCTGCGCAAGAATCGTGGCATAGATCTTGAGTTCAGTATTAATAAGGGATATCGGCCGGTAGTCGGAGCACGACTGGGACGGGGGCTGCGTCTTGGGAAGGACAACTTTGGTAGCTGTGTCCATTTCAGGCAGCAACGATCCCCTCTCCACCACTTCTGCAAACAGGTCCCGAAGCCTCGGGGCCAGGGTCTCACGATAGTGAGCATAGTATTCCTGCGGGAATCCATCTGGTCCCGGGGTCTTCCCGGGCGCCAGGCGGCTAATCGCCTCCTCAATTTCTTGCAGCGTAATGGGCAATTCGAGGGACTCACAACTCTCCTGTCCCAGCCGCCCGAGCACCGTCCCGTCTGCCCCCAGCAACTCCGCAAGGGAGATCTCGGACGCCCGGGGTCGGTATAACTGGGAGTAGTAGTAAGCAAAAGTTTGGGCCATTGCCACGGATACCGTGTGGGTCCCGCCTGCGGGATCTTTAATGGCAGGAATGATCCTGCCCGCCCGGGGGTAGGTGGCCAGCTGGTGGAGGAGTGTACCATTCTTATCTCCCCATCCATAGACCCGGGCCACTGAGGAGCGCCACAGAGTCTTCACTGCCTCCAGAGAGTGTAGGCGGATCTCTTCCCGTAGAAAGGCCAGGCGGCGCGCCCGTGTGGCATCCTCCAACGCCCCCTGGTTGCGCTCGAGCTCCAAGGCTTGAGCTTCGCAATCCGCGAGCCGTTGGGTTTGTGCACGTCTCTGTTGTTGCACATGCCCCTTAGCAGCTCCCCTAATGGTCGCCTTGCCTGCCTCCCAAAGGATGGCAGAGGAGGAGACGGAGCCCGCATTGTGAGAATAGTACTCAGTGATCTCGCCACCGACCACTTTCCGAAAGGCTTTGTCGTGAAGGAACCAAGCGTTCAGACGCCACATCGGGCGGGCAGAAAGGGGAGGCGGGCCAAGAGCAAGTAGCACCGGCGAGTGGTCCGATAGGCCTCTCAGGAGGATGCGAGCATCCTGTACCCCCGCGCATTCGGTGGACGGAACGAAAATTAGATCGATCCGGGCATGGGAGTGGTGTGCCGCCGACGTGTGGGTATATTGACGGGTCTGTGGGTGCCAAACCCTCCAGACATCACACAGGCCTTGAGATTCCGCCCAGTTCGACAGCTGCTTCGTGCAAGCGATGCGGGCGACGGAGACCGGTCCCGTCGAGTCCAGATGGTGCACGTAAACAGCATTGAAGTCTCCTCCTAGGACGAGTGAGCCCGCCGGGAGCGTCGGTAGGAGGCCCGCGGTGTAAGAGAGGGCCGACGGTAAGAGGGTTGGTGCCGCATAAAGAGACAGCAAGGTGAGGGGTCGCCCCTCAAGAGTACCACAAACTGCCACCACCATGCCCTGGGGGTCCAAGTGCACCTGGCTCAAGACAAAGGGAAAGGACCTGCGGAGCAAGATAGCCACCCCCCGGGATCCCCTCGCAAAACCGGAGTGCCACACCCTATCATAGCCATAACGGGTCGAGAAAGGGACATTTATTGCCGAGAAGATGGGTCTCCTGGAGAAGGAGCACATCAATCTCCGCACGTTGTGCATATTTAAGGACCGCCATGCGTTTAAAGTGATCTAACAGGCCATTAACATTCCAGGACAGTACGCGCATGGCGGCCTTAGGAACGAGCGGATCAGCCATGGTCGTGGACAGGAGAAGGGGTCAATGGAGGCGCAGCTGGGCGAGCCCCCGGAGAGGAGGGACAGCGGGACATCGAGCAGGAGAGCAGGTCAAAGATCACATGATGCCTTGAAACAACAACAAAGAGGGAGTCACCCCCCACCCACAAAACCCTCCCCAGGAGGAAGAAACAGCCTCAATCCAACCCCAAACCCCCACCCCCCACCCTATACTTCGAAAACAGAAGCATCTGTCGCCCTAACGAATTGGAACAACCACCAAGCTAAAACGCTCGGGCTTGAGCACTAGTGGACCCCTGAGACAGCAGAAAACAATTTCCGAAGGATTTTTATATATGGCTTAATTGCTGTCAGACAGGTTTCGCCTAGATTAAAACGCTGGATTATTTCAAACAGGAAAGACCAATTGACCCGATCAAAAGCTTTGGCAGCGTCGAATGTCATTACTGCCAAAAGGATCTGATAAGTCTGAGCCATATCTATTGCCCCAATTAGATTGTGTGTCAATTCACTAAGCTGCCTTCCCTTCATTAACCCTTTCGGGTCTGGGTGTATTAGAGGGCCTATAACTTTATCTAAACGTTTAGTGATAATCTGGGTGTATATTTTATGATCGCAGTTCAAAAGAGAGATAGGCCTATAGGACTCACAGAGTCTTGGATTTTTATTTGGTTTCAACAAAATTGTTATGGTTGCCTCTTCCCATGAAACGGGGGGACTATTACCTTCTATAAAGAATGAATTAAAGAATTGAAAAAGAATAGGTGTAAGTTCTTCTTTTGAAATAATGTAAATCTCATTAGGGATGGAGTCATGGCCAGCAGCTTTCCCCTTCTTTAGGGAACTGATAGTTTGAATAATTTCTTCAATAGATATGAGGCGATTTAATTGCTCTTTTTCAGTTGAAGCGAGGGAAGAGCTAGCTCTGAGAGGAATTCTTCCATATAGTTTCCATCCAGTATCGTCTCATCCGTATATAATTTTTTGAAAAATTGAACAAAGGCCTCCTCTATTTCAGAGTCATCCGTGATTGTATTACCGGTATCTAAACATCGGAGGTGCTTTATCCAATTTCTTGTCTGATCGACTTTTGTTTTCCACACGAGGAGCTTACCACACCCCTCCCCGTATTCATGATGAGCTAGCTTACTAGCATCCCACTTTTTTTTAACTATAATTTCTAGGAAATCGGGAAGCTTATGTTTTGCAGTTGTTAGCTCTCTTAAAATACTTGGGTCCCCCTGATTTTTCTCTAAGTTTTCTTGGAGTTTATATATCTCAGCCTCTAGATTTTTGGTCTCATCTTGCACCTTCTTAGACTGAGAAATGGATATGGCTGCTAAAGAGCCTCTCAAATAAGCCTTATATGTACCCCATACAATTTGAGATGGAGCTGAGTTAAGGTTAAAATCAAAAAACTCTTTGTTTCTACTTTTAGCTTTTCAATTACTGTATTTTCTAATAATAATGCTCGATTGATTGTCCATCTTCGGGAGGGGAGGACCATATCCATGACTATTTCTAGGATAATTGCAGAATGATCTGACATATGCTCCGGGACATGGCTAACTGAAATAGTGTTTATCAATTATTGATAAATATTAATTATAGAACAAAAAATATATTTTGTGTTCTTTTAACTTTATATCACTTTACTTTTTGAGCAACTATTCAATGCTTTTTACCCTATAGTTTATTTTATGTTGAGTACTCCAAGAATCAATAATTTATAACACCCTAATTTTTTTAGACCTGGGTTGACAACCCAACTGTCCACAAGAGATGCTACCAGTCCTTCAATAAATCTCATGGTTTTGGCTATTTGGTGTTTCACTCCTCCTTCCAGGAAGTGCTTCAATTGAAATGCATGGGTAGCACTTTTTCATATAAAATATAAACTCAATTATCGCACTGTTTGTCATGTTCAATTATTTATCTCCTCTATGCTTTATATCCTTCATTTTTGTGTATGCAGTACAAACAAGCAGCACATGTTGGGCCTTTAAAGCCAGTTCTATTGTTTTTTTCAATGTTTTTTAATATAGCGTCTATAACAAGCATACTGTTGTCCATATCAGACATCAGGGGCTCAAGATTGTCTAATCCTCTCAATTCTCAATATGTCTTTAAAATTTACACTAGCTCAAACTCTAGCAGTCTTACAAAGTCATTCAAATAACAGGTGCATTTTGGGAGATTAACATTGGTCAATTAGATGTCAACAAAAATGGATGCCGGTACTGACAAAATAACACTTCAAACAAGCATTGGCAAACCCAATATGTCTCACCTTTAGGCCTATTGTCTTTGCCCTGAAAACATGCAGCATGGCTAAAGAAATGTAAAAAAAAAAGACTGCGACATGGCCGAAAAAGAAAACAAAAGTGTCTGCATCATTTTGTACACACAGCACAATGGTCCAAACAGAAACAGTGGAGAAAATATACAACACATTTTCACATAACACATAGAATTACTCTTAGTATGTTGCTTCTGTAAGAGATCAAAACTGGAGAATGAGAGGAGAGAGAGACAAGTACAACAATGGAGCCAAAAAAATGTAAACAATTCAAAATAGTGCTGAAAAAAGTGCTCATGGAAAAAAGACAGGTGAATGATATTTATTGAGTAAAAATTAAAATGCAGTGGGCCAGTTTGCAGTGCACGCAGGCAACTGCATGTAGTATGTCTATAGTAATGGCCAATAACCTATTGAATATCCATGGAATAGAGGTGAGTGCTCGAATCAATCAACTCCCTCTTTGATGACAATTGCATATTTATTTCCTTCCTTGGTTCCTTGGAATAAACTGCTCACTTTGAGATGCACCTGCAACCCATGGCCCAGAAAAATCTGCTTTAGGAAAACTTCAGTTTATAGACTGACAGAATGTGGCAGAAAGGGTACAAGGATTTTAGTGCTCCTTACTAAGTAATATTTTGTCACTGGAGAGGTTCATGTCCCATAGTAAAATGCTTTTTTACCAACCTATTGCTTTAATTTGGCACCACTATTCATGGGTTCCAAGGTTTCAGCCTTACCAAGCCATTGTCCCTGAATGGAGGAAGGAATATATTTATCAAATTGAAATCAAACCCTGGGTTCAACAAACTAATGAAACATCTACTACCACAACTGGAAAATAACATATCTTACTCTTCACAAATAGCATTGAAGTAACCAGTCTTTGCAATCCCAGGAATTGACAATATGCTCTCTTGGAACATTTCAACACTATCCAAATTAATAGGCAAAGATCTCATCCTATTTATTGTAAGCAGTACAAATATAGGCAAGGCACCATCCAAACAAGGATGTGGTCTTGCTTAAAAATAAGGAAACTGAAATTGGTGATCACAGTGGCAAACAAAAAGTATGATATGAAATCTGACAACTCTGAGAGAACAGCAAGATATCTGTCAGTAACACATATCTAGGACCAAAGTTATAGAAAACGGTTGCAGAACACCAGTAGCTATACACAAATGAGAATAAGAGGTATGTTGCATGTATGTGATCAATGGGACTGGAATCACATAATGTTGGCTCAATCCTTCTAATGTTTGGATAGGCCACATATATATGTATTTACACTTGGCCTTATGTACTCGTCTGACACAATAACACTAAAGAGATATGGTGCACTGAAGGTATAGAAGTGCATCTATTGTGTGTTTTGATACATATGTGTGTGCATATTAATATTTCCAGAAACATCTGGTCTGCTGATATTAATCTTCTATAGGTTTAGATTGTAAGGTGGTGCGCTTAAATGCATTAAATGCAGTTCATTTGCCAGGGATTAGTGATAATGATTTGTTTGTGTGTTAATGCTTTCCTTATAAATTGTGACTAGCTGTTGTTTTTGCTTATTAAAATGTATTATTTGTTATGCCACGTATAAGAGTACCACACAATATAACTTGATTCAATATTTAAGATTTAATTTATTGGATTATATGAAGGTTGTAGAAAAAATATGTTTAAAAGAGAAATGTTAAGTTAGTGTGATTGTGGGCTTTAAGCTGACAGTTGAGATATTTAATACTAAGGTGGGAGTTGTTTTTCTGCATGTTTTCCCCTCTGCAGGTGCAGACCAAAGGCATTCATTTTTTAGTGAAAAGCACATTGTATTTCAGAGACAGAGAGGTGAAGAAGAGCTGCCAAGGTCAAATGATTTTAATAAAGAAAAAAGGGAGTATTACCAGTTGGTATATCAGACTAAGGTAGGAACCAAGGACACTTTGGAAGTCGAGACTAAGAGATGGGAGTAGTGTTCAAGGCACCAAGTTCTTTCTGGGAACAGGAAAACATATTATGATGTGTATGAGGTCATGTATTCTCAAATTTTCTGTGTGCATTTTAGGTAGTGAACCCACCTTGGGTTTAGTCAGATTCCCTTTAAACTTGGAGAGTTACTTCACTCTCTTGACATTTCTGATTGTGTGTGTGGCTTCATGTTTTGCATGATTCATTACTTATAGAACGTTTCAGAGGTTATTATGCTGACCCCTTATCTGTTATTTTGCCACAGCAGGGTTTCCCATATCCTTAGGTCAGTATTGGGTTTAATAGATGCTGCTAATCTTTTCTATGTGTGGGGAGAAGGATCAAAACCACTCGAAGAGTCATCACATTCTTTCCTTATTTTCTGTATTGCAGCTACTGAGATACTTATATTTTCTTTGCTGTTGAGGACCAATATTATAACCGCTGTGGTCTCCCTTTGGCTAATCTATACTTGTATACTATGTTTTTTAGATTGATTTATATTAGTCCGGTTTTTAGCTCGTAGTAAACCTTTTGGGGCTTATTTACAAGCCCATTAAGCTGCTGGTGTGTCACTTTAAATATGGAAAAAAGAGGCGTACCGACAGCGCTGGGCGCTTGGAAATAAGCCTCTTTTACGGCAAGTTACTGACTCAGCCTTTCATTATGTGATCCTAATGATCACACTGTACTTTAAGATTTAAATTGCCCACAGCATTTATAGGACCACCAAGAGAAAGAATTCAAGAAGTTCTGCAAACTGCAAAAAAATAGAGGCACACACACTTCCTCCAGTATCTCAAAACAGCACTGCAAGGACCTATTGACATGTTTTAGCCTCAAAACAGCAAGCATCTGCAAGACAATAGCAAACACTTCTGACCAGTCCTTTCACCACAAAGTGCCCATTCACTCCAATTCCTTCTATTACTGACTTCAGTACTCTGGATATGAGAGGCAGATGGTGATGGTAGAAAACAAGATCAAAGTTTCCAACTTGACAGAATAGTCCTGCTCAGAAGAATGGCTCAATACATTATACACTTCCAAAGCCAGTGTCTATTCCCTGTGATCTCTAAAGTAAGGCACTCAGCACCTTCCTACCCTAGCTCGTCAAAACATACAGCTCTGGAAGCTAATCCATGAATCTGCTTCATGTGCTAAGTATCATTGTCCAGGGGGTAGATTGGTCTCGCTTCACAACTCCTAATCCTGAATACCCTTAATAGAGGGATACAACTTGGTTTATCCCTTTCAAAGAAATAGGGGGAAGACAAGGTTTTTGGAGACTTGGAGTGTAGAACTGCTTTGCCACAATCTGAGGACTTCAACACCAAGCACTCCACACCACATACCACCCTCTGCCTTTTTCCCAATTCCAGCATCATTCCTACATGCAAAATCGGAACCACAAAATCCAGGATTCTGAATTATTCAAGTTGCCATGCTACCTACACCAAATATCCAAAATATGTCAAGCATTAAATATATTTTGCATCTCCACCACCATCCAACATGCCGGCCCACAGGATATCCAGGGAACTTAAAGGACTTTATCCTCTTAATTCCAATGAAAGACTCATTTATGTAACAAACTCCTCTGTCTTCCTTTGTTCAAATCCTGTGTTTTACATTCAACATTGGAAAGTATTCAAAAAGAATAGAAACACTGTATATAAAGTGTCATTAGTTCCATGACCCGTGTTATTTTCTAACATGTTTTCTCCCATTCCCATTATCCATTATTTATTTTAAACACATTCTTTTTGTGATTGTCTGGGTCAACAAATTCAAGGTAAACTGAAGGCAGCCAAATTCCAGACTGCTGAAAATTCTAGACATTTAGGTGCCAGATTTACTAACATTTGATGCAATGCAGTATGACAACTTGCTACGCTGAGTCAAATGGAGAGAGCGGGAATGTGCCATATTTACCGGTGCACTACTGCGCTCTCACTGCACTGGCACACTGAGTGGCGCCTAGCGCTGATGCAGACACCCTTGAGTGCTGAACGCAAAGTGGCACGAGGCAGCGCTGCATTGCATTACTCTAAATTTCCTATGCCGTGTAGAACCATGCAAAGCGGATTTGCGTAGCTTAGGAAATATCACTTAAGCTGTTGCGTTGCTTTACGTCACTTTCCGTGATGCAAGGGCTTAGTAAATCTGGCCGTTATGTTTTGTGTTTATGTTTCTAGCTAAACTTGTGATTGTGGCAAAGTTATATACACTGTTGCCAGAAGCGTGATGTGCACTTTATGAACTTTAACACTATGTATGCATTACTATTTATATAACACAAACCTGGTTGCAAGGCAACAAAGTGCTCTACAACAGAAAGATTTTACAGTAGACAGTGGGGGTACAGCAAACATTGATAAGATGGAACAAGCTTTACATAATTAACTATATAGAAACAGGGAAGTGGAGAAAGGGGGCTTTACTAGTCAAGAGGGACATATATCTTCAGCTTCTAACTGCTGAACAAGATGTAATTGGAAGAAATGGGACTTCAGCTCCTCTCACATCTGGAGAAATAATGGAGTCTACATGATATAGACCAAGACGGCGGTTTAGATCCTCAATTTGTAGCATATGATGGTCTGATATTCAATTTTTTCCTTTCTACATTTCAGGTTTCAAGTCTGGTGATGATTCTGCTGGTGGAGTTGTAAGATCCACCAGATATAGCATCCTTGGCTGCCAAGTACAACTGTGCAGATAATGCAGCATTTTGAATGCAATGCAGGCAGGTAGGCAGGGAAATCCAAAGCACTTCTGCGAATCTGTCATGTTTCTGCATACCTTTGAACAGGTGAACCACAGCACAGAAGGTGCCCTTGAGGAGGGTCAGGTATGGCATTGACCAGAAGAGATTTTACTCCCATCAAGATAGGCCAGGACAATTTGGGGTAATTAGATCTAAAGTCTGCCTCCAGTAGAAGTAACTTCACTATATGATTGTTCACCAGCAGGACTACAAGTAGCTCGATATGCAGGTTCAGTATTGCTGTCAAGACGATACACCCTAGTGGAATGCCACAGATTAACCATGGAGAGGTGTTTAAACCTAAATGTATTCATCTGAATGAGGTTGGCTCTGTTATTCAGGGAGGATGGTGCTACAAACTCATTCTAGTGAAGATGACGCTGGGCACAGCTTGGTTGTCAACGTGACAGTTTCTGCTGAGAGGTCTTGCAAGGCAAGGAGATTGGAGCACTGAAATGGACTTTTCACTATTTGAATAGCAGCTGTATCTGTGCTGCATTGTGAACTGACCCCAAACTCTTTATCTTCTCATGTATGCAAGAAGTACTAATACTGTAAAAAACACAATGCAAAAAACCCAAGTTGGATTTAGGGACATGGTGCAACATGACATGATTAATTTGAAGACCTCCTGATTAATTTGAAGACCACATCACATAACAGGAATATGTAAAAAGGCAGAATGGCCTCAGAAATGCTATGTACAAAATTGGAGCATGCAAAGTGAGCCTAGAGACATGAGGCAAAGACATAGGTCGGTAATACAACACAGCTCGATTCTGGGAATGCATAACATTCATATTTGTCTTTGGGATAAAATGCAGCTAAGTACCTCAGAGGAGAACTTAGTAAAACTCCCTCTTTTTACTAGACAAACTCTTGAAAATTAGAAAACTTGGAGTGACTGGAATTCACAACATTGAACAATTAGCTCAATGCATTTGGTTGACTATGGCACAGTTAGGCGGAAATAGGCATTCTGGGAGATCTCGAGGCACAGTAGTCACGCAAAATCTGCGCAAAAAGGGAAAACAGCCAGAGACCAAAGCTGGCAAACCAACGACTCACTAACACCTACAAATACTCAGTGTAGAAGCCCAGGTAAAGGCCACAGACTCCTATTACCTAACACGAAATCAAGCCCAATGCAACCAAAAAAACCGTCAAAGTTTAAATACCTAAAAGTTGCCGAGACTGTTATGTACTCTAGCAACGGAAATATCACTGGACTCCCTCAGCCGCTTAGCTCCATCGTGCTAAACCCAAGCTGTAATGAAGCCTGCGTGGAGAACATGCAAAGTGAGAATGAATGTTTGTCCGGCTCGAGATGGCCGGCCAACATTCATGGGCACCAACAGAGTGCCCACCACTCCTCCCCTTGCTCCTCTGTCAGCAGAGCAGCTCCACCCCGCCTGCAAAGCTGCCGCAGCAGGAACAAATAAAATGATAGTAACATTGATTTACTATCATTTTATTTTTCCTGTATTTATACTGCTAAAAACCAGTGGGGCGACGCTCCTCCGCCCTAGCGGAGGAGCCACCCCTGAATGATACCATCACCCTAACAGGGGGAGGTGATTAACAACCAACTGCCTCAAGAACAGCCTTCATGGCTAAAACCAAGAGAGATTAGGCACAAGCAACTGGTGCTAGCACACAATGCCCTATATGGGGAAACTCCCCTGATAGGGCCATGCCACGAGGCTGCTAAAACAACGTCACTACTCATCATCATCATAAAAGGAGCCCCACACATGACAGGGATAAAGGACACCAGCACCGAGGGTGTACCCAACATGTCTGGGCCAAAGGAAATAATTAGAGGAGAAAAGGGCACAATGAAAAATTCCAAACAGCAAATCAGCAGCCAGATTACCCTCTCTTCAGACAACGTATTCGGGAACCACTCACAAAGTCAGCCTCAGAAGAACCAGCTCTTCCTATCTCAGAGCCTGTATAGGACAAGGACACTTAAAAAGACAGTGAGAGATCCAAAGTCGTAGAAATGCAGGGCAACAAGGTGACCCAAAACAACCTTTAAGAGGTCGAAGCAACAATACAAAGCAAAGTCAAGCACCCATATGCACTGTTTCTGCTGGTATAAGACAAATAAGTAATGGAATCCACCCAACATCACAACTTCAAGTTCAGTGATATAAGGGGCACAATGAAAGCCCCTCAAATGGTAATTTCTGACCGATTGATTGGAAGTATTTCCAATAAAATGGTGAATGAATTAGAATATGGATCAGCAAGGCCCCTCAAGGCAACAAAAACCAAAAAGCAGAAGACTGTCAACCACTCCATCAGCAAGGAAATAGACTGCGTAACAGTGACGCAGTGGAAATTAGCACAAATGAGAACCCAAATGCCACAGTTATATTTGCTTCAGCTAGTCCTAAAGTAAGAAACCTTTCCATATTGACCCCTCAAGGGCAGCCCTAAAAATTATATGATAAAGATTTATCAGGGGCAGAAACAGTACCCGAGGGAATGAGACCTCCCTGGGATATTATAAGGGGTCCTAAAAGCGTGCCTACATTGAGCTCCTGTATCGAGGGAATCGTGGCTCTAAGAACAAACTGGACAGATCACCCTCCAATAAAACCTCTGGATATTAAAGACCAAGTGGGGTTAATCCCAATTGCAAATGTATTCTCAGAGGCCACCAAGATAAACGAAGCATTCAAAGTTGCAATGAGTCGGCAAATCCATAGCCATGGAACTATTGGCCCAGGAAAACCTGAGTCTACTCTATTCAAGAATATGGAAATCAAGCCAAAATACAAAAACCGGTTGTGAGCATGTTATTTTGCCAAGACTGCATCTTAAAAGATCTCTTCAACATCTTAAATAGAGGCAACATCTTGAAGCTCACTCACTTAATACCAGCATTGGGGAATGTAACAACAGAGGTTATTTTTGCAGTTGAGTTTTTAAACCAGAGCATCACAGCGAACATTCCAGATTATTTGGACCTCTGAGGAGTTGCCACAAAACGTTATGCAGGAGACTTTTAAGAATTGGGGTAACTCGATATCTGTTCCTAGGATTTTCGGGTACTCCTACCCACTTGAACAAAATCGCATTGAGGAACCCAGATCAAGCAGGACAACAAGAAGAGTCTACTCGGTATTAAGAGATGCTAGGAGTAAGTCCCCAGGACAGATTTCACATCCTGTTGAAGAGATCATTCCAGCACCCTTTCAACATAATAGTAACAAACCACAATGGGGCTGGCTAGCAGGCTCTTTAAATACTACAAGAAATCTGAGATGACAAAGAGAAAAGAAAATAAATCAGAGTGAAACACCTAAAGAATTTGTTACTATAATATATAAATGAGCTACCTAGTAAATTGGACAAAACACAGACCATGCAGTATTTACACTCCTTTCATATGGTGTTTCTGCAGGAGACCTGAGCATTGGAATCAGTGCAACTGGAGGGCATTTCAAAATTTTACGCCCCAGCAAATGAAGCTCATAAGCATGGGCATCAAAACGGAGGCTTTGTGATCTATTTATTAATGTCGATTCAGATGGAGGGCAAAGAACTTAAGAGCAGATGGCCGGAAGTTCACCATAGTAATAGTGAATGTCTACATTCACCCGAACAGAAAAGTGAGATAGGAACTTTCAAAAGCTCTGACGGAACTGCTGATGAGTCTAAAAGTTGAGCGTGGGAGCATTTATTTTATAGTCTCGGGAGACTTCAATGTGTATCTAGTGGGACCTATACTATCCAATGAGGTTTTGACAGCACAAGAACAAGCCTGGGGCATACAGCATAAAGTAAGCCCAAAAAGGCCAGCTACTAATAGGGAACCTGGAGCATCTGGGACTTAGGGTCCTGAATGGCCGCTTACCACCAGCTATCGTACCTCTCTAAAACTGGAGCCTCCTTGATCGATTACACCTTGTTGGACCCGCCTCTAATGAAACAGGCAATGTCATTCACCCTAGGAGAGACGATCGAAAGTGATCATCGGTCTCAGGAGATAGCTTTATCAATCATCCCATTGAAACATGAGCCGTCAGTTGAGGAAGAGATTGCATCTTACACAATCATTACAAGAGGATTAAATGGACACCCACCTCCTTGTCAAATCTCATCCAACGGGTGAAAGGACTACTCCACACATTGGATGAAAAGCAGGACCCAGTAAGGAGTTGGGAACACTTTACAGTTGAATATGCGAGACTCTATGCAACAACAGGCGCATCTTGTAGTAAAGGTCCTGTAATATGCTATTCCTCATGGCACCTTACGGAAATACCATCATATCAGAGAAATAACAAGGCAAGAAAACTTACTCTGGAGAGTGGAAAGCCCTGAACAATGTCAACCTTTGGCAAGGCCTAAGGAAAGCAAAAAAAGATTTAAGAGAACGGAAGTCAGAGCTATTAAGGGCCAGCAAAACAGCCTTCTGGGACAAATTACTCTGTGACACAAGAAGAAGCAACTCAGCCTACTTTTGGCAGACAGTAAATAGCATCACTAACCCCCTACTAGGAACTCTAGACTCAAATATCTCTGGAAGCCACCTGGGACAGCTTTCTAACCCCTCATTTCAACAGAAGGGACCCAATGGATTTAAACAAAATGGCACAGTCCTCCTTAGGACCACAAGGAACAACGTTGGAACAAGAACCTCACCATACACCTCCTGGACTCTTTGCCAAAAGTGAAAAAGGGCGAGAAGGATCAAACAGGGAAAAAATGAACAATGCCTAAACATAACCTCTAACACATCAATAAGTGAGACCTCGAATCACCAGTCTAGTTTCCAACTCGAAAGAGAAACAGATCTTATTCAAATAACCAGTGCACCAAACATCGGGAGGCAAGTTGCTAAAGGGTGTCCGGAAGGGGCCCTGGGACCAGACGGAATAGGCCCTGCAATTTTCAAGGAAGAACCTACATTTTGGGCTGAGAGCCATTCTTCAAGTCCATTCTGCCTAGTGGCAGGACCCCCGCTTCTTGGAACGACTCAGTGATCTCGCCAATATTTAAAAGGGAAGATAAAAACAAGCCCAACAACTACTGCCTAGTGACGTTAATTGACAACGAAGTTCAGTTCTTTGCAGGAACCGTTCTGGAGGAATTACAGCAGTGGGCTGAGGATCATTATATTATCCCACCAAATCTGACTAATTTTATAAATTGAACAGGGTCTGTAACCAAAATCATGGCCCTATCCCTGCTAAGTGACTTTGTATTGACATATAAACAGCCTGTTCATCTATGTTTTATAGATTATAAATCAGCATTCAACAGGGTGAGCCGCAGCAATTTATGGCAAAAACTAGTGGGTTGGCACATACCAGGCGGCCTTTTAAGGCACTACAAATGCTACACATTGATACTTGATTAGGATCAAACTTGGAAATGGCTCTGATCAGTCCAGGCGCATACCTACAACAGAGGGTCTAAATCAAGGATGTGTGCTGGCCCGATCCTTTTTAATCTGTTTCTTTCGGATCTGCTGCCCTTAATACACAAAGTAAAATACCATGCGCCGAAATTGGGACATCCTATATGTGGATGATTTAAGTTCTGATAAGTAGAACAAAAGTGTAAATGCAGTGGCTCCTTGATGCAATTTTGGAATATTCCAGCAAGAATGGGCTAACTATCAGCATAACAACGACCCGAACCCTAACATTCTAAAGGAAAAATCACAAATGGTGCTTGGGTACAAAAACAGTAGAACAAACAAACACTTACAAATATTTGGGAGTCCTATTCAATTCTAATGGAAGATTTGCAGCTCAAATAGAAGAAATCAAAAGTAAAGGGAAAGCTCTGGGAGCTGGCCTGGGTTTGCTCCACAAGAAAATGAAGGGTTCCTCTTTCTGTTTGATTCTCCAGGTGGCACAAGCCAGAATTCTCCCAACATTAGCTCATGGAAGCGAGGCCCTGAGGGGCTGGGATAGTGTACTGCTAGATGCCACAATTTTATAAAGGTACAAAGCAGTCTTTCATCTTCTGGCATGTGTGTCACCTGCACACATCAGGCTGGAGTTCGGACTGGTCAAACAAACTCCGGGCAGACAGGCGGCCTTCGTGAGTTGCTACCAAAACCTGTGAAGGAGGGCTCTTAAGGTCACTATCTCTGGCTGGAGATTCAGGTGAGGGAAAGATCACCTATGAGAGCCTTCTTACAAAAGTCACTCAGCACCTTGGACCTTTCATCTGCCTGGGCTCAAAATTTGAAACGCAGTGAGTTGAAGAAAACAATAAAATCAAACACTAAAATAAAGACACTACTGAAGGACAAACAGACTTTGGCACGACGGAGCCACGGGTGGCTAACTCTCTGCAACTACAAGAAAATATCCCCCCAAAGTTACCTAGCAACACCTTACTGCATTCACACAAAAGAGTGGTTCTTAAAACTCAAGTTAGGGATAATGCCAGTACTAGCACTGGAAAAGAACGAACCATGGGAACATATGCAGGCTCTCCGAAGGCACCCGAGGATATCATACAAGTGCTGTGCCTCTGCAAGGTTACCTTAGATGATTGTCGGAAACTACCACAAAGGGAGTTCATCAAGAGAGAAATAAGGTCATGCAGAGAGGCTGTGGTAGCTTCTTTTAACTCTGCAGATCTTACACTTCACTGTGCACTGGTAAAAGCTTTTAAGATCGTGGAGAAAAAAGTGCCAGCTAAGGAAGTCAGAGAGAAGCAGAGAGGACTGAAAACTCATTGGGAAGATGGTTTAGAGGCACTAAAGCACTTTGGTAAATTGTTTCCTACTTAGCAGGTCCCTCCAGAGATAAAATATTATGGGACCCTTTATTACAAGAACCAGCCTTTTAAGACAGGACTCATTGTGCTTGTTTTTCTGCATAAGGGTAGATCACAATTTATGAGTGTTGTAATTCTTAAATTGGTAATTTGCTGATTGTTTCTTAAGCTGTTTTTAGGCAAATGAATTTTAATGATCATAAATTAATTTGTTTTGCAGTGGCAAATAATTGTGTTGCAATGGTTTCACTTAACCAAGCAAATAAAATTTAACTTGAAACTTGATGTCAGGTTACTACCACCCAACTGTACCTGAGATATTGTGTTTAATCTTCAGTGAAATGAGTTTTCTGGGGCACAATGATACCACATCTGATGGAGCGAAAATAACTTAAAAGGTTCTTTTTAGGGCATGCTTATTAGGCTATTGACATTCAAACAAATGATTACAAGAGCCTGCATGACACATTATAAGTATGGCATGGCTCACTTTGATTTTTCTGAAACATATTAAAATGAAATAGTGACATGCAGCTAATTGGAGATGATACACAGGGGAATTCGAGGTAAGGGCATGTGAGAAAATAAAAATGATAGAAAAAAGAGAAGGATGAAAGAAAAGTGAATTTAAATTCTCATTATGATAGAAAACGTGTTCTAGTTTAATATATTCACCGCTTGCACTATAGTAAGTGACATCGGTGATCTGTCTATTTACACTTGGACGAAAAGAAGTGAGGGCTCGCCTTTTTCTTTAGTATTCAAGAATAAGTGTTATTTTATTCATCATTGAAACAGAGACCTAATAGTGTATTGAAAACAATAAAAACAAAATGCTTATGAGGATGTAGGAGTCAATCACTTTTTAAACATTTACTGCTATCATACAGTTTTAGGAAGCCGTCTGGCATCTGCGGAACCCAAATGTTTTAGGGCCCGATTCACAAAGGTAAACTAAGACCTGACGTCTAACTTTAGACCTGAAGCTTTCGGGCCTGATTCACAAAAGTAAAGTTAGACGAAAGTCTAACTATAGTCTTGCCTGATTCACAAAGGGCATTTACTATTCGTAAATGCTCTTTGTGAATCCCGAAAGTCGTACTTTATGACTTTCAGTAGTCACAAAGGGCATTTACTATTCGTAAATGCCCTATGCGAATACCGAAAGTCGTAAAGTTAGACTTTCGCCTAACTTTACCTTTGTGAATCAGACCCTATGTTTAGATCTAAAGTCTATCTTTAGACGTGAAGTCTAAGTTTAGACCTGAAACCCAACTTTAGACCAGGACCTCATTTACTACAAAATGACACAGTGCAGAGCTGCATGCCTTTTTTCTGTGCCGAGCTGCGTCATTTTAAAAGCACTGGGATGCGTCATATTAACAACAATACAATGCATCTGTGTGCCTTCCCCTAGGCTGGCGCACAATTGGCTGTGCAAAGGCAAGTTGCCTGCATTGCGAGGACGATTGTTTTTGTGCAGGAAGGGATACCTTCCTGAACAAAAACAATAATTGATGGCATTTTCCTCTTTCTGTGCATGCTGCAGAATGCATCACACATAGACAGAGGAAAAAAACTTGTAGCAATAAAAGTATTTCTCCTCATTGCGCCACTCCTACGCCTCCCCTGGGGAGGTGTAGGATTCTACCACATTCCCAGCTTTACAAAACATTGTAAATCTGGGAATGTGTCAGGTTCCATGGATGTTGCGTGGAAGCACCCACAGCAACACCCATGGAACACCCCTTTCACACAGAGTAATGAGTGAAAGGGGGTTATATTTTCAAGGCCATGAAAAGTCACGCAGGGTGACTTTATGTGGCATTGTAAATATGGGAAGGCACACTGTGCCGCCAGTGTGTCAAAAGAAGTGACGCACTGGCGGCGCAATGTGCTTGTAAATGAGGTCCCTGAAGTTTAATTTTAGACCTGAAGTCTAACTTTAGACCTCAAGTCTAAACTTAGACTTCAGGTCTAAACTTAGACTTCAAGTTCAATTTTACATTTAAAAATCTGGCCCCATGTTTTTCTGTGAAATTACCATTTTAACCTCATCCTGGCCTGTACTGGTAAAGGTTTAACATGGGCCCCATCAGTGCCCCTTAAGTGGGCCTTCACCTGAACCACGTACTTTGTATATCTGTGACCTTTGAATATCTGTGAGGCGATTAGCCTAGATGAAATTGTGTTGGCCCCTCAACAGACTTTGCAAGAGTGTGGCATTATTCTGCATTACGCCATACCAGACTCTGAGACACTGACACGTACGACATGTGTGTTTTATTTCAGGGTAGGTTACTACACTATTTCTGCACTTGTGTAAAGGAAAGAAACTCAGGATGTTTAATTAATTTGTGTACCACCACTGAATAAGTTGCAGCACAATGGAATGCAGGCCCCACAAGGAAATGTGGCAGTACTGTAGCATCAAGACCTTAATCACTGGGACAATTCCCAAAACAAAGATAAATAAAGTGATGATAAATGAAGGTCAAGTATCCATGGGAGAGCTTTACCTTATCATTGGATAGGCTTGCAAGTGTCTTCAACACAACAGAGATGATGATCCAACTTTAGACTAACATTGGCCTTCTTATGTAGAGCTGGCAACATCATACTACTTAATTCCTGGAGCCACCCCATAGTTGGGGTCTGAATCAGTTGTTGTGATGCACACATGAGAACTACCTTTGTTTTCAGGAATCTGGGACTAACTTTGCTACACTACAAGTACCATGATGCAATGCACATAACATCTTCTTCGCTGGCACCAGTAAGAAAGCAATGAATCCACTGAAGGGTAACTGTTCCTATAAAAAGATTCCAGACAACAAGGTTCTGGAATATGTAGAAAGTGGAAAGAAGTTGAAAATCACTCATCTGAAGTAGACAAGTGTCAGATTGGATAGGATAAACAGAGGGATGTTCCTCAGATTTGAAGAGTTGACCTCACACACCCATTAAGGTGTCATGCTTCATTGTAGGGCATTTTTTCTCCTCGTGGGTTTGGCGCTGCAGTCCCCCATGGGCCCCGCTAGAGAGCTTTTTAACGGAGATCTTTTTAAGAGAAACGCAGTAGTGGTGAATGAGGGTGTGTGGGGTCTGTGATGTTAAAAATATCGTAACGGTTCCCCTAACTGTATTTTATTCTTGGATCCATTTGGTATGGTTAAAAACAGGAAAGAACTGTCAAACCTTCCACCAATAAGGAGGGTTAGTTCTACTTATGAAAAGTGAGTGAATGTAAAAGGTCATGGGGCCGTCATGTTTCACGCCCTAGTGGTCCATACTGGATCTTTCATCAGAACCGAGAGAAAGTCCAAAATGTTGATAGGTAAAAAGGGGGCAAAGGGAAATGTACACCCTGTCACATAAACCTTAGTCAGGTTTTGTGGTCGTCTCGTCTGGTACAGTCATCCAAAATCACTTCAATGTTTATATCCAAATCTAATCAATGTAAGGGGATGCTTCAATGACGGCCGGCAGGAGAGGGTAGGTGCAAATGCCACATACCTCTGAGGGTCAATGTAACCCTTTGAGATGCCTGCTTTACCCCCGTTGAAGCATCCCCTAACATTGATTAGGGTTGGATGATCTTGGGAGCACTGGTACTGGACCTCCCTTTTAAGCTCCCCATCCCCCTTCTCTTTTGGTATTTAGACCAGTAAGAAAGCATAACTAGTTTTTTAGGAGGTTTTTCCTAATAAAGTAACTGAACCTGCCCTGCGTAAATATCTCTTTGATCAATTTTAGGAAAAGCACTGATTGGTTCCCTTAGAAACATTAGAGTATAACCGATCATAGAGACAAATTTTCCTTCCAAATGGCACCATGTGTTGGAATCCTTGAATACTTTTGCATCTCCATTTGTCCCCGGATAATAACTTTATTGCCAGATAGTAATTTTCACTCACGATTGAGAAAAGTTCAAAATTGCAAAATGGGCAAATTAAAATTTGTTGAAAACCACAGCAATGGCTGTTGCAGAACTTAAATGCTAGTGTATGTAAAGCCTTCATAGTCGTAGTCCATCTCAAACTAAATAAAGCCAGTCCTGCAACCCAGGTATACTACTGATTGTGGTAGGGAACTTCGAAGGCAGAATCTTGAGGGAAAAAATATTGTCCTTGGGTAGAGACGGTTAGCAATATAACTCCATCTTGTAATCCGTTGATTGTCCCCATAATGGTCTGCAAAGGAGGGAGAGGAGAGGTAGAACAAATAGCAAAGGCACCCTTAGCCGTAGAAAATACTTATATGGCAGTAAACCAGATTGGGAGAGACAACACCAGACAGTCAAAATTGGCACCTCCTGATGTAGTAATTAATCCCGTAGGAATAACTCAGGGTGAGAGTGATGTGAACCAGCCGAAAGTAACAATATTCTTGGGGAAAGAAGATATTCTGGCCGAGGGATGCCCTTTCCGCCTGATATCATGGAATATAGCTGGGCTTTCTCGGAGGCTGGAGGACCCGGTGTGGTTAAAATTCATCGAACCCTTTGATATAATTTGCCTTCAAGAAACTTGGAGCAGAGTGGACCATAGCTTGGATGGATATCAAATGTTTAATGTTCACGCTGAGCCCTCACATGCTGGAAGAGCTAAGGGTGGCCTCATGACAGCTATTTCGGTGAAGTATAATACGATAAAAACGGTTTTATTGGTGGAATCTCCCTGGTACCAAATGCTTATGATTAAGGATTTATTTCCAGTACCCTTGCTTCTAATAAATTAGTACTACAATATATTTGATGGCCATGCTACATCGGTTATTGAAAAATTACAGGATGAGATTGTTAAAGTGGCCAATAGCGTATTTCCCCTTTTTATTATGTGGATAGGTGATTTTAACTGTGCTTTGTGCAAGTTTAGCGGGACTAGAGTCTGTGGCTTGGTAGATTTAAGTGATCAGCCTTTGGCACATTTTAAGCACTCAAAACAAGGGGATGCTTTGAATAATATCATCACAATTAATGAACTTTGTATCCTGGACATGCCTAGTTTTTCTAGACCATCGGGTATACCCGCCTTCCAAGGTACAGGGGGCCAAATGAGTGTAATTGATTTCGCTATGGTCTCTAGCAGGTATACCCACCTTGTTAATGATTTTCAGATTAAAGTGAATCCTGCTAGTGACCATAACCCCTTAATCTTAAGTCTGAACACTGTCCTTGAGAGAGTTCAGACCCTGGAACAGCCAATAAAATACAGCCAGAATCAAGGGGTCTCCTTAAAATGGGATAAGGTAGACGCAAGGCAATTGGAGGTGGAGATTTTTAAGACAAATAAGGCAGGGATAGATGCTTGCTTAACCCCCACCACTGAGCCAGATTTAATAATTAAGAACTTTGAGGCTCTTCTAGGTAATGTGGCATCCCACCTCATAAAAACCGTGGGGGGGGGGGGGGAAAGAAATTGGATACAAATGGTTTGATGCTGAATGTTCCGCAGCACAATCAAGATTAACGAAGGCATTACATCAAGTACCACGGCATAGAGAGCTTGTTAGAAATTCTAGGAAAATGTACAGAGATGTCATTAATAGGCGAAAATCAGATTTAAGGACAAAGGCATGGGAAGACTTAAGTAAAGCATCAGAACTAAGGGATAGCAGGCTATTTTGGGAGGTTATAAACCGCCCATTTTTACAGAGTGAAGAAAAGGGCAATATGCTAGTGCATATACCGGGGGATACCTGGGAGGCACATTATGGAAGAATTTTTAATCCGAATGAGGTGACGTTGTCTACTGCGAATGAGGGGGTCGGCGATTTCCATTTGGAGTCAGCCCAAACGCTTAGCCTATCACTTACTCTCTCAGAGGTAGAGGCTGCTTTAAGGAAGGGCACCATACTAAAGGCCCCAGGGCCCGATGCAGTCCCTTTATACCTTTTTAAACACAATGTTGAGGTGTGGGCTTTTATTAAATGTATTTAGAGCTATTGTGGTAGGGCGTATTCCAACTTCCTGGCAAGAGGCGGTAGAGGTACCGATCTTTAAAAAGGGTGACAAGGGTGATCCGTGCTGCTACAGACCGATATCATTAATAGATGCGTCTTGTAAGTTGATGGGAAGAGTGATACTGGCACGCCTGGAAACATGGGCTGGGTCATCGGGTATTATCGTGGATTCCCAGTATGGGTTTAGGAGAGGCAAAGGAACCACAGAGCAATGTCTTAATTTGGCTTTAATTATGGGTAAGTACATGAGGGCCGGGCGTAGTTGTATTCACCTGGCCTTTATGGACTTATCCAGTGCCTTTGACACTGTGTGCAGAGGAAAGTTGTGGCAAATGATGGAGACCATGGGGTTTGAAGAACCTTTGGTCATCCTGCTTTGTAGGCTCCATGCTGCCACAACAGTGAGGATTCGTTTTGGACCAGGTGGTGAGAAGACAAAATCCATCCCATCCACTGAAGGTGTATGCCAGGGATGTATTCTGGCTCCTTTTTTATTCTTGGTGTACACCAATGGTCTGGAAAGTTTTCTGTTGGACAGCGGTGCAGATTTCCCCCAGGTAAATGGCAAACGGGTACCGATGTTATCTTATGCAGATGACACGGTGCTAATGACCCTCACTGCCAACAGTATGCAAATTTGTCTGAATGCCTTTGATACTTTCATGGAAGGATTAGATCTTATGGTCAACTTCACAAAGTCTTTTGCCATGACCTGTGGTCCCAAAGGGGTAGATTCTCGCAGGTTTATGGTGAAAGACTCAATTATTGCAAAAGTTGACAATTTGAATTATCTGGGGAATTTATTCAATAAAACGCTGAGTTGGGACTTTTTAATATCAGCTCGCGCCCAAAAGGCTACACAATCTATAGAGGCCCTTTTTCGTTTTTCTAGTAAATTGGGTCAAAAGCCGATTGCAGAACTAAAATCTTTATATAAAGCAAAATGCCTCCCTGTTGCCACATATGGTGCAGGAGTGTGGGGGATACAAAATTGTAACAAGATCCAAGTTATGGAAAATAAATTTATAAAGCATCTTTTATCTTTCCCATCTGGTACTTCAAATAGTTTCTGCCATACTGAGGTGGGTATTGATTTTGTGAGTGATATTATTCATGTCTCTCCTATGATGCTATAGAGCAAAGTTTGGCGGTCTGAAGAATTGAAACTCACAAAGGAAATTTTACAAGACTGCCTTAAACTTGATTATTCTATGGAGATCCCATGGCTGTTATATGTAAGGGAAACCCTTTATAAGATTGGGTTGAGACATATATTCCAAAATCCCGAAATGGTTGGCAAGGAGTCTAAGTTAATGATTAAAAACGCTTATTGTACCAGGTTAGGCATGTTAAGAAATAGTGAGCATGCACTATATAATAGGGGTAAGCTGCAGCAGCAGTTTTACCTATCGGATATCATGCATACCCAATGGCATTTTTACTTGACAAGGTTCCGTCTCAGCTCTTTGCACTTTCTTTTTGCTTTCCCAAAAGAAGGGGGGTGGTGTGAGAGACTACCCCCTTTCCCTTGTAATGATAAGCACAGTGCACCTCATCCTTTTTTCTGCTTTGTATAAAGATCCAAGAAACCGGTTTATTAAGCCTGTTTTGTTAACCCTTGGATCTCGTTATTATAAAGAGGGTTATGAGTATCTACTGTCCTTGTCATCTTCAGCTATATGTAGCGCTGTGCTTAGTTTTATTAGACTGGCACTCAATATTAGAAATCGATATTGAACAGTATAATTATTGGAAACCTATTGTAATAGACTATTATGTGGATTTGTATTTTAATGGAATGCACAAGCATTTTACAATATGTTTATATATGTGACCCCTTTAGTCTAAATGTATTGCAATTTTAATATGGATATATTACGTGTTTTTTTAAAACAATTTTATGTAATCTTTTTAAATCTGTGTATACTTTTATGATTGTACTTATGAATCGAAATAAAGTTTATTGAAGCGTCTAAACTTAGACTTCAGGTCTAAACTTAGACTTCAAGTTCAATTTTACATTTGTAAATCTGGCCCCATGTTTTTCTGTGAAATTACCATTTTAACCTCATCCTGGCCTGTACTGGTAAAGGTTTAACATAGGCCCCATCAGTGCCCCTTAAGTGGGCTTTCACCTGAACCACGTCCTTTGTATATCTGTGACCTTTGAATATCTGTGAGGCGATCAGCCTAGATAAAATTGTGTTGGCCCCTCAACAGATTTTGCAAGAGTGTGGCATTATTCTGCATTACGCCATACCAGACTCTGAGACACTGACACGTACAACGTATGCGTTTTATTTCAGGGTAGGTTACTACACTATTTCTGCACTTGTGTAAAGGAAGGAAACTCAGGATGTTTAATTAATTTGTGTACCACCACTGAATAAGTTGCAGCACAATGGAATGCAGGCCCCACAAGGAAATGTGGCAGTACTGTAGTATCAAGACCTTAATCACTGGGACAATTCCCAAAACAAAGATAAATAAAGTGATGATAAATGAAGGTCAAGTATCCATGGGAGAGCTTTACCTTATCATTGGATAGGCTTGCAAGTGTCTTCAACACAACAGAGATGATGATCCAACTTTAGACTAACATTGGCCTTCTTATGTAGAGCTGGCAACATCATACTACTTAATTCCTGGAGCCACCCCACAGTTGGGGTCTGAATCAGTTGTTGTGATGCACACATGAGAACTACCTTTGTTTTCAGGAATCTGGGACTAACTTTGCTACACTACAAGTACCATGATGCAATGCACATAGCATCTTCTTCCCTGGCACCAGTAAGAAAGCAATGAATCCACTGAAGGGTAACTGTTCCTATAGAAAGATTCCAGACAATATGTAGAAAGTGGAAAGAAGTTGAAAATAACTCATCTGAAGTAGACAAGAGTCAGATTGGATAGGATAAACAGAGGGATGTTCCTCAGATTTGAAGAGTTGCCCTCATACACCCAATAAGGTGTCATGCTTCATTGTAGGGCATTTTTTCTCCTCGTGGGGTTGGCGCTGCAGTCCCCCATGGGCCCCGCTAGAGAGCTTTTTAACGGAGATCTTTTTAAGAGAAACGCAGTAGTGGTGAATGAGGGTGTGTGGGGTCTGTGATGTTAAAAATATCGTAACGGTTCCCCTAATTGTATTTTATTCTTGGATCCATTTGGTATGGTTAAAAACAGGAAAGAACTGTCAGACCTTCCACCAATGAGGAGGGTTAGTTCTACTTATGAAAAGTGAGTGAATGTAAAAGGTCATGGGGCCGACATGTTTCACGCCCTAGTGGTCCATACTGGATCTTTCATCAGGACCGAGAGAAAGTCCAAAATGTTGATAGGTAAACAGGGGGCAAAGGGAAATGTACACCCTGTTACATAAACCTTAGTCAGGTTTTGTGGTCGTCTCGTCTGGTACAGTCATCCAAAACCACTTCAATGTATATATCCAAATCTAATCAATGTAAGGGGATGCTTCAATGACGGCCGGCAGGAGAGGGTAGGTGCAAATGCCACATACCTCTGAGGGTCAATGTAACCCTTTGAGACGCCTGCTTTACCCCCGTTGAAGCATCCCCTAACATTGATTAGGGTTGGATGATCTTGGGAGCACTGGTACTGGACCTCCCTTTTAAGCTCCCTGTCCCCCTTCTCTTTTGGTATTTAGACCAGTAAGAAAGCATCACTAGTTTTTTAGGAGGCTTTTCCTAATAAAGTAATTGAACCTGCCCTGGGTAAATATCTCTTTTGATCAATTTTAGGAAAAGCACTGATTGGTTCCCTTAGAAACATTAGAGTATAGCCGATCATAGAGACATATTTTCCTTCCAAATGGCACCATGTGTTGGAATCCTTGAATACTTTTGCATCTCCATTTGTCCCCGGATAATAACTTTATTGCCAGATAGTAATTTTCACTCACGATTGAGAAAAGTTCAAAATTGCAAAATGGGCAAATTAAAATTTGTTGAAAACCACAGCAATGGCTTTTGCAGAACTTAAATGCTAGTGTATGTAAAGCCTTCATAGTCGTAGTCCATCTCAAACTAAATAAAGCCAGTCCTGCAACCCAGGTATCCTACTGATTGTGGTAGGGAACTTCGAAGGCAGGATCTTGAGGGAAAAAATATTGCAGAGGTAAGTACACAGAGAGTGGTATGGATTTACTACCTTAACCCCTCATCTACGTACCTTGACAAGACACACATATCACCAAGGTTCGTATATGTGGAGTTAGGTATAGAAAATCTATGCAAACTTACCTTTCAATATTTAGGCCCTCAATATGATGGTCATGATATTGTGACCCAGTGCTATAACCGACTGACACCATGCGATATGTGTTTCAATTGAGAGCTGACTATCAGGAAAAGTACAGCCTGAAATCAAAGGGATGCTCAGGGGATAAGTCCACGTTCAATTGAGAGCCAGCTCTCAGGAAAAGTAAAGGATAATGTCAAATGGAAAAAAAACAAGCTAATTTGAGAGCTGACAATCAGGAAAAGTACAGGCTATTGTCAGCAGGTATCAATGGAAAAAAACAAGGTCTTCAATTATACCATTCAGTGGCAAATTCATATGACCTGCTATCACATAGGTGACCAGGAAAACAGTTAAAGTATTTAAATTCTAGCAAGACATCATGAACTAGTGGCACTACAAAAGCACCCAACTTATCAGCTGAGCCATGTTCTGCAGCATTCCATAAGTATTACTAAGCTAACTGACCTCCACAGGTCTTGAAATTGCTGAATATGAATGACTCTCTCCTATGGGGTATAGTCTATGGTGTCTAGAAAACACACAATGAGATCCTATCTTGACACAAAACCAAAGCTCATTCCAGTGAGGTGAACAGCTACCGACCAATGTCCCACCTTCCTTTCCCAGCTTTGATATTCATTAAAGAAACAAACATGAAAGAGACCACGGCTTTGTAAAAACTGTTAATCCCATCCACAATTATCATTCTTGACTTTTCAGTAGCACAGATTGCACCTTGGTTGATATCAGATAAGGTCTTTCCACCTCACTCAGCACAAGCCAATATGACATTCACATTTTGCTTTACCTCTCAGCAGCATATGCCACAGAAGAACAAAAGATTCTCCTTAGTACTTGGAGATCTAAGGAAGATTCAGCCCTTCCTCTCTGAGAGAACTCAGATGCCCATTCTTAGCATTCTATAGTTAGGAATATCAACTCAGGAATTCCCAAGGTTCCTTGCTTTCATTACTACTCCTCATCTGCTCACTAGAAAGTGTTTCAGAGTCCTTAAGGAATAATAAATTTAGATGAAAGATAATTCTGTGAAGAAAGAATCTGTTCATGACAAAGGCTGGCCATGACTAAGACAACACACATTTTGATTAGTCCTGGCCTCAAGAGAAGACAACTTACCTATGCATGCAGTAACATATATTGGCCCTGCGTAGAAGTTCCACATCCAACTGTTTATGTATTAATAAAAATCACCAGCTTTCATCTTATGATGTCCAGAATAGTCTTTTCACTTTTACAAACAAACCCTGACCAAGTCTCAACAAAGGTCTAATTCTGCCCTTCCAGCATGACTGTATTAATTTATACACTAGGAAAGAAAATGCAAAAGGTTTAGAGGGTCAGAATCAAGCAGCCAGGTTCTACCTGAACCGCAAGAAGATGGAGAACACATCTTCTCCCTGGGAAGTGCTCTACTGGCACAATTTTGGACAGAAATAAAAATAAAGTTACTATACAGAGTCTACAAAGCCTGGTTCATCATTACAACATAGGGTGGAATCTCTGCTCATGTGGTGTCAAGTTGAACTGCAAAAGCCAGATTCAGACAGGAGAAACATGCATAAAGCCTTTTCTCTGATCTGGAAAGCATTGAATCATCATCTAGAGTGTAGACACTCCCTTCCATCACGAGGGCTCTGAAAACTGTAATCTTCAAGGTAATCTTTGGCCTCCAGCTAATCCTCACCACTACAAATCCTCTTACCACTCAGCTAAGGGACAAGGCTCCACCAACCCAAAAAATGTAATACAGCATCATTCCCTGCCAAAGACTGATACCAAAGACAACAAGGGGAAGCTCATTTGTTTACTATTGTTGTTAGACGGATACTGTGTCGGGTCAATCGTTCAGTGGGTGTTTCCAGTGCATTGATGTTTTCACAATGTGAGTATACATATACATGTATACAAACATTTTTGAAGTGGAATTAAAGAAGGAGACCATGACCCTAAATTTAAATATAGAGTTATTATAGGCTTTAATTTGGATCTTCACTCTACTTTGTCGAAGTTGGTGCTATTTGGGTGAGTTGAGAAGGGACCAGGGGTTTTGCTGTGAGGGATACTAAATCTGAATTCTACCTTTAGTGAACATGCACCATGTAAGTGCCTCCAGAGAAGCTTGTGGATCCTTCTCAAACATGTTGTACGAATAAATCTAAAGGAGTTTACATAACCTGGAAGTTCATGCAACAGTTACAGTGGGACTAATAACAGCACCTGCAGTCCAAGAGGAGTTGACACAGTCCTGGCCTGTACACAATGCTAATGGCACAAGCTACTATTAGCAAGAATTAAAAAAACAGAAAAAGGAATTATTAACAAACACAGTTTAAGTTCTTGTTCATGGAAAAAATAGTTTGCCAGCAATATGGAGTGTCACTGAAGATCCTAGGCGTACTGACAACTATTTGTTCCGGTTCACCACAGAAGTGCACTCTTACTCAGCCAGAGGAGTCTTTGGCATGCAACAAGGTTGTACATGCCCCTTGTCAAAAACACAAACCTCAACCATAACAAGCTGCACAATTTGAGACCAGTTTCCGAACTAACATTCCTAAGCAGGATTACTGAGAAAGATGTAGCATCTCAACTTTGATCCTACAACTCTAATAACAACTGAACTCATTTTAGTTTGGATTTCATCCAAATTGTACCACTGAGATAGCAACACTTTAGATACACACTGAGAATTGTGGATGAATGTGACACCAGTGAATTAATGCGAAAAGACCCCACCATGGTGTTTGACGTCATTAATCACAATTCACTACTACATATTCTATCATCCTAAATGTGTTTTGATGGAAAGATTCTAGAACAGTTTCATTCATTCCTATGCAAGATCCCAATTTGTGAATCTGGGCTCATTCAACTTGCAGGCACACCACTCAAATGTGGAATGGTACTAGGCTCAATTTGTTCACCCTAGCTTTTCAGTTTTTCTGTGGAACTCCCTGAGCATGATGCTACAGGCCATTCCTCAATACATGTTCAAACCATACCCCTCAGACTATCTATCCCTCATTATCCTTGTTACTTACATGATGCCCACTACTTAGCTGTTCCTCTGCTGAGTCCCACTTATCGTTAACATAGTTATTCTAAAGTGCAATGGAGGCCTTGCATCTAGCTCCACAATATGTACGTTCTACAAGTAAATGCAAATACATAACTATTGGTTTTGGAGCCATCTGGGTGGATAGTGAAATAGCTTTCACCCCAACTGTGGACCAAAAAGGAGTAAAGAGGGTTGAAGAGTCAAGAACGATAGTATCTACATCTTGGGACCTCATCTCTAGTATAAGATATTTTGCTGAATTCCTGATGCTGACACAGAACCAGAGCAGAATGCTGGCAAAGCAGCATAGGTAATTTTATTTCAGTACTTTCTAAATATCACAATTCAAATGGCAACAATTTTTCAAAGTAAAGCCCCAATGATCTGTGGTCCGTCCCATAGTAGATAACATGCCCTCCAATTGGCAGGGAAAATGGATCTCCCTCTCGGGCCTCTCATGCATAAATGAGTGGAATTGAAGTTCTCTCATTGTAGCAGCAGTGGAGTAGAAGCTGAAGATGCAGGGCAACATGCATCAGAACCCCTGGCTGGATGTTGAGATAGGTGTTCACCATTCTTGAAGCTGAGTGCGATGCAGTTGTCCTGCACACATCACGGCAGCCTTTAAGCATACGTCGGCATTACGAGGAAGGGCACATTGCCTATCAAAGGAGAATGGTGATATAGATTTTCATTTTAGATGATCCCTTTATCTCCGAACTTTGTAGACCCTCCATTTCGCCATGTAAACTTTTAAGTGGATAGTTTGATCTGTGGGAATGACCGACTGCTCTGTTTGAGGGTGCTTAGATCACCACAAGGAGTATGCACTCTGGTTGGAGTCCCCTTTCGCCATCAGGAGAAGGAAAGAGAAGGTATTAGGAGCCTATTATCATCTAGCCTTTCAATGAAAGTATGATGTTTACCATGGCTACCCATTCAGGGAGGAAAGTGGGTGGGTGCATGGTACCTTCCTGTCTGAAGGTGATGGACATCGACTAAAGGTCAGGCAGGGCAACTCTAATGTGTCATTTGCTGGAAAGGTATGTGTAGGCTAACATCCAGGCCCCTATATCTTGCCCATGGCCAAAGAGGTGGCGTTCTGAGTTCTTGACCAATGCAGTGATTGGTAAAGCTCCTAAAACTGGTGAGGTATAACATGCTACTTCTTGATCAGGATTGGGGGTAATCAGTGATTTTTAGCATTCTTCTGTGAAGGTTCAATAGAAACAATCCTCATTGCTGATATATTCATTAAACATCCATCAGAGCGCGGTTGAGGAATTGGCATTGTCAGTATGGACCACAGTAGTCAAGTGGCAGTGTTGTGCCTACTAATGTTTATTACACCTCCACAAGTTTTCTACTGAGTTGTTAGCTAGAGAATAGTTTGTGGAGGAGTTATCAGTCTATGGGAAGATACCTGATTGGGTGGTCACTTATCATTCCAGCAATGGAGTTTGCAGTGTAAAGTTTGGGGCAAGAAGAAAGATTACTTCCCCATGTGTGTTTGTATTCCCTTATTAAACAGAGCCTTGGAAAGTGGGGAAAGCAAGATTGTGTATAATTGCAGGATGGTTTTCATTTGTTCAGAAATAAATATAGAACATGGTCAACAATGGCTATGACTAGCCACCATTCAATACAATGGATTTGATTAAAAACTTAAACATCTGGAAATGTGTAGAAAGATATCCAAATGCAATTGCATTTGGAGTTATGTGGAGCAGGAGTTTTAAGTTGATTATCTAGGTAATGTTTGAAGAATATGGTGATTATTGAAATCTTCAAAATGTGTTTCACTAGACAACCTATTTTACACACTAAAATATGGCATTTGAGTTGCTGAAAGGGTCATTACTGGCAATTATAAGAAGTCATGTATCTGTCTAAATTAAGCAATTATAGTGGATGTTGCTGGTAGCAACAAAATAACTGACCATCTTTAAGGGACATTAAGTTCCCCTATAAAAAGCTAAGCATTTCACATCAATTATCTTCTTAGAATTGTGAACTGAATGGAGAAGTGTGGTGTAACATGCATACACATGTTTACCCCATTGTAGTCAAAACCCCTGAGTCACTGAAGCTGAAGACCTCCATAGAGTAGACAAAACGTATTAAAGATTTTAAGTGGACACGAGTATCTTCATGGAATGAGACATTACCTCCAAAGTAGAGTTGAATTTGCAAATCTCGCAGGACAAATAATCACAAATACCTACTTGTCTCTATGAAACTATGAAAACTCTATGTCCATGGGGGTTCAAAACATTAGGTGAGACCTCAGTGAAGGTGATGGCCCTTGCAGGCTAACAAAACTTTTGTTTTTTTAAACAGTGTATTTTTATGTATGTTATGTGTATGAGACTGCTTTAGCCTGAGGTTTTAAATACCTGTAGGGGCTGGTACAAGGGCCTGTTAGAGCCTGTTCTTTTGGTTGTTGGACATTTTAGTGTGCCACCACACTTCCACGCTCTGTTAAGGGAAGCGTGCTATTGGCTGACACTCCCTCACATAGGATGGGCTTGCCCACAGCATTTAAAGGTGTTACTGCGCGGACATGCAGTTGGAACGCTACTGGGGCATTGAATGCAAGTCTGTCTGCGCCCGTCCATTCCCGAACAGGACCAGGGATGCTGCCAGTTTGAATGCAGGGAAGCACCACCTGACCTACTCTAGGCAAGTTATTATGAACCTCGGGGTTAAGGGGAGATGTGGGGGAGAGGAAGCACTAGATCCTAGGCGGGTAGGATGGTTGTGTTACACTTTCTGTTACTTGACCACTGAGAGCCCTAAGGATGGGGAAGCGCTGATTTCAGAATTGGTTCCCTCCAAGAACTCTTGTGAAGTGCACTTGGGGGGAAAGGGTAAGGACCAATAAGGCTTTTTGCTGTGCACTGGTGAATGCCCTCTCACTGATTTAACACAGCCTTGAATTCAGTGAGATGATTGAGACAGGCCAGTTGGACCACATGCTCGTCACAGAGACCTGGGCCAAGGGGGAATCGGGCCTTGATTTTGCAATCACCACACCACCAGGCTATGGGGTGGAGAGACTGAACAGCACTGCTTGTGTGGGAGGCGTAGCCATTATTTTTGGAGAACAGCTGAGTTGCAAACTAGAGTCCATTGACACTTCCATTGAAGCTTGTGAGGTGGGGCCCTTCAAAATCAAAAATAAGAATACAGGGAGGTTGGAGGGTTTGTTATCTATCATTCAGCTAGCCCCAAAGAGTAATTTATCTCTAATTGCCACCAAGTGCTTGAGCCCTTCTTTTCTTGTACCAACCTTCCTATTCTGGGGAACTGAATCTTCACTTAGATGAAGAGCATGGCCGGGACACAAGGGCTTTTCTGGATTTCATACTCAGTTTCGGCCTGACTCAATGGGTCAAGTTCCTGACTCATTAAGCCAGACACATACTAAATGGGATTTTTACCACTCAAGAGACCTTGATCATAAGCTAGTGCTCGCTGTTAGATTAGACTGACCATAGTATGGTTTGATTTAATGAGGCACGTGGGGTGGAATGCACACAGAGCACGGCCCTTAACCCTACCCTGTTTAACTTGTATGTCGCCCAGTTTGTGAAACTGGTATGCTCCATCAGTTTCCAGGTATTGTCCTATGAGGTCGACACCCAGATCATTGTTTCCATCACCGATGATTGGGATGAGTTAGCGGACAGATTTAGGGCTTGTATGCTGGAGGTTAGCAGGTGGATGAGGGAGAACTGTCTCAAAATGAATGGAGAGAAAACCGATATCATGGTGTTCAGAGTGGATAGTTCAATCTGGACTCACCGCTGGTGGCCAGAAAATTGTGGTACTTTACCTATCCCAGCTGTGGCTGCCAAAAACCTGGGTGTGATTTTTGATAACACCTTGCCTATCGACATCCAGGTCAACAGAACAGTGAGTTCTTGCATTTGGATGATTGAGATCTAGAAGAAAATACAGCCCCTTCTTCTGAAAGAGCTCCGGGAGTCCGAGGTCATTGCACTCATCTCCTCCCACATAGGCTACTGTAACACCCTGTATCTAAACATTAACCAACTTCCGATAAACAAGCTCCAAATCATTCAGAATGCGGCTACATGCTTGGACCTGGGAGTGCCCACACACTCCTTCGGACAGGGACAGATTGGGATCTCTTCAGTGGCTGCCAGTAAAGAAGCGGGTGCCCTTTAAAGTGCTTTGCTGATGCATAAAGCCCTCCACTACCAGGGGTCGAGCTACCTTAGAACAACCCAGAATTGATATGTCCCAGGAAGGCCAAAGAGATCAGCATGAAAATATAAAGTGGTGGTTTCACGTTGTAAAAAAGGCCAGGTGGGGGGAACTCCCTTCGCGAACATACCAAGAGCCTGAGCTCACACCTGTTGTTCCATAGGCAAGTGAAAATGTGGCTTTTTGCGCATTAGGTGGCCGTTAGGGGTTACATTATAGAGGGTTTGTCTGCTTCGGTGTGTCAATGCTCACTCTGTACTCTTTCATTCATAGCGCTTTGATGCCTTCTGGTCTAATGCACTTTAGAAATGATTACAAATATAAAATCAAATGATAGAATGAATTTGGATATCACTCATTTCTGGCTCCTGTGCAAGCAGAGCAGCAGAGCAAAACCAATTACATTGGTAAGTGAAAGTAAGCTTAAAAAATGTCCATTAAAAATAATGACTACGCAATATTATCTACCATCAAAAATGGTCATGAATTCAATTCAACATGGATTTTCAAACATGCTATAATGAGAGAAAGAACAGTAGTTTCATCTAGTCATAAAAGAGGTGGGCAATGAGTTTTGGCTGGATTTGGAAATATTTAACAGATCTTCATTTTTACATTTCGGCTAAAGACAGTTTAAGCTGTCCGTAGGCAGAATTATAGTTTCTAGTGTACTAGAACGAACTGTGGGACAAACCACTGCTCATGATTGGGTGGCTCTGCTATCTATCTTGGTTGTGTGCCTTTGATCCAATAGCTTTCTTCCCTATAATTGTGTTTGGCCCACCCAGAAGCATTTCTGTTTCACATTGTTCTGATAGGTTGACTTATATACTTCCACTGCTTACCTGAAGGACCACTGCAGCAAGGAACTTGAAGGAACTTTTTATTTGTTTTACTTTCAGCACTTCATTGGAGTATATGTTTATTGCCCTGTTTTTGTTCACTCTCACCCCTGCGCTCACTTCACCCCCCCCCTCCACTCATCAGCCAGTGGTTGTTATTTTTTGTAGGCAGATACTTTTGTTAGCTTTTTATTTTTTCAAGCTACAATTTTGAGCCTTCATTTTTGTAGTCTACATTTTTATATTGCTCCATTGTGGGTATTGATTTTGTAAGTAGTTAGATAAATCTGTGACATCATAAAGTTTAAAGATGTGGTAGGGCTTTCTTCGTCCAAAGTTCATCTTAGGCTTAGGTCTCAGGCCCCCCCACATAGTTAAGGTTTTAGGCTGGACTTTGTTTTCAAACCGTCCGAATGTTTCTCTACTAGGCAACAGGCAGCTGCTCTTTCACCCAAAAATGGTAGATGTGTTTCCCTGCTGAAGGTACATTCACTGCAGAGTTCATTTGAGGACACAACTGGCAGGAGGACTGGACTGGGTAATCAAAAGCAGCCGTGGCAACAATCCTTGGGTGTGTCCTGCTCCCTGTAGAGTGCCACTCGGCCTCTACGAGACACTGTATCAATACATACACGCATCCCCCACCCCTCGAGGCGGGCTCGCCTCGAGGGTATAAATAAAAGTATCGGAAGACCGCTCGGGGTCTTTCCGGTTTAACTATCACACGACTCACCGTCTATCCTTTGTCGTCGATCCTGTCCCCATCCACGTGGCCTGTCCTGGGCCACCACATTGGCGACGAGGCCGGAGGTCCCGCTGCGTGCTGCCAGCTTGTCCAGCCGCCCCGCGGCGTCATCGGAGCCCACCCGTGATGCTCCATTGCTGTCGGCGCCTTCTGCCTGTCGCGCTCCTGTTCGGAGTGCTGCCTGCTGTTCCGGCCCTCCGCGGCGCCCGTGTGTGTCTCCTGGAGGTGCTGGAGCCCGGAGACGTGCTGCGGATTTCCTGGTGCCGGCGCGGTCTGGCGAGGTGCTGCTTCCGCGCGCTGAACGCGCCTCTTCTCCCCCGGCTCTGCCTTTGTCCGTGGGCCTTCAGAGCGCCCCGCCCCGCTGTTTCCCTCGGAGCGCCTCCTGCGTGCTGCCTGCTGTGCCGCCCCGGGCCTCTGACTGGCTGTGGCCTGGCCGCGCGGTGGGTGATCCCCGCACCCAGCATGCACTAGCGAGTGCAAGGAGACCGGAGAAGGAGGAGGACGACAACACAAAAGAGGGACATCTTACAATAAACGTCCTGCCAGCAACAAGCACTGGCAGCTGCAAGTAGTTAACACAGAAGAGGGACACACTTGTACTAGAGGTCCTGCCAGCAACAAGCACTGGCAGCTGCAAGAGGGCTCTTCACCTGTCCCTCATCAAGCATTGGCTGCTACAAGACCCGCTTCTGGTCCTGGTGATTCCTGCGGGTACCGAGCGTCGCTGCTGCCATCAGGAGACGCGGGGGACGCTGCTGACATCTTCGAGGTCTGAGTGAGTACGCCTGCCCCACGCCCGGCGCATCCTCTGCCGCTCACCTACCTGCCAGCTGTTTCGTGTGGGGGGACGCAAGGAGTGGTGCGCCTGCAGCTCGCGATGAGCAACCAGCCAGGTGCCGGAGGGAGCGCCGCGCCAGCCCAGTCAGCTGCACCTGCTGGAGGGGGACGTCAGGCAGTTGATCCACCCCGCCACCATGCGACGACCAACCCGCTCCCGCCATTCAGCGAGATGGCGGACCCGGCCACTGCTGCACCCCGTTGGAAGGCATGGGTCGGTCAACTAAACAACTACTTCACGGGGACCCGCGAGACGGATGGAACTGTCAAACGCTCCCTGCTGATTTTTTATGGGGGGTCCGAAATCTATGATCTCTTCGAGACCCTGCCGAACACGGGCAATGCGGATGACTACGACGGCGCGGTGGCGGCCCTCAACAGACACTTCGATCCACAACTAAATCTGGACTTCGAGAAATTCAAATTTCGACGGTCACTCCAATTGGAAGATGAGTCCATCGACATGTTCCACGCACGCCTGCGGAAACTGGCGGCCACCTGCGAGTTTGCCGACCACCGGGAAGAGATACGGAGCCAGATCATACTCGGATGCAAGTCGAAACTGCTCCGGAAACTGATACTGCGCCAGCCGGGGATCACGCTGGATCAGATCCTCGTGCTTGCCCGTTCACACGAACTTTCGGATGTCAGGGCGGAAGAGATGGCTGCGGCCCTACACAAGCCTGTCCCGGTGCAGACCGCCACCAGAACCCCCCAGATCAAGGAGGAGCGCGTGGACGTTATTCGGAGGAGGCCGACGGCCGCGCCTGGGAGAACACGACCGCCGCCTGGAGGGCCCTGCGGGAATTGCGGGGAGGACCACCTCCCCACAGCCACGTGCGGAGCAAAAGGGCGCGAGTGCTCCCGCTGCGGGAGATTGAACCACTATGCAAAGGTCTGCCGCAGTAGCCAGCCACGTCCTCCCCCGAGGAAGCCGAGGGGTTTCACGCAGAGGGTCCGGCAACTGTCGATTGCGGAGTCCGAGGAGGCAGAGAAGGAAGTGCCGCACCAGCCTAACCTCGACTTGGAAGAAGAGGACGACGAAGTCTACTACGTATCGTTTGTGGGCCAGTCCGGGAGCCGGCGGAGGCCGCCGCCCATGTGCTCGGTCAGAATAATGGACACCACCCTTCAGGCGCTCATAGACACCGGAGCGACAGTGAATGTCATGGACTCCCAGCAATTCGAGGCCCTGGAACACAGACCTCCGCTACTCCCAACCAAGGCTAGGATCTATGCGTATGGAGGAGTCGACCCCCTTCCCCTGAGGGGCACGTTTGAAGCGCCAGTCACCAGTGGCTCCCTCACCACCCTAGCCCGGTTTCACGTGACCAAAGGGAAAAGGGGCACTCTTTTAAGCTGCCACACGGCCGAAGACTTGGGCCTCGTGTTCTTTACGAACGAAGTGCACGAAGCACACGCGGAGGACATCCTAAGAGAGTTTCCTGAATTGTTCAAGGGTCTGGGGAAACTGAAGGGAAAACAGTTCAAACTTCACATAGACCCCACGGTCAGGCCAGTAGCACTGCGACACCGACGAGTACCCTACAACCTGAGGCCCCAAGTCGAAGCTGAACTGGCAAAACTTGAAGCGCTGGGCGTCATCGAGAAGGTCTCAGGTCCCACGCCCTGGGTATCCCCGTTGGTGGTCGCCCCGAAACCTAAGCAGCCCGGGGCAATCAGGCTGTGCGTTGACATGCGGCTACCCAATGTAGCGGTCAAAAGAGAGCGCCATGTCACGCCGACCATGGATGATATCGTTGCAGATCTTAATGGGGCCAGGTGGTTTTCTAAACTCGACCTCAACGCGGGTTACCACCAGTTGTAGCTGGAACCGAGCAGCAGATACATCACGACGTTTGCAACGCACGTGGGCCTGAGAAGGTACAAACGCCTCAGCTTCGGGGTATCGTCGGCCGCAGAGGTGTTCCAGAATGCCATCAAGGAAACCCTGTCTGGTTTAACAGGAGTAATCAACCTGAGTGACGACATCCTCGTGTTCTCATGCACCCTAGAGGATCACCATGCACAGCTGAGAGCCACACTCCAACGGCTCAGGGACCATGGCCTCACTCTGCACAAAGAGAAGTGTGTGTTTTATCAGGAATCCATCGATTTCTTTGGCTACACTTTCACACGAGACGGCCTAAAAGTAGACCCCAAGAAAGCGGTCGCCCTGAGGTCAGCTAGCATACCCAAATCACCCACAGAGGTGAGGAGCTTCCTCGGCATGGCGACTTATTGTGGGAGATTCATCCCAAACCTGGCGGCATTGTCAGAACCCCTCCGTGTCCTCACGAGAAGTGACCAGCCCTGGCGGTGGACCGTAGAGGCCAATGCAGCGTTTGTGAAGATCAAGGCGGCCCTACAAGACAAGACGGTCATGGCGTACTTCCGCCCGGGGAAGCCGACGGAGCTTGTCGTGGATGCCAGTCCGGTGGGCCTCGGAGCGGTGCTGCTCCAGGAGCACGAAACGGGCACATGGAAGCCGGTCGCGTATGCCAGTCGGGCACTGTCTGACACTGAGACGCGGTACGCCCAGATTGAAAGAGAGGCTCTCGCGATCAAGTGGGCCTGCCAGCATTTCCATCTGTATTTGTTCGGACAGGACTTTACAGTAGTCACGGACCACAAGCCGCTGGTCCCGCTATTTGGAGGCACCACACGGTTAGCCCCGCCACGGATTGAACGTTGGGCGGTACAACTGCAGCAATACCGACTCACAGTGGTCTTCCGTCCAGGAGCGCACAATCCGGCCGACTACCTGTCCCGGCACCCTGAAGACCTTCCCCCGGCATGTGTCCCTGCAGACGTCCGATACTCTGACGCCTACGTGAAGATGATTGGCAGAGATGCCTGCCCGGATGCAATGACCCTGGAGGAAGTTGGCCGGGCGACTGACCAGGACGGAACCCTGACCAAAGTCAAAGAAGCCCTGGCGTCCCACAACTGGAAAAGGTTCCTAGAAGGGAATCAGGTGCTCACGGAGGAAGAGAAACATGCCCAGCAGCAAATGTGGCAAGTCCGCCACGAGCTGAGTGTTGGTGAATGCGGTACAGTATTACGAGGCCATCTGCTGGTTGTTCCCTGCGCACTTCAGGAGAGGTGTTTGGGTTTGGCGCATGAGGGACATCAGGGGATGGCGAAGACCAAAGCCCGCCTAAGAAACAAGGTCTGGTTCCCGGCCATGGATGCAAAGGTCGAGGAGCTAGTGCGGAGGTGCAGGGCATGTACGATCACAGGAGCGGATCCACCAGCTACGCCGGTCATCACGGAGGAACCGTGTCATCGCCCATGGAGCAATGTGAGCGTAGACTTCGGCAGCTTCCCGGATGGGAGGCAGATGCTGGTAATGGTGGACGCGTATACGAAGTTCCCGGTGGTGGAAGTGGTGGAGTCCACGTCGTTCCAACACATCCGGATGGCTCTGGAGAGGACTTTCGCCATGTTGGGGAACCCGGAGGTGGTTCGGTCGGACAATGGACCACCCTTCCAGGGCCAGGAGTTCAGGGACTACTTGACTCAACGGGCGATCCGGCACCGGCGCATCACCCCTCTGTGGCCGCAGGCGAATGGAGATGTTGAGAGGCTGATGCGCACGCTGAACAGGGCTCTTCGCATCGCCGTCGAGCAGGGGCAGGATGCGGAAGCGGCACTGACTAAGTTCCTTGATGCGTATCGGCATACACCGCACTGCACTACGAAGTGTGCCCCAGCCCATCTCCTGTTTAAAAAAGCCCCGCGGGATGGAATACCGACGGATCCGTCCTGGAGCCCAAAGGCACGGGATGACGATGCGGTGCAGGAGAGGAGAGAGAGAGCTAACAACAAAGCCAGTGAACACCGGAGAGCCCGCGAACACTGCATAGTAGTCGGAGACAAGGTCATAGTGAAGGATCGACATCCAGGATGGAAGTTCCGGACGCCTTTTGAACCAGAGGTGTGGACGGTGCTATCGGCAAAAGGAACGATGATAACAGCCGGAAGAGGCGATGTGAGGGTGACCAGAAACGCATCGTACTTCAAGAGAGTCGGAGAGGAACTGGCGGGAGAGCCATCACGTGAAGAAGCGAGTGAGGAGCTGATCGACTTCCCTGAGCGAGCAGACATCCCGGAAAGGGCGTCCCCGAGGCAATGGAGAGGCACTCCACCCGGAGCCTCCAGTCAGACCCCGACTAACCGTCAGGAGAGTCAAACCCGAGGGGAAGAGCCTGACCCCCGGGGCCGGGATGAGAGAGGTGTGTCCAGCAGGGGAGTGGGCTCCAGGTTGCGCAGTAACCCAGCTCCCAGCCAAAGACTCCGAGACTATGTGTGCCCATCGCCTTGAGCGAGAACTTTGAAATGAAGGGCACTATCTAAAATGTTGGAGGGATGTAGAGTGCCACTCGGCCTCTACGAGACACTGTATCAATACATACACGCATCCCCCACCCCTCGAGGCGGGCTCGCCTCGAGGGTATAAATAAAAGTATCGGAAGACCGCTCGGGGTCTTTCCGGTTTAACTATCACACGACTCACCGTCTATCCTTTGTCGTCGATCCTGTCCCCATCCACGTGGCCTGTCCTGGGCCACCACACTCCCCTCATCTCCTCGTGCAATTTATCTCTTTCCATCCATCCATCTCCCTCTCCCTCTGTTTCTCCCTCTCTCCTCTCTCTCTTCTACCTCTCTGACCACTTTCTCTCTACTCCTCTCTTTCTCTCTCTCTCTCTCTCTTGAAGCTTCCACCTACTTGCTGCAATTAACCCCGAGGAGCTGGGAAAATGACAGTGGCACCAGAAGAGGTCGCAAGATTTCAAAACTGACCTCCAAAGGGCTTCAACTGAGGGTGGAGGGGGGGGGGGGAGTGGCCGGTGGAATAAACGGCGAGTCTGTCCTTTTCTGGCAGCGCCACGGCTGCAGATGTATCGGCGCCCCACAGACGGTTCTTTTAAAGATTACCTCCAATCTACTGAAAGATACCTACAAACACATGCCCTTCTAATGGATACCGGTGCAATATGTTGTCGAGCACAGATCAGCCACATAAGTTCATTGCTTCTTCTGAGGCTCCTGCCCACTTGGAATTTCCAAAGGATTCATCAGGTCTCAGTGTTGGGCCGTCAGCAGTGACGACGGGATGCTCTTTTGCAGAATCTCGAAGTGAAGTTCAAACAGGGTCACCAGCCTTCAAGGCCTCGCATTCATCACGTGACATAATTGGTTTCAGTTGTCTGAAGCAAGTATTTTCTGCTAGACTCCTGCCACACCAAAGTGTCTCAACAATAAAAGATGTCCCCTGCTTTGCAATTTTCTTCTGCATATCTGTGGTGGAAACGTATATGTTACTGTCGACATTATTTGCACATGGGCTGGGCATTTTTGTTTACATATTTCACCGAAGGACTGAGATTTTCGATTATTTGGAATGGAGCAGGAGTATTTCTTCCCATTCCAGGGTTCCTAACTTTGCTAACTATCCTGCATTTCACCTTTCACACCTCTACACACATTTGCCACTAGTGCAATGTCATGGAATACACTTCCCAATGTTCTTTTGAAGCTGAATGTGGTTTGAAAAGGAAATGTTTTAAGAATTCGACTTGGTACAAACCATATCATTGGATTTGCCATCATGGGGCGGTTAGTGATGTTCAAAATCTCATATAAAAGGTACAAGTTCTGCCTGATCATCATGCAGATACATTTTTTGCAATTATCGCATTCGCAGCCGCGGGTGGGCGGAATTTGCGTAGTCGCGATACGCAAAGATCCATGAAACGGTAAAAAATCTCCGCGAGCACGCAGAAATTCTGCAAACACGAGGAATTGCTTGTTCGCGTTGCTTTTTTCCTGTTAGCGAACACTGTTTGCGTGCTCTTGGGGAAATATCTCGCGAACATGCATTTTGAGAACGCAAACAAGCAAAGAATTCCTCAAAGCCGCAGAACGCAGAATTTTGGGCAATTCCTTGTTCTCCACGGAACGCAAACTTACCCAAATTCTGCAAATTCCACGAGCGGAACGGAATTTACCAGTCAGGCCTATAAATTACCACTAATGGAATTGCTGTAGGACCCATTGATTTAAAGAGCGGGACTTTTAGCCCTAAGACTTAGTATTTTTTAGAAGCTGTTGTTGGTCCTTCTGCGGGGTCTCATTGGCAGCCCACGTGCCTTAACCTATTGTATTTTACAAGAACATGTATGAGTTGTGACAACAAAATTTCAGGCTGCGTAAGGCAAGTCGGTAATTTATAGATAAGCAATTGAATTGGGATGAAAGCGAATATGACGATCATTCTGCAAGAGATATTCAACGTTGGCCTTTAAGGGTTGGATCCATACCTACTTTTCAAGATAGCAATTGCCAACGTAATTAAGTTCTATTTAAATTAATTGTATGCAATTTTTTTTATAATGATTTCCTCAAATCTATCATAGTTCGGCCTTCCTGGATCTACACTGGGCACCGCCTGGAGTAGTGCATCACACCCCGAAGTGGCTGTCTTTAAAGCATCTAAGGCGCTGCATGCGTGAAAACATATTTTCATGTTCGTGTATGCACATTCGTTTTGCCTGTATGACCTTTGTGTGTCAGAAATTATGATTAAAAAAGCACTTTCGCAGAACAAGCTTTTCTAATGCGCACAATCCCTATTTGTAGGCTGCAAATGCGAGAAGGGAAACAGAATCCCCTGCCTCTAGGCAAGTTAAGTTTAGCTGGGCAGGTTCATTATGCGGATGTCAATCATGTGTCTTCAGCTGATTTTCGCAACTAATGAGGGCTTCGATATTGCTTTCAAGTTCTGGCCCGAAGGGCTGTTAGCTGGAAAGTTCAATGTCACCGCTACACGAGGTAGCTTACGCATTTTCATTTAATATTTGCTTTGTGGTCTATCACCAACCCTGTAGAATATGACCATCTAGTGCATCAAATGATGTAACAGCAAAAGTGACAAGCGTCCAAGTCGCCAATCATGTCCCTTCTTACAGTGAAGACTCCCTATCAAATGTCTTGTTTCTACACGTTCAACATTATGACCTTCCCTCGGTTCACAGCACTGATCCCACCATTTTGCAGGAACCCGTGCCCTCTCTGAGGCCATTTTGGAGAAGGATGTACTCTTGGCTGTTGATATTCCACCCATCTGGTGTTTTGAAGTGTACAGCTGTGTTGTTTAGAACATATACAAGACCTTATGTTCCTTGGGGTTCAAATCACACCATTTGCTGAGCAGAACTCTCATTGTTTTCCCAAGTTGAAGCATTTAACACTAGTATTTTAGGGTTTTCAGCCATAGAGTTTGGCTCCATAGAGGTCACCACAGTCCCCTTGGGGATGACATTCGTCCTTTCTCCAAGGTGCACTAGATCAGAGGCTTCCTCTAAGGGCCAGAGTGTTCGTCCTACTCCTACCAGAGGGCATCGGCTCAATGCTCTGAAACATTTCTCCTTTTGCAACAGTCTGACCCATAGCCATGTGGCATCAGTGACTAAGGAACCAATCAAACCTTCCTCCTGTGCACCTGCTGAAAAAATGTTACACACATTCTTTTAAATAAAAATTAGACCTTTTCTTCTTCCGTAATTAGGAAATCACGCTGTGCTTCAGTAATCTGTATTTTTTTTAAATAAAACCTATAAAATGCCCCTCACCCCCCCGCACACATGGTTTTTCCTAAAATGAAACCAAACAGCATTTTGAAGTTTAACACGTATATTTGAGAACCAAAACGGGCATGACTGTGGGTCTTTATGCTTGTCTGATGCTTTGAGCTAGCTTGGACTGAGAGATTCTGAGCATGTATGGCTTAGGGAGTGAGCACAAGCATTTTAGCACTGGTTACCAGAGGTAAAGTGCACAGGGTTCTAAGGCCAACAAAAATGAATTCAGTCAAAATAGGAGGGGTGAAGGCAAAACGTTTAGGGGAAGATTGCCGTAAGGCTGGCAGGTCTAACATTCAGAATATAGTACTCCCAGACCAAGTGATAGGCCTCACTAGCATGTAAATCAGAACATGACAATTTCAAATAATCATCTCAACTAAGAGGAGGAACATCACCATCCATGACCAAATACATGCATACATTGGAGTCATTCAGCCCTGAAGGTAGCCACTTCAGAATGTAAAACAGTGCCATTTTCATTGCCCTCTGGATTGTTACAAGAGCTATATTCGACCCTGCTTAACTTGAGAATTCACTAAACCTGTTTTGTATGAAATCATTTTTCTCAAGCGTTATTTGTATAATTGATTGATTATGTCAAGTTCAAGTTCACACAGCTTTATTCGATCTTTGTAACAACAGACCATAAAAGCGCAAGATCATCATACAAATTTGAAAACAAATATATAGACATATATACAAAGGTTAAAAACCAATTAAACAGATTTACATAGTGAACAATTCATTTAAAACCGTATAAGATCAATTTAAAAAGAAGAAATACACTATGATCTTTTGGGAACAAGTTAGGCCCATAATATGTATATAGGGCCAATTTACATTAGGTAATACTGGTAGGGTAGGGTCCCGCCATTTTCTTCTTTCTTAGACAGGCACATAAAAATGAGGCTACAGAGAAGCATACAAATGGGTCCAATAGGGCCTTTAAAAATATATAGCCACCCAACACTGTTTAAATTTATGATACCTCAGAATTGCGAGGATAAATATTTTCCTTTCATCAGGATATATTTTACAAAATAGTAAAATGTGAAGGTCTGACTGCACAGCAAGGGCAGGATGACAACTCTGCCAATTTATGTCTCTTTTCAGGGTACCCTAAAAGTAATGGCATCATATTCATACGTAAACGCAATAGAATGAATCTATGCTGGGCGTTATTAATGCTAGAGAGGTAGTGAAATCCTTTCCCTGGTCTTGGTGGAACCAGATCGTAAGCAATAGTGGAGTTTTTTAGTCTTTTGCTTTCCCTTTGGGCGTAAGCTGCTCTCTGAATGACCATTTCCGTTATTTTATCCTTTGTAATCCTTTTACAGGAGTCAGGGTTCTGGAATAATTCTCCCAACCCTAGCGCATTCAGTTGGCCCTCTACATAACTTAGCCATTCAATACTCTTATAGTGGTCCAACTTACAGCAGTCCCTGATGATACTTTGTGTCAGATCTACCGTGGATCGCCTCCATATTGACAACCACAATAAGACTGGTGCCAATCCTATACTATCTGTCAAGTAGGGAAGCCCAAATTTGAGGTGTCATATATAGTTTGGGGCTAATTGGGGTAAGGCCACCCGATTTAAAAAAATAGCTATCTTCCACTTGCTGCAGTGGGTTAACATTGACCATCCCCCAGACTCCTGCTCCATACATTGCAGCAGACGTTGTTTTTGCAGAGTATATGTTTTTATTGTGTCCAGGGGACTGCCTCCCAACTTCTTTGCAAATCTTTTAATGGCATTGTGACTCCTTTCCATACCTTGGACTCTTGCCGTCACCAACTTGGACCATGATTTTTTCTTATCAAAGAGGACTCCTAAGTATGAGAAGGAGTCTACCACCTCAATTTTCTCTGCTGCCAGTTAGAAATTGGGGTGTTTCTCTGCTTTGGGTGCTCCTGCCACTATTATGAAGGATTTTGATTTGTTTACTTTTAGGTCAAGAGAGGCCATAAAAGAGAAATAGGCCGAGATTAGGGATTGTAAAGCTACCGCTGTTCTTGCCATCAGCACCGCGTCGTCAACGCACGCCAAGATCGGGAGGGGGGTATGATTGTATTTAGGGACGTCCACAGATAAGGCTGACAGGGAGGACTCTACCCTGTTAGTGTAGATGGAAAAGATAAACGGGGCGAGAACACACCCCTGTCTTACTCCTTTTTCGATTTTAAAGGGACGTGCACACTCCCCCTTCCTGCCATACCGAACACAAGCGGTGGCATTGGCGTACAGCTGCTGAATAAAGCCAATTATCGGCTGATCTATGCCCATCTCCTTCATCATAGACCACAGCCTATGGTGAGAAACACAATCAAAGGCTGCGGTCAGGTCCATAAAGGCCAAATAGATCTTTCCGCCTTAGTGTATTTCCCTATAGATAAGGAGAGATTTAGGCACTGGTCGACCGTCCCCATTCCCCTACGAAATCCATATTGTGATTTCATAAAAATATTATGGGTTTCAGCCCAATCTTCCAATCTGGCTAGAAGAACCCGTCCCATTAATTTAGCAGTAGTGTCAAGGAGGGAGATGGGGCGATAGTTTGTTGGGGACCCCCTCTCTCCCTTTTTGTAGATAGGGACAATTATGCTCTGATTCCAAGACAGAGGGGGACCCACTATCTGAATTTTATTAAAAATATTTGTTAGCAGTGGGACCTACATATCATAGTTGCCCTGGAAAAGATCAATTGGGACGCAGGCTTCCAGCGCCTTTCTGAACTCCCATGTCGAGAAAATTAACCCGCTCTTGGTTCCGGGTTCATGGCCTGGAAATAATGGGGTTGGAGGGTTTACTAGGCCAAATATTTGTTCAAAATGGCTAACCATTGCCTCTTCATCTACATGTACATCCATTGTTGGATCACTAGGGTCTTTAAAATAAGGGGCATTCACTATTCTCCAAAAATCACCACTACTACCGAGATAGCTGCCTGCTCGAAGTCCTCCCATGCCTGCGCCCTGAGATTCTTCTCTCTCTCTCCCTCCTCACTAATTTATATTTGTTAATCTTAGTGGAATCTCTAGGATGGAGTTTTAGTGCGTTTACAAGGTTTTTTTTGCTTCAGAACAGGCTTAAGTCAAACCACCCACTATTTGTAGTGGCATTAGATGATTGAAAGCGAGTAAGTGCAACTTTTACTTTTGCCAGGAGGGCGCAGAACTGGGCAACCAGGAAAGTGGGGGATGAGTTCTCTCCCAGACATACTAGTATTTCTGCCTTGGCTTGAGTAAAAACATCAGAAACTAAGTTTAACTTATTGACCTGCGCCCATTTCAATTGGTAACCGTTTTTCCTGGTCAGGATCACCCCCTCTACTGTCATCTTATGACCTTTGGGTTTAGACAGAATACTTAGATGAGTAGATATGATGGCGTGATCACTGTGACAAGAAAATCGGGTTCCCGTGTGGGCCACTTTCCCATATAGTTGTGCTGATGCTAAGATGAAATCGATGGTAGACTCTTGATTGCCCCTTCTAAAAGTGATCCCTTTCCGGCCCTCTTTCGCTTCATTTAATATTCCCAGATTCCACTTGCAAAGTAAACTGTTTAGGGCTTCACCATACTCACTATGTGTAAAGTGTAAGAAGGGATTACCATGGGGATCTTCTAGGCCACATACACTGGTCCCATTAAACTTACAAAGATGAATATTAAAATGCCCCGCCCATATAAGATTAATACTGGCCCTATTTATTAATTATGTAAATTGTAAACTTCACAGTATCCAAGTATGTCCTAGTGATGGAGCAAGGACTCGTAGAAAAGAGACTTGCTCGGAAGCAATCCTCTCATTTAACTCTCTAACATGGTAGTAATTACGTATTGTGCGAAACTAATATGCACCACATCAAAATGAGGGTTAGAGAAGCTTGCCTATGTGTTTACTAACATGAGTAACTCAAATGAAATTCGAAAATGGCTGCAAACGGGAAATCTTTATTGCGCATGCGTCAACTGCATCTACGCAGTATGACGAGGTGTCACTTGGAGGGAAATTCTTGCGCATGAGCAGAAGATACTTACATGGAGTCTTAAAAAATCGGCTTAGCTGAATCTAAATCGAGCTATTATACTAATGCTAATGCGGGGAAAGTATTAATAAGTAAAAGGGGTTAGAGTAGAGATGGGTGGTATACAGTGAAACCATTTATTTCTGAAAATAACATTTGTCCTTTTGACTTTCTTATTAGTGCACATTTGGGCCTCTCGTGTGTGTCCAGAGTTTGTTAAGCACGTGACCCCGCACATGCCTGTTGAAAGTGAGCCGGAAGAATGACGATGCATTTGAATATGGTCCAAGGACACAAAAGTTGCATAGCCTGGGAACAAGCACTGAAGACCTCTGGATGAATGAACTCACATGTCAAATAAAAACAATTGTTTCAATTGAAGTGTGAATACGGGTGGGAATAAAGTTTTGAATAAAACTTAAGGGGCTAGATTTATGAAAAATGGGTTGATAGACTTAGATGACATATAAGCATGGTGTGATGATCTTCCCCCCTTGCCTGTCCAATCAGAATTAGTATTTTTGAAGGGTGGTACATGAATTACGAAGGATATAATTGAGGTAGTCTTAGTTAGTTAGTAAGACAGAGATTTGCTGAATGCTGCAGAGCTCGGGATGCTGTCAGAGATGCTGATGAGGAATCGAACATAATTGAATTAGAAGAAGATCGGGGAACATGCTTGAGAAGGAAGTGTCAGAGAGGGGTGCGACGTAAGCGTCGGTGCTAGAGAGGTCATCTATCCTGTCCTGAAGCCTTTGTCGCCTGATCTATCCCAGGGGATTCCCTACCAACCCTTTGGCCAGGGGGTTGGTCTTCACACCATCCTAGGTAACTATAACTTTGTGAGTTTGTAGATGTTCTTTTCTATATGACCTCTCCTTTCTGAGCATAAGTCATTGAAAAAGTATAAAGAATGAGTTTGATGATTGATTAATTGAATCTTCTCTCCTATGAGTGACGGTGAATGTACTGTACTTTGAAGTGGTTCACATGCAATTAATTTAGATAAAGATTTAAAAACTTTCCCGAGTCTGTGGTTATTTCATTGCAAGAAGAGGACTAATTAATGTCATTTCACCATCAACCTGTTCAACTAATGGTCCATCGACCAAAGGAAAGAACTTTTTGATCCGTGAAAGGTTAGTTAGGAATAAGAGGTAACTAATCTTTGAATTTGAAAACATAAACTTTGACTCCAGCGGTTTTACCCAACTGTGTGTGCGTATGTGTTTATGGGCCCAGGTGAGTATATAGTATTGGAGTATCTGTTGTTGGTTCGCCGGTGGATCCATTTTCTGGTAGCAGAACTATGGTTATTATTGACTAGTTTGGTGATAAGTATTGATTTTTGATTATTGATTTATGTTTAACGAAAAGAGTTAGCGTCTTGTTTTATGTTGTCTGGAAAATTCCCGGGGAATGAATCGCGTGTGGTGACAGAAGCCACACTGCAGTGAGGTTACTCGTCTGTTGGAATAGCACTGAGAAGCTACGCAGGGCTGGCAGTGTTAAATTAGGGACTATTTTATGTAAAAGCAAGTGTGAGTGAAAGCGAAAGGTTCGCTGGTGAAACTTTGGTCTTATAACCCCTAGTAAGGGTAACACTGAAGGAGTAACAGGCTCTCTTGAGCTTGAATGAACGGTAAACAGAGGTTTTTACTTGCAGTGAAAGAGGAGCAATTCTGAGACTCCAGAACAAGTTGGAAATCTATCCATTGTTTAGCAGAACAGGCAGAGTATCAAATGTTTTTATGTTGTTATTAAGGAATTTAATTTAAAGAAAAGTAAAGAAATAAGTTTTCGTATTACCTTGTGAAGGGAGGGTCAGTTGCCAGAGATGCACTGACGTCACAGAGAGCTGCGCTGGGATTGGCTGACGCGGATTGTAAAGGAGGGGTCAGTAGTAAGGAGCAGAACTGACGACATCGAAAAAAACCGCGCTAGCATTGGTCAGACCACTAGCGTGAGCCGGAATCTGTTTGGGTGACTGAATAGAAGCTGTTTTAGGATTGGTCGATGAAAATTTGTATGTTTGATTCTGATTTGCCTTTTAGTGTGAGTCGCCCTGAGAGAAAAGCTCGAGGGTTTGCGGCTTATTGTTTCCTGCATCGAGTGTCTAGAATGTATGGAGAAAAGAGAAAAATGTCATTAATGAAGAAAATTAAGAATTTCTTTAAGAAAGATAAGCCTGTGTTGACCAGAGAGGGAATTCCTACTACGCCACCAAAAACGCCTGCTTCATTTATGATGATGGAAAGAGGATATCATACTTGTGTATGGATGGAGAATTGGATAGAATACACGAAGGGTGATGGTGTTTTAGCTTTCCCTGAAAATGGTACGTTTAATGGGAGAATTCTTCAGAATTTGAGGATGAATGATTTAGATCCAAGACCCAGGCTAACGCAGTATGAGGCATTAGAAGAATGGGAGGCTGAGTCATATGAACGAGAGAAAAACAGAAGTGGGAGATACATGGGACGTGTTCTTCGATATTTACATGAGTCACACGAGGGTCAGATGAAACAGTGGAGAAGAGCAATGGTATCGGAAGGTTTATACCCAGTGTTAATGGCTGAAGAACAGTTAGGGAGCAAGTGTAAAGAAAAAACGAAACATATGAATGTGACAGGATGTGGTGAATCAGATAATAAATTGTTGGAGGACATTTTAACTAAAAACCCTCCACCGTATCAAGAAGGACCCAGTAGAGCCACCCCGAGTGCACCAGTAATGGGAACACCTTAATTCCACAAATTTTACATGATACATCAGTTAATAGGTTGCTTCAAGGCAGGAAAAAAGAAGTGATCAGCAAAAATAGAGAGGAATTAATACAGAAAATAGGTCGATTGAATTTAAACCCTGAAGCATTGACGATACCAGTGACTATAGGTCCTGTTGTTCCATTGTATGGAGACAAAATAAGTTGCCCAAAGCCACAAGCTGAAACAACTCCCTTGAGTTATCCCAGAAAGGAGATTGTAATATCCGATGATCAAGCCAGTGAGTGCGATTCAGTAATTTCATTAATGGATCTACCGATAAGAGAATAGGTAAGTGAAACCCCAAAAAGAGTTACCCCCAGTAGATCAAAAGAAAGAAGGTCTGTGGTACCATCAGAAACAAGAAGTACAACAGCGGTAACTCCAGAAGATTTAGAAAGATGGGCACAGGGAATAGAAAAACAAAGCTCACCCCCAAAGATTTTAGATATTTACAAACTGAAGGTAGAATTGGAAGAGATTGTTAGCTGGAAATGTGGGAATAGAACGATTGAACCATTACAATGAGGAAGAGTTGTTGTTTATATGTAGAAGTATAACCAGAAATGCGAAATTGTTTCATGAAAAATTGACAGAGCTTGCCACAGAGATGGGAATAGATATAGGGAGATCGAAAGTGCTACAGAAACCATATTGAGTGGAGTTTACGGATAAAGACTTAGAAAATATGAATGTGTCTGATAAGAATCTATAAGTAAAGGAATTGATGAATATTTTTTAAAAACGGGGAGACATTGACAAGTGGAGAATGAGGTGGACGAGAAAGAAGGAGGAAGCACAGGCGAAGGAAGCGTCTTCTGCATATTTGTTAAAAGAATCAGAAAAGGTAGAAAGATTGTGTCCCATGAGTGAGGTACTCGGTGGTGGATATGTTCATGTCCCATGGAGTCGACAAGACATTTTGTCATTTACGAATGACTTCCCTAGGTTGAGAGAGAAACCAGTTGAATGGTACAAACAGGTTGATAGGTTTGTGAAAGTTTTGAAGGTTCTGTTGAAAGATATGGATGGTCTGTTTGATATAGTGGTACCTGCTGACTTATGGAAAGAGTGTAAGATCACAGTTGCTTGGCCAAGTGAGGAGTATCCAAGAGATTCTAAAACAGGAGCACCCTCAGATGATGTGATGAAGAAATATCACCAATGAATTACTTTTCTGAAAGGAAAAATCCTTCCCAAAGAAACAGATTGGGTGAAAATAGATAGGACAACTCAAGAGCCAAATTAGTCTATACATGGGTATTATGAAAGGTTACTACAGGTGTTTAAGCAGTATAGTGGTTTTGAGAACATTGGTCATAAGGATATGGGACATTTTGTGCATCGGTTTGTGTATGGTTTGAAACCGGAGATTAGTCAAATGATTCAGCAGCACATGTTGTGCTGGCAAGGAAAACCGATAGATGATATTCTGAAGTACGCAAAATATTGCGGGGATGATATTGAGGTGAGGCATTGAAAGCTAAAAGAGAAAATAATCTTGGGCACAAGTGAAATTGGCAGAACAGCAGGAACTTAAGTTGAATAGTCAGACTGATGGTCAGATGAAACAAACATATCAGAGTGATCATGTTTCGAATGGTGGTAAATCAAGAGGACAAATGAATAGAGAGGATGCAAAGAAGAAGTTTCCTTGTCATGGGTGCGGAAAGCTTGGACATTGGAAGAACGAGTGTGTTAGAAATGGGGGTCTCTATTGGCAATGGCTGGCCACTGTCCAAGTAGGGACCCTTCTTCCTAAGTCAGAGTATGCGGGCTACACCCTTTGATAACCTCTGCTCAACCCTGTGGTAACGTAGCACGAGCAGTTAGGCTTATCTCAGAGGCAGTGTGTGAAGCATTTATGACCATACACAGTAACACAGTGAAGAACACTACAAAGGGACACCACACAAGTAGTTATAACAAATAATTATGTTTATATATAGACTTAACACAAGACCAATAACAGTAAAAAGCCACAGTACTAGAAAATAGGGTTACTCTTAAAATGCTGCAAAAATAGTTCAAGGTGTGCAAAGAGGAGTTCAGTTCAAGGCAGTGGTCTCTGCGACCCTTTTACTCACAAACTACCTGGATTCTGTAGCAAAGCAAACAAAATGTCGCTAAGGAGTTGTAGCGATGATTTTTCTCACGCGTGACCAGCGATGCGTTTAATCCTTGCCGCAAGGGAGGATGATGCGCTGATCTGTGTGCAGGACAAAGCAACAAACTTCTAAACGCTAAGCCGGCGATGCGATGAAATCCTTGCCGCGAAGGGAGGATGATGCGCCGAGCCTGTTGCGTGTGCGATCTTGTTGCGATGAAAAGAAATGGCGCCCGCGAGGGAGCAACGATCCTGATGCGATGCAATGAAAATGGCGAACGCACGGCGTCCGCGTTGCGATGTCGTGAAGCGATGAACTGGATGCGATGATCTTTGGTTAGTGAGCACTTGGAGGCCCGCAAACATGCGATGCGATAATCTACGGGTTAGCGAGCATTTGGCAGCCCGCAAACGTGTGATGCAATGATCTCCGGTAGCGAGCACTCAGCGGCAGCAGCGTGATGATTTTCCTTACGCTCTTCAGCTGTGGCGGCTCGCTAACGGGCGTTTGTGACGATTTTCAGCACTCTCTTCTCCACAGTAAAACTAGAGGCCCTGGAACTCACAGAAGCCTCACCTGCAGATAGAAATCTTCCCTGGGAGGAAACAGGAGGCTGGTGGTGGAGTCTGATGTGCCTGAGACTCCAGCAGGAGGCTAGCTCTCTTCTAGCCCTTGGGTGATTGCTGTAGCAAGATAAAATAAAAGTTCCATCAAAGTCCTTTTCCTCTTCTTCCAAGTCCAGTAGTAACCACTGCAGGCCAGTCCAAGAAACAGCACACAAGCACAAGGACAGTCCTCTCCTGCAGATTCCTTCAGTTACACGGACAGAGGTTCTTCTTGTTGTCCAGGAGCAATACAAATTGTAGGGGTTTCAGCACAGATATTTATACCCCAAAAGTTTTTGTTCGAAAGAGTCACAAGCCACTGAACCCAGCCAGAACCAGTTCTGCTCAGTCCTGGAGCACTTTGTTTACCTGACTCCTTCTTTCCTTTCAGAGTGCAGGGCAGAGACATTAGACGCACCACAGGAGGTGGAGCCAGCATTGTGGAGGGAAGGCACAGCACTATTCAGGTCCCAGGTGCAACTCCTCCCACCCATCTAGATGCAGATCTCTCCATTCACCACTGGGACACCTCACCCTGTCTCCTGGAATTCCCCAGCCCTGTCACTCCAAAACCAGACAGCCAATACACATAACAGCAGAGCACACTGGAAGGCTTAGGCAAGAACATACCTACTTTCTAAAAGTGGTATTTTCAAACGCAGAATATAAAAATAAACTTTACTAAAATATTTATTTTAATATTCTGAGCTCAGGCATACTAAATTAGTTTTTCTACCATGTTCCTTGGGTCAGTTAGGACTATAGAATGTAATCGTCAAACTGCCCATTCTGGCCTATGGAGAACAGGTAGCCTTACAGTAGTGAAAAACAAAATTGGGTGTAATTCACTACCAGGACATGCTACACACATCAGAGCATGTCCTACCTTACACATACAATGCGTCCTACCATAGGGGTGGCTTACATGATGCCAAGGGAAGGTTCAGGGGCTGGGAAGTGGGTGCACTTCACAGCCAACATGGCAGTTCTGGACTGCACACAGACACTGCGGTGGCAGGTCTGAGACACACTTTACAAGCTGCTTCTGTGGGTGGCGCAAACCAGCGTTGCAGGCCCACCAGCAGCATTTGTTTACCAACCCTGGGCACACACAGGCCACGCTACTAGGGACTAACGGGTAAACCAAATAAGCCAATCATGGAGATACCAATTCACATATCATATTTACAAAGGGAGAGCATATGCCCTTTAGCACTGATCAGCAGTGGTAAAGTGCCCAGAGTCATAAAGCCAACAAAAACAAGTTAGGAAAAATCCAGGAGGAAGGCAAAACGCTTAGGGATGACCCTGCAATAAGGGCCATTTCCAACAGAGTGTAAGAGTATTCAGAATAATAATGGGCCAAACCAAACCAAAATTTAAATCCACAGACGCAGAATGAGGTGCTTATGAATCAGCCGCTGCAGGTAGGTAATCAACAGTGTCAGGTGCCATTAGCCCCTATGCCAAATTTTGTGAACCAGCTAAAGTGCAGTGCGGATGCAAATTTCAAGGAGGAAGTGGTAAGAAAAATTCTGTGATTTCACAATACCTTTTACAGAATAATGTTGATGAAATTAGTCATTTGCAATGACGGTGCCTGAGGGGGGGGTAAGAGGAGTGCGTACTTGGCGCATCCTTGCCGGTAGATCAGTCAGGTCCATTTATTGATGGGAAAGTGGAAGGTAATGATATCACTTTTCTATTGGATACTGGTGCTACCCGTTCTACTGTGAGAACAGCAGACATCCCAAACCTACTTCTCTCGGGAGACTCCATCTAAGTCGTCAGAGTATCACATCAACAGATTAGAACCCCAATTACAGAACCCATGGAAGTGCACATCGGAAATTTTAAAGACATGCATAGATTTGTAGTTTGTAATTCTAGTCCAGTAAATCAATTCAGACGGGATCTGTTGTGTAAAATGACTTGCACAATCTATTATACACCGGACAGTGTTGCTTTTCAAACCCCTGATGAAGACATTGTATATAAGCTAATGCTTGCTAAACAAGGCACAGAGGTAGATGAAATGTATTTCTTAATGACAATAGATGATTTACCAGAAGAACTGAAAACAACCGTGAACCCAGAAGTATGGGATTTCCCTGGAAAAGAAATAGGATTAATGTTGAATATAGACCCAGTGAAGGTGACAGTGAAAGAAGGTGCAGTCTATCCCAACACCAGACAATACAAAATGAGTCCAGAAGTAAAATCAGGAGTGGCTTCAGAAATTGACCAGATGAATAAACAGGGCATTTTAAAAGAAATAATGAGTAGTCCTTGTAATTCGCCTAAAACGGAAAGTACAGTATAGTGCAGGATTTGAGAAAGTTTAATAAAATTGTAGTGCCTTGTTGTCCTGTAGTGCCAAATCCCGCAGTGATTCTTTATTAGATACCCTGGAATGCAGGCTGGTTTACAGTAATTGATTTGTGCCAAGCCTTTTTCTCTATTCTTTTGCATCCAGACAGCCAGCATCTTTTTTCTTTTAAATTTGAAGACCGTATCTTGGCATGGTGCCGAGTTCCTCAAGGGTATACAGAAAGTCCCTCAATTTTTAATCAAATTTTGAAAAAGGGCCTAGAGAAATTAGTTATGCCCAGAAATTCAGTCCTAGTGCAATATATCGATGACTTACTAGTGGCATCAAAATCACGAGAAGATTGTGTTACTGATTCAACTGCATTGCTGAACCATTTGGCTGACGGAGGAGACAAAGTGTCCCCAGAGAAATTACAATTTTGTTGTACAGGAGTCAAATATTTGGGCCACAAAATAGAAAGGGGAGTGAGAAAAGTGACCCCTGAGAGAATTCAAATATTCAAGCACATGCAGTTACCGCAGACGCAAAGAGAGATAAGAATGTTTCTCGGAGTGGTTGGGTACTGTCGACAGTGGATTGTAGGTTTTGCCCTGCTAGCAAAGCCATTGATTCAGATGACACGAAAAAGAGCGAAGGATATGATTGTCTGGAACGATGAATGTGTGGAAGCATTTGTAAAATTACGAAATTGTCTGTGCGAGGCCCCTGCTTTAGGTATGCCTGATTATACAAAGGAATTTACACTATTCTGTTGTGAGAGAGAGAGTTGTGCACTTTCAGTTTTGACCTAGTGACATGGATTAAGCAGACGTCCAGTAGCATATTTTTCTGCTACTTTGGATCCTGTGGCTTCTCTTTTACCTGGCTGCTTAAAAGCTGTAGCTACTACTTGTATGGGTCTGGAGCAAAGTGAGTCAATCGTGATGGGACATCCAGTTAAGGTTTATGTTCCACATTCAGTTGAGATTCTTTTAACAAGAACTCGAACACAGCATTTTACCCCTAGTCGGATGACTAAGTATGAAAGAGTAATTCTTGGAGCAGAAAATGTGACAGTGATTAGATGGACAATGGTAAACCCTGCCACATTATTGCCTGATCCACGTTGTGAAGAAGTGAAAGACGAAGTAGATCATGATTGCTTAGATGTGACTGAAATGTGTACTAAGCCCCGCCCTGATATAAAAGAGGAGCCCCTGAAAGAGCCAGTGCATGAGCTATTTGTAGATGGCTCCTGTCTGAGAATAGAGGGTGGAGGACTAAGTGCAGCATACGCTATATGCAAGGTATCTGGGGTTATTGAAGCATCCTGTTTACCGGGAGTCAAGTCTGCAAAAGTAGCCAAATTGGAGGCTTAACAAAGACATGCAAAATTGGGAAAAATTGGAGAATAACCATATTTACGGACAGTCAATATGGTTACGGGGTTGTGCATGACTTCGGTCAGTTTTGGATGCAGAGGGGATTTCTGACCTCTTCAGGATCTCCCATCAGAAATGGCAAAAATGTGAAAGAATTGTTGGAAGCAATACAATTGCCAAAGGAAATAGCAATGGTCAAGTGTGCTGCTCACCAGTCAGGAAATGACTATGTGACGGCAGGTAACCGATATGCTGACCAGATTGCTCAATATTGTGCAAGAAATACTGTATCATTGAATAGGAAAATTGAAACAAGTGAAATCAGCTGCCAACTTATGTTATTCTCAGCTTTAGAAACATGGGATGAGGTGAGACAGTTGCAGGATGAAGTGGAGGTAAGCGAAAAGGAAAATTGGATCAGGATGTGAAAGGAGGGCAGAGGATGATGTATGGGTGTACCCTGATGGCAGACTAGTCATGCCAGACTGCTTACTCTCTCAAATGGCAATAATGTATCATGGAGACACCCATATAGGCAAGGATGCTATGATCAGATTATTTAGACAAAATTGGTATAATCCAAGGTTCAGGGTAGTCGCGGAGAGTCTGAAGTACTGGGTATTTTAGTCCCAGCGGTGCAGGGGCACACACCCTATGACTTCTGGGTTCACCCTGTTCCAGACCTACAGAAACACAGAGTCTTCTGGGTGAAGTCAAAGATTCGTTTATTGGCTGCAGACCAATTACAGGTATCCTAGAAGTACAACAGCGTGTATGTTCTCAGGAGACTGCTGAAAATCATTGGAGCGGACTTCATCTTAAATACCCTTTTTCTTGCCTCAAGCATACATTCCTAGGTTTTATGATACGGCCATTATAAGTGTACATTACAAAGAAAAGGCAGAGTCATGATGACCATCCCACATTCCAGTTCGGCCAGCCCACAATGATTTACACAGTAAGGTTCAGATCCCACATTTGATATCAATAGGCCCCAATAAACATGAGCATCTCCTGTTTTGGGAAACAAGCCATAAAGCAGGAACAAGCAGGTGCGAAAGTGATTAGCCGGAGGCTTGTGTGTGATGAAAGGACTTTATGGTGCGCTGAGCCCTGATGCTAATCACAGGTGGCCGGAGGAAGGGGAGCTCGTGAGACCAGTTTGACCTGGGGCAGCAGAGCCAAGCTGCCCAGGTCACAGAAGAGTCAAGGAAAGGCACATGTACTGTGAGGCCCGTATTTGCTCCATTATAGCCTATGTGAGGGCAATGACAAGATGGTCACCGCTTCCAAAATGGAACCCGCGAAGTAACGTAAAACAACGTGTACACAGTGCATTCATAGTTAGAACGATATATAAAGCACTCGTACATACCGCATTAACCATTTGCGGTTTGCTAATACCAAGATAGACAGGGGTAGGGCCCTGTCCCCTACGCGGTCCCGAATATTAAAGTACGACAGACCCTCCTTTTGCCCTTACATAGGCAATCACTATACTCATCTTAATCCGAGTCCAGGTCGATGTTCACGAAGTCATGGAGATGTTGCTGTAGCATCATCCTATTACTTAGCTCGTCCCTCGATACAGGTTTCCTTACACATAAGGTAGCACAGAGGCCACATATCGTAGGAGCACACTGTATACACAGACAGAACAGGAAAAGAATGGCTAAGATCATTCCAATGACCATCAGAACTTTCCAACCCCAGGCAGATATCAATTCCCAGAACCACCCCACCAGTGAACAATCTCCCTTATCCACGTGTATGGATTCAGATATTTTATGGAGTTTGGAGATGGCTTGATATACTGTTGGAGCGTTATCTGGTATGAAAATGCAACAACTAGATTGAATAACCTTACATACCCCACCGCGGTCTGCGAGAATAACGTCTAGAACCATGCGGTTCTGCAAAGTCATAAGGCGATCCGCTTGGAGCTCAGCTGTCAGATTACCAAGGGCACCAGCCGTTACATTGACAGTGGATTCAACCACACGTGTCAGCTGTCTCAGGTTCCTACTATTGACCATAGGTCCCCAAAACGGCAGGAAACCCAAGAAGAAGTCTCCCGCTTCCTGACCGGCAGTATCCTCCTTACTAATCACACCTCTCACAACTCTGGTCTTGTGATAGTCAGAGGCAGCAGTAAATGTAGGCGGTAGCAAGTTCGCAATATAACATGTGCCCGAGAAATCAGGGGGCAGCCATGTATATGCTCGGTCATTACAGATGAAATATGTGCCTTTGCCAGCCAAAAACGCAGGGGAGAACTGTGACGGGAAAGTGTACGTTTCAGTACAGTCACTTCTTCCCAGTTGAGCTCTAGGATTCTGACCATTACCCTGTAAGCAGAACCGACCCATGTGGGGTACGACCCAGATTCGAGATGAGATTTTTCGCTGTCTTTCACCCAGACTAATACTATACCCCGTCGCGTTCCATCCTACATAAGGTCTCAGCTCTTCTTTGGGAATGGATGAGTATGCATCAATATCCCTACTCATATCAGCAACTCCTTTCATCAAAGCCTTATTATTGGTGATAGGTCTAATGGAACGCGGTTGGCGAGGGGAGTACGTATCTAGAGCATAGAGAAACATGGTCTGGAATGCCCATTACGATCCATTGTAACTATACGGCAGCACCAAATAAAGAATACCCTTGTTAATGGTATGGGGCATTAACCCGCACACCCAGCAATTGGTCGTATTCATTACCAGTTGGTGCTGGTGCAAGAGCTGGATAAACGAGTTATTTACAAACTCTGATCGTCTGGTCTGTTCGTGCTCAGGCAAAGGGTGAAAAGAGTGAGAGGAGGCAGTAGAAAGGGGTATAGGCTGTTCGGTGGGTTCAATGGGCTTTTGAGCGGAGAAGAACACAAATCCTACAATAAACATCATGATACTACACAGTGTAAAAAGGCACAAAAATACAAAACATTTAGTTTTTACAATTCTACACATCCTTGCTTTGAAGTTCATTTCCTCAACGGGTCTCTCCATCTTAAAAAACTCCATCCTCTAATCGGGCCGCTCGCGGCGGATGAGTTTCTTCTGCTAAGGAGTACGCCTGTCAGTCCAGGGAAACGCCCTAGACCAACCAGAACCGTTGACCTAACGTCTTCGGCCTGTACCCCAAAGTCTTGGCACCGCGACCCTGCGGCAGAACCTGGATGGTGGTTCGAAAAACAAAAAATCAAGAAAGTCCTTCAGATGGGAGAGCAAAAAATGTCAAAAAGGAAATAGTAAGGAAATCTTTATTTGTCCATGGGTCTCAAATTATAGCGGAGACGGCCAGGTGCTGTTTGGTCTTGAAACAAAAGTTCAGGCTCAGTGGTGTCCAGTCGATTTGATGGTGGCACAGCTTCTTGCAGAATATTGTCACTCTCTTGGTTTGAAACTGTGTCTTTTAGGCGTGCGTCACTGAATGGTACAAAACGAGGCACAGTGTCTGTCTCAGAGTCGGCGATACCCTCCTGGACCCACTGGTCATATGGCAGGGGCAAGGGGACTACTTTGCAGTGGGTACCATGGATCCAGTGCTTCTTCCCTTTTACTCGCACCGCTGACCTTGTCGACAGAAGTACAAGGTGAGGGCCGATCCAGCGAGGCTCGTCGTTGCTCTTACGCTGGAAATTTCGGACCAGGACCCACGAGCCAGGGTTGATAGGGTGTCCGGGAGGTTCAGAAGCTTGGGGAAGAGTATCATGTACCTGTTGGTGCAAAACACGCAGTTTAACAGTCAAATCATACAAGTAATCGAGTAGTACTGGATGCTCAATCTCACTAAACTTCGTAGGCCTCGGTACACCCCATACGTTGGCCGGGCGGCCAAAGACGACCTCGTAAGGGCTAAGTCCCACTCGTGAGTGTATGGTCATTCTGGTGGACAGGAGTGCTAAAGGCAGAGCGTCAGGCCATTTAAGACCGGTGCTCGCCTGGATTTTGGCCAGCTTGAGCTTTAAGGCTCCATTGTAGCGTTCTACTAGTCCAGCTGATTGGGGGTGATTTGCAGCATGGAACTTCTGCTTTATCCCTAGCCCTTCACATACATTCTTCATCACTTTACCCACAAACTCACTTCCATTATCACACCACACCATTCTTGGCATCCCAAACCTAGGGAAAAATTCCTTCACAAGGGCTTTGGCTGTGGATAGGGCAGTGTTATCTTTCAGAGGATAAGCCTCTATCCATTTTGAGAAAGCACAAACAACCACCAGTACATATTTCAGGTTGTTGCATCTTTCCATGTGAATAAAGTCCAGCTGCAAAACTTCGAATGGACATGATGGGGGTGCAAAGTGACCAGCTGGAGTTGGGGTTCCCCTACCAGGGTTATACTTCAAGCATACTATGCAATTCTTGACCACATTCTCTGCACACTTGGGAATCCCAGCATTCTGCCATACTGAAGCCAACAACTTACAAATTCCTTTCGTACTGATGTGTGCCATTCCATGTGCCATAGTAACCACTGGGAGCACATATGCGTCAGGCAACAACCATCGCCTATGTTCTGTCAGATCAATCCAACAACCATTCTCGTCCAACTTACCCATACTTTCTCTCCACTTGCTTAACTCTTTCTCTGTGGCTTCAGCTTGAAGCGACTTCACGCTCTCTATTGTGTTCTCACACATCCCAACATCGTCAACCCATCTTGTGGGGCCTGCAACATACATTCTAGTCTTCACATTCTGTGCTGTTTCTTTCGCCGTCTCATCAGCAAACGCATTCCCACGTCCAACATCATCTGTGACTTTCCTGTGCGCACTGCATTTCATGATCGCAACTTGCAACGGTAGGGTCAGTGACTCAAGGAGATCATTCACCAACTTGCCATTTTGAATTTTAGCTCCATGCGAAGTCAGGAACCCACGCTCTTTCCACAAACGCCCAAAATTATGAGCCACGCCAAAGGCGTACTGGCTATCTGTGTATATATTTACTCTCATTCCTTCAGATAACACACATGCTCTCGTGAGGGCGATTAATTCTGCTGCTTGGGCCGAATTATGTGGCACTCGTGCAGTTTCCACGACCGTGTGTAAAGTCGTGATAGCATATGCAGCAGTCGTGTCACCATTAGGGAGTTTGAAACACGAACCATCCACCCATAAAGTACCATCACACTCAGTCAGGGGAGTATCTTTTAGATCTACTCTCCCTTTCGTCTCTTCTTCTGTCCTGAACAGACAGTCATGTTGCTCAATCTCGTCTGAGTCTGCTGGGACTGGCAATAACGTAGCTGGATTCAGCGTATTACATCTCTTTATGTGTATGTGATTTGCTAACAGTGTAAGCTCATAGCCTGATAATCGCGCACTAGTCAAGTGTTGTGTCTTGGTCCTATTTAATAATGTGTCTACAGCGTGTGGAACCATAACAATCAATGTATTGTCCATTACCAAACCAGCAGATTGTCGGATAGACATTGCTGCAGCAGCTGTCGCTCTCAGACAGCTTGGCAATGCCCTCGCTACAGGGTCCAAGGTTGATGAAAAATATGCGCATGGGCGCGGTCTGTCGCCAAAAGGCTGTGTTAACACTGACAACGCACATCCATCTTTCTCGTGAACATACAATGTAAAAGGCTTACTGTAGTCAGGGGTACCCAACACAGGAGCCGAACACAATGCATTACGCAATTCCACAAAACTTCTCTGGCACTCTTCAGACCATGGGATAGGATTCGGTGTGTCTTTGCATGTTAAGGCTACTAAAGGTTTTGCCAACAAAGAAAAACTAGGGATCCAATGCCTACAGTATGAAGTGATGCCCAAAAAAGCACGCACTTCTCTCTGTGTTTTCGGCACACTCAACTGTGCAATGGCTTGAATTCTTTCTGGGGTCAGTTTCCTTCCCTCCTTCGATAAGAGATGACCTAAGTAGGTCACTTCTTGTCGACAATATTGCAGCTTAGAGAGAGACACTTTGTGATGGAAAGCAGATAAATGGCGCAACAATGACAATGTGGCTTCTTTACAAATCTTTTCAGTATCCGCAGCGATTAGTAAATCGTCCACGTACTGAATCAGGATAGCGCCACTAGGTAAAACAAGTGCATCAAGCTGCGCTTTCAAAGCTTGACTGTATATTGATGGACTTTCACAGTAGCCCTGGGGAGCGCGTTTGAAGCGGAAGCTTCGGCCTCCCAGACTAAAGCCAAAAATATCTCTGCTCTCTTCTGCAATTGGGATACTAAAGAAAGCATTCTTTAAATCAATCACTGAAAACCATGCAGCAGAGGCTGGAATCATCGTTAACAAGGCAGTTATATCAGGGACAACCGGAAACTGTGGCACAACAATCTTATTAACCTCTCTAAGATCGATCACAAATCTGTAAACAGGTGGCTGTGAAGGGTCCGTTCGTTTTAAGACAGGTAAAATCGGACTATTGCAAACGTTGCCTCTTGTCTCCTCAATCACACCTTTATTAATCAAGTCGCTGACAATGTCTAACAATGCTTTCTGCCCTTCATTAGAGATCTTGTACTGGGGAATACGTGGCAGTCTGACATTAGCCTTTAAAGTCACCACATATGGCGGTATCTCCAAGAGGCCCACATCATTGGGACCAGTAGCCCAAAGGGCATCCGGAAGGAATGACAATTCAGGCGGCATTGTGTTTTTAGACAAGTACATTGGGGAAATCACTTTCTTGCCTAATGTAAGTTGTACTCCTGAAGGAGAACAATACAGTGTAGCGTGCAATCTTTTCAACAAATCTAATCCCAGTAAATTCTCACCACAACCTGTTGTCAGAATCAGGGGTGCTTTCAGCTCGCAAGGTCCAACAGAGAGTGACATGGGACTAGAAATCGGGTTCCTAACTGGGGCGCCAGAAAAACCTACTGAAACATTTATATCGCCAGACAAAGGTGCGCCAGGGAGTTTTGAATGCATGATTGAACTCTTTGCAGCACCAGTGTCTAGCAGAAAAGGCTCCGTTACATTTGCTGTAGTCACCTCAACATACGGTCCACTCTGATCCACTGGCACTGAAACAACTCCCTCTCTCTGTCTATGGCTGTCCTAATAATCATTATGTTCTGCATCACCGTCCTCTGCATAATAATCATTATTATAATACTGGGCCGTAGTACTAGTCGCGTTAGCTTGCTGATCAAGGCTATTAATGGCGCTTTGGGACGGAAGAGGACGCGCGTTCTGGGGAACACTTCCACGCCCTCTGCCTCTAGGAGCTTGCTGACCACCCCTACCTCTTGCGCCATACGCATTACCGTTCCGCTGCATTAATTTAGGGCAACTATATTTATAATGACCTTCCTCTTTGCAGTATGAACATTGGTTGGGACCTACAGGGACACGTGGTTGATAATACCCATTCATTTGCTGGTTGTTCTGAAACTGTTGGGGTTGGTGATAGACACCTTGGGGTTGTCTATAATTATTCTGACCTCCTCGTGGTGGGTAAGCCTGCTGTAAAAGGACTTTTGTCTTTAATTCCTTCGTTTTCTTCTCTGTTCTATCTTTCTCGTCCTTATCTCTATTTTCATAATACTGTGCAGTAGCCAGTATTTGCGCTGAAGAAGAAACAGCCCAAGAACTCTCTGAGTCTTTCAACTTTTTACACAGGTCAGGAAGTAAATTCTGCACAAACTTATCCACAAATAACCGTTGGCCACCCTCAGTACTCATATCCTGCCCACTGTGGTCAATAAATGTTTCTTCAAACCTAGTAAAGAAGTCTGACACTGTCTCATCTTTCTTCTGCTTGCATGCAGATAACTTGTCCCAATTTACGCGCATGTCTTCATATACGTGATGAGTCTACCAGGCAGTTCAGCTACTAAAGGTTCTGGTTTCGCGCCACCAGTTTGTCTAGCATCAGCAGCAACGATGTTAGCCCATGTATCCCCTAGATCTGCATCGTGATCTGCATTACGAATTGATCCCCATAGAGGCGGTGGAACAACATTACCAAACAACATGTCTATATCGGCCAGATTCATAACGCATGACCCTGCCGTCTGTGACAACTCTTTATAATAACCTGCTGGGTTTTTACGGGGATCAGGTAAGGACTGCTTAAGTGCTAACACCTCAGAGCGCTTCCATGGAACATGCACCCAAACACGCTGGAAATGCGCTGGCACAGCGGCGATACCGGCACCAGCTGCAACTGCTTCCTTCCATACCGGGGGAACTTCTCTCATGGGGTATTGTCGCGCTTTTACCTTTTTCCCCACAAGGACATCTTGTTCAAACAATGACTGTTGACAATCATCATTCCTGAAGGACAATACAACCGCAACTGCTTTATCTACTTCGCGGTCCACAATTATACCAGTTCCAAAATCAAACCTCACTCTACACAATTCCTGCGGGCTCGGATTTTTACCACTATCTTCCAATTCTTCACAGAGAATTTCGCACATTTTCTCGAACACATATCTCTGTTTTGGGGCATCCCACTGATGGAAAACGTTGACAACTGATTCCACATCATACAATGAAGGGAAAACAATCCATCTACGCGCCATGCTGTCTATTACCTTTTTCTCATCAGGGTTAGGCAATTGGCTACGCAATTGCTTACGCTGTAAACCAGGAGTCGCACCAGATGACTCAAAGAGAGGCGACATTAATGTAGTAACCACATTAGCTAAGCGCTGTCGCGCTGAAGGAGAAGTTGAGGCGGAAACAGGGGGAAAAACAGAGGGAAGAAAAGAGGATGTAGAAACAGGTACTGGAGTGGTGCAAGGAAGAATGTCAGGGGAGGCAGCTGCCGAATTAGGCAAAGTCACAGGAAGCGCGGGGGCAGTCGGGAACACAGCTGGCAGCCCTTGAGAGGGCTGCGCTATATGGATAGGAGCCGGCTGCAAAGCAACTGGCGGTAGCGGCAAGGCTTGCAGTATATTGACTGGAGGGGGCATATTCACAAGCTGGGGAGGTGCCATGGCATTTTGAGCATATGGGGGTGGCGAACTCAACAAATGCGACATCAGGGGATCTTTCTCCTTTTCTTCTAACTCATTCTGCTTAGAATGTGGTAAAGCTGGGTAACATTTGTCAATCCCTAACTTACGCTGTCTGTGCAATTGCTCATTCATCTGTTCCTCCTCATTGTCTTTAAATTGTACAGCTGCTTGCATTACTGTCATACCTCTCTCTCTTTTATTCTTTTTCGCTAACTTAATTTCCTTTTGTTTGGCTTCCTTTCGCCATAAGCGGAAAGAGTCAAACATCGCCGGCCGGGCTTTCTTCTTAAACAATTTAATTTCCAAATTATCTAAAATATCGGTATCGAAACTACCATTTTGGGGCCATTTTAAAACACCGTCTTTCCTAGTGTAGTGGATCCACACTTCGTTATATGCAATGGGGCCTACACCATGTTTTACATAGAGCTCATAAGTTGGAGTTCCAACCGGAGGAACCGGACATGATTCCTCTAGCTGGAAATCTTTTCCACAACCCAAACAGAATAATCTACCAAATATTCCAGAACCAGGCATCTTCGCTCACTAGTCTAGATCCAAACGTCAAAGGATTATCGATTACGATAGTCTCGTGAATACACGAGTCCTCTGGCTTTGGCGTTTGCAAACTCCAAATTACCAAATTACCAAATCAAACGATCCCGAAGGATACCAAAAACAAATGGGAGACGCTCCACTTATACTTAACTGAATATTGCCGATCGATGACGTCACCAGTAGACTCTCTCGATTGTTTCGCTCTCTCAAACTCGTCAAGGGTCCAAAACAGGTCGATTAATCAGGGCAGCAGTCCTTCTTAGCCGTCGGGACGCGGAGAACCTCGCAGAAAAGACTTTCGGACCACGTCGACATGCAGGGGTCGATGAAGTGGCGGCCTTCCTCCGGAATTTCCACACGAAGCTCCTCACGAACCTCTGGCTTGGACTGGTACCGCTGAAATCGTCCCGAGTTGGGCGCCAAACTGAAGTACTGGGTATTTTAGTCCCAGCGGTGCAGGGGCACACACCCTATGACTTCTGGGTTCACCCTGTTCCAGACCTACAGAAACACAGAGTCTTCTGGGTGAAGTCAAAGATTTGTTTATTGGCTGCAGACCAATTACAGGTATCCTAGAAGTACAACAGCGTGTATGTTCTCAGGAGACTGCTGAAAATCATAGGAGCGGACTTCATCTTAAATACCCTTTTTCTTGCCTCAAGCATACATTCCTAGGTTTTATGATACGGCCATTATAAGTGTACATTACAAAGAAAAGGCAGAGTCATGATGACCATCCCACATTCCAGTTCGGCCAGCCCACAATGATTTACACAGTAAGGTTCAGATCCCACATTTGATATCAATAGGCCCCAATAAACATGAGCATCTCCTGTTTTGGGAAACAAGCCATAAAGCAGGAACAAGCAGGTGCGAAAGTGATTAGCCGGAGGCTTGTGTGTGATGAAAGGACTTTATGGTGCGCTGAGCCCTGATGCTAATCACAGGTGGCCGGAGGAAGGGGAGCTCGTGAGACCAGTTTGACCTGGGGCAGCAGAGCCAAGCTGCCCAGGTCACAGAAGAGTCAAGGAAAGGCACATGTACTGTGAGGCCCGTATTTGCTCCATTATAGCCTATGTGAGGGCAATGACAAGATGGTCACCGCTTCCAAAATTGAACCCGCGAAGTAACGTAAAACAACGTGTACACAGTGCATTCATAGTTAGAACGATATATAAAGCACTCGTACATACCGCATTAACCATTTGCGGTTTGCTAATACCAAGATAGACAAGGGTAGGGCCCTGTCCCCTACGCGGTCCCGAATATTAAAGTACGACAAGTCTTTGCCAGAGATTCTTAATTTGTCAACAAATAAATCCAGACAGGAAGACAGTAGTCAGTTGGGGAAAAATTGGAAAAGCCGAGGGACCATTCACAAGGCAACAGTTTGATTTCATAGTGTTACCTCCAAACAATGGAATGAAATACATCCTTGTTATAGTGTGTTTGTGTTCACGATGGGTGGAGGCATACCCCACTAGGAGAAACAGCAGTCTTACAGTTGCTAAATTGCTTTTGAGGGAGTTGATTCCTCGTTTTGGTTTTCCAGTTACTTTGGAATCAGATAGAGGACCTCATTTTAATAATGAAATAGTTTTATTAATCTGTGAAGCATTCAAAATTGAACAAAAACTGCACTGTGCATACCACCCAGAGGCTTCTGGAGTGGTGGAGCAATTGAATGGCACAATCAAGTCAAGACTGGAGAAGGTGTGTGCATCCACATCACTGAGTTGGACAGATGCATTGCCTCTTATGTTGATGGGACTCCGAAGTATTCTTGACGGGAAAACAGGATTGAGTCCCTATTAGATACTCATGGGAAGGGCAATGAGACAAGCATTTATTGCTGGATATAAAGTACTAAATATAACTGATGATCTGGTATTCGACTATTGCAAAGGGTTGGCTGACCTAGTGCGTTCTGTCTCTCACCAGGTTGGAGAAGACGCAGTTGCTAGGGAGCCAACACAAGCAAATGAATTGAATCCTGGAGATTGGGTGGTAGTGAAGAAACACACCAGAAAGTCGTACCTAGCACCCAGGTGGGATGACGCACGGTCGTCAAGTCATACTGGTCACTACGACAGCAGTGAAGTATGCAGGTTTACCCAATTGGATTCATGCAAGTCACACAAAAAGAGTTCCAGGCCCCATTGTGAAAAGACCGCAACTGACTGAAACTGTTGAGGCTGCTGAAGGTTGTGAAGTTGAAGAATCTAGAGTGACAGATTCTTGAGTGACAGACAAGGAGCAACCGAGCGCAAGTCAAGAGGGCTGGATACCAGTGGTTGACATACCTGAAGTTGGTATTCAAACAAGAAGCAGAACAAGGTTAGAAAGGCAAGAATATAGTGAGGACCAGATAGGTGTAGAAGAACACGCTCAGGAAAAGGTGAACCGAGCTACTCGAGACCCTGAGCAGGACAAGACAGGGAAAGAAGAACATACTCAGGCAAGCAGACCCGCCAAAATACCTGAGCAGGGACAGACAGGAATAGGAGAAGGTGTTTTTAATACAGTTGAAGAAAGGAGACAGGATTTCCAAAGAAAAGCTGCTGAATAGAAAGGGAATTTATACAGCTGGCAATGCTCATGCTGTGATGTCCCTAGACTTTGTGAAGCCAGGGAAAACATGCCTCCATAGATTAAAGACAGACTATAATAACGTATTTATTGGTTACAGTGAATGTGAACATAACTTCCTAATTCTAGGAGGTTGGGGACTAAAAGGGGGAACTGATCCCGTATTTCCTTGGGTTTACTATGTGTGTGGGAATAATGCTTACTACAAGCTGCCTGCACAGTGGTACAGAAGCTGCTACTTTGGGATTGTATTTCCAAAAATATACCATGTGATAAGAATAACTGGAACAATGAAAACACTAATGAACTAACACGAAGAAAGAGAGCAAGTTTTTCAGAAATGATAGGTGACATATTTGGTGCATTGATACCTTCAGTGGGAGTCATTCTAAATTCACATAGAATCTGCCAATTGTCAACAGTAGTTGATCGCCTCTAGGAGAAACAGCAGTCTTACAGTTGCTAAATTGCTTTTGAGGGAGTTGATTCCTCGTTTTGGTTTTCCAGTTACTTTGGAATCAGATAGAGGACCTCATTTTAATAATGAAATAGTTTGATTAATCTGTGAAGCATTCAAAATTGAACAAAAACTGCACTGTGCATACCGCCCAGAGGCTTCTGGAGTGGTGGAGCAATTGAATGGCACAATCAAGTCAAGACTGGCGAAGGTGTGTGCATCCACACCACTGAGTTGGACAGATGCATTGCCTCTTGTGTTGATGGGACTCCGAAGTATTCTTGACGGGAAAACAGGATTGAGTCCCCATTAGATACTCATGGGAAGGGCAATGAGACAAACATTTATTGCTGGATATAAAGTACTAAATATAACTGATGATCTGGTATTCGACTATTGCAAAGGGTTGGCTGACCTAGTGCGTTCTGTCTCTCACCAGGTTGGAGAAGACGCAGTTGCTAGGCAGCCAACACAAGCACATGATTTGAATCCTGGAGATTGGGTGGTAGTGAAGAAACACACCAGAAAGTCGTACCTAGCACCCAGGTGGGATGACGCACGTCGTCAAGTCATACTGGTCACTACGACAGCAGTGAAGTGTGCAGGTTTACCCAATTGGATTCATGCAAGTCACACAAAAAGAGTTCCAGGCCCCATTGTGAAAAGACCGCAACTGACTGAAACTGTTGAGGCTGCTGAAGGTTGTGAAGTTGAAGAATCTAGAGTGACAGATTCTTGAGTGACAGACAAGGAGCAACCGAGCGCAAGTCAAGAGGGCTGGATACCAGTGGTTGACATACCTGAAGTTGGTATTCAAACAAGAAGCAGAACAAGGTTAGAAAGGCAAGAATATAGTGAGGACCAGATAGGTGTAGAAGAACACGCTCAGGAAAAGGTGAACCGAGCTACTCGAGACCCTGAGCAGGACAAGACAGGGAAAGAAGAACATACTCAGGCAAGCAGACCCGCCAAAATACCTGAGCAGGGACAGACAGGAATAGGAGAAGGTGTTTTTAATACAGTTGAAGAAAGGAGACAGGATTTCCAAAGAAAAGCTGCTGAATAGAAAGGGAATTTATACAGCTGGCAATGCTCATGCTGCGATGTCCCTAGACTTTGTGAAGCCAGGGAAAACCTGCCTCCATAGATTAAAGACAGACTATAATAACGTATTTATTGGTTACAGTGAATGTGAACATAACTTCCTAATTCTGGGAGGTTGGGGACTAAAAGGGGGAACTGATCCAGTATTTCCTTGGGTTTACTATGTGTGTGGGAATAATGCTTACTACAAGCTGCCTGCACAGTGGTACAGAAGCTGCTGCTTTGGGATTGTATTTCCAAAAATATACCATGTGATAAGAATAACTGGAACAATGAAAACACTAATGAACTAACACGAAGAAAGAGAGCACGTTTTTCAGAAATGATAGGTGACATATTTGGTGCATTGATACCTTCAGTGGGAGTCATTCTAAATTCACATAAAATCTGCCAATTGTCAACAGAAGTTGATCGCCTCTCGACTGATACTGCTGGGGGTTTCTTGATGATTAATACAGAAATTATTGCAATTAGGTCTATGGTTTTACAAAATCGACTTGCGCTTGATATATTATTGGCAAAGGAAGGCAGAGTCTGTAAAATGCTGAAAGTGCAACATTGTTGCACTTACATACCTGATAAAAGTAGGGAAATCAGAGGGTATATTAAAAATATTACAAAACTTCATGAAGATTTGAAACCATTGGAGGATGACAGTGTATGGGAAAGACTAACAAAAAGTATTTCTTCAATAGGGACTTGGTTTACTAATCTAGGGAAAAGTATTTTAGGTCAAGTAGTTCTTCCGTTAGTTGGTATAACAATAATAGTCTTGACAATAATGATATGGTGTAAATGTTGCAGAAACAAAAGAAAGGGAAGAAAGTATGAAGTAAATGGAAAGGGAAAGAAAAGAAAATATGAAGAAATTCAGCTGGAAGAAATGAAGGGAAGTTATATCAAAGAATGAAAGATTTGAAAAACAAAGATGAGAACAAGAACGAAGAGGCAGGAAAAGAAAATGAGATATGCTAAAGTTGGCATCTGATTGGGATGGGTAATGTTGTGATGGCTCAAAATGCCATCAGAGAGGGGATGGATGGAGCATGGACTCGTAGAAAAGAGACTTGCTCGGAAGCAATCCTCTTATTTAACTCTCTAACATGGTATTAATTACATATTGTGTAAAACTAATACGCACCACATCAAACTGAGGGTTAGAGAAGCTTGCCTATGTGTTTACTAACATGAGTAACTCGAACAAAATTCTAAAATGGCTGCAAACGGCAAATCTTTAGTGCACATGCGTCAACTGCATCTACGCGGTATAATGGGCTATTGCTTGAAGGGAAATTCTTGCACATGAGCAGAAGATACTAGCATGGAGTCTTAAAGACTCGCGTGCATGGCATCTGCTTAGCTGAAACTAAATCGAGCTATTATATTAATGCTAATGCAGGGAAACTATTAATAAGTAAAAGGAGTTAGAGTAGAGATGGGTGGTATACAGTGAAACCATTTATTTCTGCAAATAACATTTGTCCTTTTGACTTTCTTATTAGTCCGCATTTGGGCCTCTCGTGTGTGTGCAGAGTTTGTTAAGCATGTGACCCCACGCATGCCTGTTGAAAGTGAGCTGGAAGAATGACGATTTATGAAAAATGGGTTGATAGACTAAGATGACATATAAGCATGGTGTGATGATCTTCCCCCCTTGCCTGTCCAATCAGAATTAGTATTTTTATGATATTGAAACTTTGATAGGTGGTACATGAATTACGAAGGATATAATTGAGGTAGTCTTAGTTAGTTAGTCAGACGGAGATTTACTGAATGATGCAGAGCTCGGGATGCTGTCGGAGATGCTGATGAAGAATCAAATGCAGAACCATCTATCTTAACATAATTGAATTGGAAGAAGATCGCGGAAGAATCTCGAGAACGCAGAGAGTGTCAGAGAAGGGTGCGATGTGAGCTTCGGTGCTAGAGAGGTCATCTCTCCTGTCCTGAATCCCGCCCTGAAGCCTTTGTCGCCTGATCCATCCCAGGGGACCCCTACCAGCCCTTTGTCCAGGGGGTTGGTCTTCACACCATCCTAGGTTACTATAACTTCATGAGTTTGTAGATGTTCTTTTCTCTCTGTCCTCTCCTTTCTGAGCGTAAGTCATTGAAAAAGTATAAAGTATGAGTTTGATGATTGCTTAATTGAATCTTCTCTCCTATGAGTGATGGAGACTGTACTGTACTTTGAAGTGGTTCACATGCAATTAATTTAGATAAAGATTTTTTTTAAATTCCCGAGCCTGGTTATTTCATTGCAAGAAGAGGATTACTTAATGTCATTTCACCATCAACTAGTTCAACTAATGGTCCATTGACCAGAGGAAATAACTTTTTGATCTGTGAAAGGTTAGTGAGGAATAAGAGGTAACTAATCTTTGAATTTGAAAACATAAACTTTGACTCCAGCGGTTTTACCCAACTGTGTGTGTATGTGTTTATGGGCCCAGGTGAGTATATGGTATTGGAGAATCTGTTGTTGGTACACCGCTGGATCACTAGCGCTGCAAAGATCCAGCTACTCAAATATAAGCTAGTTTGACACATTAGGAAACGTGTAATTTATCGCTATGGTCTGACCCTGTAAAAATATTGTACTTTACCAAGAAAGAGGTCAAGGACTCCTTCCTGTCACAAAATCGGAGCTAAATAAACCGACTATGGCCTTATATACATCTTTTATGATAAAGGAGGGTGCCAATAACTATTTGTTACATGTGACTTATGTACAGCACCGTTTTGTGTTATTGAGACTGAGATGTGGTCTGGCCCATTATCCTGTCGCATTTCCTACAATGAAATCACGCCTCTTAAATTTGGTACCATGTCCGGGTGACAATAAGAGCAAACAAAGCACATTGCACTTTCTATTATTTTGTAATTTTTATCGTAATTTTAGATGTTTTTATTTTAAGCCGCTGTTTGTTGCTCACAATATTAGGTCCCATAAAATAGCTATGACATTTTTGGTGACATTAGAGGATCCGCTAACATGTTATAATGTCGCCCTGTTCATCCTGAAATCGATTAATAAATGAACTGCTCTTAATACTTGTTGTAAATTATGTGTTATTTTCTTAGATGTATTTTATTGCATGTACTTTTTATGGCTGTTTTTTTTTTTAATAGCCGAATAAAGATTTTTGAATTGAATTAAACTAGTCTGCAAAAATGGGAAAATGTAGAAGGTTGGGCATAGTAAGAACAGATAAGGGAAGACTACAAAGAAAGAGCATCTACCTATGCGGACACAACAAAGTTTGCTGATGGCTGAGATTTGGAAGATGACCAGAGAGTCAGAGATGGCAATTAGCGAGTAAACTTACCCCACCGATAAAATAAGCTACTGTTATGAATAGCTCTGTGAACCTGCCATAGAGACCAATAATAGATGGGGTTTTTTTCGACAGGGAGGCAATAAAGATTTGTAAGCGCACCAGAAGGCCAAGCAAAGCCTGACCACCATGTTTTCAATAATTGAAAGACTAGAAATTAGATGTTTAGGAAGACACAGGAACAGAGCATTGACATAATTGAGTCTCAATGAGATGGCTGCATGTATAACTAGACTTTTGCTCTCCAAGTGTAGTAAGGAAGAAGCTTCCTTAGGGTTTTAAGAAGAAAGGAGCAGTTCAAATTGACCTTGCAAATTTGAAAGTGAAAGATGTATGGTCAAAAGAGTTCTCCTAATTTCCAGACTTTGTTTCTGTAGTAGGGTCCCAAGGGCCGATGACCATCATACGTCAGGCAACATCATGGGGTGCCTTCAAGAACAAGAACCTCCATATTGTCAAAGTTCAGTTTCAGGCAACTGACTGATATCCAGGAGGCAACTGCTCTCATGCAGTGATGAACAAGGGGGTATTTGTGGCCAGTTGTGTAATCTACACATAATAATTGGCATATCATCAGCATATCTATGGAAGACAGAATCAAAAGCGGTAATGAGTTGGCAAAGGCTGTAAAAATGCGCTGAAAAGAGTGGGCCTCAAAGCGGATTCTTAGGTCAATAGAGCAGAAAAGAGTCGGGGGGACTCTAGAATGTGCTTTGGAGTAAAGACGTTGTTCCAGTCTAGGGTTGACAAACATCACATTCCCATGTAGTATCATAATGAGCAGACTCTCCCCTCATCCACCAACATTATCAACCACAAAGTTCATCTACCTTTTGATGTCCTGCCAATTTATAAAATTCCTTCTCATCCTATTCCAAGAACCTCAAGGCTAACTTTAAGTTATAGCCCAAGATTTCATCATATGTAAAAAAAAATAGAGAACAGCCAATGCTCTGCTATGATCACCAACATGCTGTAGAGCAAACATCTGCTAACCCTACAGTGATTCAAGAAAAGCTGCAAACAAAAAAAAAGTTGGCTCACTCATTATTAGGAAGCAAGGGGTTAAACGTGAATCAACAATGAAAGTGGTGTTAGATGGGAATAAGGGGCTTTTAGAAACCACCTAGAACTCATCAACTGAAATTTCAGCCTGGTTAAATCAGGGACAGATAAGCACTAGTCAACCTAGCTGCTCGACTAATTACCAATGAGAAGAGCTATGTGATGGAGCATTACTGGGGCTAATAAAGGCTGTGTCAGGTGTCTCCAAAGATTCTGGTTGATCGGGGCTACATAATCTGTATTTGTTTGAAACCAAAAGTGGTGGTTGTTCTCAGTAATAAATAAATTAGAAGTGAGCTATTATTTTCCCAGATCACAGAAGAGTAAAAGGGTAGCATGTAGATCCTTCCTTTTTAAAAGACAGACAGTAAAAAACATTTGTAAAATGTATTTTCCATTTTCTCCTGTATTCTAGGCCTCGCTAAAATAATTTCTTTCATATTATGGTACATTTTCATGGCTTTTTAGAGAACTGAAAAAGGCACATGAGCAAGAGAGGAGCTTGTACATCAATATGAAAGAGCACAATTAAATATTAAGTGCACCAGATTGGGCAGGTACATTACTAAGGCCTCCATTAGTTTGATTCAAGCTGCTCCACGCCGGTAATTTGAGTAACAGCAACTCAGCAATTTCTTTCGGATTCATAAGATGCTCTAGGACGGTGGAGGCCTATCAGTGACTTGTTATTGAGAAAGTGGCTCTGCTAAGCATATTTCTGAATGGGATCAGTGCCGTTCTAATAACTACATCTTCTGCAACAAGGATATTGGCAGCAGGAAGAAGGTAATTGATCACATTAAGGACAGCTGCAGATCACCATGGACAGCTGCATCCCGAATGGACAGTACTTAACAGAACATCTACACATGAGAGAGGGGTGAATTTGTAGAGAAAAACGAAAGACGTTAGAACGGAGGAGTGAATCACAGACTGGAAGAAGCTGCCTGCAGCTCATCTTATTTCCCTAAGCCGGCCTGGGATCCTGTCATGCTCATGTGAACAGAACCATGCTTAGCTGCAGCTCCCATGAGGGCTGCCGCCTCTGCCACAGATGATTTAAAATAGAATCAATTCTTGCAATTTAAATCATGGCTGATGGATATCGAAAGATATTACGTACCAAATGCGCTTTCAAGCCTTCTTTCCAGGGGTCTACAAGATCTTGCAGAATTACCACACTTTTTAATACAACTTCTTATGTTGACGCTGTCTATTGATACAAAAAGGCTTACTTTGTAAAAACAAATCCATCTAGATGACTTTTACACCACTTACAGTATGGAGTGATGTAATCATTTAGATAAAATCTATACGGAGTAGTTAGAAATATGGGGGTGCTTATTCGCATATAGAGGTGTACGAGATCTTCATTACCAGAGATATTAAATTTTTTAATGTTATTTTTGCCAGTTTAAGTCACGACAATGAGGAATCAATATATTTTTAAAAATAACCTTTATTGCTCTCCCATTGGCAATGATGATAAAGGCTTCAAGCAGCATGGCATTCCTCTTGTAGCAGCTGGGCTGTTCTCTGAAGTACAAAGCATGACTTAGGAAGCAGGGCAGCTTCTAAAGTGCAAGGCATGCATTCTGAATGACCTCCACAGATCCAGCAGTGAACTGAAGAGTGGCTTTGGGAGTGCAATATTTATACCTGGTGTCAGCTTTTAAAGTAGGAGAAACTCATAGGCCTTTCTGCCATCTGGTTTTAGAATTTCACCCTCTTCCCCTGCCAAGGCTCTAAGAGGTCTAGGGTAACAAAAGACTGGTGTCAAGTTGTTTGTGAGTGTGCTGAGGCAACCCCTTTGGAATGTAACTGCTGCAGGGAACAACTCTGCCTCTCCCATTCAGGCAGGATGGCCCATCCTGCCAACACCTAGCCTTCTCCTTTGTCTCAATGTCTGGGAGGACTACATAAAGGCCAACTGCCAATTATTTGCAGTCATGTGACCCAGGACATAGGCTGCAGGCATCAAATGGTTTGGACAAGAAAATGTTAACTTTCTAAAAGTGGCATTTTCAGAATAGTGACGTACACTTCTTTTTAGACAAAATTACATTTCTACCTTTTTCCAAACAAACTATATCACTTATTTAATGTAACAAGGTAACCCAATGTTATTCTATGGAGAAGTAGGTCTCACAGTAGTGAAAAACAAATTTGGGAGTTGTTCATTACTAGGACATGCAAAACTTAAAAGTACATGTTAAAATTTTAAATACACTGCACCCTGCCCTAAGGGCTGTTTAGGGCATACCTTAGGGATGACGTGTATTGTAAAGGAAATTTTAGGCTGGGCTAGAGGTTTATTTTGCCAGGTCGAATTGGGGCCCTAAAACTGCACACACGTAGGCATGCAGTTTTCTAAATGTATGGTCCTTTGATTGAGTAAATATAACTAGATCAAGGTTATAACCAGTGTGATGTGATTGTATTGGTTCCTGACATAGTCTAGTGATTGCATTTTTTACCACTTTCAGCAGTGCAAACAGTGTTGTGGAAGTACAATCAGGAGTCAATTCTTAAAGCTCAGATTTGTGTCTGCTTTACTAGTTGCAATCTGGATTGTGAGATGACATCTTGAAAGTTTTCCAGCAGCATGGTATACATTTAAACCACATTTACCACATTTTGAACATGCAAGCTTTTGTGCAGTTTGCTATTTAGTATGAAAACTGAGGATTTTTCACAAGGAAATTGAGTAGGTAGAGAAATTGATGCTATTGGCAGGGTTGCCAACCAGTCGGAGAACAGAAATTTGGGAAGTCGCACATGAGATAAGCAAACTTTCTGATGTTTTGGGTTTAGCTTCAAGTGATATTGTGACATTCAGTGTTGCATTTTTCCAAGGTGGTCTGCGAAAAATGTTTTTCTTCTTCTGCTGAAATATTGATTTGTAGATGCATATCATTAGCATGAATTGTGACATGCAAATTGCAATCAGGCCACCAAAGGGTTCTAGGTATATGTTAAAAAGCGTAGAGAGAAAGTTAAGTTTTCTGAAGTCTGCAGAAAGGGGTGGATTGTTGTCAACATATGTGATGTAATGCCCATTCTTGAGTTCATGATGTTAACAAGTGTTGACTTCACGGCGTGGAATGCTGCGGAGTGTAAGATGAAAAGAGGAGACAGGCTTGATCTCCATTAAGTACACAACAGACGTTATTCTGTTGTATGCCAAAATCTTTGGGACAAATTTTGCAATGAATTAATATTGGATCAAAAATATCAACACCATAAATAATCAGTTTCCATACATTGTTTGTACTACAAAAATATTAAGAAGAATATGTCATGGGCCAGAATATCGACAAAAAAGGTAAGTATATTGAAAACTATGTATATATGTACTCTGCAGGGCATGAATTGCAGTTACTGTAGAGCATTAATTATAGTTGCTTGTGATAACTATGATTGGCAAATTTCCGTGGTTTTGTTAACCCCTTCGCCGCGGCACGAATTCCGCCGCGGCGCTGGGGGGGTTTGGGGGCAGAGCGGCGCCGCCGTGCTCGTGACGGAACCACTCCGTCATGAGTCATGGGCGAGCTGTGCTCATGACGGAGTGGTTCCGTCACGACTCCGCCCACTGCGCTAATCGCCCACACAGGCGGGGAATTAGCGCCGCGTGGGCGGAGCGGCCGCCAACGGCCGCAGCATGACGGAACCACTCCATCATGAGCACACGGCGCCCGTGGCTCATGACGGAGTGGTTCCGTCATGAGCACGGAACGGGTTAATATAAAATGGCATGTTTTAACTGACATTTTCACCTAACTATACCGTCCATACCGGATATATATATATATATATATATATATATATATATATATATATATATACAAACAAAGTTCCACAGCAGTTCCCACAATACAAGAGAAAAAGGAGGGAAAAGCAGCACAGCCAGGTTTCAGAAGCTCGGTGAGTTTATTTAGTTAGTCATAATGTGACAACCATTGATGCACATCAAATACCAACGAGTTTCGGCCAGAGCCGTCAGCAGGGTCATAGAGCATTCATGTATAGACAGTCTTTTTAAAGGAAAAACTCCCTCCAAATTCTACTTTTCCATTTAAAGGTATATATGCATGTTTTTACATATTTCTATTTTGGTTGACATTTTTGACATTTTGACCGTTTTCTTTTTTGTTATTTGTTTATTTTTTTGTGTTATTTTATATGAAATATAGTTAAACCTTTATGCCACACAGAATGTTAGCTTATGAACAGTAAAAACCTTTCCAAAATTATCAGATATCAATGTGTGAATTGAACAGCGATAGAAATTAATTCTTCTACCTCTAATTTATTGTCAGTTACTCCAATTATACTGTCTATGTCCCTCTCGGTAAAGTACATTTTTTTTCATGAGGTGAGGGAGATAGTACAAATCACACAATATATGGTTTATATCTATTACTTTCTGATCTTATTGAGGGTCTAAACCATGATTAATTATTTTTAATTGAAAAGGAATCATAAGGAAGTTATCTTAATCTTGGAAACTACTTCAGGCAGGTCAATAAGAAGTTTTAACAGTTCTAATAATCTTAGATTACCCCTTTATTCATATATTTCTATTGCAATTCACTATCGATAGGATTGTCATATTCATAGCATATTTACAAGTACATCGGAGTAAAGTTCAATATGGGACATAGATGAAATGAAAGTGCTTAATTTTCGATTAAATTGCATGCTGCTATATGTGTGAGTGTATGACTCCCTATGCAATACTTCAAATCAAGTTTATCCAAAGTTTAAACTATTGATAAAGGGGTTCATATACAGTACTGGAAAAGGATTAGGACAAGTTGTCAGTGTAAGAGTTAACAAAAGTGTGTTATCAACAGGATCTTAAAGTGCCAATGCATAAATCTAAAAATTTGGAGAACAATATCTAAATGTATGGATTTATAAGACAGGTATCTGTGTCCTGTCTTATATTCTCAATAGTAACCATACATGTTATCCCAGTACAGATACATAATCTTGATAATATTCATATTTGTACCATATTAACATGAGACAGTGGGGGTTTCTATTCACAGGATTTTGAGCAAAGACTTTCATGATTTTAAAGTGCTTAATCATATGAAAAATATATACATTTATTTACAGAGCTTTGTGTACAGCTGACGTGCAACCTAATCATCAGGGTTGCTCGTAGAACACCCCGGCATATTTACATAACACTGCTTCCGTCGCTTGTTAACAACAGAACTGCACTCCAGGTGATGCTCCAGATTGTTTTACTTCAAATGTCTACATTTCAGCAAGCACCGCAGAACACGCATCGGAAGCAGCATTTTAATATATATTAGGAGTGACTTTAAGGTTGGAGACAATATTATTTGCACTAAGTGCCGAGTTCATTGATGCGAGATGTTTTCCGATGCATCTCGAAATGAGGAAGCAGCAGATGTGTTTAAATGCATTCCAATGCAGCGTACGGAGTGGGAACGTGGCAATGGCACACAAGGCTCTTTGCGTACACAATTTAACAAACTGGAGCGGCTTTTCGAGCGTGAAATCCCCAAGTGGTGGGAAGCCACCTCGTTGCAGAACTACATCGAGGTCAAGCGCATGCCACGCGGATTGAGGATTTACACGATTCTATCCTATGAAAACCCAGACCCGGCTCTCCTTGAGGAATGGTCCGAATATACTACAGAAGCCTCGGTCGGCATGCTCAAGATATTGATAAAATTTGCATGGAGTGATCGAGAAAAGTGCCTCAAGGAGATTGAAGAATTAGAGGCTCTCATTGCACAAAATCAGGACACTAAAACGAAGGATGAACTACGTGAAAGTATGAAACAACGCCTTATCAGCTACCAAGAAAAGATAAAATTACGAAAACACACAAAATTTAACAGGGATGCCAGAGATTACGAGCAGGGAAGAATACTAACCTTTGCTCGTAGGTTTGATGGGCCGTGAAGGGCATTGAAGAATGCAGTTTCTCAAAATGTGGAACCAAGAAATACATCAGAGTCTGCAGTAAGCACGGATGCGGAATTATCAGATGAAGAGAATGCCAGTAATGCAGCTGCTTTTTCAGCAAGAAGCAGTTTTTTTGAAGAATTTCAATTGATGCGAAACTCACGACAACGGGAGGGTGTGGCAAACCCCCAGAACAAAGGCACCAAGACACCGCAGAAAAACGAGATGGGCGGCTTCAACAAATCAAAACCAAGGTATGGCAGGCCAAACACGCAGCAAGAGGGGGTCCAGGAGATAGTGCCAGTTCAAGATTTGACAATTGTTAATCTGACCAAGAAGAGATTAACCAAAGACGAACAATCGGTACTAAAGAAAGGACTTACCTTCTGTCCAACCAAAAGATTAGAATACACGCAAACACAAATTGATCTTTAGCTCTTTACACGGAAACTCAAACTGCACAAATTCTTCAAACTGAAAGGCCTACAACAGCAGGCTATTGAACACACACCTGCATCAATCCTTGCCCCACAACATGCGACTACAACTGACGCCCTGACGGGCGAAGATTTAAGAACGTTGCAAACTCTGACCAGTCAAGAACCTGTCAGCTCACAAGATACGACATCAAATATCGCTAATGTGGTAAGCTTTGGCATTGAACAGAAATCTGTCAAGACTAACTTTAAACCAAAGTCAACATATATCCCCATGACTCCCTTTGATACTATTGACACTTTCAAGGAATCTGTCAATAGAGATCTATTGAAGTTACGATCAAAAAAACCAAGCAACCTGAACATGAATCTAACCAGAGGACAGTACATTGCATTTCAACAAATTCAGAGTGATCCTGACCTGATTTGCAAACCCTCTGACAAGGGAGGAAACATAGTATTAATGACACGTGAATATTATGTACAGGAGGCACTACGACAATTGTCTGACACGGAGTGCTATACCCAAATAACCAAGGATGAATATACTGAGAGTATTAAACAATATCATGCACTCATCCAAAAATGGGCGGACAAACACATGCTTGATGACAACGAATATACATTTTTTATGTGCCCATATCCTGTCACAGCGACATTCTATCACTTGCCAAAAATCCATAAGGACGCCATTTGAACACCAGGGCGTCCAATTGTTTCCTCCATTGGTTGTTGAACAGAATCAATGTCCCAATATATTGACATTTTCCTGGCAGAGTTTGTAAGGACGTTGCTGTCTTATATATAAGCCACTACCAATTTCATCAGGAATATTATGGCTACACCATGGGAACAGGATATGCTGATGATTGTTTTGGACGTGACCAGTCTTTACACCTGTATTGAACAAACTAATGGCCTACTTGCGATACAGTATTTTTTAAAGGGAAGATCATTGAAGTACACAGAACATAATGAAATGTTGACTGAATTTGTATGGTTCTGTTTGACAAACAATATCTTTTTGTTTAATAAGCAACATTACCGCCAAATCTAGGGCACAGCCATGGGCACCTGCTTCGCCCACAGCTATGCAAATTTATTCGTGGGCTGGTGGGAGAAGCAGGTGGCCTGGGCGGACAAATACAATGAGTGGGTCAGATGCATCACAGCATGGTATAGATATATTGACGATCTAGTCATACTAAGGAAAGGTTCCCAAACAGATGCAGAGAGCTACATAGCAGAGCTCAACAATAATACTTTGAATCTACATTTTAGTGGCCACTTTAGCACAACAGAAGTTTCTTTTTTAGATTTAAAAGTCTTTGTGAGGGAGGGTAAGATTTGTACCTCCCTATTCAGGAAGGAAACTGCGGGCAGCTCTATTTTAGAATCACATAGCGGTCACCAAAAATCTCTGAAGAATAGTATACCTTATGGTGAGCTTCTCCGTATAAAAAGAAATTGTACCCTAGAGAGTGACTTTTATGCTGCAGTATTTGAAGCGATAGAGATATTTAAGGTACGCGGCTACTGCCCGGACTTGCTGGCTAAAACCCAATCTAAGGTGGATAGAATTCCCAGACATCGCCTATTACGTGATAAAGAGAAATCCAAGATCACAGAGGGAGAAACCTTTAGATTTATCACCACTTTTTCAAATGAGGCTGGCACATTAAGAAAAACTTTGTGTCGCAATTGGCATATTCTGAAAACTGACATGGTGCTAGGCAAAAAGTTTCCAGACTACCCACTGGTGAGTTTCAGACGGAGTAGATCCTTGAAAGATGCACTTGTGAAGAGTCACTATGAGCCCATTCCATTTATCCCAATAATCCGCACACTTACGGGGTTTTTTCCCTGTTCGAAATGTAAAGCATGTAAACATAGCTCTAGAGTTCTAACATATAAATTACAAGGCATGAAACATACTAAAGCCATTAATAAATTCTTGACCTGTAACACCCAGTTTTGTGTGTACTGTTTGGTTTGTCCATGTGCAAAATGGTACATTGGGAGTACGATACACCCTACAAAATGTAGAATACTAGAACACGCAAGAGCTATAGAAAACAGAGACTTCTCTTATCCCGTGGCGAGGCATTTTGCCAAATTCCACAATAGTGATAGGAATCTTTTGACATTTTTCTGCATCGATCATGTACCAGCAAGTGACCGGGGAGGAAACCAGGAACTAAAATTGTGGCGATTCGAATCTAGATTTATTATAGATATGCAAACCATCATCCCGAATGGTTTGAACGCTGAAGAAGAGCTTGCAATCCACTTAGGATGATTATTGTTGATACTAGGCTCTGAAAGGTCTCTGCGTATCCAAATGTCTCTTATTATCTTTTGTGTTCCAGATTTAATTGTGATGAAAGAAATGTGACAACAGATTGATAGAATTATTTAGTCATAAACACATCTGCTGCCTAGCCCATGTAGGACTATATATTACAATTGCCCATTCAGGGCTTTATAATTTCAATAGTGAGGCACCTCTGAAAATGCAAAGGCTAATTCATGATTTCACGAATCTGTACTTAATAGCTTTAAAAGGAACTTGAGTCTTATTAAAAATGCCCATCCAGGGCTCAATTTTGGGTTTATATATGACATCACTGGCAGGGATTAATGAATTACGGAAATTAATGAATGACTGTTATATAATTTCTAAATTCGCTGATGCTTATTATGTACCAGCAATGAATTCTAAAGTATTTACTTTGTTTATTTGCAAGTTCCAATATGGCGCCTCCCTTTACTCTATGCTTTATGTTTTGAGTCCGTTATCTATGTTTATTTCAGTTGCACCAGAAGCTTTAGGCTTGTCACGGATATCATGATTTTGAACTCACGGCACTTTGTACACAGTTGGAAAAAGGCGCAAAGCCGAAACGCATCCTGTGTTCATGTTTGGTCTCGGAAAAATAAAATAACCGAGCAGCAACCTTGATCGAGTGCGGTCCCTTCATTCTTTTGTGGAAGATGAAGTTTTGAGCTGGAGATATATATATATATATGTACATATATATATTACCTACTGGCGGTCGCCAGTAGGTAGTTATAGTTAGGACCACGTTTCCATAGGAAAACCTCAACATTCTATTTTGAATAACTTTGGCGCCGGTCGACGAATCCTCGCGAATTTCTCAAAATAGGTGGGGCGCTACGCTCCGCTCCTACCCTGAAAGTCTCGGGGGGATCCGTCAAGCGGGGGCTGAGATAAAAGGGGGGTCCCAAAACGCGTTTTTCCCATGCATTTTTCCATAGGACCTTTAGAACGAGCTACAGCCCGAACGGCTGAACAGAATTACTCAAAATTTGGCAGAGAGGTAGTCCCTAGGTCAAGGAAGTGCCTTTTGTAGGTTTGGTGTAAATCTGTTCAGTAGATTCTGAGAAAATAGCCTTTAAATCAATATATATATCTGAGCCCGCTTACGGTACGCTTACCGTACGCTTACGGTAAGCGTACGGTGGCGTGCGCGAGCGCGATTCTGATTGGCTCTTAGATCTTAGTAAACATTCGAATCGGCCGAAACCAGGAAGCGGCGGCCGCCATTTTGTGTATTTCACTCTGAAAAAAAAGAGTGAAAACAAGGAAAGGGGGCAATGAGGAGAGTTACAGACCCCCTGACATTTGTAAGGGGGTCAAAGTAGGACAGAAAAGTACAAAGAAAACATTTATTGATTTTAAAAAAAATCACGGGGTACGCGTACGGTAAGCTTACGGTAAGCGTACGGTAGGAAAAAAAAAAAAAAAAAATGAAAATCAGATTTAAGTGTTTAGATATTAGGGGGCTCTAAAAAGAGCCGTTGTGTTTATGAAATGATTTTTTAGTGGTACCTACAAGTAAGTACCGATGCAGAGTCTAAGGAAGACTCTGTTCCCTTCATCATTGAAGTGCACACCATCTCCTCTATAAATGTCTTGCATGTCATAACGCAAGTTGTTGTGGTAAATGGCACCCATACCATAGTCACGGAGGAAAGCAGAAACAGATTTGTTGACGTGCTTTCTTGCTTTGTCATCGCACCGCGTGCCCACCGTGTGTGCACGGCACTAACTGCGTAAAGTGGGCGCGCGGTGCGCAAAGCGCACCGCGTGCTCACTGTGCGCGCACGGTGCGCGCACGGAACGAACTGCGTTAAGTGGGCGCGCACGCCACGAATGGCGTAAAGTAACTTAGCATTTTAAAAAACGTACAAATTCACTGAAAAAACCATAGGTTTCACACACGTTATAGTTAGGAATTAGCATTTAAAAAACCTTGCAAATTCACTGAAAAAACCATAGGTTTCACACATGTTATAGTTAGCGGAAATTTTACTGATAAAAAACCAATGAAATTCCCCCGTTATAGTTAGTGCAGGCAACTATAACTCACGCGACCGCAATCTTCTGCTGATGACATATGTGTCTTTATGAAAAAAAAATATTTGTAATATATGTATAGCTAAAAATGTATGGAAGAAGACATGGGCAAATAAGTGTCTAAATACAGTATTAGCATCAGCAGAGGATTGCGGTCGCGTGAGTTATAGTTGCCTGCACTAACTATAACGGGGGAATTTCATTGGTTTTTTATCAGTAAAATTTCCGCTAACTATAACATGTGTGAAACCTATGGTTTTTTCAGTGATATATATATATATATATATATATATATATATATATATATATATATATGAGTTCCAAAAGCTGTCTCCCACTTCCTAGCGGCGAGGAAGAAAGCACACGGACACCAGCTCGTGCTTCACAGGATTTTAATGAAAGTCAGCACCCACACAGCACGCCATTACGCGCTTCGTCCACCAGATGGCCTTGATCACACAAAGTAACTGCCGTTTCTCTTATCCTTATATACAGAGCACTCTATGACCCAGTGATGCTAGTGATAATAAACATAGAAAACATATATATATGTACATGGTAAATAGAATTGATATAATGTATACAAATATACTTGTAATCATTATAACACGGGTTTGTGAAGGTCCACTATATTGTCATTAATTGAGGTCTGGTTTAAGCTTATTTTTGGCCTTATTTAACCTTTGGAAGATGTCCGGAACATGCACCATAAACAATGAGAAAAATGAGAAAAATTGGTTCTAAAGTGCAGATGTTGGTTGTGCAAATACGCAAGTTACTAGTGCAATTCCTAGGCATTTAAGGTGCAAATTGTGCGTTCATGGTGCAAACAATGCAAATGTGCAAAATACGCAATGATAGCGCAAAATACAACCAAATGCATCATATGTACACATAGCAGCTATATCATGAACTTAATACATACAGTTGAACATTACATACATGTAGAAAATACATCTGCCCAAAAGATGGCAAAAGTACCCAAAAACAAAATGCTGTTAGAATCATTTACCAATGTATAAATACTAAAAACTGTTTGAAAGTGCGAAGAGTGCGAATAATGATAGGATAGAAAAACAAGAAAGGAGAAAAAAAGGAAAGGGGAGATAAAAAACATTTTTTATGTGTATTTAGTATTAAATTTAAATTCAGCAGCCCACCTGATCTAGTATACGACGAAACTAAAAGTTGGACAGATCCAGATGGGCTGATCTCACATAGAGTATGCTTAGGCCAAGATGAAAAAAGCCTGACTGGGTGGATCATCAGCATTGAAAACTGGAAAACGCCAACATTCGAGGAAGGAATTGTTTTTCTTTTTTCCTATTCCTTCGTATGCAAAAGACAAAAAACAAAAAAGAGAGAAGACAAAGAAAGGAACATATTACTCTAAACGGCCAGCCCAGAATTCTATTGTCAAATATTGATTAAAAAAAAAATATATATATATATAGTATGTATAGTTAAAGGGACGTTATAGATAGGAAATATAATTTTAAAAAACATAGAAATTCGCAGATAAAACCAAAGGTTACAGGGACGTTATAGTTAGGCTGACATTTCACTTGTATAAAACCAGAGAAATTCAGCAGCTATAGTTAGCTGAGCTAGCCATAACTTGCGCCCCCGCAATGCACTGCTTATGACCTCTCATATTACATGCAAAAAAAAACAGTTGATGAACAGAATGCAGAACAATGTCATACATTCACCCCAGTAGAGGGATCTGGGCCTAAATCCATCATTTCTTTTGCTCAGCATGCCATTCCAGTTTGGACTCAGCCATATGCAAATCAGTCTTGACCCTGCGCCCAATGGGAACAGTCCAGGCCGAACTGTCAAGCCAGGTCCTATCTAGGCTGGAAACAAGCATCCTAGGACCGGTTTCGGGTTTTCAGCCCTCATCAGCCAGGATAGCTTGACTCCAGTTGCATGGAGAGCACAGGACCCACGTCTGGGCATACCCCTCCCACTCGGGGTGACAAATGCAAAAAGAACAATTGATGGACAGAATGAAGAGCAATGTCATACATTCACCCCAGTACAGAGATCTGGGCCTAAATCCATTGTTTATTTTTTGCTCACCATGCCATTCCAGTTTGGACCCAGCCATGTGCAAATCAGTCTTGACCCAGCGCCCAATGGGAACAGTCCAGCCCGAACTACCAGGCCGGGTCCTCCCTGCACTGGAAACAAGCATCCTAGGACCGTTTTCGGGCTTTCGGCCCTCATCAGCCAGGATAGCTTGACTCCAGTGGAATGGAGAGCACGGGACCCACGTCTGGGCATACCCCTCCCACTCGGGGTGACAAATGCAAAAAAGAACAATTGATGGACAGAATGAAGAACAATGTCATACATTCACCCCAGTACAGAGATCTGGCCCTAAATCCATTGTTTATTTTTTGCTCACCATGCCATTCCAGTTTGGACCCAGCCATGTGCATAATCAGGCCAGGTCCTCCCTAGACTGGAAACCAGCATCCTAGGACCAGTTTCGGGCTTTCAGCCCTCATCAGCCAGGATAGCTTGACTCCAGTGGCATGGAGAGCACGGGACCCACGTTTGGGCATACCCGTCCCACTCGGGGTGACAAATCCAAAAAGAACAGTTGATGGACAAAATGAAGAACAATGTCATACATTCACCCCAGTACAGAGATCTGGGCCTAAATCCATTGTTTTTTTGCTCATCATGCCATTCCAGTTTCGACCCAGCCATATGCAAATCAGTCTTGACCCTGCGCCCAATGGGAACAGTCCAGCCCGAACTGCCAAGCCAGGTCCTATCTAGACTGGAAACAAGCATCCTAGGACCGGTTTCGGGCTTTCAGCCCTCATCAGCCAGGATAGCTTGACTCCAGTGGCATGGAGAGCACGGGACCCACATCTGGGCATACCCCTCCCACTCGGGGTGACAAATGCAAAAAGAACAATTGATGGACAGAATGAAGAACAATGTCATACATTTACCCCAGTACAGAGATCTGGGCCTAAATCCATCTGTTTTTTTTCTCACCATGCCATTCCAGTTTGGACCCAGCCATATGCAAATCAGTTTTGACCCCTGCGCCCAATGGGAACAGTCTAGGCAGAACTGCCAGGCCAGGTCCTCCCTGGACTGGAAACAAGCATTCTAGGACAGGTTTCGGGCTATCAGCCCTCATCAGCCAAGAAAACTTGACTCCAGTGGCATGGAGAGCACAGGACCCACATATGGACATACCCGTCCCTCTCGGGGTAACAAATGCAAAAAAAAATAGTTGATGGACAGAATGCAGAACAATGTCATACATTTACCCCAGTATAGACATCTAGGCCTAAATCCATAGTTTTTTTGCTCATCATGCCATTCCAGTTTGGACCCAGCCATATGCAAATCAGTATTGACCCTGTGCCCAATGGGAAAAGTCCAGCCCGATCTGCCAGGCCAGGTCATTCCTGGACTGGAAACAAGCATCCTAGGACTGGTTTCGGGCTTTCAGCCCTCATCAGCCAGGATAGCTTGACTCCAGTGGCATGGAGAGCACGGGACCCACGTCTGGGCATACCCGTCCCACTCGGGGTGACAAATGCAAAAAGAACAGTTGGTGGCCAGAATGCAGAACAATGTCATACATTCACCCCAGTACAGAGATCTGGGCCTAAATCCATTGTTTTTTTTGCTCAGCATGCCATTCCAGTTTGGACCCAGCTATATGCAAATTAGTCTTGACCCTGCGCCCAATTGGAACAGTCCAGCCCGAACTGCCAGGCCTGTTTCTCCCTGGACTGGAAACAAGCATCCTAGGACCGGTTTCGGGCTTTCAGCCCTCATCAGCCAGGATAGCTTGACTCCAGTGGCATGGAGAGCACGGGACCCACATCTGGGCATACCCCTCCCACTCGGGGTGACAAATGCAAAAAGAACAATTGATAGACAGAACGCAGAACAATGTCATATATTCACCCCAGTACAGAGATCTGGGCCTAAATCTATCGTTTTTTTTGCTCACCGTGCCATTCCAGTTTGGACCCAGCCATATGTAAATCAGTCTTGACCCTGTGCCCAAAGGAAACAGTCCAGCCTGAACTGCCAGGCCAGGTCCTCCTTGGACTGGAAACAAACATTCTAGGACCGGTTTTGGGCTTACAGCCGTCATCCACCAGGATAGCTTGACTTCAGTGGCATGGAGAGCAAGGGACCCATGTCTGTGCATACCCGTCCCACTCGGGGTGACAAATGCAAAAAGAACAGTTGGTGGCCAGAATGCAGAACAATGTCATACATTCACCCCAGTACAGAGATCTGGGCCTAAATCCATCATTTTTTGCTCAGCATGCCATTCCAGCTTGGACCCAGCCATATGCAAATGGTAGGTGGGTGAGGGTTTTCATTAAAAACTAATGTTTTTTTCCAAACACATGAACATATATCTAACTATAATGGCCCTGTAACATTTGTTTTTTATTGTGAATTTCTAAGGTTTTTTAAATTCTATTTCCTAACTATAACGCCCCTGTAACGTTTGTTTTTCAGTGAATTTCTATTGGGTTTTTTAAAGTAAAGTAATATTTAATTACCATACGTTGATCCAACCTCCGCTGAGCACGGCCTTTGACGGTGAGTGGCAGGGGCTTGGCCACAGGCAGACAACTCTATGCAGCGCACATGTAGCGGGGGGTTTGCCACAGGGCCTGGCCAACCCCCCAAAGGTACTCAACCTCCCGGTCGATTTCGGCCCCGGGGACACCATCCCCGTGGCCTGCCACCTTTTTTTTGTACAGTAGGTTGGCATGTGGACCCCTCTCCGAGCAGTATTTAGCCCTAGGGATCCCATGCCCTGGGGCCCATCACCTAAATTATGGCAGAGGGAGGCATGCAGACCCCCTCCCCAGGCCGATCCCCGGGGAACCCCATCTCCCAGGGCCAGGCCTATTTATAAGGGGGGCTACCCCCCTACGCATGCCAAGTTTTGCCCATAGGGCCCCTTCTTCTAGGGCCAAGCCTTACTCTTATGGGGCAGGGAGGCATGCAGCTCCCTCCCCGGGCCAATATGGACCCCGGAGACCCCATTCCTTGAGGCCTGGCTGGTATGTAAAGGGGAGGCGGGCATGCAGCCCCACTCCCCAGGCTAATATTGGCCCCGGGGCCTACCCGCTAAATGGTGAGTCCCCTGGAGCCCACCCCAGCCAGCACCCCACCTGCAGCAGGAACCGGCATTGCTCCCGCCCTCAGATAGCATTTAAAAATGCTGCTCCCTGTGGGTGAGAGCAATTTTTTCATCTGTTTTCCCTGCCCGCTTCAGATGAAAGGTCTGCTCCCATTGGGCAGGAGCATTTGCCCTGTACCACCCACTGTGAGTAGACTTACAGTTTGCTCTCACTTTAGGGGAGTTTTAGATTGCTCCCGCCAAGCAATAGCAAATACAGGTTTCCCTGGCTGCACTAGTGCAGGCAGAGAAACCGCTATGGCCCGGGCATGGCCCGGGCATGAGCTGGCCACGGAGGTGGCGGTCCCCGGGTTAGAAATTGGCCAAGGGAGGAGGGACCACGTGCATCCCCATCCCCATTATTACTAAGAATCCTCCTCCAGGACCTGGCCCACCCAGAGGGCATATACAAAACAAGCGTGGGAGACTGCATTTGTTTTTTTTGTCAATTTGGCCATGGAATCCGAAATTTTGTGGCAAAGTTGGAAAAAAAAAATTTTTGGCCCCCGGTGCATTTTCTGCAGGACCCCACCACCAGGCCTTAATTTTTATGTTGCCTTTGTTCTTGGGACTCTGAGGAGTCTGAGTCCCAAGAAGGCTGTCAACAATTTCTGGTTGGATTGTTGGTAGCCAATCAGACCTCATTTTTTAGATCTGTCAGATCCGCAGAGGATTCGCGTCCCTTGGTAACCAATTTTTTTTTTTTGTTTAATAACTCCAAAACTACTGAACGTGTTTACACCAAATTACAAAAAGCACTCTTTCTGGACTAAGATCTAGCTTTCTGTCAAATTTGGTAAAATTCCGTTCAGTAGTTCAGACTGTAGTCATGCTCGAAATCCCTATGGGAAATTGCATGGGGTAAACATGATTTGGCACCCCCCCTTTTTCTCAGCCCCCGCTTGACAGATCACCATGAAACTTTCCAGACAGCAGCTAAAGTTGTTCGTAAAACAAAAAGCATTTATGGTTAATGTCATTAGGATTAATATGTATGTGTGTATGTATATATATATATATATATTCAGTGAAAAAACCATAGGTTTCACACATGTTATAGTTAGCTGGAAATTTTACTGATAAAAAACCAATGAAATTCCCCCGTTATAGTTAGTGCAGGCAACTATAACTCACGCGACCGCAATCCTCTGCTGATGACATATGTGTCTTTATGAAAAAAAAATATTTGTAATATATGTATAGCTAAAATTTAATGGAAGAAGACATGGGCAAATAAGTGTCTAAATAAAGTATTAGCATCAGCAGAAGATTGCGGTCGCGTGAGTTATAGTTGCCTGCACTAACTATAACGGGGGAATTTCATTGGTTTTTTATCAGTAAAATTTCCAGCTAACTATAACATGTGTGAAACCTATGGTTTTTTCACTGAATTTGCAAGGTTTTTTAAATGCTAATTCCTAACTATAACGTGTGTGAAACCTATGGTTTTTTCAGTGAATTTGTACGTTTTTTTAAATGCTAAGTTACTTTACGCCATTCGTGGCGTGCGCGCCCACTTAACGCAGTTCGTTCCGTGCGCGCACGGTGCGCTTCGCGCACCGTGCGCGCACAGTGAGCACGCGGTGCGCTTTGCGCACCGCGCGCCCACTTTATGCAGTTAGTGCCGTGCACGCACGGTGGGCACGCGGTGCACTACGCGCACCGCGTGCCCACGTTACGCTAGATGGGCCATGTACACACGATGCGTTGGCGAATCCTTGCGAAATTTTCAAAACTAATGGGGCGCTCCGCTCAGCTCCTACCCTGAAAGTCTCGGGGGGATTCGTCAAGCGGGGGCTCAGAAAAAAGGGGAGTTCCAAAACGCGTTTTCCCCATGCATTTTCCCATAGGACCTTTAGTCGAAGGTACAGCCCGAACGGCTGAACAGAATTACTTGAAATTTGGCAAAGAGGTTGTCCTCAGGTCAGGGATGTGCCTTTTGCATATATGGAGTCAATCTGTTCAGTAGTTCCTGAGAAAATTGCAGTTAAAGTACATAAATATCTATAGCCGTGCACCGTGCGCGCACGGTGCACGCACCCTAACGTGCGCGAGCGTAATTCTGATTGGTGGTTACATGTCAGTCAACGTTCAAATCGGTCGAAATCAGGAAGTATCGGCCGCCATTTTGTTGGTTTTGAGTGCGAGAGTGAAAAGGGAAGGTGGCGAACGTGAAAAGGGGGCAGGGTGGAGAGTTCATGACCCCCTAGCCTTTGTCAGGGGGTCCCTGAAGGACCCCGAAGGCAGAAAAAAACATTTTTTTTTTTTTTTAAATCGCGGGGTGCGCGCAGGGTAAAAAACCATTACAAAAAAAAAATGTAATACGTAGTTTATTGTAAAATAAATATATCAAAAATATAATAATAAATACACAACTTAGCATTAAAAAAAACGTACAAATTCACTGAAAAAAACATAGGTTTCACACACGTTATAGTTAGGAATTAGCATTTAAAAAACCTTGCAAAGTCGCTTAAAATCCATAGGTTTCACACATGTTATAGTTAGGTGGACATTTCACTCGTAAAAAACCAATGAAATTCCCCCGTTATAGTTAGTTGAGATAACTATAACTCGCACGACCGCCACTCTATCACAAGGATGATGTCATCAGTGATGTCATGAGTGATGCCACTGACCATGTCATGAGTGATGTAATATGTGACATCATGAGCAGAGTATTGCGGGCGCGCGAGTTATAGTTATCTCAACTAACTATAACGGGGGAATTTCATTGGTTTTTTATGAGTGAAATGTCCACCTAACTATAACATGTGTGAAACCTATGGTTTTTTAAGTGAATATATATATATATATACATATATATATATATATTCAATTTATTTAAAAATACATTTTAGAAAATACAATTAAAAACATTTGTCAAAATTATTAATGTAAAATAGCAATCAAAATATGTATGTGTATTTATATCATTTGAAAAATGAAAACAATATTTAAACACTTAAAAATGCATTAACATTTTCATTCATAATAAAATACTAAAATTAACAAACAAATTAATAACAAAAATATATGTTAAATTTAATTAATATATAAATTAATACAAGCCCAACAAAATAAAATATAAATAAAAAGTACAAATTATTAAAAAATGTAATTGAAAACAATTTATATTATCAATCTAAACTTAACAATAATAGGGAAAGCGGGGACTTTTAAATAGTCAAATTTACTATTCTAACTCCTAAATAAACTACAGTGGGGAAAGTTTTAGACTGTGAAGGAGTCACATTTACTAATCTCACTGCAACATAAACAAAAATAGGGAAACTATTGAATTTTGAAAGAGTTAGATTTACTATACCTACTCAGAGACGTTTTTAAGCATAGACTAAAGGGCAATTGCCCAGGGCCTCCACTATCCAAGGGGCCCACTGGCAAAGTGAACTTTCTCTGTATTTCACCTATTTCACCTATTTCCCTATCTTCACCTCTCTCCCTCTTCTCTGCCTACCTCTGCCTCTCTCTACCGAGAGTCATCTTGAAAACTTGAAAAAATTTGAGCCCCATGCAATACACATTTGAACTGTATTTGTGTGAATTTTTACTGAAACTTTAGCGTACGATTAAGGGTTGTTTGGCCTAACATTTGACTTGTCCAGGAACCCCCGAAATTCATAAGATGGCGTAAGCAAAAGCAGGGTAAGTGTTAGACTTTGGAGGGGTTAAACTTACTATTGCCACTGCCATTTGAGTCACAGTAGGGAATGTGTTGGACTTTTGAGCTAGATTTGATATTCCCACTCCAATCTCAGGAATGGTGGGGAAAGAGTTGGGCTTTTCAGGTGTCAGATTTACTATTTCCACTCCAACATAAGCAAAAGCAAAGATAGAATTGTGCTTTGGAGATGGTAGATTTACTATTCCCATTCCAATCTGAGCAATAGTAGGGAAAGTCTTGGACTTTGGAGGGGTCACATTAACTTTTACCAGTCCATGTAAGTAGAAGCAGGGAATGTGTTAGACTTTGGAGGGTTTAGACTTAGGGGCCTATTACGATGGCGGGTGGACTTTGTCCGCCTGCCACCGTACCGGGAAATTGGACATGCCGCGACAGGTGCGGCGGTCCTGCTATGGGAATTAGGATGCCACCGCCACAGTGGCTGTGGCATCCCGCATATATTGCATTGTGGCGGGCGGTGCTGTAAGCAGCACCCCCCACATTGCAATATATGCATGTCGTGCATTTGCATGCACAACGTGGCAGGCACTGCGCGGTGCCTGACACATTGTGCATGAAAATTGTGTACCCCCCAAGTGCCCCCCAACCCCTGGGGGCCCACAATTGGCACCTGAAAGTGAACTCCGCCTGGCTTTCCATGGCGGGGTCTCCGCCATGGAAAGCCCTGCACCGCCGCGCATCCTAATATGGATGCCGGTGTCTTGCAGACACCGCCACCATATTGGAGCCCTTTTTCACCAGGTCACCTGTCCACCCGGCGGAAAACCGGCGGGCGGTCTTTCCGTCCGTGGGGGTCCCCACCGCCATCGTAATTTGGCGGGGGAAATGGTAGGCGGGTCGGTAGAAAATGGCGGGTGGATCGCCTCCGCCAGGCGGGCAATGGCGATCCACCCGCCATCCAAATAGACCCCTTAGTATTCCCACCCTGGTATTAGCAACAGTAGGGAAATTGTTGGACATTGGAGGGGTCAAATATACTATTCCTACTCAAGCATAAGCAAAAGCATGAGAAGTGTTGGACTTTGGAGGGGTTAGATCTTAGGCCAGGACAAATTGTAAATTACGTTGGAGTAATCAGAGTGATTTTGGTAATTTTGTGTTACTCTTGTGATGTGAAATGCCTCCTCTGGTCCATTTTGGACGCACAAGTGCATTTTGAGGTAAGAAAATAGCGCTAAATGCAGGATTCCGCTTCGTGCTGAATTTAGCATAATCATGCATAATTCTGCTGTAATTTCATGTGCTTACACTAGAACAAATTATACAAGTTACACCCACCACTGTTAGATTTACTGTTCCCACTTCGATCAGAACAACAGTAGGGAAAGTGATGGAATTTGGATGAGCTAGATTTATTATTCTAACTCTTAAATGTTTTTTAAAAACCTTCAAATATAAAAATTAAATAAAAAGATTTAAACATTTTAACTACATAAATAATAATTGAAGATAAATAAATTTAAATATAATTTAAAAAACGGGTTTTATCCTAGAAATCAATATAATTTTTTTTAAATATTTACAATAATTACACTTCTCTTACTTTTACCCACAGAACTCCAATTAACAATTGAAATACATTTTAGAAATGTAAAAATGAAGCATTTGAATTTGAAATTAATAATCAAATAAATAATAACAATAAATAAATAATCATAAAAATCAAATAATTAAAATTAAAAACCAATAAAATAAAATTCATTTTAAAAATGATATAATTAAATAAACAAATCAAATAATTAACAGATATGCATGAAAAATTATACACTATATTAAAAAAATACAAATATTATCAGCATAATAATAATAATACCTCATAATAATAAAATACCTTATATATATCAAAATAATTAAAGAATGATCATTTATGCAACTAATAGGGAGAATAATATTATATGCAACAATATTTAAAAACATATGATATACTTAAAAAGCAATATTCTTACATTCCTTATTCTGTCTCACAATATTTTTGAGTTGACAATATTTTTGATTCAATATTCTTGTACTACGGTATTTTTTCTTCAATGTTTTGACAGAATACCATGTTATTCACCACCCGCAGAGTGACATTTCCCATGGTGTAGCCCAGTTTGAAAGCTGTTTAGCCTTCTCCAGGCAGGACTTTTTGGTGGCTATTCATATTCTTGGTGTCAGGAAAGGTGTTAAGGGACATGGTGATACTTCTTTAGATCAGAAAGTAGATCACCTGTACTGTGTTCAAGCTCTTGGGAAATTCACCATGATTATATGAGCTGTTGATGAGGTTCAGCCAACAGGGGCCAAGATTTTGAGATATAATCTTGGCAGGGGCATTGACTGAGCTTTGCAATGCAGTTTCAGGCTTTTCGTGAGGTTTTCATAAAGAATGGTCTTTTGAAATGCTTCAGGCATAAGGGTGGTAAACTAAAACCAGTTCTTTGTGGATTTACGTGTAGAGGTTGTTTTCGAGTCACAAGCCTTATCACTCAAAGCTGATGATGTGTATGTCAAAATGACATTTTGACATACACATCAACAGTTTTATATACACACACATATATATATGGCCAAAGAATGTGACACATTTATGCATTTATCATGTGACACATTCTATGCATTTTTAATTTGAGTGAGGTCTTGTAGTACAGTGTTGTGCCTTACTCCTTAGTATTTTGATCTAATGCACTGAAGTGTATTAAAGTGAAGAACAGACTAAACTCAATAAAATTCTAAATTCTCAGGGTCACAGCAAGAACACGACAACGTCTTGAGATCAGCCAATGGAAACGTCTGGAAGTGTGTAGGTGCATTCTTTTCCCTATCTTCACAATTTACCTGCTATCTGCATTGAAGTTCCTATCTGTATTGAAGTTCCTATTTTTCTATCATTAAATACCTTTCATCAATTGAGTTTTCATTGTCTTATTATAACTAGTCCTTTGACAGTTTCTCACCCTTTTCTTTGGGTGGTGCTTGAAATGGAAATCCATACGTGTAGGCGCTATCTCGGAATACCTCTCTGCCTCTGGGAGGTGTTGGCACTCTCCCATTAAACGCACCGCACCCCTCAGAGAAGTGCATGTTTCCCCCTTTCAAATTAAAAAAGTGCGACCTGGTACCTGAGAGTACCTCCCAACTTAAAGATCTTCCTTTGGGTAGAGCTGTTTTTCTAAGGATGCATGAATATTTTTAAAGTCACCAATGGTTGTTTTTTTCACCAGAGAAGATGATTCATGCAATGTTTCCCTGAACAGAACAGATTCTTGCGAGAGAGGTGGGATGTACTTGCCAAAGAAAACTAATTAAAAAACTGGAAGCCATTTTCCACAGGTGCATCCTTGGAGCAGGCAGCATGCGAGTCAGAAGAAGAAAGAGGCAGTGAGGAGCTTCGGATGTCAAAAAGAGCCACGCCGCTTCTGTTCTTACTTTCTTTGTTCTTCAGCTAAGCTAGAGGGATGTTAATAGTAATATCTGAGCCTCATTTCAGGGAGGAAGAAGAATAAAGATTGTGTGCCAGTAATCTTCTATGGCTTAATGATTTCTCTTTCATCTGATGTGTTTCTGCTCCGGTATCCTTTGCTACAAGTGAGGCAGTGGAATGCAAATGACTGTTACAGTCAGACTGCAGACATTTCAATCTAGCCTGATGCTGCATTGCAGGGTTTTAACCAAAAATAAAGAGATACACAAAATCTTGAAGAAGGGCGAGTTGAAAATAAGATACAACAATTGCACAATTTCTGGCCGGGTTCTTGCAGAGCTCAAGGAAATAAATTCATGTTTCCTTCAGAAGAGAATATTTCGCAGTTGATTTTTCCTTCAACCGGAATGCAGATTACTATTTTTACAGGAAATCGACCGTGTGCCTCTTTCCTGGAGCCAAAAGCTAGAAAATGAACAAACACATCGGCAACATGGAAAATAGACTAGTTCATCGGTTGATGTAATGGCGAGCAAGCCCGCCCCCTTCTGGAGAAAATCCGGAAACACAAGAGGAGAGCTAGTCCAAGGTTGTTTTTAATCTGGGACTTCGCCATGCACCCTCTCGCATGCCTTTCTTGCTCATTTTGTATTTCTTTGCACTTAGCATTGACTGGGACGGCAGGCAAGTAATCAATTTCCTGACGAGGAAGATAGCTTCCTGTAAAATGAAGAGTGGAGGCGGTCATGTTTCATGCCTGGAGGTTGGGTGTGCATTAACCTTGTAGGTGCCGGAGAGCAAGACATGAAACCTGAGGAGCTGAACTTTCAGCGCAGCCCGGCCAGATGCCTGCATAGGGGCTGAAGTTGTTTTACGGAAATTTTTTATATTAATCTTTGGCATTTAATATAGCAAACAAACACCTTGGATGTAGCGAGATGTTCCAAGGAATCAAGTAAGGCGTAAATATCCTCAAAGAAGTGGAATTTAGCAGATCGGATTTTTGCGGACTGAGGATCACGGGCAGCAGCAGGTACATTCACCTAGGCTACATCCTGTCAGAAACTAGCTGAAGGCCATGGATTCACGTTTTGCACATCTTCATCGACAGATGTGCCTTAGGAATAGGACCCTGGGCTTTTTGAAGGCTTATGTATTTGGGTGGTTTCTGAATGAAGTGTTTTAGTGGAAGTGGGATCATTCGTTGGACTTTGAACTCATGACAAATTATAGTCAGTATCATCTTAAGGATGTTTGGGAACCCTGGCAAGATGTATTTCAGGGGCCCTTGTTAGGAACAACTCTGAATTTTATTAGACATGTTCTGCTAATTCAAGTCTACGTGATACCAAACAATACAGAATTGTATGTTTAACTTTCCAAAACAATGTGACACAAAAACTGCCTAAATGTCTTGGATGGGGCTCTGAAGTTCTTAAGATGACACTAAGGTCCCAATTATGACTTCGGTGGTGCGGCGCAGAGTCCACCCCACCTCCGCACCGCCAAAGCCATGGACAGACCGCCTGCCAGATTAGGAGTTTCCTCCCGTCTGGCGGGCTTTTTTTGGGAGCGTTCCCATGGCGGTGCCTCTAAAAATGGACACTGCAATGGGAACGCAAAAAACAGTTCCTGCACGGCATGGACTAAAAAGTCCATGCCCTGCAGGAACTGGTGTGCATGCACACAGGAGGGCATATGTTGTGAAGGAAGATCCGCCATGAAAACCCTGGCGGAGAGGAAACTCCTAATATGGTTGGCGGGACTGTTGGCCCCGCGAAGCATATGGATGCCTCTACACCGCCGCAACACCGCCAATGGTAAACTGTCACCGCCATGCCCCCACGAGTCTGGACCGCCAGACTCGTAATCCGCCCTTGAGTGGAGAGAGAGAAAGACAGAGTTAGAGGTAGGCAGGGAGAAGGACAGAGGTTCAGACCACAAATTCACCAAGTAAACCTGTGGCACATAAGTACTTAGTCTAAACTTAGAGGCAATGTGTAAAGTATTTATGCAGCACTCAAGCAGCAATAAAGTAAAAACACAACACAAGAAAAAACCCATACCAATTTAGAAAATGAGTACATTTTAATAAATAAAATGAGGGGCATTGCCAAACCACTGAAGATGGTGGTCGCAGCAATATGAGCTACGTGCTAGGCCCCACCATCATCCGTGCATAGCAGCACTGAACACAGCTGAGAGAAGGGTGCAGATGAGCGCCTGATTACTTAGGACGCCTTTTGTGCTGCTACGGGGACCCAATCTTTGCCTGTTCCCCATTGTTTGCTCAGTATCGGAGGTTGTGCAGCAGGCCAGGAGTCGCCCTGACTAGCAGTGACAACAGGGCACTAGTGGCTGGAGAGCATCATGGTCATGTAAAGGTGTGCTCTTGGGCCCCCCTAGAAATGAAGACCTGTTGTGGCGGCTGAAGGGGATTGTCTGCCGGGATTCTGTGTGGTGGCAGGGCCTCCTTGTTCTGTGGGTTCCTTCGATGGCCTACGAGCTGGGCCTGCCTGGCCAATTTGAGGAACCGAACCTCTCCATGGAGGTGCTCATGCCTTTTGCCCATAGGGGCCTACTAGACTGTGCGTTAAAGGACTAGGGATCGACCCGCTTAATCTTTCCACACACTCCAGGTGGTGGCACTGTGTGGAGTGGAGCAACTGGGGAGTTTTCCGCCCATCGCTCCCTCTTAGGCCCTCTCTTCTCCCTAACTGGGGCTCTGGACTAGCACTTGGACTTCCGTCTGCTGCTTGCATCACTCCCGCTAGAGGTATGACCACAACAAAATGCCATCCGTCGTGGACCATCAGTCCTGGTTGCATGGGGTCTGGGCCCTCCTGCCTTCTTGCCTGCCTGAACGCTGTGTTGGGGTAGGGGGCAGACCCCACTGAGCAAAGAACTTGGTTGTGCTGTCCCCCACCAGGGGTCCAAAGGGGTTGAGGTGCTGCATCAGTAGGGATTTTCCACGGTTGGCACTGCTGGTGGTCCCTGGTGGCCAGTTAGTGGTGGCCTGTTAGTGGTGGCAGGGGGCACACCTGCTCTCTGCTGGCTGGCCTCAGCCTTCCCCATCGTAGAGGGACCTAGAAGATAGCTCTGTGGGCTGTTTTTTATCACCTTCCCTCATCTGTGGGCACCTGGCCTGGGCTCTTCTCCTTCAATAGGACGTTACCAAAGGCTTTCTTTAACGTCCCGCCATGCACAAGGACAGCAAGCCATCGCATTTCATGCAGCGGAGGATCAACAGATTTACCAGGACAGCCTCACATAAAGGAGTCATCGGAAATTGTCGCCCGGTAAGCAACACTGCCTCTGGACCAAATAAACTCAATTGTACATGTTATTATAGACTCTAGATCGTCCTTAGAGCACAAAGTCGATGAGCTCCACATAGACCTCAATCTACTTCTTCAAGATCTTCACCATACTGCTGATAGAGTGACAGAGATGGGTGGTCGCATCTTGATAACGGAGGACACCATCCAGAGCTTCCAGTCCTAAATCGCGAACCTCCAGGGAGCGGTCCGTCAGTTGAAGGCCTGCATTGAGGATGCCAAAGGTAGCTCATGGCACAATAACATCCGAATCGTTATCATCCCCAAGGGGTTGAAGGGGATGACCCTTACGCAATTCATATGACAGTGGTTGAAATCCTAGGTCCCTCCTGAGGAGGTCTCCATATGCTTCTTGGTGGAATGCGCCCACAGATCCTTAGCCCCGAGACAATCCCCCTGAAATGCCACGGTGGCCGTTCATTGCCCATATCTTCAACCTTTTTGTCAGGGACGCTTTCCTGAGAGCCTCTCAGACCTGGGTACTTTTATGTATGGCTCGTCAACAATTATGATCTTTCCTGACTACACTAGGAAAGTCCAACAGCAACAGCGCTCCTTTCTAGACATGAAGCAAAAACTGTGAGCCATGCAAATCAAATACATGTTGCTCATCCCCACCCACCTCAGTGTCATCTTTTGTGACAAGACTTTCTTTTTTGACACTCCAGAGAAGTCCTGGGACTAGGCTTAAGAGCGCCATAATTTTGGAAGACACTCTTCCCCGCGAGGCGATATCACAAAGACCGGCAGCAATCCTAAGCATTGGACATCATTACTGCAGAGATCTTGCAGAAATAGACGGTGACATTATTCTGAGGAGGTGTGAAGCAACAATCCCCAATACCAACGTCCATCATCTTTGGGCAATGATCTGATTGACTCTGTCCCCACCTCATCCCAACAGTAATGTGATCACCCTTTTGGCTCCAGCGAACTTTGTTTGCTGTCCTTTTTTGCCCTAATGTTAGGTGGGGCACCTCTTACTAGTTAAGGCCACCCCCTGAGGGTTTCTGTTGTTTGGAGGAATTGAAGTTATGAAACGGATGGGAGGGAAGTTGGGGCAAGGGGCCGATGATGTTGTGTTCTTGCCCTGTTGAGAATGGTCCTTAGTTTACACTGCAACAGATACTGCCAGTTTTGGAAGTATAGCGAAGGTGAGTTGGTAGGATACACTTTTCAGAATGAAGGGTTCATGGCAAGATGATTTCTGACCAGGTGTTCACTGAGAATGTATGACGTTTCAACGCATACATTCATAACGCATGGCTTTACAACGCGGTCATTACAACGACCACGTTGTTACCACGCATGCCATTACATTGCAAGTTGTATCAAGAACTTGCTGTAGGGGGCGTGCTGGACTTAGGAATAGTATTAATTACTATTCCTACTCCAGTTTGGTCAACAGCAGGGAAGGTGTTGGATTTAAAATCCAACAAATTCCCTAGTATTGCACGCCCCCTACAGCAAGTCGTTGATATGACTTGTGATGTAATGGCATGCGTGGTAACAACGCGGTCGCTGTAACGACCACGTTGTGAAGCCATGATTTGTGGAAACAGCATTGTAAACGCTGTTTCACGTTCACTGATGACACTCCACAGACTACATACACAGCACTCTGACACTTGTCCATGCCTTCCACCTGATGGCTGACAAACACGAAGGTGAGGCTAGGGGGTCGGTAAGATTCCTAACATGGAATGTAAACCGCTTCTCGACAAGATTAAAAGTGGAGCGCTGTTGAAGGCTACCCATCGTACTAACCCTGACATAGCATTTTTTCAAAAAACTCACTTGCTGGGCACTAAATATTCCATCGTGGCTAGGTGGGGGTTTTTGCAGATATTTTACATGGCCATTCTTATCCATAGATATCTCCCCTTTCAATTCCCACAAATATGGCATGACAAGTTGGGTATGTATATAGCAGTTCTTGGCCTCCTGAGGATATAACACCTGTCCCTGATAATGAATTAATCCCCCCGTTGTCCTTAGAGTTTGTTAGGCTTTCAGGTGACCTCCACCTGTGGCTCCCCAGTAACCCCTGTGTGCTAGAAGGAGATGTGAACGTGGTCACTGATGTGTTGCAGGATACATCCTCCCCTGACTCGAGGAGACATACCTTCCTAGAACGCAAGGGCATTGTGGATGTCTAGCGTGTGAGCGTGTCCTCCATCCCACTGAGAGGGACTACACATTGTACTCCATGGCCTATAGGGTCTTTTGCCAATTTGATGAATTCTTAATACCTAATTCATAGACTCACACAGTGAAGGAGGCCCGCACCCATTCTCACAGCCTGTCAGACCACTTCGGAGTGGAGCTTATGATATGGATGGGGCCACAGCAAATCTCACCACCATGCCACAGCGGGACATGGGTACTCAATGACCCAGTATGTAGGGACCACATTTTGACCGCCATTGACATCTACATGTCATTAACAGCAGATCTGTCGCCTCACCAGGGACACTCTGGGAAGCATTCAAGATCACCTTGCAGGGAACATAATTAGTCATCGAACTGGGTTGAAAAGGAGGAAGCAGAGGGAAACTGTGGATCTGAGGACACTCATCCTGGATCTGGAGGCCAAACATCATTTGACTTCGGGTCCAGCTCTCCTCCGAGACCTGCTTTATTCGTAATCTGTCCTACATTAAACCCTGGTGACTGATGTCCCCAAAGCATGGTTGGTTACGCAGAGCCGCCTATATCAAGGGGGAGACAAAACCAGTAAAACCCTGCACTGTCTCTGCTCCAATACTTACAAGCATGGGCTTATCGCTTACTTCCTGAATGACCAGAGGGGCAGTATATCCAGGGACCGTGCCAAAGTATACCATTTTGCAACTTTTTACGTGCCTCTATATTCCCAAACTCAGGCGCCTACACCCATAGACCTGGCCTCATTTGTGGCCTATCTCCTCACTAAGGGACTGGTGAATGAAGAAAAGAATTTTCTTGAGAGACAGATTACACTGTTGCTGAGCTGGTGGAGGCTCTGGCTCAATTACAACCAGGTTTAACCCCGGGCTCTCATGGTTCCCCGTTGGGTTTTACAAGGCCTCCCTGCCGCGGATTTGGGCTCTCCTCTTGGAGATTTTCCAGGAGGGGCTCAGTATGGGAGCACTCCCCCCTGATCTTTGCATGCCTCACATCATAGTAATACCCAAGCCAGGTCAACTAGCGAGCCATTATGAACAGACTACTGTGGCGGTGGTCTTCCGGGTTCATAGGAGTCAGGTGGGTTTTATGCCCCACTGTACAACTGTGTATAAATAATTACAAGAAAAAGGGCGTTTGCTGATATATCACCACATTGCCAGAGCAGAAATACTCAAAATAGACAGTGGTATACCATAGGAATAGATTCATATACACATTATTTCCACAGTGAAACAAGGAATTTCCACCGGAAATATGGCTCAATCATTCATAAGTTAATTTCTCAGACTATTTAAAAAAAGACTTAATCTGCATCCATATACATTCAAAAATGTTTTTTTTAATCTCTGGTGATGCGAATAAGTGAATAAAGGACTACTACAAATGCGATTACATAAGTGAGCCATACACACAGTACACAAAACCTGCACTAGCAATTCGACACCTTCCAATTGTCCGTAAGGAATAGATAAACTCATTTTCCAATTATTCCTCCTTGCTTCCATATTTCTCAGAATACCCAGGTAGCTGTTAAAGAAGTGCAACCCTAATCCACCTAGAGGTAGTCATTTAGGGCCAGATGCATCCAAACTTTTTTTGCGATTCCGTAATTGCGAATCTTTGCGATTCGCAATTAAGGAATTGCAAAACAGCATGCATGAAAGTGTGCAGTACACTTTCTGCGATTCCTAGGGGGTCGCAAATGATCTACCTCATGAATATTAATGAGGTAGGTCACAAATTGCGACCCCCTAGGAATCGCAAAAATCACAGTGATGGTGGGCTGCTGAGATTAGCAGACCACCATGTCTGTGATTGCTTTTGAATAAGGCAATCATTTTTTTTGTAAAGCAGCCCGTTTTCCTTAAAGGAAAACGAGATGCTTTACAAAAAGAAAAATGAAAAGTTTTCTTTTTATTTTTTAAGAGCAGGCAGTGGTCCATGGGACCACTGCCTGCTCTTAAAAATGCTTTTACAAACATTCACAATGGGGAAGGGGTCCCTTGGGGACCCCTTCCCATTTGCAAATGTCTTACCACCTACTCGAAGTAGGTGGTAATATGCGAATGTTTTGCGACTGCACTCACGGTCACAAAACATTTATGCATACTGTTAGGATTCGCTATTTGGAAGGGACGCCCTAAACACGCCCCTTCCAAATAGCAATTTGCAAACCCATTTTGCGATTCAGTAACAGGTTACCGAATCTCAAAATTGGGTTTGATGCATCGCAAAAGCATTTTTTGCGATCACAAACGGGCCGATTCTGCGAATCGGGCCGTTTGCGCGGAGAAAAATGCTTGATGCATCTGGCCCATAGTCAAGAACACCCTGGGGCTTTCACCCCATAAAATTTCTCTTTGTGATCAAAAAAATGGACCAGGATTAATTATGAATTATTGAGTCATATTTCCAATGGAAATTCATTATTTCATCATGTAAAGAATGCGTATATGAATTGATCCCTACAGTATACCACTGTCTCTTTTTGAGTATTACCACTGAGCAACTAGGCACAACATCCACCTGGTCAATAATACCTGGGCTCTATCAGACCGTCTGCCCGGGGTACATGCTGTTCTCCTGATAGATTTTCACAACGGCTTTGCTTGTCAGGATGAAATTTGGACTCTGATATATTAGCTGCATCAAATTGCTCTACTCAGCCTTAACAGCAAGGCTCAGAATCGGTTGCACTGTATTGCGTGTATTCCTGATCGGCCCCCTGTCCCCACTTCTCTTTGCGCTGGCCAGAGGGTCTCCGGTGGCATGGATTCAGATGTGCTTTAATGCTTTTTATGCGGACAACATCCTACTATTCTTGGATGACCCGGAGTGGTGGGGTCCAGCACTTTTCAAACCCTATCCCCACCTCCTTCTTTGACAGGATTAATCCTGTGCTGCAGGACTATCTGAGGGATCATCGGACTCCACAGATTACATTGAGAAAATGCTTCAAATATACCTGCGATGGGATTGCCAACCTGGGCATTGTTTCATATTACAGGACTCCCCACTTAGTTGTCCTTAATGAATGCTGGTTTAACAGGATCGATGACCTGGCAAATGACTATGAACGATGGGTGTGTCAGCTGGACTGGGACAGTTGAATGGGGCAGTCGCAGCTGTCTGTTATGTTGTGGAGCACCAAAGAGGTTTGTAATTTGCATTGACCACAATCACTTGCTTGTAAACCTTTTTACTGTTCACTGTTGCTTTACAAATGTCAATAAAATGTTTTCTTAAAAAAACTAAAACAAAATGACACCAAAACAACAAAAACCTAATAAGTAGAACCGGTGTTATGAATTTTTAAAGTTTTGATTAAAAATAGCACAAGAAACACAAAGCCCTAATCACAGTTATCTGGTCATGCTGGGCCAGAGCTCAGGCCAATCGCAATGGAGCGTGAGTCGAATAGAGGGAGCAGGTTCATCCCGATGGAAAATTTACGTGCTAACTTAGTCTAAGTTTCAAGCAATAAGCACTCAATGAGATTGTCGGCGGTTGGGCTGCAGGCTAGACCTGTAGAGGGGCTCATCGACGGTGGATTGCCGAAGTCTCAGGCCTAAGTCAGAACCATGCATTGGCAGTGTGGTCGTCATCCACATGAATAGTTGGTTAATGATTGGAATTTTGTGCTGTCGGGAAACAGAGGGTGGTTGTTGTTGACAAGAAAAGCTGTGGGCAGTAAATTTGGGGCTCTGTTTCTGGGAAATCCATAACTGCAGTCAGATACACATCTGGGTTGGCCTTAGTTTAGTCAGCTCGTGTTCATGAGGAGACCGGGGATGGGTCTTTTCATCATGAAGAGCCTAGATGCTCTGAATTTTTCCCTGGAAGCAGTGCTTGCAGTTTTAGGGTTCTGGGAATACACTCTATCACCAGCCACGGATCCAAGAGCTGGGGTTCAGGATACACTCCAGAAGAGGCCATTGAGCAGAGTCCAAGCATGTCCAGATTGGTATTAGTCAGCTGGGCAGTTGTAGGGAAGGCCACTGGAAGCTTTTTGTGTTCGTGTAGCTCAAACAGAAGGTCATCCAACTGACCCTTGAAGTCACTTCTGGGGTCCTGGGTTCATGGCAAGCAAGTCCAGTCTTTCTTCAAGCCTCAGACAGCAGGGCAGTCCTTCGGGAATCTCCACGGATCCAGGTGGGTTGTGATGAGAGGTTCTGAGGGTGCTACTTTTATACCCAGTGCCAGCCTGTTGGTGGGGGACACCCCCTTTGTCTAACCCTAAACTGCTTCTGGTCAGTTCTTCGTTTCTTCCTCAGTCTGGCTCCAATCTGTTTAGGATAACAAAGAGCAGGCGGTCCAAATGTGTGCTGCATTTGCCATTGACAGGGTACGCATTTTCAAAAGTCGAAACAGGCCTGGGTACAGCCCTCAGGCTACCCTTTGAAGCACAGGAAGAGCTGCGTACAACTCCCCAGGCTATTCTGCTCAGGAGAGGAACACCCTTTCGTCCCCTGTCTGGAAGGAATACACATCACACCACAGAAAAACCATTAACAGTCAATTGACCCTGAACACTGGCAGAAAGGGACATTTGGTTTGGGCAGAAAAACACCAACGTTCTAAAAGTTACATTTTCAGAATAGTAATTTCAAACCAGACTTTACCATTAAAGAGGGTTTTACGTTACAATTCAAATGAGTTGAAGAAGTATTTCTCTATCTGCTCCCAAACTGAAATTATCGCTTTTTAGGTGTAATGAGGTAACCCAATGTTAATCTAGTGGGGAAGTAGCCTTGATGCAGTGAAAAATTACTCTGGGAGTTTTTCACTGCCATGACATGTAAAACTTAAGTTCACATGTCCTAATTTTAACAATCCATGCACCTTGCACTCTGAGCCTTTAGGGCCTTCGTTAGGGGTGACCTGTATGTATTACAAAGGATTTATGGTTATGCCTGGCAAAGGTTTTATTTTGACAGATTGAAATGGCAGTTTTAAACTGCAATACAGGCTGCAGTTACAGGCCTGAGATATGTTTTAAATGCTACTTTGGCCTACTAGGGTGGCGCAATGAGTGCTGCAGTTCACTTAATTTTAAATGATTCATATTTCTCTTTTCCATCCATAAGCTTGGAGGGACGGTTGTGCGTCCATCTCTTTTCACCAGAAACTGTTGAAAAACCCCAGCAAATACAATATTTTTTGACAACGGTTTGTGCATCAAGCACAGCCGATAGCAATCTGAGGTCATGAACAGCCATAAATGTCAAAATGTGGCTGAAGAATCTGTGAATAAAATCAAAGACTTAGGGCTTAATTTTGATACTGGTGGATGACCCGTTTCTCCTCCAGGGCTGCGGAGTAAATTACTCCATCGCCCTGACGAGGTATCGTCTGCCAGATTTAGAAAAGACCGCCAAGTAGGCTGTCCTTTTTAAAGCATTGGCATGAGCCACCTTCATGATGGTTCCAATCAATGCTTTTTTCAGTTTGGTGCACAGCTCTGTCATACACTGAAGCTGCATTTTCTTTTTTGAAATAAAAAAAAATGCCCCCCTTCCCATGGGAGTCATCTCCCATGGGGGGAGGAATTATTGTTTTTAGTGTCATTTAACAGCAGACTTTATCTGGCGGTGAAGGACAGTAAGAAACAGCCATTTGTTCGCCCATCTTGATTGGGTGGATTGACATAAAACAAATTCTCCAGTTGAGACACCAGAGATCTTCGGCATGGCGAGAGGGGAGAGAGTTTTAGATCTTTGGCTGTATGGTAAACAATGATGTTTTCTATTTGCTCTTAGATTCAATTGAATATTAGCACATAATCCTTAATAGATATGATTTGTAACTGATTTTCTGTCCTGATGTAGGAGAAGGGAAATGGTGAGCAGTCTCCGAAATTTGAAAAGTATGTCCTGAATGGCCAATAAAATATAATCGAAAAAAGTGTACTGTTTTTTCCAGAATAATTACAATATAGGGACTAGATTGTATGGGCACTGTTACCCCAGACGTCATTTTTGTGCACAGACAGCATGATGTCAATGGTCATTGTAAAATGCAGTGAATTGAAAGTTACTGTATACTTTACAGTAACACCTACGAAATATTTTGTAACTTGTTTTTAATGTTTGTTTCTTTGCATTAAATAAAAAATACATTAATTATGGGAAACAACCTTTACAACGCAGTCATTACATCGCACTACATTTACAACAGTCATTACATCGCAACACCCTTTACAATGAATGTCACTACAACGCAGCCATTACATTGCATGTCACTACAACGCATGACACTAGAACGCATGTCACTACAACGCAGGCATTACATTGCATGTCATTACAACGCATACCATTACAACGCATAGTGCCCTTACACTATCCAACACTTACCCTACTGTTGCACCCCCTGGGGTTAGAATAGTAATTTTTACCCCTACACTAGCCAACTCTTACCTTAAATGCAATGTAATGGTATGTGTTGTAAAGGTATAATGCGTTGTAATAGAATACGTTGTAAATGTAGTTTTCAAAATATTATTGTAGTGGCATGCGATGTAAATGTATTCGTTGTAAAGGATGTTGCGATGTAAAAACTGCGTTGTAAAGGCATGCGTTGTAAATGTATGCGTTGTAATGTCATACATTCATTTGTTATTGTACCACATCATGGACTTCGGTTGATGAATGACTGGGGTCAATACCTGCAAATGCTTCACTTTCCCTGTAAATCATGGACCTGTATTGATGTCTGCCTAGGATTAATACCTGATTTAACTGGGTTACTAACAAGCTCCTTTAATGATTAACGGTAATAATTAATTCCATTAAAGATATGGGGCCATTTCCAAACTGCTTGCATGCGCCAGCCTGACCAAAAGACCATTAACAGACCCTCCCCTTCACAACAAGTCCAAAGCAATCAAGTGTCAAATGTAAACTCACTTTGAGAGCATTGCATTGTGTCAGGGACGTGGCTACCCACATCAGCTCATCATCTGCGTTGTTATCAATGACAGGGAGACACTAAGGACTGTTCTCTCCTTACAGTCAGTTTCTCCATCCGAGGTAGTGTTTTTAAGTACAATGACAAAGAGCTGTCCGAACTGGTTCTTAATACTATGTGCAGGGAGTACAAGTCCCTTTCCGTGTGAATACCATCAAAACCATCAATGTTATGATAGAAGCTGCCATTTGCAACCTTGCCCAAAAAGCCTTTCCTAATACCTGTGCATAGACATAAATGGGTCAAGAAAGCCTCTGGAGTGTCTGATCTCTTCCACTTAAGACTCTCTCATCAGTCTCACTACACTGACAGTCACATTTGTGTTGCAGAAGCAGCTGCAAAAAACAAATGACCTCAGTTTCAGATCCACAGTTGGTCGGACAGCATGGCCATGGGTATTGAACATTTGACTGAGTGCCCACATGCAAGTGAAGCTATTTTCATGACTTCGGCCCTGGCACAAACCTAATCTGGGCTATGCATAGAGGCTTAGCCTGTCCCTAGTAATGCAAGGACCAAGATCTGCTCTGTGACCTTCAGGGATGCACAATTCTTACCCTCATGCTGGGCATAGGACTACTGACGAAGCCCTGGGTAATCACATAATGCAGCGGTGGCAGAGAACTGAGGTTTTGTGAATTATTAGTAAGTATCAGGACCATGGTTTAGCATAGCAGAAGATGGAGGATGGATATAACGTCTTCAGAGAGTGGAAGTAAAGTGACTGCACTCCAACACTGAAGTGAATGGGGATGATGGCAGGGCTTCCTTTAGAAATGCAAGGAGGCCCTTTTTAGCAAACGGCAGCTGATAAGTCTTCTTGTGCACTGCCATTGGAAGATGGTAGGAGTTCTGTTGTTCAAGGTGAGAAATCTTCTATGCAGAGTCTGTCATTTTGTGTGTCCCTGATTATTGCTTCAGGAAGTCTGATGGCCACCAGGTGCAGAGAACACAGACTTCATTCTGCCCTTTTTTTCGATACTCTTGCTTGGAGCCCCTATCATTAATATCTGCTGTGAGAGCCATCACCCTGCACATTACTGCATTTGAGTACAGCCAGAAAATGATTTTGAAAAAGTACCAACACAAATCATTTTTTTAGTGATTTATGGAAAAGAAAGCTCTGACAGTGAATCCACATCTCTTATCCGGAACATTTGTATTAAAAAAGAAATCCTAACCACTTTGTTCCAGTTCAAATTTATTTTATCAAGAAAGTGAGTGCTCAGAGAATACTCAGATGGCTACTATGTGACCAGGGATGGTGCCTGCATGGCAGCCAGTCACCCAGAGATGAGGAGACATCACCTGAAGTCTGCACATTCTGTAGGAGGAAATAGAGGTTTTACCTTCGGTCAAGAAGCCTGCTCACCTGCTGAGGTAGGGTTGCAGCTTGCCTCGCTCTGCAGGACAGACTGACCAGGAGGATAAGCGCAGATGTTCCCAACATGGGGAATAATCAGAGAAAGTTAACGACTACAAAGGAACAAAACCAGGAGCAGCCCATTGGTGGAAAGCGTCTCTCAGTCTCCCAGAGCAGTTCTGTGTTTGAACTGCATCAAGACTTCTTCCAGTATCAAGCATTGTGTGTGATGGGCAGTCCACTGTGACTGAAAGGCTGTTGCAGCAGCGGAGTCAGAACAGTTAGTCGGATAAATGGGAACCCTGATCAACCCAGAGGCTGCAACTGCAGAAAACCTCCACCAGGTCAAGGTTGGTCTGGCGACCACACTAATAAGTCCAGTGTCCCGTCTGCAGCCAGTGTAGAGAGGCCACCACTGCCAAAGATGAGAGCTGCTTTGTGAACCGCTGTGTTGAAATCTTCAAGTCGGCGAGTTCTGCAGCCCCATCTAGTCATGAGCCTCCTGCAGAAGTGCTGCACCCATTCGTCCTACATCACTCCGGACTGCAACAACTAAACACTAGTAAAGGCAGAACTGAAAAACTGTACAAATGGTTTACATCTCTGTGTCCTTTACCAGTCTTGCCAGGCCCGGCGCAGCCAGGCCTCAATGCACACCTGCCGACACCGGCGTGTGTCGATGAGGTCCCACCACATGCCGGTGCAAGCTCCAAGCCAGAGTGCCGCGAACCTCTCCACGGTCTCCGCGACACCGGCCCGCTGTACTCCCTTCTCATTGAGGTACTCCAACTGCATGCACAGCGGAAAAGTAGGTCACACATTTGGAACTGAGTCTTGATTACACCATGGCAGAGAACATCAATTATGGCACATTTTAACTCACTATACTCCCTTCGATGTGGTGCCACCAAGTCTGTGCATTACAGTACATCCACAGGTGTCCGTGGGCCCATGCGGACTACTACCCTCTTGCCATGATGCGTTTGAGTCGTTCGCTCATGTGGAACTGAGTCTTGATTTGTCAATGGCAGAGTATATATCAATGCATGCAAGGAGTGGTGTAAGAGGAAGACGCATGTCAGTCAGGAGGAAAAAAGGAGCATCGTTACGGAGATTATAGAATACTACCGACAACTGCCCAGGTGTCACTAACTCATCGCAAGACAACAACACATGGCTGTTGTCCCTTGCTGACCACTGCCTCCGGCATACGCTGTGGGGGAGTAGGTCACACATTTGGGACTGAGTCTTGATCAAACATCGTCGGAGTACGCACATTAATGCAGAATTTACATCACTGTACTCCCTTTGTTGTAGTGACACCAAGTATGTCCCTGGCATCCCAACCACACTTGTTTGTGGACCCTTTATGACTATGCCATCGGCCTACACTGCGGTCCAGCAGGCCTCACGCCAATCCAATCCAATCCATACCAGGCAGGACACGTCATCGTCGCTGACTGAACACCCGCACGGCTCTGGGGCTTTTGCCTCCGTCAACCACAGGTTACCCCCAAATGTCATGTCACCATCGTGTGTTAGAGTTCCAGGAGGAGCTCGCTGAACCACGCTGACCGCTGCCTCAGGCCTCCACTGTATTCGAGTAGGTCACACACTATTCGAATTCAGTCTTGATTTATTTCTGGCTGACTTGATGTTATTGTACAGGCCTCAATGCAGACTGCATCCCCTTTCAGCCCCGGTGCCACTAAGTCTGTTCCCCAAGACCCATGGACACTTTCTGGTTGAACTTTGATGGCAACTGAGTCCATGGACTTGGGGTTGTCGTCGCCATCATGTCGGTGATATTGACTTTGTGGCTAAAACGATGCAGTGGCATTCCACTCCTCAATTTGCTGCTTCCGGACAGCTTCCCCCCTCCGCATCATGCCATGGAGGACACCTTCCACTGCCCCCCGCAACCCTCTGCCACATACACCTCGGACATTGATTAGGATCCGCTCAGCTTGCGTGGCCCATCTGACTGCACCGCAAGTCACCGTCCCGTGGTGGGGTGCCTGTGCCGGCCGCAGTGCATCCAGGGCCACTAAGTCTGTGCTGGTCAGGTTAGGGACCCCTTCTTCTGAGATGTTGGATGGCATTGGGGTAATCAACGCCAGGTGTCTGTGGCCCTGTGTTTTACGCTGCCTCCGGCCTCAAATGCGGCCCACCTGGGCTCACACATCAAATCGAGTCCTGACCGGCCCGGACGTCGCATCATCGCAGGAGGCACACGCCACCACTGCCAGGACCAACTCCAACCGCCAACTGCTAGTGTCGAAACGGTCGTACTGGCAGACCGACGGAGTAACCCACACCTGTCGTGGATGCGATCTTCTGCCTGATCCCCTGCTCAGCACTCCAGGTGCCACTAGCTCTGTGCACCATGAATCATCATCCATTACTGTATGGTTATGTGCTGTGGAGAGCTCAAGCAGCAATGTTACCTCAGGCAATGTGGGAGACCTGGGACGGTGATGAGGACGATGATGCAGGTGTGACACCCCCCCCCCCCACTGCAGCTGCATCAGGAATGTCCAGAAGGGACACAATCCTAGATGTTTTCTTCACATGAGCATGCTCAGCTCTGGGGCCCCAACCGCAGCACACTGAAACTCACAGACACTTTTGTTTGTATGTTGGGTGACCTCTGTACTTGCTCCGGCTCCCTCCATGTTGCTCAGCAGTTGACTCTGTTATGCAGGTGTTTTCTGTTTCCATTGCACTGCTGTTCACTGTTCAAGTTGTTGCCAGCACCAAACACTCCGTGTGGGCCGCCTTATACACACCCCACACACATCCAGCACCGGCATCACTATACATGTGGCCCTGCCAATAAAGGGACCGGGTGCACGTGCCCGTAGCCAGTTCAACATGATATTTGTTTGTGTCCCTGTCGTCTTGTTGTATGCATGAGGGCCCTGGGCCCTAGGACATTACATTGTGCGGTGTACAGCGAATGCAGACATGTCACCGCAGGCAGTGGGTTAGAGCTTGGACATGTAGCTTTGTCGTCACCCACACAATTCGTAAGGGCAGTGGACTGTGCCGTCGTATGCAGAGCCAACGTGGGTGTGTGACTGATATGTGTGTGCCCCTGGGCGTGGTTCTGTACTGGGAATGTGCATCTGCATGTGTGTCTATGGCAGTGTGGGTCTCCTTTGTGGGGTGTAGGTGGTCCCTGAAGGGTAATAGACACCCATGTATGTGCTCTAGTTCGCCTTCCATGGGATCGGAACACACCTGCACCTGTTGGGCCACCTCCTTTTGGCGTTCTTACACCTGGCATTGGGGTGCCATATGTGGTTCGGTGAAGTGTTGTGAGCCTGCCTGCTTGTGGGTGCTTCATGCTGTGTGGTCTGTTTCAGGGGCTGGGTTCTCTTCTGAGTAGCCTGGCTGCCCTGGTTCTGGTGGTGGGTTGCATAGGATGTCCATGGGCTGTTTTAGGGCATCGGTGTCAAAGGTGTGGTGGTCCTCTCCGGCATCACTGATGTGTGGTCTTCTGTGCTCTGCAGGAGGTTTTGTGTGTCCCTCTGCAATGTGGAGGGGAGATGCATGTTGACATTGTGTTGACATGTGTGTTGGCGCATTGTTATTGTTTACATGCAGACTGTATGACAATGTACATTGTGACTGTTTTGGAGGTGCAGGATTTAGATGCGGGACAGTGTACATTTGGACTACATGACGGATGTGAGGTTTTACGCGACATTTCCATTTAACAGTTTCCAGCTCTGTCAGATGTAGTGGGCCTGTTTCTGCACGTATGCGGAACCAGTTGTGTCCTCTGTCTGCAGTGTCGGGGTTGCACATTGTAACACATTGTCGTCAAATGGATGTGCTGTTATTGCTATGTGTGTGTGCTGTAGTGTGCCACGGGGATGAGGGACATGATCCAGGGTCATTGTGGGTGTGCAGTGTGCTACACATTGTTGTGCATGTGTGCCATTGTGCCCATCTCCCCCGTCCCCCCAATCCCTGGTCTTTACTCACCCTGTTGATGTTGTGTCAGGTCCCCCCGAGCTGTGTCCACACTCCTGACTCCTTGCACCATCTCCGCACTGTTGACTGTGGCCTCCATTTCCTCCAGCTCCTCCTGTGGTGCAGGACTCCCACCTTCTCTCGCCGTTGCTGCCTTCCTGTTGGCGGCGTCTATGTGCCTGGTTTAGATTTTCACGTCATGCCAGCGCCTCTTGGCCTCCCCCATTGGCCTCCTCGCCACTCCGGCTGCATTCAAGGTGCTGGTTCTGTTCTGTCACCTCCGTGACGCTGGTCTTGTTTTCCTGCGACTGCACCCCGTCTTCCTCTCCCTCTTCTCCTTGGCCTTCACCGACCCCGTTGTTCCTTGCTGGTGGTCTGTGGGTCTTGTGGGGTTCGCGTTGGGTTCTGCACTCGGTCAGGGTGCATCCATGTTCCTACGCACTTTGGCTTCTTTCTGGTGTGTTGTATTTGTTGCTTTTATGGTGCATTTTCCCACCAGATGCGTGGGATTTGCAGGCCTGACGCTGCTTTTCACTGCTTTTTATATCGCGTATGGCCTCATCGCAGCTTTTTTGGCGTTCGTGTTTCGCATTCATGGCAGGAAGTATGGCCGTCTATATCGGGCCAACTCGCAGCGCATTGAAGAATCAAGGCTGCTTTCTCTCTTACTGGTGCTGACTCCAGGCAAGACTCCGTGGAATATCTCACCAGCCGCTGTGATGCGCGGAGCCGACTGACGCATGGAGCGTGATCCGTGCAGCCAGCGGTGATTCTTCAACGCGCTGCGTGTAGGCCCGGTAAAGAAGGCCATACTTCCTCCCATGAATGGGATTAATTCATCCTTTCAGTGTACAGAACAGCGACTTTGTGACTGTTTCTCTACTGCCCTATCAGAGACGATTTAAGCACCAAGGAAATATCCTTCCTGGCCTCTATCAGGTCACCCTACTTCACCACCGGTTGGACAGAACCCCCAGCCCTCTTTCCCCAAGGGCTTGGGGTTGAGCTTCTCATACACCACTTGTAACTCTCCAGTACCGGCTGTCCATCACATTCCCTTGTCCTGAAGAAGACCCTTTTTGACATCTTTAATTCATGCAGCTTGTTAGGGTCGAAACGTCAACGGATTGTTGTTCCATGCAATAGGCTCTCTAGCACACCAGTTTATGTAATTTATTGACTATGCTAGGTTGACCTCCATCATTTGATTTATAACTGGACCGGCTTCTCAATATCATTTGTACAGTATTGGTTCACCTTGTTGTATAATACACAAACCCTGTCACTGTGTCACTTTACTCACCTTGTCACAACAACCACGCCCACATGCGCCGCCTTTTTAATTGATTTACCGGATAGCTTTCATGCTATGTTTATTCTTGAATTTGTTTGAAGGCTTTCAAATATGAAGTAAAATTCTTCTCTATGAGATAAATTGGTTTATTCTCTACTGTGTTCAAGTCACTTGTCCTAATCAAGTTGTTTTCATTGAATAATGAATATCACAAAGGAATTGTTCTTACGCCCAACAGAACTGATTGTTATTTGTATTAGTTAACTTGACACAGCAGGAACATTCAGAAAGTTTTGAAACAAACTGCCATACTTTATTTACATGTTAACCAAAGAAAAGATGGTGTCCTAGACAACTTATCTTTAGGATCACCTTTAGTTTTAAAGCCATCCTACACTAAACATGTAATAACATGATAAACTCTTTGCAAACTTCAAAAGTGTATTTTATTAACATGCATGAGCAATTAAGTTTAGTAGATCAGATTATATCGCTGCTTTGGTAGGCATCTATTAACTGTGATAGTTTTCAAACATGATCTTAGCAACAGACATGCTTCTCCCATTCACACACAAGAGAAGGTTTTGTACAGCACACATCCTGAACTCTATATTTTAAGGGGCTCTCAAATGTGATATTGAAGAAATAGGAGGCAAAATGAAAGGAACCAATTGACTAGGATCACACAATTTCATCAAATGGGAAGCCAGGACTACTACCAGGTTTTCTGGTTTCACATTTTGCAATTCAACCACCAGCTGAATATCTCTTTCCTTCTCACGATTTACATTAGAAGTTAATGCTTTGACTTTAATTCTTGTTGCAAGAGAATAGTGCGTTGGTGGCAGAAAGAGGGCACGCGAAGGCACCGTTTTTTGTCTGCATCCCCCTACACCTACCTTTCATCACCCTGACCCTCACATTGGGGAGAGGATGTGGCCTAACAGCTAGAGCGGTCGACCTCAAAGCTGGGGACCCGGATTCGAGTCTCAGCACTCATCACATCAATGAATGTGTCCATCTGTAGCGCAACTGGTGGTCATGTAAAGTGCTCCTATACCTTCACATTGAGTTTGCGCTATACAAAACTCCAAAGAAAAAAAAATTGGTGCGGCCAGAAACTGTTGCAAAAACCTAGCAAATTACAAGATATTTTGAAAATGGCTACAGCATCAAGCATAGCCAATAGCAAGCTGAAGTGGTCTGGGATAGATCTCATAATTGAAAGAGTGGTATGAGAATGCATAGAGTGTAAGCGAAGTGACAAAATACTAAAATACAGAACCCAACCAATGGTTGTTAGAGACAAGGGCATCTGGTCTGTAGGTTGATGTGGCTCTAGAGCTTATTGGACCTTTAAGGATTTTCAGTACTGACACATTTATTATCACATGCAGAGGTGGCTTGAGGTTAAGATTGTGATCTCAGTGGAGACTAATGTGGTTATTGAGTTCTTAGAGGATGTTTGTGGAAGAGTGGGTTTTCCCAAATCTCTGCTGACATATAATGGGGTTCAGCTGACATCAAAATCTATGGAAATGTTCTTGTATAAAAAACTTCTTTATATCACCCAGATGCTAATTAAATGGTTGAGCGCTTCAACAAAGTTGTTAAAGATAGTATTCAACATTCTCTGGTCAGTGGGTTAAACTGGATAAAAGAACTTAAAATTAAGGTGCACATGTACAGACTGACACCACACTCTTCAACTGGTGTTACCTCTTTCTCCCTATTCAAGAACAGATCTCCAAACAATCAAGGATGCCCCCCATGGGTAATGAAGATGAGAATCCTGGGAAGAGGTAGTGGATCTGAAATTAAACAGTCTTTGGAGGACAAAGAAACTGAAGTAATGAAGAAAAGGATGGAGAATTTTAAAAGGAGGATGGCAGCAAAAAACACAATGGTCGAAATTGATTATTGGGTAAAGATAAACATTCATAGAAAAAGGGTTCTGACCAACAGGCTTCGTCAACCCATAAAAGTTATACAACTTTTTAAAAATGCAGTCAAAACTAGTGATCATCGTATTTGGAATCTGTGGAGAATAGTAGTTTTGGAAAAATGTGGTGGTGGCGACAGTGTCACAGGTACAACAGAGAATGTACCTAATGAAAAGAGAAGGAAAAGTATGAGGGTGGTAAAGAAATCAAGTAGATTCAATGATTATGCGTGATGCTCTTTGCATACCTTTCAATTTATCTTTCAAATTTGAATTACTGTAGTATATACCATTTGGACATTTTACAGTATTGGAATCTGTATATATGTTATTGCATTTTTTTGTTATATTGATAGGGAGGTGTGTGGTATCCTAGGTATTCACTTTCAGCCTGTCGTTATGCTTTCCTCGAGCTCTAGAACTCTTATGGTTGCTAAGTGTTCATACTGTGTATGTTTAAATGTTAGGAGTTGTAAGGATTCAGTAGAAGATGGACGTTACGAATGGATGAGGCTTATATATATAAGTTACTCCTAAGAAACTACTTTTGGATAACCTTATGAAGAGATTCACCTTTTACACTGTCCTATCTGATTGATGTGTTATAATTAAAAGCCATCATTCTCAAATCAGACAAGCCTTGAAAGCCTTATTTCTGACCGTCCCTAGACAAATGGTACATTAGAAATGTTTAATAAGCAAGGTAAACTCAACAAATTATTTTAGATCACTCTATAAGGACTTCAAAGGGCTGTATGTTGTTAGGCAGAGAAATTATGAGTGTGACTAGACACAATATGCAGATGAAATAAATCTCCTTTCTGACATATCATAGAGAGCATGTCGGATTGTAATATCCGCATTTCTCTTCCTCTTTATTCTCTTCTTTCCTCTGATCTTCATTATATTTCTCCTCTTTCTATTCCTTCTGTGTCATCTGTCTTCTAGAATCTTTAGTCTGGTGCGGGGATCGATTCCTGCGCTTCTGACTGAATGGACACCTTCACTGTAGGACCTGCTACATTGTATCCAGATTTCTACTGCTTTCGAGAATAAAGAATTCTCCAGGATGATCTTTGAGACTGTGTCGCTTCCTTCACGACGCTACATAATTTGGTACCAGGAGTGGGGTAAAAAGAAAGGAAACCAAAACGCTCCCAATTCGTTCCTGATCGCTGCCACTCACGATACTTCTCCTGCGACACTAGCAATATTACTTTCCTGTTTGCCTACATTCAGGACCCACAAGCCTGAGGTGTGTTCAAAATTTTATTAATTATCTTAAATTATCTTTATTAATCTTAAATTATATTAAAATTTGAAAATAATAACTCAGAAGAACTGTCTTCAGACTTCTGTAATGCATTAGGCAAATTCTTTGTTAGCAAAGTATCATCAGTCTACGACTCCTTCAAAAATCACAGCACGGAGACGGCAGAAAAGGATACCTCACACCTAATAAACCCAGTGGAACAATCAGTTCAAACCACATCGTTCCACTTCACTCCTCCTACAGCAGAACAGATACAGAAAGAGGTTCTTACCACCAACTCAGGTAGCCCAATGGACCCTTGTCCACCCAAAATTATGCAAATCTGCTCAGAACAGCTGAGCCTGGTGTTAGAAAAACTATTCTCCCAAATCATCAAAACCAACAACTTTCCAGATGATTGGAAAATGATATCAATCAGGCCGCTACTAAAAAAAACAAACCTAGATTGCGAAACTCCAAACAATTACAGACCAATAGCCAGGATCCCTTTTGCCGCGAAAATTCTCGAGAAACTGTTAAACAAACAGTTATCCAGATATCTGATGGATGGCGACTGGCTGGACCATTCTCAGTTTGGTTTTCACGAGGGACATGGAATGGAGACTGCTTTGATTACAGCAGTGGAGGAACTTAGGCAAGTACTGGACAATGGATCGAAGGCCGCCTTGGTGCTACTCGACCTATCGGCGGCCTTCGATACAGTCAGCCATGAGATCCTCATAACACGACTGAAAGCAGCTCAAATACATGACTGAGCTTGTACCCTCATTGCCTCCTACTTAGAGAACAGAACTTTCTCAGTAGAATCAGGAGAAGAGAAATCCAATTTATTCAACCTGCCATGCGGGGTCCCGCAGGGCTCCTCGATGAGCCCCACTCTTTTTAATCTATATGTGGCTCCCCTTGCTGAAATAATAAGGAACAGTGGATTCACTTCAATATCCTACGCCGACGATACTCAAATCGTGGTGTCAATCAGTAGGGATGTGGAGGACACTGCAGAAAAATTTCAACATTGCATGGTACAGATCAGTCAATGGATGAGAAGGAACTGCCTAAAACTTAACGGGGACAAGAGTGAGGTCATGATACTAGGAGGTGACACAAATATATGGTCCCCCTCATGGTGGCCAAGAAATTTGGGAAGATGCCCCTAATCATCAGAAAAGGTGAAAAACCTGGGAGTCACCTTAGACACCAACCTCTCATTCGACGCCCAAGCCAGCAAGTTGGCATCAACACTTTGGTACATCCTAAAAATGATTAAGAAAATACTACCTTATCTACCGCATGATTCGCGCAAGACTGTGGTGACAGCATTAGCCTTGTCAAGACTGGACTACGGGTATGGCCTCTATGCCGGAGCCAGGAAGAAAATCCTAGCCAAACTTCAACGCCTGCAGAATGCAGCAGCCAGGCTGGTACATGGCATACCTAAGTTTGAACCAATCAGCCACAAATTAAAACACCTACACTGGCTACCAATTGCAAAAAGGATAGAATTTAAATCATTATGCCTGGCTTATAAGGCAATCAACGGAACTGGATCACAATTTCTGAAGTCACACCTAAAACATTATGAGCCAAATAGACTTCTCAGATCCGGCCAAAAGAAACTCATCAGGGTCCCGAGATTCAAAAGAACCAACTGGGGCGGAAGAAGTTTCCTGGTACACACAGCAAGAACCTGGAATCAACTACCACTGGCCATAAAAATCAGCCCATCCTTGAAATCCTTTAGAAAGGAAGTTAAAACATGGCTTTTCTCCGCTCAGCTCTAATCAACATCTCCAAGAGCCAATGGTATATCTCAGCGCCAAGACGCCTTCGGGCATTCGCGCGCTCTACAAATGGATAAATCAAATCAAATCATTATATGGCTTTCTTCGCAAGCTTCAACTGTCGTTTTCACTTGCTCGAACCAGCGCGTCTTTTGATTTCTGCTCACGTCTTGTCTATGACGCTTCACTTCCTGCGTCAGTGTCTCCAAGGCAACCAGGGCAGCGCTGCAACATTGTTTCTAGCAAACACTGCCACACTGAGGAAATCTTCATTGTGACGTCTCTTCAGGATGATACTACCAGGATTCCTTGATTACTAGGGAGTTCTTTTTCCTCCTCATTGAGACGTTCTCTCAGCATCACGCTGCCTGCATTTCCTGATTACTACGAAATTCTTTTACTCATTGTGACGCGCTCATTGTGACTCTCCACATTATGATATGCTGATTTTCATTACAGCTCTTCACTGAAGCTACTTTAGCATTGTTTTAAGCTGTGGGAGTTCCACTCCAGCTATATTTTTCATACATTTTCTTCTACTACCTCTGCTACAAATTTAATTTATTTCTTTATATTCACCAATTAAATTCAAATATATATATATATATATTTTATTCTTTGCAACTGCATTTTGCCATGTCGTCTTCCGACAATGCTTTACATCCTTCACCATTCCTACCTAAACCAGGCAAGCCTGAAATTCTGTGGAAACAATGGATCCATATTTTTGCAAACTACCTTGTTGGAATTGATGGTTCAGAGTATTCTCCAGCAAGAAATAATGCTCTTCTCTACAATCACCTGGGTGTTGCTGCACAAAAGATCTTTGATTAGCTACCTCCTTTTCCACGGCCTGCTGTTGATGGCACCTGAAATGTTTATATTGAAGCCAAAGAAAGACTTCAAAAACAGTTCTCTGAAGAACCCAACGTTCTTTTGGAAAGACACAGTTTCTTTAAACGTAAACAAGCCAGTGATGAGTCAGTTGAAGAATATGTAGCTGCCCTTCGTGTTCTGGCTTCTACCTGTGATTTCGCAAATTGTGTAGACATTTGCATCAGAGACCAATTTGTTTTCAATTGCTTTTCAAAAAAAATGCAAGAACGTTGTCTCACTTACTTACTTCCCTTTCAGAAGTCATCGATATTGGCAAAAGTATTGAATGTTCTATAATTTCTTCCCAAGCATTATCATGTCAAGAAGGTCATTCTCCCATATCTTATGTTTCAGATAAATCTGAATTTTCTACTCCCATTTCTGCCATCAGAGTTAACAAAGAAGTTTTTAAACACAACTTTTGTTATCGCTGTGGTTCTAAAAACCACATCGCAAACTTTCCTTCTTGCCCTGCCTTGGGAAAGAAATGCAGAAAATTTAAAAAAACAGGTCATTTTCAAGAATTTTGCAGATCTCGTCATTCTTTTCCTAATGTTAGGATTCACAATGTAGAATTGCAATCTCCTTCTACCTCGACCTGCAATTCATCTGTCTCTGACTGCACTAGTAATTTTACTAATCTCCTTCTCTCCATCGATGAACCTTTGAATTCCATTGAGTGTGAGCGTCCCCTCTGCCAAGTCTTCATTAATGGGAAATCCTTACAAGTCATGGCCGACTCTGGAGCTCCCATCACTGTACTGGCTGACACTACCTTCTATACTTTATGGGGCCATTCCATTACCCTTCAAGCTCCTGATATTTCTCCCAAAGCTTTTGGTGAGAAGGACATTGATCTCCTTGGTTTCTTTGTTGGCTCTTTGCAAGTTCTGGAAAGATCCACTGAAACAAAAATGTATATTGCAGTCAAAGGCAGAGATTTGGTGGGTTGGAGAGACCTAGCCAGATTGGGTATTATTTTAAAACATGGTCATAAGAATCCCATTGTTCTAGGTGATGTTCCTATTCTTTCTATTGACAACAGCAAAACGTAATAATACTGATCCACTTGCTTTGCTTAAGAACAACTTTCCTTCTGTTTTTAGAAACAGCATTGGCACCATCAAAGGTTTTGAACATGTCATTAGGCTTAAGGCCAATGCCACACCTGTCACTCACAAAGTCAGACCCGTTCCTATTAATGTTAAGCCTGACCTTAAAAATTATTGGAAAACTTGACAAAGGATGGCATTATTGCCACTATCGACTCCTCTGAATGGGTATCTCCCATTGTTCTTGCTAAAAAGAAGAATGGTGATCTTCGTCTCTGTGTGGACCTCAGGTACTTAAACCGCAACATCATTGTTGATTGCCATCCTCTTCCCCATATTCAAGAAATGCTCTCCAACATTGGCCACGCTAAATATTGTTCCACCATTTACCTGCATTCTTCCTACTATCAGATAGCCTTGAATACTGAGTCTCAAGAACTCAACACCTTTATCACTCCCTTTGGGGTGTTCAAGTACTTGAGGCTACCTTTTGGTTTGGCTTCCGCAGCCTCAGTGTTTCAAAAGGTCATGGATGTTCTTTTCAAAGACGTTGCCAATGTTCAAGCCTTTCAGGATGAAATCCTTGTTTTTACTGAAACCAAAGAGGCTCATCTGGACAACTTGCATAAAGTTTTCTCCATTATGAACACCAGGGGCGTTACCATTCAGCCGGACAAATGTACATTTTTAGTTGAACAAATCGACTATTTAGGTCATACCATCACTCCGGAAGGCATTAAACCAAAATTTTGCAATGTTGAAGCCATTGTCAAAGCTCCGCCTCCTCCTGACAAAGATGCCCTTATATCCTTTCTGGGTCTCTGTGAATATTGTGCTCGCTTTGTACATGATTACTGTTCCTTTGTCCAACCATTGAGATCTCTCTAAAAAAAAGCACTACTTTTGTTTGGACCGATGACATTAATGCTGCTTTCTCAAATATCAAAAACCTAGTTGTCAATGCTCCTGCTTTAAGTCCATTTGTTCCTGGTCACCAGTACATCATTACAGTTGATGCCAGTCTCAAAGGTCTCGGTGCTGTTTTTGGGCAACAAATTCACAACAAAGATCACACCATAGTTTTGGTTTCCAGAAGTCTATCTGATGCTGAGTCCAAATATAGCATGATAGAGAGAGAAGCATGAGCTTGTGTCTGGGCAGTTACCACATTTAAAACCTCCCTTTGGGGCAGTCATTTTGTCATCTACACAGATCACAAACCACTTGTCTACCTGTTGCAAGGCGATGGTTTAGGCAAGTCTTCTGCCCGACTGGTACGTCTTCTTTCCAAACTTCAAGAATACAGCTTTCTTATTAAATACATTCAAGGTAGCAGAAATTTCAGAGCAGATTGTCTTACTCGTTTGCCATTGCCCATCACTGATGATTCTATTGACGATTTTGATTGTGTTGTAGCTACTATTGATGCCTCTTCTTCCTCCAAAGGTATTTTCTCTGAGAAAGAATGGCTTGATGCTACTTCCCAAGATTCTACTTTAAAAAAAGTATCTGACTTTACTGTTAAAGGTTGGCCTCCTGTTAGCAATTTATCTCAAGATCTAAAACCTTCTGCACAAATATCCTCTGAGCTATCTATTGAAAACGATTTATGTATGAGAAATGGCTGTTTTTTCCCCCCTTTTTTCTCTAAGAAATAAACTAATTTCCATCGCTCATGATGGACACTTAGGAGTCACAGCCACCTGTAAAAAACTTAGAGAAAATTTTTGGTGGCCCTCTTGTACTCTCAAGTCTCCTCTTTTGTTGATCTGTGCCCTGAATGCGTTGTCTCTGACAAACATTGGAGACCTACGCAGAATCCTCTTCGCACAGTTCCTCTTCCAGATGGTCCTTGAGTGAAGGTTGCCTTGGATTTTGCTGGTCCATTCAATTTACTACTCAACTCTTCAAGATTTTTGTTGGTATTAATTGATACTACTCAAAATGGATTTACTTTTCATTTGTGGATTCTGCATCCACTCAATCTGTTCTACAATTTCTCAAAAGTGTTTTCTCACTAGAAGGTCCTACTGGAGAATTAGTCACTGATAACGGTACTCACTTTGTCTCCACTGTTATGAAAGACTTTTTGGCAAGTTTTGACATTAAACATTTGCAAGTTGCTTTGTATAGCCCATCTGCCAATGGTTTGATAGAAAGAGCTAATCGCTTTCTCAAGGAAGGTTTTCAAACTGCTCTGTCTTCATGGTTAGATTACAAACTATTTTTAAAAGACAAAGTGAATGCCTACCATAATTCTCCTCATTCTACCACTGGCTACACTCCTTTTGAATTGTTGAGGGGTAGGAAATGTCGTTCCAAACTTCTAACCGCTTGGTTGGTGCAACATTTTGTTTTTTCTGGCACCTCCAATATCAATAGAGATTCTATTATATGACACACAGTTTCCTCAGCACAAGATAAACAAAAATTTCACTATGATAATCTTAAACATGTTCATGATAAAGAGTTCACTGTTGGTGCTTGGGCTCCTATTAACCCTTTCGCTGCAGCGGGAATTCCGCCGCAGCGCTGGGGGGGGTTTGGGGGCAGCGCGGTGGCGCGGTGCTCATGACGGAACCACTACGTCATGAGCCGCGGTTGAGCTGTGCTCATGACGGAGTGGTTCCGTCATGACTCCGCCCACTGCGCTAAACGCCCGCACAGGCGGGGAATTAGCGCCGCGTGGGCGGCGCGGCCGCCAACGGCCGCAGCATGATGGAACCACTCCGTCATGAGCACACGGCGACCGTGGCTCATGACGGAGTGATTCCGTCATGAGTGGGGAAGGGGTTAAGAAATCATTTGGTGTTAAAAAAGGGGATTCTTCATTCTCTTCTCCTTGTAAAATTGAAAAGGTTAGTCTCAGTGATTGTTTGTTACAAGAAAAGGGGTGGTGGAACAAGGGTAGACTTGTTCCCATTTCTGATGTACAAGCTGACATTCATAGGACAACTGCTGTACCATATTCTTCTGATGATTCTATTTTGTTTGAGAATACTGCTGTAATGAATGCTGGAACATCTCATGCTTTCGTCTCACATTCTGATACTTCTTCTTCCATTACTATTGCTCCTACATCTGTTTCTTCTGTATCACCATCTAGAAGAATTTGCAGGTTACCCATACGTAATAAAGATTTTATTATGAATTAATTTTTGTTTGTATAGAAAGGGAGATGTTTCAATATCCGCATTTCTCTTCCTCTTTATTCTCTTCTTTCCTCTGATCTTCATTATATTTCTTCTCTTTCTATTCCTTCTCTGTCATCTGTCTTCTAGAATCTTTAGTCTAGTGCGGGTATCGATTCCTGCGCTTCCGACTGAACGGACACCTTCGCTGTGGGTCCTGCTACATTGTATCCTGATTTCTACTGCTTTCGAGAATAAAGAATTCCTTCACGTCGCTACACGGATAAAACTTCAGAATTATGGCAACAGGCTCACCAGGATGACACTTTTGTATATGGCTATGGAACAAGGATGCAGCACAAAATTACTTTCTTGCTTATCTAGCCTTTATATGCATAAAACTATTAGAGGCAAAACCGATTGGCTCCTAAGGCAGAAAAATAAAAGAAGCCTTACCTTTTGTTTTTAATACATGAATCCGGCACAAATTCAAGCCAGCAATAATAATGTTTCTCGGGAAGCCATGTGGTTTCGCTATTGGCTAAAGTTGGTGATTTCCATTTTATTACAGAGAGAAAACATCGCTTTGGGTGTTTCTTTGTGCAGAAAAAAAGAATGCCAAGTGGACCACAACAACATGGTAAGCCACCCAGAATCCAATGTTGGCAAATATTCATCAATTGAACCAGTGGGTGTACTTTTGGTTAAATGAATCCCTACCAAGCAGGGTATGGAGCTCTAAATAAGGTCAGCAATCACATGCTGGGCTAGTGGAAGCAGTGGCTCTATCCCATCAGTAGCCTGGTGGGCCACCAACCTAACTCTAGGGCCCTGATTATGAATTAATGGATCTGATAATTATTGGATGCGTTAAATATTCAACCATCATTAATTTTGGCAGGTCAAACCTGCTGAAATTTAACAGGGTAAACAATCCAGTATTTACCGTAACATGTGGATTTTGGTGCTTTAAACACCCAAATCTGCATGTTATTCCCCAACAACCCATAATAAAAGGGATTTGCTGAACTCGATAAATAACATACCCTGTGGTATTGTTATTTACCATGTTCAATAAATACCACCTATACTTGTAATCAGGGTCTAGATGTGCCTCTTAATGTGTTTCTGATAATAAATTGTACAAATAGCGTACTTGGAACTGGTCTTGCCTGTATAGAGATCTGTGGTGCTCCATGGTATTAACTTGATATTTAGGTCTCACCTACATAGATCTTTTAGTTATCTTTTGTTGAAACATCTCTTATGTTTCCTGCAAAAAACTTAGAACCAATCAATTGCTTACCAGTGGTTGTCTTTATTGTCACTCTCATCCACTTGCTTCTTATTCAATGGTTTTCCTTTCTCTTCTTGTCTTTGTCCCTCCCCTGGAGCAGGTGGCTTATTTACAAGCACCTTGCGCCACCAGTGCATCACTTTTAAAATTGGAAAGAGTGACCCTTTTGAATGGGCGAGTTGTATCTTCCACTGCTCATATTCAGGAAACTGGGTGCTTCTTTTTCTTTCATTACCCTATAAGATTGTGTTTGTTTCTTTCTCTTTTTCTTGTGAGAGGCTTCCTCATCAAAAAACTATCACCCCTTGAACACTTCATGTTACTCCCTCCTCTGTCTATCCTCAGCTCATCCATTGCTTCCATCACCTTTTTTCACTTTTTTTAAATTCCTTACTCCACCTCACACTGCTCCATTGCTCTCCTACTCACTCCCCTTTGCTCCCTCATTCACTCCTCGCATTACCACTCCCAGCAGGGTACTTAGAAACAGCATTCTTTTTAATTTGCAATTAATTGGATGGCCTGCCAATTGCCTTTTGCTGCCTGGCCACTTTGTTTTTGAAACACACTTTCGCTCAGACTAAATTAATGTTTTTCATTTACTGCTCCCAGTGGCATCCTACATCTTGGAGTGGTAAAAAAAATGGTGGCTTCATGATGATGTATTTGTACATGATGTGGTGAGGCATGTGTAGGAATAATTAATCATGCTAGGCCATCATACAATATGTGTAAGAAATTGAATTACTAGCTGAGATCGCTGTGAACCCCACTTAAATAATAATCCTTGTCAGGGTGTACCATGGAAGTCACTAAATAAACCTGTGCTCAATTCTCTGGTAACTTGGCACAAAGGCAGTCAGGCTTAACTTAGAGGCAATGCGTAAAGTGCTTATGCAACACTCAAACAGTGATAAAGTGAAAAAACAATGCATGGCAATTCAAAACCAATTTAGAACAATAAAGCACATTTTAATAAATAAAATGACACCAACAAAACACAAATTCAATAAGCAGAACCAGAGTTATGAATTGTTCTAGCTTTAAGTGAAAATAACACCAAGAATCACAAAGTGCAAATGGCAATTATCTGGTTGTACTGGACCGGGTTAAAGTCAAAAGTTCAGGCAGACTGTGATGGAAGTTTCCATCATCCATTTGCACAAGAAGTGACATCACTGGATTGCCCATCCATCTGCAGAGCAAATGGCATCGCTGAATTTCCCATGATCCATCAGTACAGGAAGAAACATTACTGGATTTCCCATCATCCATCTCTAGAGGAAGTGACATCACTTGTCTCCTCTCACCGGATCTACTTAATGGCTCCCAGAGCGTGGACGTGCACCAGATGCATGGTAAGCTCATTGTGCTCAACCTTTTCTGGACTGCACCCAGCACCAGGAAAATTATTCTACCCTCTCCTCCTGTACCATGCTGCAACCCTCCGTGACTTCAACACCGGCCGCCGCTCAATATGCTGCTGCCCTGCCGCACCACACAATGAGGAAGCATTCTCATGGGCTTCCTGCAAGTTTTCATGTGCTCACCCACACCAACACTCACTGCACCAACAGCGCCCAATTACCCACTTTTTCACACTCACACAGTCCTCCATCACCCACACACCACTCCACACTCACATGCATGCTCCTCACCACCCTCTCACTCACCAAACAAACCCCAGAGATCTGGGACCTGCTGCACGAAAATGCACCTGACCTACTTTTCCTCACAGAAACCTGGCTGAAACCGTCATTGGAACCTGACATTGACACAGCCATCAGCCGCAGCCATCCCCACCAGCTACAAGATTGCCAGGCATGCAGCCACTCCTTTGGGGCTGAGAGGCCATGCCCCCTCACCTTTTTCCCCTCACAAACAGTATCTGTCAGGCTGAGCAAAGGTCACTGTTCATTTTCAAGTCAGACAGTCAGGAGCTAGACATGCGCTAAATGTGCAGGCTCCTGGCTGCCTGAGCTGAACTTTGTTGGGCTGATAATGTCACAGCTCCTATGGGTGTGACCTCCTCAGCAAAGGTCCTTGAGGACCTCCACCTCAGTTACGAGGGGTAGAGTCATTCATTGCCTCGCACCCAGGTGCTTCAGTTTTAAGCCCTGAAGTACCCAGGGTCGAGTGCCAATCAGTGATACTTCGTCACAGAGTGGGGTGGGGTCAGCAGTCTCACTGACCCCATCCCACTCTATGACAACTGAGGGACTGCTGCCTTTCCTCATTGACTGACTTAAGGTCAGCCACTGAGGGAAGGCAGCAGTCCCAAGCGTCCTGGAGCCTCCGAGGCAGAGCTGCAGGTAAGTGTGAGGTTTTTTTTATTAATATTTGGTGCGGGCTTGCATGTATGTTTGAATATTTGGTTATGAGTGTTGTGAATGGATGTGTATGTGTGTGCGCATGTGTGTGTGAATGCATGGTTGAGAGTGTTTATGTGTGCGTACGTGTCTCGTCCTCACCCTCCCTCCTACAATTACTGCCCCCCACTGTAGGCCCAGAGGTGGCATCATCATCATCATCCACAAGAACACCACCAGCTGCACTACATCCACGACACGTCATTCTCGAACATGGTACATGTATTGTTCAAGCTCCACGTCACAGCCAACTTAACCTTAAGCGGCAATATCATCTACAGATCATCAGGATTGCTCACCAACTTCACTGACGTCACTGATTTTGTTATTTTGTTGCACCACTTGCCCTCAATGCTAGCAATTACATCCTACTTGGAGACCTGAACTTCAAACTGGAAGACCACAGTGACCCCAACTCAGGAGCATTGATTGACGGCCTGGGCCTCACCTAACAGGTAAATGGACTTGCCCTCAGCGCCAGACACCTCCTCAATCCCATTTTGACCAGTTTTGACAACACCGGGGTTGAAGAGCCCACACCAGTCCCCCAGACGGACCACACCCTTGTCAAGTTCAGCATCCCTGTCCTGGTCCAACTCACACACACCACGACCAGACCACTGAAACAGGAACAGCATCACTGACAAGGACTGGAGCACAGCTCTCAACACCCATCGACCCGAATACAGCAACAGCCTCCCCAAAGCCATCAAGAACAGAGAAACTAAGACTAATGATACTCCACTGCAAAGAACTGGAGTGAAAATGGAAAAGGAGACAGGACAATGCAGACAGGAGCACATTCAAATCTGCCCTAAGATATACCACCAAATTATCTGTACCACTAAACACTTCTGCTCTGGTGGACTGAATTGATGCCAGCACCAACAGAAGCAAAGTAATCTTCACCATTGTGAAAGATTTCACGTCACCATCGGCTGCCTCCAGTTTGATCACCCCCTTGCAGGACCTCTGCAATAATTCCTCTTAATTCTTCAGCCATGAAATCACTGCCATTTACAGCAACTCCAGACCGACAGACCTCACTAAACACCTCCCGATCTTATCTAAAAAACCAATGCTAACCACATGGCCTATCATCACTCCAGAAGTAACTGCCGCCACCATGATGTTCATCCACCCAGGGACCCTGCTAAGCTACTGCCCCACCACGCCTACTCCAGAGGACTGCAACCCATCAGCTGGGTGGCTAGACTCATGCTCACACCCAGTCTAAATGTTTCCACCTCTTCTGCAACCTTCCCCGATGCTTGGAAACATAAAAATGTTCTCCCATTGCTGAAGAAACCCTCTGCGGACCCTTCACCACTCCCTAACTAAAGACTGATCCCTCTGCTACCATTCCCGGTCTTACAGAAGATCATCAACAGATACCTCACCAAATACCTTGATGACCACCAACTCCTTAACAACACAGAATTTGCCCTCATCACCCCCGTGGATGAATCCAAATCATTACGGAAAGAGGAGACACGTGGCCCTCATCCTCATAGACTTCTCCCACCCCACCCCATCCCCATCCAAAGCTTACGCAACATTGAAATCCAAGGACACACGCTCTGATGGATCTGTTCCTTCCTGTCTGGAAGGACCCAGTCAGTCAGCCTGACACCATACACCTTGGACGCCCGTGAATTCATCTGCAGAGTCCTGCGAGGATCCTCCATGAGCCTGACCGTCTTCAACACTTACGTATTCCCTCCAGTCGGCATCATCTGCTCTCATGATATCAACATCTTCTCCTGCGCTGGTGACACTCAACTCATTCTCTCCTTCATGGACAAGATGCCCAGCACAGTTCAATGCCTGCATGATTAAAATCATATACTGAATGAAAGCAAACTGTCTAAAATTAAACACAGGCAAGTCCAAAATCATGATCTTGGGGAAGAGCACATCACTGTGGGACTCCACTTGGTTGCCAACAGAACCAGGACCAAAGCCCGCCCCCACCAGCCACAGCAAGGATCTTGGGATCATCACTTACAGCAAACTCAACATGACCTCTCAAGTCAAAGCCATCACCGCCTCATGATGCAAAACCCTGTAGATGATGAGGACATTTTTCAAATAGCTCCCAATCAACACCCGGAAAACTGTCACACAAGCTTGACTATAGGAATACCCGCCGCTGATGTCAACAAAAAACTCACCAGAAGGCTGCAGACCAATGGTAGCCAGAATCCTTCTCAACCTCTCATGCCGCACTTACATCACACCATACCACACCTGAAGGAGCTGCAAAACAAGCACAGTTTGAACACCTCACCCACACTTTAAGGCACTACATAACACTGGCCCAGAATACCTCAACAATCGTATCCAGATGGTTGAGCCTTCTCCTACTTTGCTCCTAAAGCGTGGAACGGCCTGATGCTACACAAAAGAGCCTCCTCCTCACTTCTTAAATTCTGCAAGAAACTGAAGACCTGGCTTTTCGAGTGGCTAGATTCACACCTGCTCATAGCCAGGATACCCACCTCAGTAATAGTGCACCCTATACATGTACATAACATAACATACGTTGCAGTTTGACATCACAGCTCAGTGAGTGATGAAGCAGCTGTTGAAGATAATGTGGGCTTTTGGAAGCAGCTAGACTAGATCTACCAACATAAGGTGACATGATAAAAATTTGTCCCATGGTGAGACAGGTGGGTCGGTACCTTTAAGGCCCCTTTCACTGCTTCACATTCATAATAATAATTTTTATTTGTTTTTATATCCATACCTAACTCCATTTCGCTGTAAGTAGCACCTGTTACAATTTTTCCAAAATGTGACTCAGCTTATCTGCTTTGGAAGAATGAATAGCAGAGTTTCCCGCCAGGATTCGAACCTGAGACCTGCAAATTGCATACAGAGTTCAGCAGCAAACACTCAATTTGTTAGTGTCTGGAACAGGCTTCTCCAACGAGTAGAACGTGAGCTACTGGTAGCTCTCCAGCCTTCTGTAAGTAGCTCTCCTGTGTGCATCCCAGCCTACTAAATTGAAACCACTTGCTTAGTTAAACAAATATATTTATACCAACATTTTGTATTCAAGACAAAAATGTGGGTATTTCCAGAACTCAGAGCTCATGTTGGGAGAAAAATGCATTTCCAGAATATATTTAAAGCTGATTTTTGAGTGATGAATCATGTGTGGAGACTTATTACTGATGTTATTACTTTAGTACCAAGGGCACTGCAGCTGTGGCTGGGACATACTAATTGCCTAGAGGCGTTCCAAATAGCCAAAGATTTTCTACTTTAGTGCAAGCAACCCGATCTGATGAACTGAGTTGATCACTACTGGTAATCTTGCATATGATGGCCAGTAATGTACTCTTTTCCGATGTGGTCACTACTACGAAACTAATAATATTAGTAGCTCGCAATGACTTTCACTGAACATAAGTAGCTCTTATTACACAAAAGTTTGAAGACTCCTACTCTGGAATGTCTGCGAGGAGAGGGTTGCCACTCTCTAGATAAGAGAGGGCAAGGGTATAGGCAATGGTCAGGGTCGGACTTGCCAATAGGGCAATCAGGCAGTAGCCAAAGTGCTAGTGTGACAGGCCAGTGTGTGGGCCAGCTTTTCGGCTGTGTGGGCCTGTTTTATCATCTACTGGGCTGATTTTTACTGTTTATTTCTATGATATTAAAACAAAAATTGCCTTTAGCAAGCTCAAATCCATGCATTCTTCCATGCCTTTCAAAACACTTACACGGTGTGTCTTATCAGGTTCAAAACTGCCCCAATTTGCAAAAAGTCTTTCGTTTAGCTATCTGATTCGCTAATGAGGGCCACTTATATTTTTGTACCTGGGCCTATTTTCTTTCCCAGGTCAACGCTAACAATGGCTCACAGGTTTGATTCGAGTAGGTGTGGCTACATATAGGACAGAAATTGAGTTTTCTTTATGATGAGGTTACTGAATTACAGGTTTCTGGGGGTGTAAAAATCGAGGGATGCAGATTGTAAATCAAGTTTGAATGCTAACAGATTCATGTCTGTGAGCTCTGACCGGATGAGAAAGTGAGTAATGAGGCAGGAGATGAGAACAAAAGTAGGCTGCGCTATATGAAGTACAAGGTGGGACAACTGCTCACATGAATGAGAGGCACTGGCAGGGATCATACAGTTGATTATCTTGTATTACAAAATTAGAGTTAGGGGTGGTGAACAGAGACCAGGGCAAGGGCAAGATGTTTGCCACTCTAGACAAAAATATATTTTGCTCTCACTTGATATTTGGCATTGAGGCAATCAATGATGGCTGTGTTAACAATCTTGTTCCTCCTGCTGGTGGCACTCTAGGCTTCGGTCTAGTACCACCTCACGCAAGATCGGTGGTCCCTGGAGATGCGCGCTGTATGGGAAGTGGAACAGATCATTAGGTGACTATAGGTGTGGAGTGTGAGTGTGGCATTCGAGGGCCCCACATTTCCTACACATTCACATGCTGCAGAAATTATATTTTTGGGCATGGCTGTACATTATTTGTCTCATTTCCTCTTTTCTTTCCCAATACTGTTGTAGATTGTGGGTTCTGGCTGAATCCTTTGACGGAAATAGAACCCGCTGTCCTGGCGGATATATTATTTCGACAAAGTATTGAGTTTTAAATATCGTGACACAGAAATATTGTTAAAAAGTATCTAAACCACAAAAATATTGTGGTACAGAATATCGTTATCAAAAATATCTTTTTTGTGGTAAGGACAATTGTTATAAGAAATATGGTTGTTTTAATATCTTTTTAAATAATATAGTTGTAAAAATATTGTTTTTAAATTAATATAACATGTTTGAGTTAATATATTAATGTTAGATGAGAATGTTATTAATATAATTGTAATTTATTTTTAAAACTATATTTTGTAATTTTAAGTGGTTTAGTAATTTATTTCTAAATGTAATTAGTAATTTAAAATTACTAGCTGGTAATTGGGTTTGTAGAGGAATAAGGCGGGAAGTTGATTAAAATATACTTCATTTAAATTTTATGGTAAGTATTTTTATTGTTAATTAATTATTTCATTTTTTTATTGATTATGTTACCTGCGTAATTGTTATAATATATTTATCAATTTATTTTGTTAATTCTAATGTATATGTAGATGTTATTATTAGTAATAACAATACATTTCAGTACCATGTTTTGGGGTTTTTAGGAGAATAGGGTGGGAAATCAATTACATTCAAATGTATTTAAAATGTAAAATAATTGTTTTTTGGTAATGAAATTGCGAATTGAATATTGTTCATTGGAATTCCTCAATTGCTGATTTTTTTTAATGACTTTTTAAAGTGTTTTTTGTTATTTTTTGTGTATAATTTAAGTGTAGTATATTTATTATGTATATGTTGTAATTAATTTTTTTAAGAAGATCATAAAGTTGAGGTATTATATTAAATACTTTTTTTATATGTCATCGATTACTTGATAACTGATTATGTTTAATTTTACTGCTGTATTTTTTTGTTAATTATTGTGTAGTTGTTGATGTATCAATTATTTCATTTGTGTAAGTAGTTTTAAAAGTTTGTCTGTGGAATGGTTAGTTTTTTTCAGTATTAATTTAAATTAAATACTTTTGTATTCATTTTTGAATATTGCAATTTCTTTGCACTTAAGTAAGTCAGTGTGATGGTAAGTAGTTTTATTTTGTTGTTACTTTTCCATTTTTAATTTATATTTTAAATGTGGTATTTTTTCTGAATATATATAGTATTATCTTTTTCTATGTAGCATCATTTTATTATGTATTAAAATAATTGTAATAGCCTATTTAAAACGTTATTGTTATTTGTAATTTCCAACACATTCCCTACTGTTATTTAGGGGCTAATTACGAGTCTGGCAGTCCATGGACTGCCAGACTCGATGGGACGCTGCGGTTGTGGTCTTCTGACCGCCATATTACAATTGCCCCGCCGCAGCCAACAGGGAACAGCCGTTCCCTGGTGGTGTTGTAGCAGTTAGGAAGCTGCAATATGCTAGGCAGGATCACCACAGTCCCGCCAAACATGATATGAGTTTCCTCTCCACCACAGTTTTCATGGCGGTTCATCCTCCATAAAAACCTTGGTGGAGAGGAAACAAAGGGGGCCCTACAGGGCCGGCTAGTGCCTCTAAACCATGGGTGCAAGCAGGGGGGGCCAACATGTGCCCCTTTGTGTGTATGCACCCCAGTTCATGCACAGCAACGACTTTACAGTCCATGCCGAGCAAAAACAGTTTTTGGCATTCCAATTGCGTTGCCCATTTTCAGGGCACTGCTATGGGAAGATAAAAAACCTCCAGACAAAAGAAATACTCGTAATCTGGTGGGCTGCCTGACCACAGGTTTGGCGGTGCGGCGGTGGGGCAGACCCAGCGCTTCACTACCAAACTCGTAATCAGGTGCAAAGACTGCAGTGGAAATAGTTAATCTTACTCTTCTGAAATCCAACGCTTTACCTACTGTTGTTTAGACTGGAGTGGTATTAGTAAATCTAGCCTCTCTGGAGGCCAACACTTTCCCTACCACTGCTTATAATGGAGTGAAACTAGTGAATGTTACCCACTCAAAGGCCAATGTTTTACGTACTGTACTTGGACTAGAGTAGCAATAGTCAATCTAAGCACTCTGAAATTCAAACATTTTGCTAATGTTGCTCAAAGTGGGGTGGAAATTATAGATTTAACTCCTCCGAAGTCCAATCCTTTCCCTACTGTTGCTTAGACTGGAGTGGGGTTAGTAAATCTAACCCCTCTGAAGACCAGCTTTTCCCCTACTGTTGCTTAGAGTGGATTTTTAATGTTTAATGCATTGCTGTTAATTGTTACTATTTTTCTAAAATGTTTTGCGATTAGGAATGTTTACAATATTTGTATAGAACAGTTTTTACTATATTTCTTTAGTAATTAATGTTTTATATGCATAGTGTTTTAATTTTGTATTTATATTATTGTATAATATATTATTATTTTTATATTGTACATTATATTATTATAATATAGTATATTATTATTATCGAAAATGTGTACAATTAATAAACTATTCTTGATATATATTACATAAAATGTTTTGTTCCAAAATTTAGTGTACAGTATAAATAAATAAAATGTATATTAAAATGGTTCTTTTAAATATTTCATTCAGGTTAAATATTTTTGTTGGTCGTGAAAACTGAAATACTTCAAACATTGTTTCTCTTTTATTGACATTTTTAAAAATGTCATATATATATATATATATATATATAAATATATATTTCAATATACTGACGAATATATATAAATATAGTTAAAATAAAATATACCTAATATTATTAAATAAACATTATATTATATTTAAAGGACAACCTGTTTTAACTGCAATCATTTAAATTCAATATTTATTTTAGAAAATACATTTCAACTAGTTTTTGGTCGATATTCATTTAAACTATATTGTTGACACATAATTTTTGTCATTAACATAATAAGTATAGAATCACAATATTTTTGCTAAGAATATTTTCCGCACAATATTTCCATCACTCAATACTTATGATCACGATATTCTGCCAGTGGCCACCACCAGCCAGAAGCATAGTTCCACTGATGCAGCTGGTGCAGGGACACAGAGGACCAGAGGCCTGAGATACCTAGTGAGTCCTGACTATTGCTATATTTTATAATTCAGCTGCCAAGGTGGCCCATTTCCTTCCTTGCACTAGGCCTCATGACACACTGGCTACGCAACTGTCGCCAGTCATGTAGGCCGCTCACTCTATCTGCTCCCTTGTTTAGTGTCTGCTTCCGTTGCTCTGGGATGTCCCATAGCAGCAGCATTTCTTCTTGATGACCTTGCACGTCAAGTCTCGCGCCGCAGGCGCTCCCTGGAAGCCTGCGTGCACGCATCGAACATTTTCAGCCTCTTCATCTGCTATTGACTTCACTGTCTTGAAGTCCAATATTGCTGTCTCAGCAACGTCGGCAGTATGTCCATGCCGCGCAAAGCTCTCTTTGTTTCTCATCCTACAGCAGGCCCGCTTTCTTCTGCTTCTCCATTCACTTTTCTGCAGTACTTGGCAACAAAAATGGAGTCGGGACCGGACAGGCCTTTTATTCCACCGGGCATGTCGTCGGTGGGCTGGGGCCCTCGAAGGGCGGTTTTAAAAAGCCCAGGGCTACTCCTGATATCTTTGTCACTTTCCCCAACGCCCCCAAGGTGTATTGCAGCAGGCAGGTTGGGGCTTCAAGAGACAGAGAAACAGAGGGGGAAAAGGGAAAGGAAGACTGAAAGTGATCGGAGAAGAGAGAAAATAAAGAAAGAGAACAATGATAGACAGAAGAGGAAGAGAGTGGGGTGTGCTTGATCACTCTTTCGAAGTCTTGTTGCTTTTGGTTTCCCACTCCAGCTCTGAATGGAATATTCAAGCCTTTTTAAGAAACAGTGGCACCAGTCATGAGTATCCGTATAGGGTTGAGGTAATTATCGAACCCCATAAGTAAAGGCACCGCGAGGTGAGGTATTTAACAGGCTTCATACATACGGCAGATTCCAGATTTGCGACGTAACATATGGAATTTGCGATCTGGTGCAATGGCTTCCAAATGTTTTGATAATTACCAGGCATACCCCCTCCCCCCCCCCCCACCCCATTAAACTATGGTAGATTTTACTTGGAAAGGGTCTTTGAAAAATTGCAGGGGTGTGATTTGTATTTCACCTGAACGCATAAAGCTACACAGAGCTTGAATGTCCAATCCCTGCACAAACAGACGTTTTTGCAAAAATCCAAATTTTTATCACCTACTGATGGCAATGTTGTACGCCATTTAAAAGGGACGAATTAAACGCATTCTTGCAATAATTTTAAATTGAACCATTTTCTGTTTTTATTGTGTGCATGAGACCGCCTGCAAGTGTGACCTTTTCTTTTCAATTCATGAAAAAAACGATTATGTCAGTAGTCATTGATTACAGGACAGAGGACCATTTCCACCTGGAGTCATTAATCAATAGTCGGATTAATATGGGAAATGTAAATGTTTACTGCGTGATAACGAAAACCATTACAATGATAAAAATAGACACTTATTATGATCATGTTACAATATTAAAATTATAATAACACAATAAAATAAAAATTAATGAATATGAGAAGCAGCAGATGAAATACATTAAAGTAGAAAATCTCGAGAAAGGGGTAAAGAAAAGATTCTGTGCATGTACTAGTATAAACACAAATCCAACACAGATCACCAAAGTGTAATATGAGGCATCATGCCCAAAGCGTGATGTACAGAACCACTTGATTTCCAAAGAGGGGGGCACTGAACACGTTTCCATTGGAGAGACTATCAAATTGCAAATCATAAAATACCCCAAATGCTTTGAGTCACCTACGAGTTTCATGACCTTATAAAAGCCTGAGGTCAAGAGGTGGATTACCAAAGCAGGGGCATATTAACAAGGGCTGGAGTTCAAATTATCGCCGCTTTAGCGTCCGTTTTCTGGCGAAAAGCGGAGATAATTTTATCGCAGTATAGGCAAGGACACGCTAGCGCGTGTTTCCTTGTCTTAGCGCCCATTTCACTTACGCCATGCATTGCATCGCTAATGAAATGCAAAGTAGGCGGTCCTGACTAAACTGCACGGGTAAACTTCACTGAGCCAGCTTCGCGATATTTACAACATGCCCCGGACCCGCGAAGCGATATTCACATTTCGCGCTAGGCACCCCTTAAGGCTGGATTCTAATGTCTGGTATTTTCTTGACTACACTATGTTTACTATGGGAGGTGGATTCTAGGGTTGAGGCCACAGGACCCTATCATCAAGCTTATCTCAATTTTTGCTGGATTATCACTGGTATTCCAGCGATGTTGCCCCATATTGCTGGCTATCGCTGGAATTATTATCGCCAAAGCGCTAAGCGTTGTTGATACAGCGCTGGCCTTGCGATAATTTGCAGCGATAGTAAAAAACCCGCTAAGCGCGTTCAGCGATAATTATCGCTGCGGCTTGCTAATATGCCCCGCAGCCCGGCTGGTGTTAGCTTTCACTGAGGTGCTATTTAGCATCACTTTACACGGTATGTGTGCAAAAGCTGTGAACTTGGCCATGATCAATCAATCAGATTTCTTATTAAGCGCAACTACTCACCCGTGATGGTCTCAAGGCACTGAGTGGGGGATGGGGGGTTGGGGAGTTATCACCACGATGGTAGAATCTTACTAATAGAATCAGTAAACTCATAAAAACAGAAATCTTCAAACAAGCATTTGACTAGAGCTCAGATTTGTTGGCAATAATTGAGGTGTGTCATACAAAGCTCATGCTTCTTAATTGAACTTAATAGTGCTCTGAAGTAGACGTAAGGCGGCATGCAGTAGTTTATAAAATATGCAAAAAATAAATACTTGTTCATTGTTGAGTGCCACAGAAGGTTTGAGGAAGCTAAACCCAGTGTTCTCAAGTTTGTTTGTTGAGTTTGAGAAAATAAAAACATGTCTGTTAATCAACAATCAACATCGCAAAAAGAATGGGAGCAGAGCAGCTCTCCCTTACAGAATGAAATCCCTTCTGCCCATGGTGTAACCCCATATTTTTCCCTTTTATAGACTAAATAATGCCCTCTGCCAGGGATTCAATAACAGGCCTCATAAACAATGTACTTATTTTACTATCCTATTCTCTTCCTCTTAAGCATAAGCAATGTGAGAATGGGGCTAATCTGAAACTTGGCAGGGCAGTAAGGTGCCACTGTGATGTATGTAATATTAATAATCAGTACACCGCACATCCCATACCCATGTTATGTTGATTGATTCATTAGCACACTATTCACCCGTGAGGACATCCAGGCGCTCTGTAGCAGCCGTGTGAGGCCAGCCCTGCGTGCTTACTCGAAAAGAAGGGTCTTCAGTTTCTTGCAAATGTCGAGACGAGAAGGCTCACACGTGTTGTGCGAGGTCATTCCAGGCTTTAATGACCAGGTATGGGTGGGACTATGTACAGAGTCACCTCTAATTGGCCACATTTGCACTTATTTTATGGGGCTTGGAGAGTGTTGTAACATTTAGCCTCACAGGTTCACAGCTCCCAACCAACCTATTGTTTTCAGTCACTGCCCCCAAACCTGGCGATTGCCATCTTGGTGCATATGTGCTGTTAGATCCAGAGGCACATCTAGCTTACGTAGGAAAGTGCCTGCAGGGCCACCAACCATATCTCACACTCTCTAAGAATATCCCAGAAGTTGTGTCCAAATGGAGTAAATTTGCCAGAACCATTCCAGAAAGCCTCCTGAAAATATTCTTGGTAGTACTGTTGCACTTGCCCAAATACCACTGGTTAGCAATTTTACAAATAAACAAAGCTTAAACTATTGCAGTGAATTATTGGAAGAACTGGACTAACCAGAAGCACCTGTTATGGAAAGACACAACACTGTGGGGTTGAAAAAGGGCATTTTCCCACTTAGAGGAATTTAGTCCACTAAACCAGTCAAGCTTGAGATTTTGTGACAATTTTTGGCCTTGTTGACTATGTTCAATACCCTTCCCTAATACTGACAGCTAGGTCAAAGGAAGATCCAGATTGACTGAGGAAAGGCACCAACAGCATCAATCAGCAGTGCACCTCACTTCGGTCTCACTTTCCTAGCTGGAGATTTTGCTTGCTGGTTCTTCAGCTCACCATGGGCTCCTGCTCAGACTATGTGGAGCTATAGCAGTCTTATTGGACCCAGCCATATGCCTCGCCACAATGGATTGATTTTGGCACCATTTTTAAGACTAAGGAGTGTGGGAATAGTCATTCTGCTAATAAATATCTCCAGCCATGCCTCTGGCTGTTGATCAACCCTATTTAGAGTTGTATTCATATAAAACGTCCAGGCAGGCTCTGACGCCTCTGATGTCCTTTTCATTGTGCCCAAAAAAATGCAATGGCCACTCAGCTAGAGATGGCGGTGGAGCTACCGCCTAATCGAGGGTGACTGGTCTGCTACAATGTTTGGCAGAGTTAGACATGTAAAGTCTGCGATACTTTCATGGAAAGTTATTATCTTCTTGTTCAAATCAAAAATATTCCATGACCCCCTGGTAGGTGCGAGACAAGACGTAAAAGCAATGCCATAACATTTGACGCCATTCTTGTCAGTGAATATTTTTATCAATACAATTTTATTGATGTTTTAAACGTTCTATATATATGACACAGACTTAGATGGTAGGCAGGTGAGCGGTCATGTATAGTGACTAAAGTACATTCATGCATTGCAGCAATTGGGCTACAGGTGTTACACATAGCCATAGACAACAGTTATGGAAACACAGTAATACACATCATACCATCAGCATAGTTCGTTATGCTTTTCGGCCTTCAAAAGGGGGTCATTCATCTGGAAAGTAGATCAGAGTCCATGACAGCGCTTTCCACAGGTGAAGGTCCTTTTTTAGTTTTTCGTCGGTTCTAACAAGTTTGATTTTTATTTCCTACGCTGTCATTCACTCAGCTACATCCTGAACCCATTGTCATGTCTCTGGAACAGTGGCAGCCCCTCCGCTAAGGCAGAAGAGTGTTGCCCCAATGCTTTTAGCAGTGCAAAGAAGGACAAATAAAAATACAATACTGTGACGTTATTACCATTTTATTTGTTCCTGCTGATTGGCAGCTTCGTGGGTAGGGCTGCTCTGATCTCACAGCAGGGGGAGGAGTGTCGGGCACTCTGTAAGGTGTGCAATGACTGTTTGGACTCACGTGCCGGCCAACCAGTCGTGTACATTTTGCATGTTCTCCACCCAGGCTTCATTACAGCGTTGTGATTGGCTATGGGGAGCTTGGGAGCCCAGGGGCTTCCTGTTTGCACAGAAGCCAGGAAGAAGTTGGAAGAGAGACGGCCGGCTTACCGGCCTGCCGGCAGGTAAGTAATATTTTTTTTTAAATGGCAGATGTCTTGGGGTTAACACATGTCACTCCACAAATTACACATCACCTTTTAAGGCACAGTAATAAAGATACTGTCCCGCATCCGCACCGTACTGGATTTGTGCCATCTTGAAGGAGGACATTGCATCTGTCTCTCATATGTCAGTCAGTGTGTTGCAGCCCCCCTTTGCCAGCCAGTCATGTTCATGTTGCGCTGTAGGTGGACAAACTCCTGTAGGTGCAAGAGCCATAATTTCGCAACATATAGGGTTTGTTTCCCCCATCGTCTACAGTATTGATTCCAGAGCTGTGCCATGACTAGCAGTATGTGTGAACTACCAGATAGGGTTTTTTGAGCCTCAAATAGTTTTGTGGGTAAGTGTACACCCCCTATGTGCCCCTGTAATAGGAACAGATCTATATTAGTATCCATGTCAAACCAGCTGGCCATAAACTGCAATTGCTCTGCTAGGCAGTACCCTCTATGCCTGGGACGCTTAAACCGCCCTTTTCATATGTGCAGGTGACCACTTCATAAGTGCAGGTGAGGGTGTCGATCATTACTCTACTTCCTTTCTTCCTTCATATCAGTGTATTCACCAAAGAATGTAGTTGTTTTGGGGGAATTTTCATATAGGCTATATTGAAATAGATACAAACATCTAGCCAGTGCTATCATCTTAGTTATCACTACTATGCCGGCTAGTGATAAGGACAGAGAGGTCCAAAAGTATATGGATTCCTTAATATTTTGTATGAGTCTGTCAGTAGTCAGGGCATGTCATTCCTTCTCCGAGGAGGTCAACATGACTCCCAAGTAATAGAAGGCCTCTGTTTCCAACGTTATCTCCATATTGGGTAGAAGAGTTTTTGGCATGTGCAATAATCCCCCAATAAGATACAGTATCGACTTTTGCTTTTGCTTGTTTATCCAACGCCCTACTGAAGAAACCGAAGGTGGATCCGAGAGACCTCAAGAAATTCCGCCCCATCTCCCTGCTTCCGTTCCCAGCAAAGGTCATCGAGAAGATAGTAAACACCCAGCTCACCCGTCACCTCGAAGACAACAACATCCTGGACCCGTCCCAATCAGGTTTCCGCAGCAACCACAGCACCGAGACCGCCCTCATCGCCGCCACAGACGACATCAGGATCCTGCTAGACAACGGCGAGACGGCGGCCCTCATCCTCCTGGACCTCACACAATATGCACACGCCTCCATGACGCAGGGACCCGAGACAAGGCCCTGGACTGGACCACCTCCTTCCTCTCCGGCAGAACTCAGAGAGTCCGCCTCCCCTCGTTCCGATCCGATGCCTCCGAGATCATCTGCGGCATCCCTCAAGGATCTTCCCTCAGCCTGACGCTGATCAACGTCTACATGGCTCCACTAGCACGCATCGCCCGACAGCACGACCTCAACATAATCTCCTACGCAGACGACACTCAGCTGATCCTCTCCCTCACCAAGGACCCCCACACCGCTAAATCCAACCTCCACCAGGGAATGAAGGCCGTCGCAGACTGGATGGAGGACAGCTGCCTTAAACTGGACACAGACAAGACGGAAATCCTCATCCTCAGGTCCAACCCCTCTGCATGAGACGACTCTTGGTGGCCCACGTCACTGGGGTCCCCCCCAACCCCCACCGACCACGCACGCAACCTGGGAGTCATCCTCGACTCGAAACTCTCCATGACCAAACAAGTCAACGCAGTCTCCTCCACCTGTTTCAACACCCTCCACATGCTCCGCAAGATCTACAGATGGATCCCGACAAACACGAGGAAAACAGTCACCCAGGCCCTAGTCAGCAGCAGACTCGACTACGGAAATGCCCTCTACGCGGGAGCCTCGTCCAAGCTCATCAGCAGACTACAGAGAATCCAGAATGCCTCTGCACGCCTGTTCCTCGACGTCCCGCGCCATGACCACATCACCCCCATCTGAGGAACCTGCACTGGCTCTCCGTCGACAAAAGAATCTCCTTCAAACTCCTGATCCACGCACACAAGCCACTCCACAAAACCGGACCAGCCTATCTCAACAGTCGACTCTCCTTCTACGTACCCAACAGGAAACTCCGCTTCGCCGACCACGCCCTGGCCACGGTCCAACGCATCCAGAGAACTACTTCCGGAGGCAGATCCTTCTCCCATCGTGCCACCAGGACCTGGAATACCCTCCTCCTCTACCTGCGACAAACCAAAAACCTGCTGACCTTCAGGAAACAACTCAAGACCTGGCTCTTCAACCAATAGCAGCAGCACCCCCTCCCCCCCCAGCGCCTTGGAACCCTCACAGGTCTGTAGTGCGCTTTACAAGTTATGTGATTGATTTATTGATTGATTGATTGATTGATTGATTGATTGATAAGCCTGACGGTTGTCCAAATCTGTCAAGAATATAGAGGATGTACAGGAGTGCCTCTTCTGGTCTGTGCAGGTGAAGGAGCATGCTGTCCGAGTATAGTGATACCAGGTCCTGCCTACCTCCCACAGGTATAGCCCAGTCTGGTTATGAGGACCTGAGTTGGTTGGCCAGAGGTTCGATTACCAACGATAGAGCAGTCAGCTGGGACAGTGGGCATCCCTGTCGCATTTTTATTTATTTATTTATTTAATGCGATTTTATATAGCGCGAACATTACCCGAAGGTGTCAGAACGCTTTACAAAAGAACCAGTTGCATTACATAAGGACTTTGGATTACATGAGTTACATAAGAGATACAAACAGAACAAATTGCAAATGTACAAGTTGTAAAGTCACTCAAGGAAGAGATACAAACTGATAAACTCTAAAATCACATAGGAATGGTGGTAAGTACAAAGGTCTACTACATATACTAGTGGTTAGAGTTATATATATATAAATTGCAAATTCACTCTGGATTACATTTTAACAGCGATTAGGCCTGGACAATTATATATTACATATTTAGAGAGCAGAAAATTCTTGCCATCGTTCTGCCAGGTGTTCAGGTGGTGTTGCACTCAAGGGTGGTGGTCTTGGGTCTGGAGGGATTCCCTAGTTGGAGATATCCATGGGGTAGAAGGCCTGATGGTGGTGGGGGAAGCAGCATGCTGGATCCCCGGGCTGATCTTGAGGTCATGCTGGGCTCCATCTTGTGGACAGAGGAGGGCGCTCAAGGGCAGGCGGAACTGTGCCACGAAGTCAGGTCTCCCGTCTGGCTCAAGCACCCGCAGTGAGGGCCCGGCAGGCCCAGTGCGCTAAAACCGCGTATAGGCATTGTAAGCGACGGGCGCCATGTTTAAGTCATTCCACGCTCTAGTGACCAATCTTCTGAAAAACTCCTGTTTGTTCATACCCTGGCAACTGAGTTGGTGTAAAATAGTTTGGACATTGCTATGTATGTTAGGCCAAAATCCATGGCTTTAAGTGTTCTGAATAAGTGATACTGCATCGAAAGCTTTTTCTGTGTCTAATGTCACTAGTGCTATATGTTCATCACTGGGTGGCGTCTCTTGTATGACCTGTCACAGACTCAAGATATTAAGCACTGTTGGCCAGTCTGCAAAGGAGCCACATTGATCTGTATGCCCTAACATTTGGAAGGTTGGTCACATTGGCTGGTGAAACGCGATGGCTGTTAGCTTTGCTGTTAAAAAGCGAAACCTTGTCTAGTCTTTAGCCAAGGCTAACACTGACTCTGGATTCTTCTTTCACTGGACTATTGTGGCATTTGTATCTACAAACTTTGTGAGTATATTACATAGCAGCACTTTGCACTGCTCCTTCTTTGATTAAGCCGTTAGTCATGCATGGTTTGTGGTTATTATGGACCCACTTAGGATTTAATAACTGGCCTCTGGATTGTGGTTACAAGTACTGCATTTATAATGTCCTACAACCAAGCTTAATTCCCACAGTTGTATTACTGAAGTTCTCTTTGGTTCTTTGTAGGCCTTAACCAACCTGTCTCTTAGATTACATCGTTTCCCGAATGCAAACATTGTCTTTTCTTGGTAAAATTGATGGAGTCAAGAAACAAGCAGAAAGAGGCAGAATAAAGGTGAGAAACGAGCAGCAAGAGGCAAAACAAAGATGAGGAATGAGCAGAAAGAGGCAAAATAAAGGTATGAAACAAACAGAAAGAGGCAAAACAGATGTCAGAAACCATCCACAAGAGCCAAAATAAAGGTGAGAAATGAGCAGAAAGGGGCAAAATAAGGTCAGTAACTAGCAGAAAAAGGCAGAATAAAGGTCAGTAGGGAGCAAAAAGAGGAGGAAGAAAGGTAAAACAACAGGCAGAAATGTGCAACAGAGACATCAGAAACCAGCAGCAAGAGGCAAAATAAAGATGAGAAATGAGCAAAAAGAGGCAAAATAAAGGACAACAACAAGCAGAAAACAAAGGGAAGAAAAATGAGCAGGAAAGGCAAAACAGAGGCAGACAAACAAGCAGGAAATGCAAAACAGAGGACAGAAAAACAAGCAGCAAAGGCAAAACAGAGCAGAAGAGGACAAAAGAGAGACACACTCACATATCTACTCACAGACCCACTCAGACACCCTCACACCAAATCACAGACCCATTCAAAGCTTCACACACCTACTCACAGACTTACTGAGAGACACATGCATTCACCCACACACTCAGGGTCAAAGGTTAGTGTTACATTTAGAAGATAAAATTCACTGAAAATATCAAATATTACAGGGACGTTATAGTTAGGTAATAGAATTTTAAAAAACAATTAGAAATTCATACAAAAAAGGTTACAGGTGCGTTATAGTTAGGGTCAGATTCTACTCAGACAAAGCTAGAGAAATTCAGCCGTTTTAGCTACCTGAGTTAACTATAAATCGCGCCCCCGCAAATCACTGCTTATAACCTCACATATACCTTTATAGGTGAGTAACTGAATTTCTCAAGTGTTTTTAATTCTATTTGCTAACTATAACATCCTTGTTACTTTTGTTTTTTTTTCAGTGAACTTTTAAGGTTTTTCTGAATGCTAATTCCTAATTATAACGTCCCTGTAACCTTTGTTTTCTTTAGTGAATTCCTAAGGTTTTTTAACTAGCAGTCACATTTGCAGAGTGGTGGAAAAAGGGGGCTGGGCCTCTGACCAGCTCGCAGGAATTCCGCTGTGTAGGACTTACAGGAGGTACCAGGAGGTGTTCTTGGACCCCAAGGTCCCTCAGGAGCCAAGGGGACTTTATACCCCAACTAGTAGTGCGCCGGGAGACATGCTTTCAGAGTGGTGGAGAAAGGGGACTTGGCCTCCGACAACTTCTCGGCTATTCAGCTGTGTGTGTCTCACTAGAGACAACAGGAGGGCTAGTTGCCCCCAAGTACCATTAGGGGCCAAGGAGACTTCATCCCCCAACTAGCAGTGCACCAGGAAGCGCGTTTGCAGAGTGATGGAAAAAGGGGACGTTACCACCAATAACCTCTCAGCAAACCTACTGTGTGCGACTTGCTGGAGGGATCAGGAGGGGTAGCTGACCCTTAAGGACGCTCAATAGCCAAGGGGACTTAACCCCCTAGGAGTAGTGCACCAGGAGTCGCATTTGCAGACTATTTGAGAAAGGGGTAATGCCCTGCTATCAGATCTCAGCAATCCTGCTATATGGGACTTAGATGTCACATACAGCAAGTTATCAGCAAATGAAAAAACGGTCTTCCTATATATATATATCACGATCTCTGCAGTCGAGCAGCAGCTGCAGCAGCAGCACAGCACATACGGACACGGACCAGAAGATAAGTGCAGCTTAATTTATTTTGTGCAGTATGTCGCCATAACGTTTTGGCTCGTCCGAGCCTTGTTCACATGACAATGTGAAAATGTCAGACCACATCTTTTAAAGTGACAGTGCAGATTTGAAATCAGACCATGTGACTTAGTTTCAAATGAAATGGTAGACATACTACGGCTCGACGTTGTAAGCAAGGAAAGAAATATTCATTACAATGGACAAATATTCGCAATGCCCCCATGGTCCCACCAGCTCCCTGCCTCCTGCGGGAGCAGGCATTGCTTTTCCACAAGGGGAGCTGCTGCCATGCAGCTCCCCTTGTGGAAAAGCAATCCTGCTTTGCTTCTTTGAAGCGAGAGCAGGCTTCCCTGCTCTCGCTTCAATGTAGCAAAGCAGAGTTTGCTATGGCAGGAGCCACACTGCTCCCGCCCTGCCATAGAAAACAGCAGTGTCCCGGGGGTGGGCACCCCGGGACACTGCAGGAGCTGGCCCTCGGGGGTGGTGGTCCCCAGAGCCATCATGGGCTCCAGGAGAGGGGGTTGCACAGCCCCCCTCCCAACGTTTAAAGCCCTGTGGAGGTAGCGGACCCCCCAATTTCCATATTTAGTGCCGCGGGGAGGGGGTGCTCCCCGGGTCATGTGGGGAGGCTCCAGCCCCCCCACCCCAATTATTAAAAAAGCCCCAGGGAGGTGGCAGTCCCTGGGGTTTGGGGGGCCCACGAGGCCCCGCAATTATTAAAAAAGCCCCGGGTAGGTGGCAGTCCCGGGGGATGTGGGGGGCCGCATGCCCCCCACACATCATTAACAAAGCCCCAGGGAGGTGGCAGTCCCCGGGGCTGCCACATAAGAAGGCATGCCCCTGGGACCTGACCCACCCGGGGGCTTAAATACAATGAAGCCCTGGAGCCCACGCTTCGTTTGTCTTTTTGGCAGGATTCGTGCACCCAGCACGAATTCTGCAGATTTAAAAAAAGATATATATGCTTTTTTGGGCTCTGGGGGTCTGAGCGGGCTGTAGCTTTGTCTAAAGTTTCCTATGGTGGACAGATATCGAACCCATTCTTTTTCTAATTTCTCATGAACTACTGAACGGATTTAAACCATTTTAAAAAAGGACTCTTTCTAAACCAAGCCCTACCTTCTTGCCAAATTTGGTATAATAATTTGTCTAAAGTTTCCTATGGAAATTAACATGGGGAAAACACGTTTTGGGACCCCCTTTTTTCTCAGCCCCTGCTTGACGAATCACCCCAAAACTTTCAAGGCAGAAGCTGACCAGAGCTGGCCACTTTTTTTGAAAATTTCGCGAAGATTCATCAACCGGTGCCAAAGTTATAAGAAAAAACGCTTTTCCTATGGAAACTAGGTCCTAACTATAACTACCTACTGGTGACCGCCAGTAGATAATATATATATATATATATATATATATATATATATATAAAATTAACTGCCCCTTTAAACTGGATGAATGGACGGTTGTCCTTTTTCAATGTCTTAGTAGTTACGTTTTTTAAAATCAAACAAACCCACCGACTTCATAGCAAGTGGCATATGATTAAGAGTCGTAGGAATCGAAACGCGTAATGCCTGTTGGTCTTCAAATAAAGAATCTTTTTAAAGCACTGTTGGTGTGGCCCGTACTGCGTCACAGAAGGAGCGCGTGTTTCTTTTTGGATTTCAAATAGGTGTCTGACACACCTCACAACGGGCCCCGATCCGCGAGGAAGCGGCACTCCTACGTGTCAGGATGATGGTTGAAGCTCGGAGCTTATGTTCAAGGAGTGCCCTCCGGCTGTGACATTGAACAGGAACAAAGTTTTTGATGGAAGGGCCACCTTGTGAGGCCCGCCTCAACTTGGGGAATGGTCTTTTCAGTAGCCAGGATTTGCAAGAGTAATTTTCCTTAGCACTTCGTGCTTGAGGTAATGGCTTTGAAAGGCAAACTACAGCTGTACAGCAACTCAGTGGTAGCAGGACTTTACTTAGGTACACTGTGACCAAGCTATAGAACTGTCCTTTTAAAAGCATGTGTTGCACTCGGTACACAGTGAAATAAATGCAGTTTTGCCAAAATCGACTTTGAAAACCAGTAAAAAATGAAAAGGGCAGTTATGGAGCATTTTGGGAGTTGCAGTCCCGATAGGCGTGACTAAGAACTAATATAATCTGCAACGAAGGAACAAATTGATGGCAACACTATTTGGGGGTTAAATGGAAACCTGAAAAAGGAATTTGTACTTACCCTCGCTGCATTACTGATATATGGTGAAAATTAAGAACAAAAAAACAAAAATTAACTGCCCCTTTAAACTGGATGAATGGACGGTTGTCCTTATTCAATGTCTTAGTTGTTACGTTATTTAAAATCAAACGAACCCACTGACTTCACAGCAAGTGGCATATGATTAAGAGTCGTAGGACTCGAAATGCGTAATGCCTGTTGGTCTTCAAATAAAGAATCTTTTTAAAGCACTGTTGGTGTGGCCCATACTGCGTCGCAGAAGGAGCGCGTGTTTCTTTTTGTGTGTATATATATATATTCACTTAAAAAACCATAGGTTTCACACATGTTATAGTTAGCTGGACCTTTCACTCGTAAAAAACCAATGAAATTCCCCCGTTATAGTTAGTGCAGGCAACTATAACTCACGCGACCGCAATCCTCTGCTGATGACGTCAGATATTACATCACTGTATTTAGACACTTATTTACCCATGTCTTCTTCCATTAATCTTTAGCTATACATATATTACAAATATTTATTTTTCAGAAAGACACATATGTCATCTGTGATGTAATATCTGACGTCATCAGCAGAGGATTGCGGTCGCGTGAGTTATAGTTGCCTGCACTAACTATAACAGGGGAATTTCATTGGTTTTTTACGAGTGAAATCTCCAGCTAACTATAACATGTGTGAAACCTATGGTTTTTTAAGTGAATTTGCAAGGTTTTTTAAATGCTAATTCATAACTATAACGTGTGTGAAACCTATGGTTTTTTCAGTGAATTTGTATGTTTTTTTAAATGCTAAGTGATGTCATCAGTGATGTCACTGACCATGTCATGAGTGATGTAATATGTGATGTCATCAGCAGTGCATTGCGGGGGCGCGAGTTATAGTTAGCTGAACTAACTATAACGGGGGAATTTCTACGATTTTGTATGAGGGAAATGTCCAGCTAACTATAACGCCCCTGAAACCTATGGTTTTTTCAGTGAATTTCTGAGGTTTTTTAAATGCTAATTCCTAACTATAACGTGCCTGAAACCTATGGTTTTTTCAGTGAATTTATATATATATATTTTATTTTTTTTTGCTGTTTGTTTGTTTTGGTTTGTTTTTTTAAATGTAATCACAGACATTGTAATCTGCAGACCACAACAGCCAACCATGCTTGTTATGGTATCCAGTCGCAGTGAGTCACAATTTGCGAGCTACTTCATAAAAGATGGATGAGGTTGGTTGGATTGCGACCCCCTATCATTTTTGTGAGTCGACCAATTAATTTATAGGTCTGGTGGCAAAATTATTTTCCATTTGTGAAAGTTGGTGCAAATTGTAACCACTTTTTGAGAATGGAAATTTCTTACATCATGCCCTAGATGCACTGGTACCTAACGTTACCATGGATGAATTCATAAAAGAGCTAGAGTTAAATTTGGGTAATGTTCAGGGAGAAATATCAGCTCGGAAACAACATAAATATAAAAAAGACTGTGGGGATCGTGCAACCAGTACAGTGCACATGCCTGAACATAGTAATGATTCCAAACTTGGAAGAACAGCTATGGTAGTCATAATGCAATCTGTGTCGCTGTAAAACGGTGTGCTAGGAGGAGGGACCTGGACAGAACCATATCTGCCTCAAGAAGATGCTGCAGCATTTTTCCACAGTGCTGGTGCTCTTTAAGGGTGCTTAACACCACACACACCTTTACACCTTCACATCTTTGCACAGTCACACCTTTAAACTATAGCTTAAAGCTGTGTGTCTAACATACGCTTTATACAAGTTTTGTTCCAGTAAGATATTACTCTAAGTTAACGCCTGCCACAAGGAGGTGTTATTTTCTGACGCTAAGCCCTGTCGACAAATGATTGTAGATAGGACTTTGCATCAAAAGCCGTGGGTTGCAGAGTGGGTCATCCTTGCACCCTTCATATAAAGCTACTTTACAGGCTACATTCCAATAGATATAAAGGTTTGAACCAGTTTGCATTACTTTTTTGTTAAATCTATACCTGGAGCATGGGTAGAGGGGAGCAGGCAGCAGAAATAATTTTTGTGATGAAATAAAAGTATTATTTGTGGGTCGAGAACAGGGACAAAGAGTGAAAAAGAGCATAGAGTGAGAAAAGGAAAAGGAGCAGAAAAACAAAATGTGATAAAAGGCACTGCCAGAAACAAGCGACAGAGCCCACCACGTAGAGCGAAAAATTAGACATTTTCAGATATTTCAATTCCTTCAACATGACTCTAACTGAACCTGATGAACTGTATTAAAGTTGGCTTTGCCCTTAAGCAAACTTATAGGGGTATTAAATTAACTGATTTTAAGTTTGACCTGTTCACTCCTGTATAAATATCATGAAAATAAAGACTTGAATGGCAGTGCATCTACTTCTTTTGTCTCTTCTGTTTGCATGAGGCTAATATGGCAACATTTGTAATTTTGGATCAAATAGAGAATCAAATTCTTGATCCTGAAATTACCCATGCTGATCAGGGTACTTACATTGATTTGCACCTGGAAAATGATTTGAAGTACCATTCTACTTTCTGTCCAGGTGCACAAATGACATTGATGTTAGAGTTTTTAAAGGTTTCATCTGGAAGGAGATTGTGGACATGTTTTCCATAACAATGTTCAGTGCTTAATTTGTATAAGAACGAGTGCTGGTGCCCGAAATTCTGCTCAGAGGCCCGCAGCTGGGGTCATTAAATAACAGTGCAATGAATGCCTAGGCTGTGTAGTCTTAAATCCTGCTGATGCTTCTTTAATCCACCACGATACACTCCCTGCCCCTTTATCTCACTGTTGCAGGTTCCTGCTTTCAACCTTTGCGATGTTTTTTCCATCTTTCCTTTCCTCTGTCTTTCCGCTTTGTAAACCTTTACCTCTGCTGCTTTTGGAGAATGTTTGATGCCGAAAAATAAGTGTCGGTCCCCAAATATGAGTGTTGATGGCCCTCACCTGCAACCATCAGCTAAAAGTAATCACTGGCAATGTTGCAATGAATGTCTGTAATATAAATATTGAACAGTGGAGTGTACTTAAGGAGCCAGCTAATGATCTTATAGTATGATCAAACTATCTGATTCTGGGGGTAACATTGTAATTGGGGAGTTGACTGTTGGATCGGACATGGAGAATTCTCAGATAGAGGTTGTTGTATGCACTTGACTAAGGATTCTACCTAAGACTAAATTGCAAAATTAAAAGAGGTGCTCTCTTAATATGCAAATTTAGGTATTATGTAAATAAATAAATAAATAAATAAATAAATAAGTGCAGGTGCCCAAAAGTTTTCTTGGGAGACCACTGATACCACTCACTTCTGCCACGGTCAGTGTCTGAATTGACACCATACATAGACAGGTGACAGCCAGCACCATCCCTAATGTTGATTCTAAGAGGATCTCTTATGAGAAAAAGATTTTAGAATTCAGTCATTGTGAGAAATGTGGTTGTTGGTTGAGGAGAGCACGAGCCCTTCTCAAGCAATAGTCACAATCCTTGTCAGGGTGAACTAGAAACAGTCACTAAATTAATCTGTGCTTTAACCTGTGGTAGCTTGGCACAGACACAGTCAGACTTAGCTTAGAGGTAATGTGTAAAGTATTTATGCAGCACAGAAACAGAAATAAAGTGAAAATAAAAATCTCACATCAATTTAGAAAAACAGAGTAACATTTTGTAAATTATTGACATCAAAATACCAAAACTCTAATCAGCAGAACCATATATATGCAATTTCAAAGATATCAGGAAATTATTGCACGTAAAAGCAGAAAGCACCACTCATGGTTATCTGGTTGTGTGAGATCGGGTGAAAGTCTCAAGTTCAGGCAGACTGGGCTGGAGTGTTGGCCAGATACAGGGACCGAGTTAGTCCCACTGAAAAAGTTACCTTCCCATAGTCCAACGCAACAAGTACAGTTCACGGTTGCGGAGGCGGCGAGTAGAAGGGGGAGCATCACTGATGGTTTTCTCTGTAGCACGAAGAGCAGACCGGGCGTCGTGGACAGTTGTTGTTGTGGCACAAAGATCCTGTTGGGCGTTACAGATGGTCGTTGCTGGAGCTTCGTGAACATGGACTGTCGATGCTGTGATGCATAGTGCAGATCTCACATTGCTGGTCATCGTTGGAGGTCTCCAAAGAGTCTGATTAACCAGTGTTTCACCTTGGCGCTCAGTGCAGGCAGCAAGACCTTGGTGCGAATTCTCCTTTTGATGGTCCCGAAGATACCAAATCTTCAGGATTTCTCTTTTTCTTCAAGGAGGAGCTCAACTGATGCCACACCAAGGGTCAAGAACCTGGGAGGTACCTCCTGGGAATCAGGAACTCATCCAGCAGAGGCCAGCAGGTCCAGGCAGGTCTGGTGCAGCAAGCCACCCGGGCAGTTGCAGAGAAGCCTCTGGATCTTCTTGTGTCTCTGTAGCTCAAAACAGGAGGTCAGTCAGCTGACTCTTAGAGTCACTTCAGCCTGGGATGAAGAATGAAGGTCCAGGTTTCCTTCTCAGACAGCAGGGCAGGCTTCTGGCAGCACGGCAGTCCTTCTGTAGTATTCACAGGTTCAGTATTGTGCTGAAGAGTTGGGCTGAGGGTCCTGCTTTTATATCCGGTACTAGCTGTGAACGCGGACACACTTCTGGGGTTTTCCCACGCAGAGGTTTGTAGAATTTCCTGCCCCCTGCCCTGTCCCCAGTTTGTCTGTAGTCACAAAAGGCTAATAAGAAATTCTTTGTATGTGAGCTGAGGCAGTATCTTTGAAGTGCAAATGCGACAGGGGACAGCTCCACCCCAACATCAATTCAGGATGGCCCATCCTGCCAACACCCAGGCCCTCCGCTGTGATACTGTCTGGGAGGAATACACAAAGGCCAACTGCCAAATAAACCTAGTCATGTGACCCAGGAAACAGACTGCAGGCACTAAATGGTTAGGACAAGAAAATGCCAGCTTTCTAATGGTGGCATTTTCAGATGTGTGACTTAAAATCCAGCTTTACCATCAAAGAGGAGTTTAAATTATAAATCCTAAAACAGCAAACATGAAATTCCTATATGTTCCCATACAGAAATATCACTTATTAAATGCAAAAAGGTAACCCAATGTTACCCTAAGGGAGAGGTAGGCCTTGCAATAGAGAAAAATGAATTTGAGCGTTTTTCTCTATCAGAATATGCAATACTTAAAAGTGCATGTCCAACTTTATAAACACAACACACCCTGCCCTATGGCTATTTAGAGCCTACCTTGGGGATGACATATGTATTAAAAAGAAGGTTTAGGCCTGGCAAATGTTTATTTTGTCAGGTCAAAATGGCAGTTTAAAATTACACCCACAGACTGCAGTGGTAGCCCTGAGACTTTCTTTTAAAGTGCTATTTAGTTGGGTGGCACAATGAGTGCTGGAGACCCACTAGAAGCGTTTAATTTATGTCCAAGGTACATTTAGTACCATTTGTTTAGGAACTTACAAGTAAATTAAATGTACCAATTGGATGTAAGCCAATGTCACCATGTTTAAAGAAGTGAGCACAAGCACTTTAGCACTGGTTAGCAGTGTTAAAGTGCACAGAGTCCTAAAAGCCCCCAAAACACTGGTTCAGAAAACAGAAGGGGTGAAGGCAAAATGTTTGGGGGTGCCACTCCATAGAGGGCCAGGGTCAATAGTCATTTAGTGCATTTTGCTGCTAAGTTTTCAATTTTGTTTGCCCATCTCATACCTCATAGGATGGAAACACTGAGGGGCCTATTTGCAAAGGAAGTTACAGAGCATGTTGTTAAGCCTAGAAGGCTAAAAACAGGTTCTGTCACTTTAGAAATGCAGGGCTACACCATATTTGCAAGAATATGGTGCAGCCCAGCTTTTCCCCCTGCGCTGGCGATAACTTTATCTGCCTAGCGCCAACACAGGACACCTTGCACTATAGTGTAAGGGTGCTTGTGTTGAGGGAAAGATTGTTTATGTGCAGGAAGGTCCCCCTTCCTGCACATAAGCAATCTTGAAATGACGGTTTGTAACTTCTATGTGTGCTGTTTAATGCAGCACACATAGAAGTTGCAAAACAGCATTTCTTTTAAATTAATGTTTATGTGCAGGAAGAGGGACCTTCCTGCACATAAACAATCATAGGCAATGTGCTGTTTCTATGTGTGCTGCACAGGGCAGCACTCATGGAAACAGCAAAACGAGGAGAAATAAAGCATTTCTCCTCGTTTCGTCTGTTTAAGACCAGTTTTTCCCTGGTCTTAATTTTGGCGTTGCCTCCAAATTTATGCTGCCCTTGTAAATCGGGGGCAGCGTCAAAATCAATGGGTGTTGCGGTGGAACGCCCACCACAACACCCATTGCCCGCCCCTTTCACGCTAAATGTATCGTGAAATGGGGCCTTATTTACAAAGCAGCGTGGCTTAACGCTGGCTTGTAAATAAGGCAAAGTTCCTATCGCTATCACAACATCACTAAAAGTGACATTGTGGTGGCAGTAGGGGCTTGTTAACATGCCCTTGATTGTCCATGGAAACTGTCACATACACCTACAGTGAGATGGAGCTTAATGGTGCAATTCTGCCACCTTCTGTGTATTCTAAACGATCCACATTCGTGACAAAGGTTCTATAGGCTTTATTCAAGCTAGGAAAATGGAGGTCCTTCTTCTGCGTCTAAGTAGTTAAAACGACTTTAATAGGATCTTTCACAAGTGGGTCCAGGTGATGGGTCTACACCTGCTACAGTGCAACCTGACTGATTTCAAACTACATTTCATACAATCTCCTATTTCAACATTGCCTTCCAGAACTAGTATTTAGTGTTTATGTGCATGCTGGTGAATTATACTTTACAAGTCCACCATTGTAAGAGATCTGTGTTTTCTACTACAGTCTGTTCTGTTTCGGCGTACTGAAGAAATCGGACTGGTTTTGCATCCTGTTTCAGAGTAATTTGTGAACAGCAAACACCCTCTCCCCACTTATTTCTTTTCAAATGCGACTCTCTGGCACCAGGGAACCTGAACTTCTGTGACCTAGAGAGCCTTTTGGGGTAAATTAGTCTCAGATGAGCCTGGCGTTTGCGGTGCTGCTAGTCCTCGGCTCAGCCTCTGCCTATGGGAACCTGTCTGTGGTGATAGGCGTCCTCCACAACACGGTGTGTGCATGTTGGTATTAAAATGCTCCTGCTATAAACTGCAGTCCACCTTATAGCCAGCAGGAGGGTCAAGTGTTTTTCAAACTCCCGGAAACGGCTTCGAATCTGAGAAGGGCAGATTAAGTCAAATTAATTATCATTAAATTGCCATAAATATAAGTTATCTATAGCCCTTAAAATTAGTTATTAAATTCAAGCGAGGCTGGAGTCATGATCGGCTGCCAGAGGAAATAGTTATTTCTGCTTTCTGGCTGCAGAGATCTTCCATCAGAGATTCACTGTTGCACATAAAGAAGCAATTTGTGCTGTTCTAATCTTTACAAGGAGAGCTCCAAGATGGAAACCGGTTGAACCCAATTCTATCATTAGTTGATCTCATCAGCTGTTCTCTGTATAAATGTACTGTAGTCTCTACATTAAGTTTGTTTCGGTCCCCCAAAATAAGTACTGGTGGGACCTATTGGCAACAATGAATCACTCAGTGGTATTTTTAGAGCTTCTTCCCTTCAAAGGCATTCACATAAATACATCCGCTGCACAACTTTTTTTTAATGTTAGTACATTTTATGTGTGTTTTCTAAGCCACTGATTTAAACATTGGTGTATAATATGCGAGCAATTGATAGTTATGTCAGTGATTGTGAGGGCTGACTGTCAATTAATGGTGATGTATGTAGGAGTGAATTTGATTTATTTCCATCGAGAAAGATGGAAGAGACGATCGAAAGTGTCAGTTCGGATTGTTTGTCTTCAGCCTGGGTGATGATGATGCACTTTTCATGAGGGATAATGCATATTAATTGATGAATTTTAACCAACGGGGGTGCAGCGGATTCCTTAAGCAGTCCTCGATGCGTGAACTCTGTGCTTTTTAGATGGTGGAGAAGCGTAATTTTGGCTCCACCTTACACATCATAAATACGCAATATATATGTGCACTTAGCACTACATACTTGTGTGTCCTAACGTTATTAATATAAAGTGCTGCACTTAAATTCAGTAATGAAGTGCATTCACTGTAGAACTAGGAATCAGATACACTGTGTGCCTTAACTTTATTAAATTGAACAATAGGCTTTAGAGATTTGATAAATCACCCTCACGCTATTAAAATGTATTTACATTAGAAACAAGAGAGATTTGTCTAAATGTGTGTACTCATGTTTCACATTGGTATTCATAATGTAGTTCTTAGTTACACTTGTATTTGTGTATTCAAAGTTACTTTACATTTACTGAAATAGCAACGTGACTCTAATGCTGAATTTATGTACTGACGTGTCATTCATTTGTAGTTGTATGTGCACACGCATATAAAATGTGGACCCTTGAGTTAACATGTTAAGTGAACATGAGTATGCTTGTATTTCTTTCTGCATTATAATACTGCTTTTCCATTACTACTTGTGTGTCTTATTTTCTGCAGGCACGTTCACATGTTTTTTTAGTTTGAGAATCAATATAACCCTGTACTAGCGATAGAGAGCCTGCGAAGACCTTGACAAAGACCATGGAGAGCCAGAGCGTTAACTGGCAGGCTCTATTCAGTAATGTGAGGAGTTACAGGTGCTGCAAGCGTTTAAACAGGACAGTGGTACAGAGACTATTGAAGCCAAAGACATGGGACATTTGTGTTCAGATTTGTGCAGTGATTGAAACCTGAAATTAACATGATGATTCAACGGCATCTGATTTGTTAGCAGAATAAGTCAATTGATGAGATCTTGAGGTATGCGAAGTATTGCAATAATGAATTGGAGATGAACCACAAGAAACTGAAGGAGGAGTTGATGGTGGTACAGATGAAAGCTGCACAGCAAAGTCAGAATTCAAGGTTTGTTGGGAATGTTGGTCCAATGCAGGGAGGGTATAAACAGGTAGTTCCTATGATGCACGGTGGTAATTGGTTTCAACAACAAGGTACAAATCATGGTTTTTCAATTGATCCGAGTACAGGGATTGATGTGGCGACTTTGAAGAAGTCGAATCCTTGTCATATTTGCGTCAAGTTGGGGCATTGGAAGCAGGAATGTCAATTAAAAGCTGGGAATCGGGTTCAGAATAATGGATTTGTGCAGCCCCAAAAATATAATACAGTTCAGACGCAGCATGTACAGAGGCAAAGGACGGAAAACTTTCAGGTTCCAGAAGCATAGGAAATGGAGGTTCCACAAGCCGCAAGTCCACAGCTGACTGCAAATGCTTCCAGAAGTACTCCAAATCAGGTCCCCAATGCAAATAACAACCCTTTCATGAATTTAGGTATGTCTCAACAGTACCCTATGATAAAAGCAGATGAGGATTGCAGTTCAGACCTGTCGCAATGATGGTGCCTGAGCGCTAGCAGGGTTGCATGCTTGTCGTAACCTTAGAGATGGACCAGAGTGGTCCATTTGTGGAGGGTGAGGTGAATGTCAACCCTGCATAATTTTTTATTGATACTGGTTCTACCCGCTCTCCTGTGAGAACAGCAGAGGTTCCCAACCAACCCCTTTGAAAAAAATAATCCAATGTGTAGGAGTTGCCAATAACCAAATGACTAGCCCTGTTACTGAAGCAGTACCTGTTAAAATAGGGTCCTTTGAGGAGAATCACCGACTTGTGGTGTGTGATTCAAGTCCCATAAATATGCTTGGATGTCATCTTTTGTGCAAGATAAATTGTTCCATCTACTGTACATCGAAGGGTATTGACTTTCAAACTCATGATGAAGATGCTGTCTTCAAACTTGTGAATCAGAGTTCAGGCGTCAGACTGTACCATATGTTGACATGCTATGATCGGCCACCAGAACTGGAAGTGAAGAACCGGACTGTCCAGAGGTCCGGCGGCGCAGGGCATGCCTGAAATCTTCGAGTTCACCTGCCTTAGTTTACAGAGACACGAGACACTCTGCTGCTTCGTGAAAACCAAGTTTATTTGGCTGCAGCCATGAACAGTAATCCTAGAAGTACAATCATGTAAGTTCTCAGGAGACTGCTGCTTCACTCCGCAGCTCACAATCTTTTTATAACATGAAACACCCAATCAAGCAAGACACTCCACAAGATTTACAATGTTGATCTATAATAAAGTAGTAGTATAAAATGAATGCGTAGGCATGCTTTGTGCAACAGAGCATATGTCTCTAGACAGCTAATGAGCGCGTATCAGTGATGGATGCAAGCTTTGCGCAACAGAGCATATGTTTCTAGACAGAGGGAGGCGAGCAGAGACGGACTTTGTCCTTGCCATGAACAGATAAGCACAGATAAGGTGTATTTGGGCAGGGTTGAGTCATGAACAGCTGCAGGGAGTGTTTCAATGCCTATAATGTGGCCATGAGACGGGCTTAACGCAAAGAGCGGGGAAGGCTACTTGGCACACACAACACTGAAGAGAGGAGAATTTACAGAATCGAGGTGGCCTGAGTGAGGGCAAGATAAAATGGTGGTCCAAGACAAAATGGCAGTGGTGTAGTCCGAGAGTATGGTTCCTCAGACCCTCCTTTTACCATTACTCAGGCAAAGAATCAGAAGGCATTGTTACTCTTGTCAATCAGAGTCGATGTCAATAGCCATGAGGTCATCGAGTTGCTGCTGGAGCATCATTTTTGTATTATCCACCTGTCGGGGAATGGGGCAGGGTATGCACTGTGTCGCGCACAAACCGCACAAGGCGGGGCCACATTGCAAGCAGAGGCAACAGGAGAAGACAAGTGCAAGGGCTATGCCCAGGAAGGTTAAAATCTTCCATCCCCAGGTGGAGAACACCCCCCAAAACCAACTCGTGAGGGACCACTCCCCTTCATCTTGATGTATAGATGTAGCTGTCTCATGAAGTTTGGAGATGGCCGCATACACGGTGGGGGCGTTATCTGGAATATAAACACAGCAGCTCGAGCCGATCAATTTACAGGCACCACCACGGTCTGCAAGGATGACGTCTAAAACCATACGATTCTGGAGCGTCATAAGGCGGTCCGCCTGTAGCTCGGCCGTAATGTTACTCAAGGCTCCAGCTGTCTCATTGATCGTTGCCTCCACAACCAGTGTGAGGTGTCTAAGGTTCCTGCTATTAATCATAGGACCCACGAATGGGAGAAAACCTTTGAAGAAGTCCCCAGCTTCCTGGCCAGCCGTATCATCTGCACTAATGACTCCCCTCCTGGGCCTGATAGATGCATGTTGATGATGATTAGATGGAGCTGTGTAGGTGGGTGGAAGGAGAAAGGCCATATAACAGGACCCTGAGAAATTGACTGGGAGCCATGTATAGGCCCTGTCATGGCAAATAAAATATGTGCCTTGGGGTGTCACTAGTGGGGGGGAAGTCGTGGATGGATATGAATATGTATGTGCACAGATACTCGTTCCCAGTTGAGCATCAGTGTTGGAACCTGACCCTTTTATACATAGGTGGCCTTTATGGGGTACCACCCAAATCAGTGGTTGGTCCCTTTTTATGTGTCTATATAATTTCTTCTGAAAAGTCTGGAGAAAATAAGAGCCATTGTATGTCTCAAATGGTTGACGCTCTGCTTGTGGAATGTCCATTTTGTCTTTGTACTGTGCCATCATACTAATTAGAGCCTTGATCAAGGGTTCCTTGCCAACATCAGTCCCACTGCTGGTTTTCACCCTTTGTTTTTCCCACGCAAAAGCAAACACGCCGCCAAAGGCCCAGCCGGATCCTCTCAAAGTGAAAGGCAGGGTCAGATATTGTATTCCCTTGCTAATTGTATGCAGCAGAAGTCCACACACCCAACAATCAGTTGTGTTTATTACCATTTGGTGTTGGTGTAGAAGTTGGATGAAGGTATTATTGAAGTACTCTTTCCTCCTATGTTGTTCATGGTTGGGTAATGTGTGATACAAATGTGGAGAAACCGTGGAGGAAACAGAGGAAACCGTATTACGCGCTGCAGACCTAATGACCACCCAAGATATCCCTGCAAGTAGCACACATAATATCAGCAAAACACACAAGCTTATAGTACATCTATTATGTAACATTTCATGACATTTACTCTTCATATTCGTCTTCTTGTCGATATTTTTACGTGTACTCTCCATTTTCCTCTAGGTGTTGCTCGTGGCAGTCTTCCTTCTTCACTTAGCCGTGGTTGTCAGCCGTTCTATGACACTGCAGGTCCCGCAGGCCTATGGCCACTACTCGGGTCACGAACCAAGGCTCTTACCACGACCCTGCAACCTAATTGGATCGGAGATACGAGTAGTAACTGTATCATGAAATGTGCATAATTCACTTGTTAGTGATTGTTCTTGGTCTCAGATTCTACCTGGTGGAGCCGGGCACCGTTTGGTCTTGAAACAAAGTCCGTGGATCAGAAGTGTCCAACCTTAGTGGAGGTGGCACGGCTTCCTGTAATACATCATCGTCCTCCTTCTCTGATGCCGTAAATTCTAAGTTAGCATCACTAAAAGGCACAAAACGCGGTACTTTTTCACCTTCAAAGTCTCCTATTCCCTCGCGTACCCACTGGTCGTAGGGCAACGGCAAGGGAACTTTCTTGCAGTGTACACCGTGAATCCAGTTCTTGCTTCCAGCAACTTTAACAGCTGTTCTCGTGGTTAGTAACACCAAGCGTGGCTCCTTCCACCGGGGCTCCAAATTCCTGGATCTCTGGAAGTTCTTGGTACACACGTAATCCCCTGGTTGGATGGAATGGCCAACGTCACTGGAGGCTTCAGGCAAGGAATCATGGACCTGCTTGTGAAGGACACGCATTTTACTTGTCAATTCATGTAAATAGTCGATCAACAGAGGGTACTCAATGTCAGAATACTTCTTTGGCCTGGGGACACCCCATACATTTGCTGGTCTCCCAAACACAACCTCGTAGGGGCTCAGTCCCATACGAGAGTGTGTGGTGACCCTGGTAATAAAGCAAGGGGTAAAGCATCTGGCCAGTTCAAGCCGGTCGAGGCTTGCACCTTGGCAAGTTTCAGCTTCAGTGCACCATTATAGCGTTCTACCAAGCCTGCTGATTGTGGGTGATTAGCAGCATGAAATTTCTGCTTTATGCCTAGTCCAGTGCAGACTTTCTGCATGAACTGTCCTACAAACTCACTTCCATTGTCTGACCAGATCATACGTGGCAAACCAAATCTAGGGAAAGACTCTTTCAGTAAGACTTTGGCTGTGGACAAGGCTGTATTGTCTTTGAGAGGATAGGCCTCTATCCATTTGGAAAAGGCACATACCACCACAAGTACATACTTCAGATTGTTACATCTATCCATGTGTATGTAGTCAATCTGTAAAACCTCAAAGGGGTACGTTGGGGGTGCAAAGTGACCTGCTGGAGTAGGGGTGCCCTTTCCTGGATTATGCATCAAGCACACTATACAGTGTTTCACTAAATTGTCAACACACTTGGGTATACCCGAATTTTGCCAAACAGGGGCTAGGAGTTTACACATCCCTTTTGCACTGATGTGAGCAGGACCGTGGGCCATGGTAACTACTGGGAGTACGTATGCGTCTGGTAACAGCCAACGTTGCTGTTCAGATAACTCTGTCCAGCATCCAGTATCATCCAGTATTCCTGTCATTTCTCTCCACTTAGCTAGTTCTTCCGGGGTAGCTTCAGCTTGTATCGTTTTCACACTTTCAATCCTGTCCTCGCACATCCCTCCCTCTGCAACCCATCTGGCGGGGCCTGCAACATACATGCGGCTAGTGGCATTCTGAGCTGTATCTTTAGCTGTCTGGTCTGCAAATGCATTGCCTCTGCCTGTGTCATCTGTTATCTTCCTACGTGCGCTACACTTAACTATTGCTATCTGGGCAGGCAGGGCAAGTGATTCAAGAAGTTGATTTACTAACTGGCCATGTTGTATCTTAGTGCCATGTGATGTAAGAAATCCCCTCTCTTTCCATAAGCGGCCAAAGCTATGTGCGACGCCAAAGGCGTACTGGCTGTCAGTATAGACATTCACTCGTTTGTCTTTGGCCAACACACAGGCTTTAGTCAATGCTATCAACTCGGCTGCTTGAGCCGAGTTATGTGGTATTCGGGCTGTGTCTACTACCGTGTGCAGCGTTGTAACCGCATAGGCTGCTGTAGTCTCACCATTGGGAAGCTTGAAACACGACCCGTCCACATATAGGGTGCCGTCAGGGTCCAAAAGCGGGGTGTCTTGCAGATCTATCCTTCCTCTAGTTTCCTCTTCTGTGCGAAAGAGGCAATCATGTGTATCCTGTGTGTGTGTGTCAGTTGGAAGGGGCAACAACGTGGCAGGGTTCAAGGTGTTGCATCGCTTAATATGGATGTGGGTGGCCAGTAGTGTTAGTTCATAGCCTCTTCAAGAAGAGGGGAGAAAGGTCCCAGATCCCTTACTCGCCAGGTATTAAGCGTATGTCATGATGGTGCTGGTTCTTGCCCGATGAAAGGGGGAAACCCCTATCCCCCTAATTTGAGCAAAAGTTCTGTAGGTTTGTCTGGGCAAGGTTTATATTTCTTGTTCTTGATGGAAAAAATTCCAATTCAATACAGATTGATCCAAAGGTGAGTAATCATTTATTTGCACTCTCAACATAGGAGTGGGTATGAAGGATAAAGAAAGAGGTGGCACAGCCAACACGTGTTTCGCCCCCTACATGGCCTATCGGCCTGGGGCTTCTTCAGGGCTGTACAGTTTAAGGTAAGATAGAGCAATTGAAAAATATATATGCAGTGAGATATATGAGTATGTAGCAAGAGAGTGAGGAAAAAGAGTGCGTCGGGGTTTGAATCGCATCAGGAGAAAAGTGGAAAAGGAAGGAAGGGAGGAGAAGAGAGAAAGAGTGATAGGTGTTACAGGACAGAGGGCAAATAGTTAGAATCATAGAATTAGTGAGGACATAAGCGGTGCATAGAAGATGAGAAGAGTTGTACAGTAGTCGTCACGGTATATATGCGTTTAAATATATAAGGCACATATCATTTGTTCATTGCAAAGATAGTGATTATATCATATGTACAGAGAGAAAAGAGAGCAGGATAATGCACTCGTAAGGTACTGCGTTCTTGTCCTGTTCAGGAGTGTGTCCACTGCATGAGGGACCATTACCATTAGGGTGTTGTCTAGTACCAGTCCAGCCGACTGTCGTATTGACAATGCAGTAGCTGCTGTGGCGCGCAGACAACTAGGTAAAGCTCGAGCCACTGGGTCTAGTGTGCTGGAAAAGAAGGCACACGGGCGCTGTTTGCCACCAAAATCCTGGGTTAAAACTGACAATGCACAACCTTCCCTCTCATGCACATATAGAGTAAACGGTTTTGTGTAATCTGGGGTACCTAGAACAGGTGAAGAACATAGGGATGTTCGTAGGTCAGTGAAACTCTGCTGGCACTCAGGTGTCCAAGGGAGGGGATATGGTGTGTCTTTTAATGTTAGAGTCAGTAGAGGTTTGGCTAACAAGGAGAAATTGGGGATCCATTGCCTACAATAGGAGGTAATACCCAGAAACGCTCGTACTTCCTTCTGTGTCCGTGGGACCGTCATCTGAGTTATTGCCTGTATACGTTCAGGGGTCAATATCCTTCCCTCCTTCGATAAGAGATGACCTAAGTAGGTAACCTCTTGTCGACAGTATTGCAATTTTGAGGGGGAGACCTTGTGATTGTGTTTTGCCAAATGGTGTAAGAAGGCCAATGTCACCTTTTTACACAGTTGCTCAGAGTCAGCCGCAACTAACAAATCATCAACATATTGTATTAGAGTGGCACCATGAGGAATAGACAAGGTGTCCAGCTGGGTCTTAAGAGCTTGGCTATAGATAGATGGGCTTTCGCAATAGCCCTGGGGACACATTTCTTGAAGCGGAAACTGCGGCCCCCCATGGAGAATCCAAAAAGGTCCCTACTGTGTTCTGAAATAGGAATACTAAAGAAAGCATTTTTAAAGTCAATGACAGTAAAACAATTAGCCGTAGGGGGCAACATAGTTAATAGGGCAGTGATATCGGGAACTACTGGAAACTGGGGAATAACAATTTTGTTAAGCTCGCGAAGATCAATAATGAAACGGTAAACGGGGGGCTGAGTGGGGTCCGTGCGTTTAAGAACCGGTATCACAGGGCTATTACAGACATTCCCTCGTGTCTCTTCAATGACATCCTTGTGAATAAGGTCAGAAATGATAAGCAAGAGTGCCTTCTCACCTTCGCTAGAAATTTTGTATTGTTGAAAGCGAGGCAGTTTTACATTCTGCTTAAGTGTGATGGTATAAGGGGGTATTTGCAAACAGCCAACATCATTCGGGCCCTGGGCCCATAGAGAGGTGGGTAAAGCTTGGAGTTCCAGGGGTAGTTTATCTTTGGACAAATATACCGGGGAGGCCAACTTTTTTCCCAACGTGAGCTGCACACCATTTGGTGAACAATGAATGGTCGCATGCAACCTTTTTAATAGATCAAGGCCAAGTAAGTTTTCCCCACATCCAGTAGTGAGGATAAGAGGAGCGTCCAATTGACAAGGACCTACAGACAATGGCAAGGGGGTAGAGACGGGGTTACACACCGGTGTTCCTGAGAACCCTACAGATACATTAGTCAAGCCAGACAAAGGGGCATCGGGGAGTTTAGCATGTATCATAGAACTCTTACTAGAGCCGGTGTCCTCCAGGAAAGGTTCAGTAACGCCTAATGCTGTGATATCAACATAAGGGCTCTTTTGATCCACTGGAATTGATGTTACTCCCCGCCTTTGCCTAGGGCAATCCTATTGCGTAAGGAAATCCTGACCCTCAGAGTGTGTGTCATACTCATCATTGTAATAGTGAGTGGACTGGGTGTTTTGCTGATCAAAATAATTAGTAGAAGATTGGGGAAGTAGGGGCCGAGTGTCATGGCTTGGTGCTCCACGGCCTCTACCTCGCGGGGTGGACTGGTATCCTCCTCGGCCTCGTGGCACGGGCGGTGCACCAGTACGCTGCAGTAGTATAGGGCATCTGTTCTTAAAGTGTCCTTCTTCTTTACAATAGGCACACTGGTTAGGACCTAAAGGAGGTCGGGGAGCAATGGGGCCGGGTCGTTGAATAAGCTTCTGAAATTGTGGGGTGTATGTTTGCTGCAACTGATGACGAGGTTGGGGAGGATATGCCTGTTGCAAGAGCACTTTCGTCTTGAGGTCCTTAGTTTTCTTGTCTGCCCTTTCTTTCTCTTCCTGGTCCCTATTTTCATAATATCGGGCAGTCGCGAGTATCTGGGCTGAGGAAGAAATGGCCCAGGCGCTCTCAGAGCCCTTGAGTCTAGTGGATATTTCTGGGAGTAAATTGGAGACAAATTTATCAACAAACAATCGTTGTCCACCCTCCGTACTGAGATCTTGGCCACTATGGTCTGTGAATGTCTCCTCAAATCTGGTGAAGAAGTCAGAGACGCTTTTGTCTTTCTTTTGTTTGCATGCCGAAAGTTTATCCCAATTAACCCTTAGAGGGGGCATAAGTGTTTTCATTAATGTCAATATCCTACCGGGGAATTCCGTTATTAATTGTTCTGGTTTTGCACCGCCCACTTGGCGGGTGTCTGCTGCAGTAATGTTAGTCCAAGTGTCACCCAATACTGCAGCGTGGTCCTCTTTCCTTATCCTATTCCATATCTGAGGTGGGACCACGTTTCCCATTAACATGTCTATATCTGCCAAGTTCATGACACAGGCATCGACAGTCTGTGTCAGTTCTTTATAATAACCTGCTGGGTTTTTGCGGGGATCGGGCAGTGTCTGTTTTAGGGCGAGTACTTCAGAACGTTTCCAGGGAACATGAACCCAGACACGTTGGAAATGAGCGGGCACAAGGTTGCCATCGGCAGCTGGACTTGTCTCTTCTCGCCATACGGGTGGTACTTCTCGCATGGGGTGCATTTTTGCCGACCCAGAGAGGGGTATGGGTAGGCCCTTTTTGCAATTGTAAGATCCCCGCAAAGCGAGGAGAATGTCTATCGAATCCCGAACCTCGCCAGCCTGTACAACATGACCTTTATCGAATTCCTTTTGAACATTAAGCAATTCAACGGGACGTGGACCCAAACCGCCATCCTCCCACATGGTCCCCAAAACGTCGCACATTTTATCAAATACATGCCGCTGGGTGGGTGAATCCCATTGGTCAAACATCTGCATCATATCCTCAGTACCATAATCTGATCCATTCAGTATCCATTTACACGCTATTCTGTCTAGTTTGTCTAACTCGTCTCCGTCAGGCCGTTGACTAGGAGACTGTCTGCGGAATGAAGGCACGCGATTCAATATGGGAGTGAGGATCTGATCCAAAAGGGCAGGCATACGAGGGGAGCGAGGACTGTGATCGGGAGCAGGGGTCAGCAAGGGGACGCTGACCAGAGGGGTAGGATGCGGGGCGGATGGTGTAGGAGTGTGCGGATGTCCCGATGGCGTAGGGGCAGGGTAATGTATCAAGGGATGAATTATTGGTGGTTGTGGAGGAGGCGGGGTTAGGTGTACCGCAGCAGCATGTTGTGGTGGCCCTACGACGGGGGCAAGAGCGGCATGTTGTGGTGGCCCTACAACGGGGGAAAGAGCATTTTGCTGAGGTGCATATGGTGGGGGTGAAGTAAGTACTTGGGCCATCAATTCATCTCTCTCAGATTGTTGAACACAAGGCAATACAGGATAACATTTTTCAGTAGCCATACGATGTTGTCTGTCTATTACTTCAACATTCCCCTCTATCTCGTTCTGTCTAAGTTTCTTCGCTGCTTCCATTATGCTCATTGCGTTTTCTCTCCTATCCTTTTTCGCTTGCTTAATTTACTTCTGCTTGGCCTCTTTCCGCCATATGCGGAAAGAGTCAAACATTGCCGGCCGGGCTTTTCTTTTAAATAATTTCTCTTCTAAATTGTCTAAAATCTCGGATTGAAAACTTCCGTTGGCTGGCCATTTAAGGACACCGTCCTTACTAGTGTATTTAATCCAGAGATCATTAAAAACGACAGATCCATAACCATGTTTTGAATATAATTCATAATTTGGCGTCCCTACCGGGGGAACCGGGCAGGATTCCTCCAGTCGGGAGTCCCTGTCACAACTACAGCAACACCATTTACGAAACTTACTAAGACCAGGCATCATCACAAGAACCCCACTAGTCTCTTACCAAACATCAAAGGGTAAACTAGACTTCTCTTGTCTGTACAATACGTACTTACCCCTTGGTTTCGGCCTTTGCAAAGGTCGAACAAAGAACCCAAAAACAAAAAGGGAGTGGGAGCTACCCACTCTTACCTGACCAAATGTTTTCTCGCATCAGCAGAGGCCCGTCTTTTTCTCGCGATACCAATCTTCGCCACAAGGGGAACCAAGGCAGGGCGGCAGTCAGGGCAGCGGTCAGGCAGCCGTTGGGAAGGGGAAACCGTGCTGAAAAGACCTTCGGTCCACTTGCGACATGCCGGGGTCAATCACGTGGTGCGCATCCTCTGGAGTTTTCTCACCCGACTTCTCGCGACCCTCAGGCTTGTCCGCGACCTCTGAAGCCGCCCCACATTGGGCGCCAATTGAAGAACCGGACTGTCCAGAGGTCCGGCGGCGCAGGGCACGCCTGAAATCTTCGAGTTCACCTGCCTTAGTTTACAGAGACACGAGACACTCTGCTGCTTCGTGAAAAACACATTTATTTGGCTGCAGCCATGAACAGTAATCCTAGAAGTACAATCATGTAAGTTCTCAGGAGACTGCTGCTTCACTCCGCAGCTCACAATCTTTTTATAACATGAAACACCCAATCAAGCAAGACACTCCCCAAGATTTACAATGTTGATCTATAATAAAGTAGTAGTATATAATGAACGCGTAGGCATGCTTTGTGCAACAGAGCATATGTCTCTAGACAGATAATGAGCGCGTATCAGTGATGGATGCAAGCTTTGCGCAACAGAACATATGTTTCTAGACAGAGGGAGGCGCGCAGAGAAGGACTTTGTCCTTGCCATGAACAGATAAGCACAGATAAGGTGTATTTGGGCAGGGTTGAGTCATGAACAGCTGCAGGGAGTGTTTCAATGCCTATAATGTGGCCATGAGACGGGCTTAACGCAAAGAGCGGGGAGGGCTACTTGGCACACACAACACAGAAGAGAGGAGAATTGACAGAATCGAGGTGGCCTGAGTGAGGGCAAGATAAAATGGTGGTTCAAGACAAAATGGCAGTGGTGTAGTCCGAGAGTATGGTTCCTCAGGAGATGCAGAGTTGTTTGAAATCTGGGACTTTTCAGGGAAAGAGATAGGTCTCATTAAAAGTGTTGAACCTATCTGCATACAGTGAAACCTCATGCTAAGTATTTGAGAATCCTGCAATACAATCTGACTCCTGAAACCATTGCTGGGATACCTCCTGTGATTGACTCAATTATTTAACAAAGCATGTAGAAGGAGATTATGGGGAGTCCATGCAACTCACCCGTTATGGGTTTGCAGAAGCCCGATATCAAATATCACATAGTGCAAGACCTGAGGAAGACCAACACCGTAGAAGTCCCTTGTTGTCCTGTGGTACCGAACAGCTGTTATTTGATTTCAGATGCCATGTGAGGCCGAGTGGTTCACGGTCAATAATTTGTGCAAATCATTTTTCTCCATGCCGTTGCATGAAGAAACTAATGTCTTCTTCACATTTAGGTTCAGCAGGCTTGTTTTGGCATGGTGCCAAGTCACACAAGGGTGTATGGAGAATCCATCTATCTTCAACCAGATCCTTAACAAGAATCTGGAGTACCTGGCAATGCCATATCACTCAGTCTTGATCCAGTATTTTGACAACTTGTTGGTGTCGTCAAATACACATGAAGCTTATGGACAAGATACCATTGCAATGCTGAACAACTTCACTGAGAATGCACATAAAGTATCTGTGACCAAGATGCAGTACTGTAAGAAAGGAGTCTTGTATCTCAGACATCACATTGAAAAAGGAGCAAAGAAGGTGTCACAAAAGAGTATCTCTGCGATTCTGAAAATGAATCCGCCAACTACCGAGAAAGAAGTCAGGATGTTCTTGGGAATGGTCGGCTACTATCGACAGTAGATTCTCAACTTTGTCCTAGTGGCCGAGCCTTTGAAGAGGCTGAGACACAAGGATGTGTTAGATCCGGTACCATAGTATGACATTTGCATGTGTGCCTTCTCAGAGCTGAGAGAAAATCTGTTGTACTCCAACACTGGGAATGCCTGAATACAATAAATGTTTTACTATGTTTTGCAATGAGAGGGAGAGCTGCGCTCTCTCAGTGCTTACTCTGATGCATGAGAATGCTCGCAGACCCGTAGCTTATTTTAAAGCTATTCTTGACCCAGTAGATGCTGCTTTGGCCGGCTGTCTCAAAGCTATGGGCTCCACAGGTGTCAACATTGAACAGTGTCAGAGCATTGTTATGGGTCATCCGTACAGTTTTTGTACCCCATTCTGTGGAGATATTGTTAACAAGTACCAAGACTCAGTACTTAACCAATAGCCATCTGACCACGTATGAGCATGCCTACATGCGGGGGACAACATAACCCTCATGAGATGTACCACGTTAAACCCTGCTAATCCATTGCCTGTTCCTGTAAATGATGCTATTGCGGGTGAAGTTGAGCATAACTGCCTCAGTGTTCCTGAACTGTGCACCAAGCCAAGACCTGACATACAATATGTGCCACTACCGGAATCAGATTATATCATGTTTGCTGATGGTTCATGTTTACAAGATCACGAAGAAACCCTGAGAGCTGCCTAAGCAGTCTGTACTGTCGCAGGTGTGTTCGAAGCCTCCTGGCTTCCAGGAGTGTTTTTTTGCACAACTGGCTGAATTGATTGCTCTTATTAGGACATGCTGTGTTTCAGACTAGCTTAAAGTAACCAGTTTCATTGATAGTCGGTATGGCTTTGGTGTTGTCCATGACTTCGGACAGCTATGGTCACAATTGGTATTTATGACCTCTTTGGGGTCACCAAAACGCAGTGGAGAAAGGGTGCATAACTTGTTGAAGGCTTTACAGCTACCTGCCCAGATCGCAGTTGTGAAATGCTTGGCACAACACAAAGAGGATGATTATGTGACTCTGGGCAATGTGTATGCTGACGAAATTGTCAAATATTGTGCCTTAAATGCTTGTACTTTTATTGAATTCTTTATTTGCACATTTTGCATTTTGATTTCTGTCTGAATAGTATTTTTTTCAGCTTCTTGATCACTGGCATGTGTAATCTTAAGTTTCTGAAGGTGAAGTTTGCCCTGATTGGTGTTTGTTTTGAGCCAGGTACATTGTAGCTTTCTAATTTGCTATTTTATCTCTTTTATCTCTGTAGTTCTGCAAGGTGCCTGTTTTCATTTGATCTGTTGTGTTGTTCTTAGTGGTATAAGGATATCAAAAGCTTCTTGTAGCAACTCATATCGTTTTTTAACAGAATTTATTGTGTCTAGACCTGTACTGGATGTTAGTTGTGTTAATAAGTGTTCAAATTGAGATCGGTCCACAGTCAATTGGTGGATGCATGTAAGATGGTTTTAGGTGTGTTGCTTTGGTGGGCTGACCATGTGACTAGAGTCATTGTTTGAAAAGTAAATAGTTCTGTATTTGCAAAATTGACATCTAAGATGTGTCCAGTGATGTTTGTGGATGATCTGATGACGGTTGAGTACGTCTAGGCCAGTAATGACTGTTTTTGGATGTGACATATTGGGTTTGTCAAACCAAATGTTTAGGTCTCCCAGAATGTATAGGTTGGAGTGTAGTGTTATAATGTGTGAAACTGTGTCTAGAAGTGTATCTGATAATAATGCATTGCTAAGTGCAAGTCTGTAAAGGAGCAGGAGGAAGATGGTGTAGAGTTGCATCTGATGGAGAAGGTCTCACAACCTTGAATGGAGACGTCGTCATCTTTAGTGATATTTAATGTTTGCTTAAATACAACAGCTAGGCCACCTCCTCTTCTGCCGATCTGATTTTTTTGTGATAGCTTGATAGCCTAGAGGAACGGCTTCATGCAGCACTAGAGCCATGTGTTCTCCCAACTATGATTCAGTTATGAAGAGTAAGTCAGGTTGTATCATTGAGAAGGTCGTAGATGTGATGGGTTTTTTAGAGTGATGAAGCATGTATTACTAGTCAGTTTAGAGAATGTGCTTTGGTGATGGTGTGACTTTGTTTTGTAGAAAAGTGAGCAGTATTTTGTGGGCTTGTAGTAAGTGTGTTCTTAGTGCTGGTATTAGCTGTATGAGGATAGTATTAGTGTAGCTGTCCTATGTCGTATGCCTTATCGAGAAGGCTAAAAAGATATTTGGGTGGGTCTGTGTGTGTAGGTGGTGGAGATGGTGTTTGAGATTGAGTTGGTGAGCTGTGTTGCTTTTGTAGAGTAGCCTTGTTGTGCAGTAGATATGGAGATGAGAAGTTATGAAGAGTGCATGTTGATTATTTTGTTTGCACCTGTTTAGGGTACAAGGTGGATGAGTTACGGGTGGTGGTGTAGCATGTGGGTCATGTTGTAAGGTTCTAAATTGTCCAATGGATGAGAGGCAGTTGAAAGAGAGTTAGTGTATTGCTGTATATGTGTTAGGTGTGGGGGAAGAGAGAAGGTTTGGTGGTAGAGCTGGTTTAGGGTGCATATTATTTGTATAGTCCGGAAGGTGGGAGTGAGTGCATGTTTCTAGTTTAGGATGAAAAGTATTATGAGGTGTTGTATGTGTGAGATTTTGGTGTGATGGTGTGTGTGTTATGTTTTGTTTTCGAGGAGTTGTGAGGGGAGGTAATGATGAATTTGTTTTCTGTGAAAAAGTTGTATAGAAAGTATTGTTAGCGAGTGGCAGCTCCGATGTAAAGGGGTGGTGATGTGTTTTGGAAAAGAGTGTATGTGGTGTGTGATAGGGGATGACAAGAGTTAAGAGTGTTTGTGTTAGATTTAATTGCTAAAAGACGTAAAATATGTTGTGCATCGGAGTGTACAGGTTGTATGGTTGTGTTTTTGTGGTAAAAAGAAGAGGAGGATGTTTGTGGAGGAAAAGATAGTAGGCTGAGTATATGTTTGTTGGTGACAGTAAAGGGTCTGTTAGGAGTAATTAGAGTAGGGAGTTTGTGTCTGGATAGGATACAGTTAAGTATGGTGTGGGTTTGGGTTGTGTTGGTGTTGAGGGGATTGGTTGGTGGTATACGGTAGAGTGGTGTTTTGTGTGTGAGTGACGGTGTCATTGTTGTGGTAGTTGATAGAAGGAACTAAAGATGTGAGTTATAGGGTTTGTAATGGGTGTTTAGACATTAAAAAGTGTGCATGGTTTGTTTGTAGTATATGTGTGGAGTACATTTGCTGTGAGTGTGTTACTCTGGTTGTGCATGTGGATGGGGTGGATGCGGGTGCTGGTGTAGGAGAAAATGGACAGCATCTCTGGCCCTAGGCCCGACCTGTCTCAAACAGGCCCAAACAGGCAGCTGCCCTTGTTCTCTCCACCCTTAGCCTCAACACCCGGGTTGAGACACCATGAACCCTGACCTTAAATAGCCCTAGTGGTCAGTTGACCCCCTTCGGCCAATGGGAAACCTAGCCTTAACCCTAAACAATTACACCACTAATACTAAGCCCAAGGACCAATAGGAGACCAAGCCCTTACTGCCAAACACAGCCCTAGTCCTAGCAACCAATCAGAAACAAAACCCTAAGCATTATGTCCAATAGAAACTGTAGCCCCAGGAACCTAACAAAAATCCTAAACATATCAGCCAATTAAAACACTAATCCTAAAATCTAGGTCCAATAAGATCACTAACCCAGGCACCAAACAGAACCCTAGACCTATCAGCCAATCAGAACACTAACCTTAAGCCCAATAGAAACACCAGATACAGCAGCCAATCAGAGCACAAGATGTTATGTCCATTAGCAGCTTATATAAGTGACATATGACCTTGAGCTCAGGCTGCTGGGTAGGGGTCTGGGAGCTGTCCTCAATTCAGTATTTCCTTGGAGACAGACAGGCTCAATACACACTCTGGAGGTCTGCAGGTAAGGTCTTAAACTAGGCCTCTAACAATACTGATTTTGCCACACTTAAACAACTCACTCTCCTAGCCAAAAAATGAGTGCTACATACACATTCCTAACACAGTTTAAACACTAAGAGCAGATTACAGCAGTCTAAGACCACACTCTGCTTAGCCTCTGAGGTGTAATATGTCTGTTTCTTGGGGTGGGGGGGTAATCCTGTTTCACTGACTTGCTAAGACAAAAGGGAGTTGGGATGGATTTCTTACACACATGTTTGAGAACAGATTAGGGAAAAACTAGAAGGGAAAATTAAGCAGTTATGGGCAGGTGAAAAACAACAGATTTTGAACCAAAGGGCCACAGACAAAATGGGCAGGTGAAACTTCAGATTCTAAACTATAAAGCTTAGAAACAAACAGGTGAACATGATGCGGTCACTGGTAGAGGAAAATCGCTTTTACATTTTAATGAAAAGACAGCACAAAGTCTGCCTTCTTACCACCTCCTGGTCCTTAGTTCACTGTGATGTTGTGCCCAGGGAAGCTGCAGCTAAAAAAATGGAGGTGAAGGTCTTGGGGTTTGTCCAACAAATCTTAAGGGGCCTGGGCAGGTGTGAGAGGAGGGCCCAGGGTTGTTTGGGAGCTAGAGAGCCAATCAGCAAGCTCAGCCTGCTGGGCAGGGATCTGGGAGCTGCTCCTCAATTTAGAATCTCCTTGGAGACAGACAGACTCAATTCACACTCTGGAGTTCTGTAGGTAAGGGCCTAAACTAGGCCTCTAACAATACTGCGTTTGCCACACTTAAACAATTCACTCTCCTAGCCAAAAAAACAAGTGCTACATATACTTTCCAAATGCAGTTTAAACACTAGGAGCATATTACTGCAGTTTCAGAGCACACTCTGCTTAGCCTCTGTGGCTAATACAAAAAGGAGCTGGGGGTGGATTGCTTACACACAGGTCTGAGCACAGATTAGGGGAGAATGTAGCATAGAACATTAGGCAGTCACAGGCAGGTAAAAAACAACAGATTTTGAACAAAAGAGCAAACAAAGAAACAAGTGAAATGGAGGCAGTCACAGGCAGGTAAAAAACTGCAGATTTTGAAATACAAAATCTACAATGCAGCAGCTAAATTGAGGCAGTTAATGCAGGTAAAACGTCAGATTTTAAACTATAAAGCTTACAAACAAACAAGTGAAAATGAGGCAGTCACGGCCAGAGGAAAATCACTTTTAACGTTTCAGGAAATAGACAGCACAAAGTCTGTCTTCTTACCACCACCTGGTCCTTGGTTCACTGTGCACAAGTTATGCATATCTAGAGGAAAGTCCACAACCGAAGCTAAATCTGTGGAAAAGAGCGAATGTGAATACACATTTGAAACTAATGGACACTGAGAATCATTATTAGAAGGAAAGATGGTCCTGCTATTCCAGAAGTTTATTATGTTTGTGGTGCAAATGCATATTTTAGACTGCCAAAAGGATGATATGTCATATGTTATTTAGGCATAGTTTTCCCAAAGATTTATTATGAGGACCCTTTTGATGACCCTGTGTGGGAACAAAAGTCTAGACCCAGAAGAATAACTAGTGCAGGAGAAGTAGTAGAAGATATTTTTGGTGCAATTATCCCATCTGTAGGTGTGATTGTGAGTGGCATCAAAATTTGAAAATTATTCAAATTTGTAGATCAGTTGTCTGAAATGGTAGCTGTGAAATCCATGGTTTTACAGAACTGTTTTAAGTTAGACATTCTTCTGGCTAAAGAGGGCGGAGTCTGTCCGATGTTAAAAGTTCAACAATGTTGTGCTTATATCCCTGACAAAAGTAAGGACTTTAAGAAGTATATTAAGAACACTACTGTCTGAAAGCAGATTTAAAGGAGTTAGAAATAGCAGGTGCTTGGGAAACAATAAGGAATGGATTCTAAGTTGTAGGCAGATAGTTTGGAAACTTAGGGAGTGGAAATGTTGGAAGCATCTTGAAACCCCTACTGATAATGGTTAATTGTGGATTATTTCCGTTTGTCATCTATAAAGGATACAAACATGCACAAGTGAAGAAGGGAGTAAAGAGGAAAAGAGCAGGCATAGAACTAGAAGATGTACAGAGCAGATTCTATGATGACATGAAAAATCTGGAGGCATGCAAAGAAGCCTTTTTAAAAAAGCCCATGAGGTTATGATTGGTCCATCTAAGAAGAGATCATAATGTTGATGTGATGACTTGATTCACCATCAGAGGGGGAACTGGAGTAGAGTAATTTTGGCACCACCCTTACACGTCATAAATATGTAATATATATGTGCACCTAGCACTACATACTTGTGTGTTCTAAAGTTATTAATGTAAAGTGTTGCACTTAAATTCAGTACTGAAGTGCATTCTCTGTACAACTAGGAATCATATACACTGTGTGCTTTAACTTTATTAAAATGAAATATTGGCTTTAGAGATTTGATAAACCATCCTCACACTATTAAAATGTATTTATATTAGAAATGAGAGAGATTTGTGTAAACGTGTGCACTAATGTTTTGCATTTGTATTCATAATGTAATTCTTAGTTACACTTGTATTTGTGACTTCAAAGTTGCTTTACATTTACTGACATTGCAACGTAAACCCAATGCTGAATTTATGCACTGACCTGTGTCATTCATTTGTAGTTGTATGTGCACATGAATATTAAATGTGCACCCTTGAGTTAATACGTTAAGTTAACATGGGTAAACCTATATTTCTTTCTGCATAAAAAACTGCTTCTCTATTTCTGCTTGTGTGTTTTATTCTTTGCAGGTATGTTCACATGGTTTGTTAGTTTGAAAATAGAAGTAACTCTGTACTAGTGATAGACAGCCTGAGAGGAAGACCTTGACAAAGAATATTGAGAGCCATTTTATTATATTTTGCATCATAACAGTATTGACATTTAGCAGTTCCCACCCATCCCCTTCCCTTTTTTTGGAATTGAATGCATTATTGCTCCATCACTTATGCTTTACACTGCATTATGTTTGCATTCATGTAGCTATTTTGTATTAATCACTACTGCATATGCGTGTAACCAAACCCTACAAATAATGGGAGCCAACTATATATGTTTTTTGCAGATGTGCAATATTATCCAATAGCATCATTTTGAATGCAGATATCAAGCGATAAAAATGGCATAAGTGGCATTGTAGAACAGGCTTAGAATGAAATCAATCAATCAATCAATCTTTATTTCGGTTTAGTTTAAACCATAAAAGATACACAGTAACAAGTAACAAACGATAATGATAAAAAACATACGAAAGAATTGTGCCTTTCGAAGGTACCGCTTTAGACCATTTACATAAAAGAAAAGAAAACAGAAAAAGTTCACAATTCAAATACAAATTCTACAAACATGAGAGAATAAAAGAAACCGATCATCTATTTAACATTTATAAATTATCATAAATAGATTAAAAAATGCTAGGCATAGTTGAGTTTATAAAAGGCATTTGAGGAGTACGTGAATCAAATAACATTACAAATAACTAAGCACTGCAGGTGAATGACTATACATCTTTTAAGTGCAGCTTCCTAGTAGGAATCTAATCAAAAAAGTGCAAATGCTTTAATTGCAATAAATATAACTAACAGGACATTCCTCATAGTCTATCATCGATTTATAAAGTGCAAGGCTAATTAACAACATAATTCCAAATACACATGTACATAAGTTCACAAAAATGTCAAGCCTACCTTTTCTCTTATTATACACACATCAAACTGACACTGAATTTATTTTTGGAGAAGTGTCAGTTTTCAGTATTCTTTGTGCCTCAAGACAGGACCTAATGCCCATATTTTGGCAAATAGGTTTGATCCATTTCTTCCTAGGTTTAGCATAAGCAGGGCAAAAGAATAATATGTGTAGGTCATTTTCTCGAGTATCAGATTGCATAATACACAGCACTCACTATTGTTCTCCCCTTGGTTACGGACCCATTTCAATCTGTTTGAGTTGGTTTCCAGAACACCATATCGAAATTTCATGTATAGTGATTTTGCAAACTGTGGCTGCACTTCATCCAGAAATGGCTCAAAATTCGAAATTGGCTTCATAAGAAGAAACTGAGTTGTTAGTGTACCAATAGCAGAATTATGGGACACACTATTTTGGATATACGCCCAAAAGGTGGATTTTAATATTTTCTTAGACGCCAGTGTCAGATGAGCAGGTTCTTCCCAAAAGTGCTTCAGCCCTAGTTTACAAAACCAACAGAAAACATGCTTGAGCCATTTGAGGCTCGTACTTTGATCAAACCTTAGAATTTCTTCTAGGCCATCTTTATAGTGAGCAAGTTCTGTTGTAGACCACAGTTGCACCCAAAACAATAATGGTCTCAGCATGGCTTGATGGTCTCTACGTTTAATGTTTAGGTCCATAACGATGGGGATTAGAGGTGTGCACACTGGGAGACATAATAGCTTCCTGAAAAATTTATTTTCTCCTACCACAAAGGTATTCTTACATGAGGGCCCCAAAGTTCCGCCCCATAAAGGGATGCCGATTGTTCCCTATGCTTGTATACCTCAAGGGCAGCGGATACTGCCTTAGAAGTACTACCCTCGTGTTTCTTTACTATCGGTAGGGAATTTTGGAGCAAGACAGTCTTACTTTTCTACAAATGTGATTTCTAGGTCATTTTGGTATGCAAGGTTATGCCTAAATAACTAAAATTTTGCACATATTCTAGCTTCTGATTTTTAACCCTTAAATTCTTTTTTAAAGACTTATGTGGGTTAACTGCCATGTATTTAGTTTTGCTAGAATTTATTTCTAGGCCCTTAATATCACAGTATGCGCAGAAAGAGTCCATTAGACATTGTAAACCTTTTGGGGTTTGAGATATTAAAATAGTGTCATCTCCGAATAAAAGGGCTGGTACTGGCTGAGAACATCTTCAGGCATGTGTGCTGAGTCATCTAAAATTTGCTGGAGGTGTATCCGCACCACTTCTCAAATCATCCTCCCATCGCTCATTCCGGATTAATTTACACCTTACCCCACCTTCAGCCACCGTATGTATTCTTGAATTGAAATCCAGTATTTGTAAAGTGTAAACAATTACCCGAAGGTGTCAAGGCGCAGGGGCCATCGGAAAGATTAAGCGAGCTAATGCCCAGAGTCACATGGTGCTGGGCTAACCTGCTGCCGCACTGGGGATCGAACCGTGAGCCCTTGTGCTCCTCGTCAGCCGCCCTGCCCGCTTTGCCACACCTCTTCTTGCAACCAATATTTATTTTTAGGAATTTTAGTGTGATCCAGCATTTTACTGTACATTTCTTTGCAGTTACTAACCCCAGTTCAACAATTTTTTCAGAATGTTTAGTCCTCTTAGTGTGCGACATCAAACCCAGTCATACCTGGATTGGGAATTGCAAAGGCAACTCTATCATATCCTGCAGAGTATTAATGACATCTTCCCAGAACTCCTGTATCCCCTGGTAGTCCCACCACATATGCATATATGTTCTAACAGCGTGACTACATTTTGGGCAGGTATCTGGCTTAGCAGGGTCCAACTCCTGCATTCAGCTAAGAGTAACATAGTCGCTATGCACAAATTTATAGTGAATCAGTTTGTGTCTTGCATTACGAGACACTCTCCTGCAATTTCTCAGTATAGCCTTCCATTCTGCATCTTGCAATGGTTCACCAATATCTGCCTCTCATTGTGATCTTAGTACACCTATAAAAGGTGTATCCTTTGGTTGGAGTAATAAATATAGCCTGGTAATAAGCTTGCCTCCCCCATGTCTAGCAAGGCCTGGTTAAGAACGTGTGTATCTGGTTCCTGTGGGAACTCATCCTAGGCCTAACGAATAGCTGCTGCTAAACCCGCATAAGCTAAGAAACTGCCTCCCGTCAAATCCCATTTGCCACAGAAGGTAGGATTGCTCATCAAACAGCCGTCCTCATATAAATCACCTATTGTACATGGGGTGTGACCCTCCCTCCTGTGCCGTAAAAACACCAATAAAACAGAACTGATATCTGTTAACCAAAGCATCAACTGTTGTAGGTATATATAGGTGTCATTTTTACCTTTCGTTACTTGTTTCCATATATCTAACAATGTGCAAATTTGTAATGGAAGTATCTTTCTCTCTTTTCTATAAGCTAACGGTAAGGCCAGCAATTCACGCCATCTGACTAGCCTTGCCAACAAGCCCGTTACAGGGTCAGTGTACTGGTCCGTGAACCACTGGTGACATACTGTAAATGGGAGGAGTTATAATAACTCCTAAAATTTGAGGACTGCAATCCTCTACTGTCCCATGGTAGCTGCAGCACCTTTAAGCTAATTTGAACTGTTCCTGTACCCCAATATAATAAGCAAAGTAACTCTAAAGTAAGCATCTGGGATCCGCATCGTCATATGTTGTAGGACATACAATACTCAGGGTAGAAGAATCATCTTGTTAATCGCTATTCACCTCATTAAGGACAGAGGAAACTTTAACCATTTTCGGACACTGCGTCCCGCATTTTCCAATGAAGTCCACACGTTAACCTCATATATTCCTTAACACTGGAGCACAAGTGCACTCCCAGATATTGAATACGTGTTCTCTGCAATATAATATCACTAGCAGCGTCATCCCTTAATCTCCAAATCCCAGTGCCTGTATCGGGTAAATAACTGATTTGTCTGTATTCAACATGAATCCCGAGTGGGCCCCCACCTCTTTAATGGTCCCGTAAAGTCAACAAAATATCATAAGAGTACAAGGAATGTATTTCTCTTTGCATTCCCACCATTACCCCCTCTTCCTCATAGCAAGATCCTATCAACCTTCTTAGAGGCTCAATAACCAACAAGGATATCAATGATGACAGGGGGTAATCCTGCCTGGTCCCCCTCTTCACCGGCCAACTGTCAGAGAACCCATTTCCTGCTTACACCCTGGCTCGGCTATCAGTATAAAATAATTGTACCCATTTTCAAATAAGTGTCACCCAGGTTATACCGTCTCAGCACACTCATCATATACCGCCAGTCCACAGTGTTGAACACTTTATGTGCATCCAAACTCTCAAACGTGCAAGGCTCTTCCCCTTTTTGAATCTGTTCCAGTATAAGAAACGCTTTCCTTATATTAGTAGTGGCAATATGTCCCCCTACAAATCCTGCTTGATCAGAGTGAACGAGCTCCCCAGCCACCTTACCCAAACAATGAGCCAAAATCTTCCCTAATAATTTAGCGTCCAGATTGATCATAGACAATCGTCGATATGATCCACATTCAAATGCATCACATCCTGGCTTGGCAGAATGACAATATATGCCTCTTTCAGTGTATCAGGCAACACCCCTTTGTCAAACGCCTCCCGGTACACATTTAAAAGTGGCTTTCATAGAAAATCAACATATTCCTTATAAAACTCAGCCCTCAGACCATCATTCCCTGGTGTTTTAACCGCACTCATTTATGTAATCACCCATCGTTTATCTGTTTCATCTATCTGAGCATTTAATGCCTTTTGCATCTCAGCATCTGCTTCTGGCAGCCGAGCTGTATGGTGAAGTGCTGTCATACCATCCTCATCATATGCCCCCTGCTGAATATATAATTCTGAAAACAATTCTGCAAATCGCTTTAATATGTCATCATGACCTATAAGTGTGTTTCCCTGTTTATCCTTTATTGCAGCCACTGTATTCCCAGTCTTTTCTCTATTAGTATCCCCTTGTTCATACTCTATCTCTGTATGTGTTTTGTAATCATGACAGCTCAGAGTTTCTTGTGCCTCATCTAGGTCCCTCTGCAATCTACTTTGCTCTTCCCACTTCTTATCTGTATGTGCTGCCTGTCAGTAAATGTCCCCAATTTGGTGCTCCAAGGTTGTCACTGTAAATATTAACAATCATCTCATGCCATATATGGAAGCAATACACTTACCCCTAATAGTTACTTTAAAAGCCTCCCATAGCGTTCTGGCTGAGGTAACCATACCAGTATTAATTTCAAAGAACTCCCTCACTGCTGCTCAGATTGTCTTTCTCTATGCCTGATCATTTCATGGACATCTTAGAAATCTCCACCATGGAAGTGGATTGACAAAAGCTTGATTTCACATTGTGGCTACTAGGGGAGCATGATCTGATATCGTGCAATCAAGGTACTGTGTCTTTTCAAACTCAGTTGTCAGCGGGTAGTCAATCCTGGAGAATGTACCGTGGAGTAGAGAATAAAAAGAATATCCCCTAGTTTGACCATGAACCACCCTCCATAGCGCTATTAAATTCAACATATCCATAGTTTCCAAAAGTGCCTAAAACGCTCTACCTAAAGGCAGTATCACCTGCCTGGAGCTATCAAGCTCCCATCCAATATAAAATTTTAATACCCCATCCAGATAATGTTATAGTGCGCAAAGGGGGCCAAAACCCTCGTCAGCCCTTCAAAAAAGTCAGGAGTATCCACATTGGATGCGTATATAGTGAAGAGTACTGTAGGTCTGCCAAAATCTCCTCTACCACCCCCACATACCTTCCATCTGAGGCCTTCAGTTCTGCAGTAACCCTCAGGGGAACACCATTATTCACCCATAGCAATACCCCTTGTGCTGAGGAAGTAAAGCTTGAGTACCATAACCTCCCGCCCCAGCTAGATCGCAATTTTTCAGCTTCCTGGGATAATAGGTGTGTCTCTTGTAACATAATTATTTTTGCTTGCTGCCTGCGAATGTAAGACCATGTTCTTAGCCACTTAACGGGGTTTTGAATCCCCTTCAAATTCCAAAATAATATTTTTTCCACCATGTATAGTTGTACAAATCAATTCACTTATCAGCATCAAACAATACATACTAAATTGCGGTTGCTCCCCTTCTTCCTAGATAGGAAGAGGTACATTTTCCCTCCTGGGTGTCCTACCCTAACTTGACCACCACATTTGTCACAATAAGTATCACCCTGCCTCCTAATGATAACACAATCCAATTATCCTTCAACAGCTCAATGTTCCCTCAGAATCCTAATACAGGATCCCTGAGGGACAGCAACTTCATTTGCAACAAGCGTTCCAAAAACAACACATTCAGCTTACACATCTCAGCTCCAGCCAATACTCACCCTGATCATAATCATATGTCATATGCCCTCCCTCAATAATCTAATGGAGCATCAGCCCTCTACCCTTTATCAAGTCCTATTAGCAACACAGAACTTATATAGCTTGCAACTTCTGTGAGTGATCAATGGGTTTCAAGAAACTGCATAACCTCCTGCGGTTGTTCATAAAAAAGAAAATGTCTTTCCCTGCTAATCAATTCTTAGATACGCCAGGGGTGCCAAGCAAAATCCCACCCTCTGTCTTTTAGTTTCCTTTTGACTTCTAGGAATGATTTACAGTTTTTTTGAGTAGCCATGCCATAATCTGGATAAAATTAAAGTCTGTTGCTGTTGTACTCTATTTCCCCCTGTGCGCGTGCCACCTCCAAAACCTGAACTTTATATTGTAACATACATGCAATCAACATGCAGGGAGGTGCATCAGGTTTATGCCTACAGCCAGGAGTTTTATGAGCTCTGTCCACATGTAATTCTCCCTCCACATTTAGCCATAGAAGCACCTTAGGAAGCCAACCCTCCAGAAACAGTTCCACTAGTGTTGTCTCTGTTCCCTCGGGCAGTCCGAGAATATGCATGTTATTTCATCTTGATCGCAGCCTTCATTTTCTGCTGTTGTCTGTTTAATTCCTGATCTCTTAATTGACTCATATGCGCACCCAGGAGCTCCTTTGCTGCATCAATCCTTGATTCCAACTCCTTAAGTCGCTCACAAAGTTTATCCGTATCTTGAAGCAGTAAAGTCACTGTTACCACCACAGCATCTATCTTTTTAGTAATTGTTTTATTCCCTTCCAATATCAATTTTTAATGTCCAGGTTGAATGGCGGAGTAGGTTCTCCTTCCATACCAGCATCATGTGTGGCCCCTGCCTGTGTCATCTTAGCAATGCTCTCCTCAATAGTATTGTGATTTTTGAAGGCTGCGCCCAAACCTCCCTTGGGTTTGGGTGGCATACAGGCAATGGGAAGCCTCATTCCCAATCACCCGTGGCCCAGTTTAAAACTCAATCCTGCACAATCTGGTGTCACAGTTATAGAAGAGAGCTATGATTTTTATTTATTTTTTTTAACTGATTTTATTGCATTTTTAATTCAGAACGCATTGTACATGACATTACGTTGCAACATCACATTTTCCTGCACTTAATACATACTAATCCCCAAGCAATATTAGCGAATCAGATGATATTTCTACAGTACAATAAACAGTTTATTAACTCCCCCCTCACCCCCATGTCCTGTATTCCTGAGTTGTGCCATGTGTCAGCATGGTGTTTCAAAGGTTGAATGGCTGGTGATCTCGTATGGCTAAGAAGTCTGCATTCATACTTCGGTATTCTCCCTGCCAATGAGTCCCATCGTGGCCGAAAGGAACAAGGGTTTTGTTGTGGAACTAGCGGTTACACTTCTCCTCTTGGTTTTCCCTGTTCAGGTATTACTGGGGGGGAGTGCAGTGAGGTGTTTTATTTTCTTCCTGAGGGTATGGGTGTTTTAGGCTTTCAACTAGGCCTCCCAGACTTGAGCTATATCTATTAGTCCAATACGTCTCCTTGCGTCCTGTGTGATTACTTTGCAGTCCACCCATTTTTCTAACTCTTTCCTCTATACTGTGACCTGGGTGCTTTCCAGTTTCCCATTTAGCCAGTATGTATGAAAGGTTATGGAATTTACTTTTTACTTTTGTTTTAGAGGTGTGCGGGAACCAACCCAGCAGACAGTGCCCTGGTGTGCATGGGAGTTCCTTTTTTAGTACCCTTGCAATCGTCTCCACTACCTCTTACCAATATTGTCAAAGTTGAGGGCAGTTCCACAGCATATGCGTGAAATCCGCGCCATTGGCCCCACAGTGTGGGCAAGCAGCGTCTGTTGTATTTAAGTACCTATTTATGTGCTCAGGTGTGAGGTATGCTCTATGGAGCAGAAACACGTTAATTAATTTCAATCTAGCATTTTGGGATATTTTGTGCATTCCTCCTAGAACCATCTAGAATGGCAGCCCAATGTGCCTCAGAGATCTGTACCCCTAGGTCCCTCTCCGACCGGTCATGGACCACTGTAAGTGGTAGCAGGACCTCCCTCCTGATTGCCCTATATAAGGCTGAAACTGCTCTAAATGTTCCTGCTGAGGTCACCATATATTGGTGGGTTCTGTGTGTTGGAGGCTCTTCTAATCTTGTTTTCCAGTGTTTGTGGAAATCCATTGTCACTGTCCTGTGGAGTAGGAAGTGGCCATGTGGGAGGTCAAATGTCTCTCAAAGTTCTTCGAACAGGAGCAGCTCTCCGTCTCTAAAGAGATCCCTGCTGTCACCCTTTCCGTCAGTCCTTTCCAGGGGAAACAACTTTAACAACGCGGTTGTTACATCGCGTTCCGTAACAACGCGGTTGTTTCAACGACCCGTTGTTACAACGTGATGCCATTACATCGCAAGTCAGTAGATCAACTTGCACTTGATGGCGCTCCAACACCATCCCTACTGTTACGCAGGGTGGAGTTGGAATAGTAAATTATACCATTCCTAATGTTGTGCAATTGATCCAATGACTTGCGATGTAATGGCACTGTGTTGTAACAACGGGTCATTGTAACGACCGCGTTGTTATGGAACGCGATGTAAAAGCATGCGTTGTAGCATGCTATATTCCTCTCCAGTCTCCCCCATGTGGCAATGTGTTAGTGATTGTGATGGGGAACTCAGGCAAGTAAGGGATTTTCCACATTTCCTTTTGAAAAGAATGCTTCCAGAATTTGCTCATGACCTCTAGCTCACTGGTGTTGCCGGTTGCATAATGTTGTGTTTGCAGTAGCACCTCGCATAGCCTGTCAAATGTGGGGGGCAAACGTTCCTATTGGTCTTGCTGGTTCCGGTCTCCCTGCTATCCACTGCATAAACTACTGCAGTTGCGCTGCTAAATTATGTTTCAAATTCCGGCACCGCTAAACCTCCATCTTTGACCGGGTGTTGTAACGTGGTAATGCTATCCATCTTTGGCCTGCTCCCCATATGAGTCCTGTTAGACCTGGCACCTTAGCGTGGGTCTCCCTTCCATTTTTCGCTGCTGCCTCATGTATCTTTGCTGGTGTTAGTTGCTCAGGGCACTGTGCCACTGCTGTCCAGTGCCACAGTGCAAGTGCTCCCTATTGTAAATTGATGTACGATTTGTGATTCCATGATTGGTTGGTTTGGTTTACTTGTCAGACCCTAGTACAGTGCACCAGGAGTGCCCAGGGCTTGTAAATCCAAATACTGCTGGTGGGCTTGCAGCACTGGTTGTGCCACCCACAGAAGCAGCCTGTAAACATGTGTCTAAGGTCTGCCATTTCAGAGCCTGCGTGCAGTCTGGTACTGTCATGCTGACTGGGCAAGTGCATCTCCTTGCCAGTCCCTAAACCTTCCCTTTTCTTCATATCAGACACCCCTATGGTAGGCCCAAGGGCAGGGTGCATTGTAAGGATAAGGTAGAACATGCCCCGGTGTGTGTGGCATGTTCTAATAGTGAATTACAGCCATTTTCGTTTTTCACGATTGCAAGGCTACCTGTTCTCCATAGGCCAGAATGGGAAATTTGGTTATTACATCTTATGATCTTAACTGACTCAGAGTACATGGTAGAAATTCGAATTTAGTATGCCTGAACTCAGGATGATAAAATACATCTTTTAGTGAAGTTGGTTTTAACATTCTGTGTTTGAAAATGCCACTTTTAGGAAGTAGTCATTTTCTTGTCTAACCATTCAAACCTGCCTCTGCTAGGCTGTGTATTCCTTTGTCTGGGTTCTTTGAGTGACAGGGCTGGGGAATTCCAGGAGACAGGGTGAGGTGTCCCACTGGTGAATAGAGAGATCTGCATCTAGATGGGTAGGAGGAGTTGCACCTGGGACCTGAATAGGGCTGTGCCTGCCTTTCACAATGCTGGCTCCACCTACTGGGGAGCGGCTGATGTCTCTGCCCTGCACAGTAAATGAAGAGAAGGAATCCTGTCAACAAAGTGCTCCAGGGCTGTACTTGCCTTCCACAATGCTTGCTCCACCTCCTGTGGGGCGTCTGATGTTTCTGACCTACACTGTGAAAGGAAAGGAGAAGTCTGGTAAACAGAGTGCTCAGGAACTGGTTTGGACTGGGCAAAGGCCCCTCTGCCCTCAGAGGACAAAGGATTTTGGGGTATAAGTATTGGGACCCTGATCCCAAGACTTTAGATCACTTTGGGAAAACAAGAAGAACCTCTGCTGAGGGAGGATTCAGAAGAAGTTGAGGAGGAAACTATCCCAGAACCTGGGGGATTGGCCTGCAGTGGTTGCCTTACTGCCAAAGGGAGGAGAAAGGAACTTTGTGTGTACTTTTGCTCAACTTGTAAAGGATCTCCAAGGGCTTGGAAAAGAGCTTGCCTCCTGCTAAAGTCTCAGGAACAACAGACTTCACCCCCCAGCTCCCCAGAGTTCTTTGGAAGTACCTGCTGCTGTTGTTGGGCCTTCTGAGGGACTGCGTGTCGCATGGAGCTGGAAGCGCAACTCAAGAAGGAGAACCGTGCCGCGGTCGGAGCTGTTGTCATCGCATCTCGTAAAGTGTGTTGCTGCTGCAGCATCGCATCGAGCGGAAGCGCCTCGCATCATCCAGGAAGTGTCTCACAACGCCGAAGAAGCATGTCACCATCGCACCCATCGTAGTTGTCGCATTGCACCGCATCAAGAAAAGCTCCTCGTATCCACGGAGAAGCGTGCCGCCGTCGGAGCTGCTGTCTGCGCATCGCGTAAAGGGGTGTCGCCGCTGCAACATCGCATCGAGCGGAAGCGTCTCGCAAACGTCGGAGAAGAGTGCCGCTGCCAAGGCCGCTGTCGTCGCATCGCGTAAAGTGTGTCGCCGCTGCAGCTGAGGCATCGAGTCGAGACTTCTCGCAACATCGGAGAAGCGTGCCGCATCTGGAAGATCTTCACATCTTTATTTCTTTGCACCAAAATCTTCAACACATCAACATCGTTGCAACACTTTCGTTGCCCTGCGTGTCACATCCAAAAGGTACATTCACTCAAAGTGTTGCATCTAAGAACTTAAGAGAACGAAGCAAAATTCTACCATCTAAAGTAACAGTATTGTGTGTTTTTGTCGTTTAATGGTCTTGTGGTAAATCTATATAAAGAATACTTATTTTTTATATAAAACCTGTGTGGTGTCCATCTGTAGTGTTGTCACTTGGTTACTGTATGTGTTCACAAATGCTTTACACACTGCCTCTGAGATAAGCCTGTCTGCTCGTGCCAAGCTACCAAGGGGGTGAGCAGGGGTTATTTTAGGAGTGTACCCCCTTACCCTGACTAGAGGAGAGGGTCCCTATTTGTCACAAGTGCATACCTGTGCCAACTAGAGACCCCCAAATCTAACAAGTCCCGTGGTCAGGAAATCAAGCTCTTTAAACACCGTTCTTGGTATTCATATCAGGAGTACGGTAAAATAGTATAAGAGCATGGGCAGTGCCACAATTTTCAGTAGAGCTACTCTACCAGACACGGATATCTGGAGAGTTTTCCAGAATTCTGTTTTGGCTTAGCAGCCGAGTCCCGATTCCTTGTTGGAAACAGGCTAGATTTCTTCCAGTTGACTCAGAGCCCGGAGAGGGCCCCAAAGTCATCCAGCATTTGTTTGGCTCCTTCTAAATCTTCCACTGTGTTCTTCAGGAACAGTATCAGTCCAACGGCACATAGGGCTATGTGATGGTGGTGATCATTCACTTGGATCCCTCGATACCAAAGTTCTTAGCATGCCCTTGCAGGCCAGGGGTTCCATTGCCAAGGTGAAGATAACGGTACAAGGGGCACATCTGGCGTGTCCCCATGCTGATAAGATATTTGCCAGAGATGGCATGCCCTGTGTGCACTCTCTCTGTGGCGTTTGTATATAGCAGCTTGGTCCAGTTCAGGAACTCCCTGCCCAGCTGCATCTGCTCCATTACGCCATAAAGATAGGACCATTCTAGGCTATCGAATGTCTTTTCGATGTCTACACTAAATATCACTGCTTGTTCGCGGTCATAAGTGTCTGCTTCTAAAATCAACAGCAGTCACCTCATGTTTATGGCCATATTACAGCCCGCTATAGATCCCGCTTGGTCTCAATAGACCAATTTGGGCATGCATTGCAGGAGCCAATTTGCTAGGATCTTACTTAGCAGTTTATAGTCCGTGTTGAGCATGGAGAGTGGCCTGTAGGCTTTGCAGTTGGTTGCTGGTTTCCCCGGCTCCAGGAGTGGAATCATCATTGCTTCTGTCTTGGAGCTGGGTAGGCTCCATTCCTTTCTAGCTGTCCTATATAGTTCCTCCAGTTTTGATGCTATTAGCACCTGGCACTTAGCGTAGAATTCCACCTGGAATCCGTCAGATCCTGGGGTCATTCCCCTCACCAATCTCGTTATTGCCCCTCAGACTTCTTTCGAGATATCAGCCCCAGTTCCTGAGCTTCCTCTGCTGTGAGGGTTGCTAGTAGGAGAGGTTCTAGATATTTCCTTATTAGCCCAGCATTGTCGCCTATATTGCTTGTGTATAGCTGAGAATAAGAGCCAAAAATAGTTTTGTTAATCTCTATTTGCTTGTAAAGTGTGGACATGTTGTCTGCCTGGATTTCCACTATGGTGGAGCATCTCTTTGCTGGGTTAGCCAGCCATGCTAGTAGCATGTCGGTTTGGTCGTGATCCGTGTGTGCCTTAATCATATAGTTTCTATAATCACAGCACCTGAGGCGCTACACCTGGCTCGCTGCATGCTCCCTACAGTCCAATAGTTGTTGGTGGAGCTCCTGGCGCCCCAGCCTACTTTTTTCTCACTTTTCTCAGTGCTTGTTTGGCAGTGTGGCCCTTACTAGTGCTTTCCTAACTCCCATGGACTCAGGTAGGCATTTACCCCATTTACCCCATAATACTACTTTAAAGGTATCCCTTTCCAAGAGAGGCAATGTGGGTGTTACAGTGTTTTTAATCAAGTAATTGCTGATGTGCTCCTGGGTAGCTTGCGCATGGGGGAGGTAATCTAAGGATTCTGGTTTAAGTTTCCATGTAGAGATGCAGGGCACCAAATGCTCCCAGGTCAGATGGAAAAGTTAGGGATCGTGATCTGAGATGGTGCGGGATAGGTATTCTGCTTCGTGTGTGAATACATGGACATCTGGAGTATACAAGAACGTATCTAATCTGACGTGTAAGTCGTGGAGATCTGAGAAAAAGGAGTGGTCTCTCTCTTGGGGGTTCTGGCGCCCCCAGGAGTCTATCAGTCCCCATCTATTTTGCCAGTCTCTGAAAGCCCTAGCCATGTGAGTCACTGGTGCCTCGTGAAGTGGAGGATGGGAGCTGTCCTGCCTGGGATCCCCTACATAGTTGAAACCTCCCCCCATTAGTGAGGAGTGAACAAGGAACGGAGCTAAGGGCCTTGACAGGCTAAGAATTAAGGTCCCCTGATTCATGTTGGGCACCTAAATGTTAACTGTTGTGATGTCACACCCTTCCAACTGTCCATTCACCACCACATACATTCCCTCTGGGTCGATGATATGCCCTGTGTGCTGGAAGGGTTACCCCGCTCTACTCCCGATAAGTGTGCCACGTAAGTATGGAGTGTAGGTAGTGAAGGAGGCCTGGCCTCCAACGCTTTTTCAATGCAGTACCTTCTTTATTAGTTAGGTGTGTCTCTTGGAGGAGTGCGATGTAGACGCCTCTCCTTTTCAGGAACAAAAAGGCCTTGTACCGTTTGGCCATTGTTTGCAAGCCCCTAATGTTCCAGGAATGTAGCCTGTACTTTTCTGGAGATCCACTGTTACGTGATGCCATTCACCTCCTTCTCTGGTCTGCTCACAGAGGATAGCCTTGCCCCTATCTAACCTCAGGTGTCTCCAAGAACCAGCCCTGTTGTCGGTGTCCTCCTCGGCACAACTCAGTCTGGTACCCTGGTGTAACTCTCAACGGTATTCCCAAACTGCCTCTCCACAGGACAGGCTGGCAACGACGCCCCCTTCAAAAACCCTTTATCTCTGTTCAACTGTCCACAGGCGCGTCTGCAGAGAACTCTAACTAAGAGCGGGTTGACAACTAGCACAACTAGCTAGGCTCAGTTGCTGAGCCAACCCATATGACCATATGTAAGGAGCATGTTTCCCAGGGTCAGTGTAAGGCATTGCGGTATGCCCAGCGCACTTCGGCCTCTGCCACCCTCAAACCCCAGGTCTCTTCCTCATGATCTCATAGCCCTTTTATTTAATCTCATCAGATGTGCCTGGAGTGACCACTGGTAGTTAGATGTTAGAGTCTCCTGATGTGACAGAGCTAGGGTCCAAGTCTGAGTCCCTGACTGTTATGTCTCCAGTCGGCGATTGTGGTCCAGATCTGCTGTCATTCAGGGACGCTGCCGCCTCCATCGCTTGCCGTCTTTCCTGCCTGGTTTGCTAAGACGTGGGGGCTGCTGCATTGTGACGCCTACTCTGGCGCCTGGACCGAGACCTGTTTAGCTCTTGTTTCTGCTGGTGGATACTGTTCCAGCCAGTCCTATACTTCCTGTGGGGAATGGAAGAATCTGGATCCCTCCTCAGTTGCTACTAGAAATTTGGAAGGGAACAGCATAGCATATTGTATGTTTTTTTGGGTAGAGCGCTTTTCTTGCATCCTGGAAGGACTGTCTCTTTCTCTGTACCTCTCTCGAGAAGTCTGGGAATATCCTGACCTCACTATTTTCAACCCTTATGGAACCTTTGGTCCTGGTTTGTTGCAGGATAAAGTCTCTATCTTTGTAGAAGATTAAGTGTGCCAGCACCGGGCATGGCAAGGTCTCAGAGGGAGAAGGGTGTGCCGGGACCTTGGGTGCTCTTTCCCTCCTTTGGGCTAGTTTTCCCATTTCTTACTCTTAGTGATTCTTGGGATTGGGCCGGGCCAATCCCTGCCTTATATTGTGGATTCTATGGAGTGGCTATCAGCGTATGTGCAAGCGCCTCGCTCCTCTTGGTATGTCTGAGCGGTCGAGTGACACCTCTGGTAGTTGCAACAGGGGTCGGTCCTCCTGACTGTTTTGCGAAGGCCCACCATGGCAGGCATTGATCAGGGGTGCCCCCTAGCCTACCTTGTTTGCAGTCTTTGCCTGTTATTGCGGGAGCTGGAGGGGTTCTGCTCCTGCCCCCGTCCTGCTGTTCTCCTGTAAAGGTGGCTGTTCTGGGTTTATTTGAAGTAACTTGGGTCCCTGAAGGTGAGTGAAGTTCTCCCTCCAGTGTGGCCCCATCTGCTCTTCGGGTCCCACTGGTGTGAGACCAGGCCCCGCTAGGCCATCCACACACAACTGTTGTGATTGTGGCCGCTGTGGCCCTCAGCCCTCTAGTAGTCTATGTGTTCTGGTCCCTCCTGTGCCATTTTAGGCTGTTCTAGGCCCTGCACGCTCTGGGGATCCTAATCAGTCAGGTCCAGAATTTTCTACCCTGAGCATCATATACCAGGTTCTCCGCCCCCAGGTTCTACTAGGTCTTAGCTGTTATCCTGTGGCAGGTAGGGGACGGATCTATTGGCCCACTGTAGGATTCCTCTCTTGAGGCTGGGGGGGCCTCGATCTCAGTGCCTGCGCTCTAAACTGTCCACCTCCATTGCAGGGTGCCCCCCACCAACCTCCAGGCTCACTGGCATCGGGCCTCACCGGTCTCCTCTGTAGTAAGGGTGGGCGACAAATTCCGTTCCACTCGCGGAACTTGCGAAATTTGGGCATTTTGTTGACACTTCCGCGATCCGCGGCGGAACGGAAATATGCAAGGCAGGATTCATTCTGGCACGATGCCCCTGTCACAAAAATTAAACCTCAACAGGAAGCACTTACAGATATAAATAAAGCAGGAGCCCGAGTTGAAGCTCAAATTCAGTAACGCATTAATCAGCACAAAACATTTGTGAGCACGGTCGAGGCTAGGCAGGTGTGCTTTCTCCCCATATCTACCGTCAACAATTTGCTGTAATCCTTGATGGAGCTCTGTGCATCCATGAGTTTCTCGAGCGCAATCCCCGTGTAGTTCCTGACACCAGGAGGTTCTGTCTCCTCATCTGCTGCTCTGATCGGTCTCTGGCCCTTTATAAACAAGAGGCATGTGAACTGCATGGAAGCCCCGCCTGTTTGGCCCTGGCCCACACTCCAGCAGTGTGCACCGTCTTCCCGCCCTTTCCCCCACTATGATGGACAGCTCACTCGAGGGACCCCGGCGCCCGTCAGCACGGTGGCATCGTTACAGACGCACATGGTCGCTGTAGACAACTCTTCTGGCCCTTTACGCAGCTGTTGTGTTGGAAAAACACTATACATTTACCCAACGAGGTAGCACTTACTGATTAGCCAGTAGAAATACTCCAGTTGAGTAGAGGTATTGCACAAAACAGTGGCATCTTCTTGGGTAAATATGCAGGGCAGGATTCATTCTGGCACGATGCTCCTGTCACAAAATTTAAACCTCAACAGGAAGCACTTACAGATATAAATAAAGCAGGTGCCCGAGTTGAAGCTCAAATTCAGTAATGCATTAATCAGCACAAGATCTCCGCAAGCACGCAAAATTTTGCGTGCTCGGGGAGATTTTTTTGCTGTTTCGCGAAATTATGCGAAAGGCAACTTCGCAAATTCCGCCCACCCCTACTCTGTAGTCCCATGCTGCTATTGGTTCTGTTCCACTGCACCGGTAGAGCCCTCCTGATGAGGACTCTGTCCCTGCCCCATCTTCTCGCAGGACGGAGGTCCCTGTGCAGCCGATGGTACCGAAGTCACGCTCCGCCTTCCCTGTCTTCCACCTCTCACCACTAGGGCAGCAGGCCGCGTCCAGCAGGCACTCCACAGGTTAGGGGTGAGGTTGGGGCTCGTCGTGGCAGAGCCGGCTGTCACCACAGCCTTTATGTGCTGTTGCTGCCGGTTCCTGTCAACTTGGCCGCTGGGCACCCAGGCCGCTCTGTAACTCATGAAAGGGCAGGCGCCATTTTGCGAGGCCACTGACCAGTTCCAGCCTCCACTGTCTGTAGCTGTCTCCTCACTCCATCCACCTTACAGCAGCTCCGTCTATCAAGCACGCCTCTTTACGGTCAGTTCCGCCCGATCCTGATCCTTTTTTCACTGATGTGGTCGGTTGGTGAGCGGTTGGCGGAGCACTGGATTTTGCAGCTCACTCCATTGGCATCAAGCCACACCCCCAATCAGAGAGAACTATGATCTCCTCTCCCAGCACACTCCATTATATATACTGAACCAGAGCAGTGGCCTCCTGGCAATTTTATTTAAAAGTAATCAAGAGGTGTCAGGTCTCCTCACATATCCAGTCGCTAGTAGTTCACTTAGGCTCTTCTCCTTCCCCCAGATAATGCCAGTTACAAAGCAATCAGGTAATTAAGTGGAGAGAAGAGCTCACAGTATAGGGTCCATCTTAAAGAGCAACCACCCTTTCTCACTACTATTGAAGCTGGAGGTGAGGGCCTTCCCAGTCAATTGTACTTATAAAATATGTATATAGCACTGCACAGTATTCTAGTGTTAATCTTCCATGGCGCACAAAGGGTTAACCACAGGCGACCCCACCATTTTGATAATCTCTGGTGGCTGGGGCCTGGGCTTTATAAATTCTCGCCTCAGTGGTGTAATGTTCATGGTGGCAACTCTCAGCAGCATATGATATCAATTGAGGAGTGGGGGCTGCAACTCTCCTACCGTTCTTCCTCCACATCGTTACTCAAGCGGGCCATGGCCCACTCGGCCTTACAATGTCACTTGAGGCCACCGCAGTCCTGCTCCGGTCTTTTTTAATTACACATCAACTCGGGCCTGGACCCCGCCCTCGTCCACACTGTTTGCCGACTACACTTTCCTGCACTGGACAGGACACCAATCCTCCGAGATGTCAGTGGTTCTCGCGCCGGTCCAGGCACGCCGACATCCTCACTTGAGGTCCCGGCTCGGCAGGCCATCACCGTCCTCCACAGTTCACCGACCAACGATGATGGCTGTTAAGGCCCCTGATCCCCAACCAGTAGAGCGCTCGGTGGAGGTAACGGCTGGGCAGCCGCTCTGATGTCAGGAGGCAGCAAATATTGTCCCACTAATTTAGCGTTGCCAGAGCTCAGATCGAGCACGTGTGCTCAGTCAGCCATCTTGGCTCTGCCTCTGGAGTGCCAGAGTGTTAACTGACAGTGTAGTACCTGATGGTGTGAGCAAGGGGTGTTACCCAGAAGAGTTGTGTGGAAATAACTGGAGTTTTTTCAGGTCGTTGTTAGCCACTTCTCCTTGGACTTTGGGAGGTACAGAGCTCTCTGCTTATTCCTCTGATTTTTGCTGAGTGTGACTTAGGCTAACACGTATTTCCCTACCACTAGAAGTGTCTTGACTGAGCTTCTGAAATGCTGACACCTTGCCCGCATATTTCCCAACATTTTTCTTTTTTTCTGCATTTTCCCAAAACTTTTGAGATCCATTTAAACGTAACTATCCTCATTAGTTTTAGAATTTAAATAAGATGACTTTAGATATTACTCATGTTTAAGAGAGAAGCTGTTAATTATTTGTATTGCTGTCAATTAAATTCTTGTTTGTCTCGAACTGATGCACCTAAACTTCTTTAGGAGGTTTGGCTGCCCAGATGTTTTTCTGTACCTGTACAGCATGGTATTGAGATTGATTACCATCAACCAAGCTGCTAACTTGTAATAAAACTTCTTGATCTTATTTACTGATTCCTGGTCCTTCTTGTGTAGCCAAATGGGTTACACTGTTAATTATATGTGTCCAACATATGCACCAAAGCACCCCAAAGCACTGTCACTTTTATCCTTAGTTAATTATGTAGCAAGGAAAGCACAATCAATTAGTACTATTTCATGGATGATGTTCCAGTAAATAATCTGCAGCTGTAGAAGTGTCCAGTCATTCAAATTTATTTCATTATAGACAACAAACGGCAGCTGACGTGCGTTTCGTCCTCCTGGACTTTCTCGAGGCTGCTAAATTACATAGACAAACAATTTGTCTCAAATATTTTGTTAAAAAATATTACAAACAATTAAAAACGTGTGCCTCTTTCAAAGTGAAAAGCTGAGTGCACAATGCCAACCCAAGGTTGATCAAATTGAGAGTTTAATAATAGAAAGAACACCTCTGGTGATGTATTGTGCCCTATACAACAGATATATAACCACTGCCCAATTGAAAAGTGATTTGCCATACAAAACGTGAGTGCTTCATGCCATTAATTGACAAGTTAGTTAGAGGACAGAGCAAGCAATTAACAGGACAGGGGCTAAGGTCTAAAACCCATCCATTCGATAAACACCTATTTTTATGAAGGTGTAGACCATATGAAAGTGTGCCTCCCCTTCTCTCAAGATTATGACAGGCAGTCCTTTCCAACGTATGAAACGAATAGTTTAGGAGGCAAAATTCTCCCTCTAAGTTGATTTTGTATCTGACTGCCTTGATTCTATATGACAAACGGAGACAATAAGCAGGAAGGAAAATGACAACTTTTCCGATATATAAGTCAACTCAGTCACTAATTAAATGTCTATTCAGGTGATGTAAAAGTATCTGCTTCTACTGTATAATCCTAGTTTTTGCTTACCAACAAGGTGAGGGCTCAACGAGCCAAGGTAGAAAATGTAGTAGTTGTTGCATCAATGTTTGTCATTAATTTCTAATGAATCCCAAAGTTATCACATGGGGATGTTTGAACATACACATCTGTGGCTAAAAGGGCCTAGTGCCCTAATGGAGAACATACTGTATTGGGGACGTTTCATTGATGATATTCTCATGTTTTGGGCAGGATCTAGTGATGGCCTAGAACAATTTTTTATATACATCAATGACAACCCCTTCAATCTCACTTTCACCAAAGAACAGAGCACCACTCAGATTAATTTCTTAGACACCACTATTCATGTGGACAACAATAGACTAACAACAGTGCCGTATAGAAAACCAATGGCATGTAATGCCACACGACATGCAAGCAGTTCCCAGCCTCCTTCACAGATCAGGACCATCCCCTATGGGGAAATGTTGAGAACCTAAAGAAATTGTAGTGATGAAACACTATTAGAACATGAACTGAATCTGGTGGAGAAAAGATTCAGGGCCAGAGGAAACAAACAAGAAGCCATTAAAGAGGCTCACCACAAGGCCAACAGAGTTAAAAGAGGAAATCTCTTGGTTACTAACACCAAAAGGAAAGTACAGAACAGGAGAAAAGCTACATTCATCACTCCATATACTTCTATCAGTACGGATGTATATAAAATTTTGAAACAACATTGGCATCTATTAACAGGTTATGTCACCCTACAAAAGGTGGTTGGATCCAAACCAACAATCACTCATGAAAGGGGCAGAACACTTTGACAACATTTGTGTCCTAGCTTCATACCACCAATGAGTAATACAACAATGTTACCATCTCCTCCTAATGGCTTTTTTAAATGTGGATCATGTAACATCTGTTGTTTTGCCATGCACAATACCATGACATTTACGTACAACACAGAGAAAATTGACATAGTTTGTAGCTTTATCAACTGTAATACGAAGTATGTAATCTACTGTATCAAATGTATCTGTGGGAAAAAATATATTGGTAGTACTGTGAGACCGTTAAAAGAAAGAATCCAAGAGCATATAAGAGCCGCATTAAACAACAATGAACAATATCCTCTGGCAATTTCCTTCAACACAGCTCATAAATCTAATGAAATGCTCAACTTGGGTTTCCATGGCATTGATGTGATATGCCCTGGAATAAGGGGTGGAAATAGAGTAACCAAACTTCGGAAAACAGACAGTGAATGGATTATTAAACTTAGGGCTGTGGAACATGGTATCAATATTGATAAAGAGATGTTTGAATTTCTTTAAAACAAAAACAGTATTTGCACCAAATGTATATCTTAGCCTCCGGATTACTTTGAAACATGTGGTTGATCCTTCCTTCCATTTCCAACATACTATTTCTGCAATTAACCACCTACCCAAGTTTGAATGAGTCTTAAGCACTCTCATTTACTAACCCATGCTTCTGTTATGAGTAATTGGGTCAGTCCAAATAGCATGCTCACCACACTAATAGATGTTCCAATTTTAGATTGCCAAAAAACTTGTGTTCTCACGATTTTCTCACTTTACATACTGAGGGCCTCATGTAGGTAAATAAATTTTACCGGTTCTTAAATACCGAGCCGTACCGAATCGGTAAATTAGAATCGGTAAGTTATATGTAGGTAAAAATTCGGTAACAGTTACCGATTCGGTAACAGTCGGTAAATACGAATCGGAATTCACCGATTCGGTAAATACCGAGGTGATAATTACCGAATCGGAAAATACCGAGGTGGTATCTACCGAATCGGAAAATACCGAGGTGGTATCTACCGAATCGGAAAATACCGAATCGGTACGTACGGATTCGGTAAATAACATCACATGACTTGACGAAACAGCTAATCCTGTGCAACGACAGCCCACCCAACCAGCAACTGCCCACACCCAGGCAGGTGTACACAATTAGCCGAAGTGGCCACACCCAGGCAGGTGTACATAATTAGCCGACCCTGGAGAGGCTCGGAGTGCAGAGGAGAGGCAGGGAGCAGTTGCATGTGCGAGCGGGAAACGAACAGCATGTCCAGCCAGAGCACACAGAAAGACGGAGGGGAAAGGAGGAGGAAGCTCAAATTCAGCCCCAAGGAACTCCAGGTGCTGGTGGAGGAGGTGGTGAAGCAGCACCAGAAGCTGTTTGGGAGGCAATCCCTGCAAGTGCCTGAGGCCGAAAAGCGCAACATATGGCTGGCCATCCAGGCGCAGGTCAATGCTGTGGGAGTGACCCACAGGGAAATTGAGGTCCTCAAAAAGCGCTGGTATGACCTGAGGATTGTGACCAAGAGGAAGATGGGCGACATCCAGAAGGAGGCCAGCCAGACCGGAGGTGGAACCAACAGGGCACCTGCCCTCACCGAACTGGAGGAGCTGGTGGCGGCCACACTCGAGCAAGAGAGCGTCGTGGGTCTTGGGGACGCCGACAGCTCTGCCAGAGCCGCAACACACCAAGGTAAGACGAAAGCACAGCAATGTAGCCGCCCCTACCCCTATCCCACATCCCCCATAGTGAAACGAGAATCACACTGCAGTCCACACGTGTCAGTGCAGACAGGCAATGCATTCCGGGAGATGTAGTCAGGGCAACACTAACCATGACGTAAATGTCACAGGGCAACAAGGCATGTCACGCACTCGAGGCACAAGGAGACAGAGGACAGATTGGAATGTGAAATGATTTATTGTGACGCTTGCAATGCAGCCCTTCGGGGACACTGAGCCAATGTTGTTTTTCTGTCCACAGATGTGACATCATGCAGTACAGGGCATGCTGCAGGGGAGACGGCACACCGGCCACAAAAATCACCGCTAGCCAGCACGAGTGCAGACCAGGGAGCAGGCCCACTTGCAGCCGCACCACCTACGCAGCCAGCCTCGCCGCACACAGAGCCAGCATCACCTCACCGAGAGCCAGCATCACCACCACCAGAGCCAGCATCGCCACTCATGTTCGATTCACCGGCCACATCTCCGCTTGCAGGTGTGAGAATGAGGAGGCGTCCAGCAGCCAGGCTACGAGCCTTAGACACCTCGTCAGACGACAGCATGGGCCCAGAAGACCGCACCGGGCCCCAGGAAGGGAGCCATGCCACTGTGCCCCACACCTCACAGGCAGCACAGACGGGAGCAAGAGGGCGCCGCAGGTCGCGTGTCCAGAGTCCACCAGCACCCACTGACGGCCATGGTGTCTTCTTGGGGCTCGAGGGCCAAATGTTGAAGCAACAGCGCCTGCAATCAAAGGCAGTAATGTCAGTCCAGAGGCACATGCGGGTGATGAGGACAAGCTTAGTCAACATGGACACAAACATTGGCGGCATGGCTGCGGGCATTCGGGACATGTCCCAGTCAATCCAGCAGTTGTGCAGCAAATTAGATGCTGACATCGAAGCACGGCGCCGGGAACGCCAGAGAAGGGACACTACCAGCAGGGCACTCAACCGTCTGGCAACTGCGACTTCCCTACTTTGCCGGCGCTCTGTGACGATGCAGGAGGGCCTAACACAGTGCTGCAGCGACCTGTCACGGGGGATGGTGCAGGTGACAAGTGCACTAGGGGTGCTATTGACAAGTCAGGCGTCGACAACTGCTGCAGGGGATGCTGCGGAGAGCATCGACACCAGCAGCAGCATCACACCCCCCGTCCCAGAAGCACGCAGGAGCAGCAGGCGGCTTGGGGTTGGCTCTAGTGAGGATGCACAGGCCGTGCAATCCACCACTGCAGCGCGTATGCGCAAACATTGATGTGGCCCTGCTTATCCACTTGCCATTGGGTGACGTAACCCTGGACATACTCATTGTATAGATGGCATATTGCCAGATTGGCCTGTTCATGTGTTCATGGCGTGGTGCCACATTAAACTACGTCATGACTTCTCACGACTCGCTGTGTCCCCTCACTTACTCAGAAATAGTTGCATGTGATCTCTGCCCGTCTCTCTCTCCCATCGATTGCAGTTGGCACTCTAGCTGCGCTGCCCTCTGGCTGGCCTGACTCATCCTCGTTGTCCTCAAAATATGTTAGTTCCACATCTGTACCTTTTTTCGTGGCAAGGTTGTGCAGCATTGCACAAGTGGCAATTATCTTGCAGCAGGTGATGGGTTTGTACTGGCGTGCGCCTCCGCTCTTGTGGAGGCAGCGGAACCTGCTCTTCAGCAGTCCAAACGTGCGCTCCACCACATTGCGTGTAGATTTGTGGGCCACGTTGTATCGTCTCTCACTCTGGGTTGCTGGGTGTAGGTAGGGAGTGAGGATGAATGAACGGCATGCATATGCACTGTCGCCTGGATGAGTAAAAGGGAACCATCAGTTACATGCCTCTATACACTCTGATTTGCAGGTTTCAAGGGGCGTCACTGTTACTTACCCAGCAGGTATCCCTCTCCGAATTCTCCGGCTCTCAGTCGTGTGTAGATCCCACTATTCTGGAAGATGTAAGAGTCGTGGGTGCTCCCAGGAAACTTTGCAACAATATCTGTGATGATGTTCCCTGCATCACAGATCACCTGCACATTGATGGAGTGGGTGGACTTCCTGTTCCTGTAGATGTGCTCTGTGTCAGCTGGAGGACAGATTGGGATGTGTGTACCATCAATACAGCCGATGACATGGGGGAACTGTGCCATGTGATAAAAGTCTGTTTTTGTTTTCTGCAGTGCAGCCTGTGTGTTTGGGAAGCTGATGTAGTGGTGCATTCTCTGCATCATGGCATCCAGGAACTTCCTGAAGAAACGTGACAGGCAACTCTGGGATACCCCACCCACCGCAGCTATCACCACCTGATAACTGCCGGATGCCAACAGATGTAGGCTGCAGAGCACCTGCACATGTGGGGGTATGGCGTGCGCCCTTCTTATTGGCTGGTCCAGGAGTGGGTGAAGGTCCCTGATTAAGTCCATGATGGTTTCGGGGTGTAGCCTGTACCTCTCATGTATCTCTGCATCAGTCAGCTGGAATAGTGTGATGCGCTGTCTGTAGATTTGTTCCTCCCGTCGCCACACCCTCAGTCCTGCTGCCTGTAGACGTAGGCGCCTTGCAATGACGTACATGGCGGCCATGTTGTCCACGCTGTTGCATTTTGGGATTGCTTATGTGCATTGTTGATGGTTACCACCTGCTTTCCATCCGTGTTAATTACCGACTCTTATTTACCGATTTTCCTGGATTTCTTAATTACCGACTGCTCCTACATGTCATTTTAAATTTTTACCACTTCATATTTACCACTTCATATTTACCGATTCGTTAATAATGTATTCGGTAAATATGAATCGGTATTTTAGAATTCGGTAACTATGAATCGGTATTTACCGCCTCATATTTACCGAAAAGTGGTTTTTGGACTCCTACATCTCACTTGTCTGAATACCGGTCGGTAACGGCATATTTACCGAAAATCGGCCGTTACCGACCGGTATTTGGCTACCTACATGAGGCCCTAAATGTTGTAGTAAAATGAAAGCGCCAAAATACGTTTTTGTTTATAAACCCCTTTATTAAATAAGGGATTAAGATCCTCTAATCACGTCAAAATGGCTGCCATGCAAATGGTTTTGATGTGACTATCTTACTAGACCGGTTAATACTCCGTGCCTCATTAAGATGATGGCTTTGGACTAATTCTTCAGTGAGAACGCTATTTTTGAACGCTTGTCGCGCTTATTTTAGATGCTTTATATTTTATAACACTTAACTACTGTGCTTTTCAACATGATCTGATAAATTTAGATTTTTAGGATCTTAAACATAGTGCTCAATCTTTGCCCCGATGTAGAGGGTCTTTCATGGAAAACATGGAAATTACATAAGATACCGATTTCGATTTAAGTGACAATGATTCAGTCTATTTGTGATACAATAGTAGAATAGAACAGAGCAATATGGCTGCCGCGTTTGTTCCGTGCACAATGGCGTTCACGTTGTTCAGTCCGCGCTCCATACTGATGAAGCAATCATGCGTGAACATAATGGAATGGCGGTGACTCCATGCGTACGAAGCAGTTCTGAAGTCCGGGTAAGAGTCGGTACCTTGGCTTTGTTGCGGTAAGACTATTTTTTAGAGAGAGCTCGTCCTTAAGTTATCACTTACTCCGCATCTGTGGAATTCTTTACTTAAAAAGTTCTGATAAACTCATGTAGATACGTTTCCCTTTATGCTTGTTCCCCTTGGTGTACAGCTGACTTATTATGGTGTAAGCGCCCCTGAATTGGATATATTTGCACATGTGGTAACTTTGAGATTCATTGGAAAAAATGACAAACATTGATGCAACGTATACTACATTTTCTACCTTGGCTTGTTGAGCCCTCATCTTGTCGGTAGGAGAAAGCTAGGATTATATGGTAGCTGCGGATACTATTGCATCACCTGAATAGGCATTTAATTAGTGACTGACTTGACTTATATATCGGACAAAAGTGTTAATTTTCCTTCCTACTTTTTGTCTCCGTTTGTCATATAGAATCAAGGCAGTCAGATACAAAATCAATTTAGAGGGAGAATTTTGCCTCCTAAACTATTAGTTTCATACGTTGGAAAGGACTGCCTGTCATAATCTTGAGAGAAGGGGAGGCACACTTTCATATGGTTTACACCTTCATAAAAATAGGTGTTTATCGAATGGATGGGTTTTAGACCTTAGCCCCTGTCCTGTTACTTGCTTGCTCTGTCCTCTCACTAACTTGTCAATTAATGGCACAAAGGACTCATGTTCACTATGGCAAATCACTTTTCAATTGGGCAGTGGTTGTATATCTGTTGTATAGGGCACAATACATCACCAGAGGTGTTCTTTCTATTCTTAAACTCTCAATTTGATTTTGGGTTGGCAATGTGCACTCTGCTTTTCACTTTGAAAGAGGCACAAGTTTTTAATTGTTTGTAATATATTCGAACAAAATATTTGATACAAATTGTTTGTATATGTAATTTTGCAGGCTTGAGAAAGTCCAGGAGGACGAAACGCGTGTCGGCTGCCATTTGTTGTCTATAATGAAATAAATGTGAATGACTGGACACTTCAACAGCTGCGGATCACTTACTGGAACATCATCCATGAAATTGTATTAATTGATTGTGCTTTCTTTGCTTCATAATTAACTAAGGATAAAAGTGAGAGTGCTTTGGTGCATTTGTTGGTCATGTATATCTGGTCTACTTCTGTAGAACTAGTGGATATATTCCCAAGGTGGGTGGGTATAGCACTGTGGGAGCACCCTTGTAATTTGATGAGATGCAAATTGAGTGTGAATAATATGAATAACTGACATACAGATGTGCAGATCTCAAAACATATCCACCGGTCGTATATATGTAGCTGTTAATTATATGTATTTGACCAAGTGATAACTCCCATCACCTCTCAGTCTCATAAAAACCCATCAGATGACTAATGGTTAAAAGGTTGGCCCTGCGCTGGATCAACAGTGAGCTGGTAGAACTTGCTGTTTGTATCAGTTCCGAAGTATTAAACTTTTAATGGCGCTTAACAGTAAATTTCCATGATGGATTAAAAGGGTAGAGTCAAAGAAAAACAAAGTGGCGATGCAATGAAGAGGAAAAAGTCTCTTCACCCTGTCTTGCGACGCTAACAATCACAAGTGGGAGGTATTCCAGAATATTCCTTTGTTTGATGAAGTCTACTTGGGCTTTGAGTCCTAATGTGACAACATTCACAGGATGGTCCCTTTAAAGTCCTGATCATAAATAATGGTGGGAAGAATACCATCATCTAATTGGTAATTACTGCCCTGAGTAAATACCTATGTGTATATCTACTGCATTGGTCTTTCTACATTGTCGGGACACTATAACAATGCCATTACATTGATGTAGAAACAACAGTGATTGACACTATATAGATTGAGCTACGTAAAATAATTTAATTAAGGATAAGGGTTACATTTATATTAATAACTCATTCAAAAAAGTAGGGGTAACTTATTCAATGTATTTTATTTTAAATTAAGTTAAGGGTTATGGCTAAGGTTAGTATTAGGGTTTGATTAATAATATATATTTAAATCAACTTAAGATTTATGGAAATTAAGTGAGGATTATGTTTAGTATGATGTTTAGGTTTTTGATATGTATTTAAATCAACTTAATTTTCATGTAAAGTAATGTAGGGGTAGGGCTAGTATTAGGTAAAGGGCAATTATTCATTTATATTAAACTGTGAACCTCCAGTTGCTGCTTCTTCCAGCCTAATCCAGTAACTCCGCCGCTGTCCAGGTTTTCCTGACTGGGTTTTCTCAACCGGGTTTTCCCACTCACTGTTCTTCCCGCCAATGAAAGCCCCACCCACCCAAGGACCTACTTATTGCAGGCTGTAGAGCGACCATGCCTCTGGTACGCCGAAGGCACAACAAAGGCAAGCCTGTCTGCACCTGTCTGTGCCTTGACTGCGCCCAGCACCACAACCCCTGGCTCTCCTACCCACCGACAGATAAACCATCACTGAGCTCAATGCTCTCAATTCTGCAACAAACATTGCCACTGCACTGGCCCACGCTACACGGTTGGACTTCTTACCTGCACCCACTGCCACTTCACCTGCCACAGCACACTCACCAGCCCACTAACCAGCCTCACCACAAACACACCACAGACACCACCTGAACAAAAACACTAACTCACATATGCTTGTCTCAACACATGCTCACTATGCAAACACATCATTGAGATTTACGACCTCTTCTCAACCCTCATACCTGATGTCCTCTCCCTCACTGAGACCTGGCTCAACCCCACTTCTCGAGCTACCCACTTTGGGAAGATTAGATTTGTTAGGGCCATTCATTTTCTCAATGGTACCTGATTCTTCTGGTCAAGAACTGTGATGGAACTTTTCCATCTGTAGAGTAGAGAAGAATAATTTTAGGACCTCATTGTTAAAATGAGTTCCTCTGTGTGTCTCAATAGAAGTAGTCATGCCACAATGCTTTATTAACTCTCTCAACAAGAGTTTGGCTACAGTGAGACTGTTGCTTCTCTGGGTTGTATAGGCCTCCACCCATTTAGAGAACAGACTGACAATCACAAGAACATAGTGAAGCCTATTGTAAACAGGCATCTCCATGAAGTCTGCCTGATGTCTAGTAAATGGGCCTTCAGATGTGCCTATGTTACCCATGGTAACTCATGTATGTCTACCTTATTTAACTCTCTGGCAGGTAATATATCAATACATCTTTGGCATATACATCTGCTATACTTATGAGCTTCACATAGTGCCAGTACTTAATGAACAACACAACCATTCCATCTCTTCTTACATGAGTCTAACCATGCAGGTACCTAGTCATAATCTGTAGCACAGAGTCAGGAAGAACATATGGATGATCTGGAATTACCCATATATCATTATTAGCACTCTTAGAACCAACTAATTTCCATCTTTTCCTTTCATCCTCTGGTACTTGCTCCTGCACTTTTCCAAGTTCATTCGGTGTGGTCTTAACTGGATTTAACAAAAAAACTATTTACATTATTCACTTAATCAGTTGTCACATTAGTTTCACATTGTTAAAGTTTGTGTCTGTCTCTGCTCATTTGATTTGATAGTTACATTTGCAAGAGCACAATATTTTGCTACTTGGTCAGCATAATAATTTCCCATGGTGATCATGTCATCACCAGACTTATGGGCAATGCATTTCACAATGCATATCTTTCTAGGTTGCTGAATATACTCCAATATGTCCACAATATGTGACCCATTCTGAACAGGAGTATCAAAGGGTGTCACAAAGTCCCTTATATGACCATAACTGCTCAGAATTATGTACACCAAATCCAAATTGACTGAATAAGTTGTCACACTCAATTCTTCAGCCAAACAACACGTTTTTGTCTGGGAAATTAACTCTGCTACTTGTGCTGAAATTATGTCTGAGAAGTATGATGCTTCAATGATTTCAGAAACAAGACAGACTGCATAAGCTGCCCTCAGTATTACTTGAGGGTCTCTCAAGCAAGTACCATCCACAAAGTTAGATCAGCTATTTCAAGGGCAGCATTTCTTATATCTGGCCTCGGTTTGGTATACAATTCTGTTACATTCATATAGTCATGGTCGGGATTTTCATCATTGGCTTCATTGCTGCTTCAGAAGCAACATTGCAGGATTCATAGAGTTGCATTTTTCATTGAAATATTCACAGCTACCAATATTGTTTGTTCATACTTCGTAAGGCAGTTCATACTTCATAAAGCAGCTGTTTGTCAAATGCTGAGTTCAAGTACGAGTCAGCAAAATCTCAAATGAATGAGGGACTAACACAATGAGTGTATGGCCCATTCCAATTCCCTCGCTCTGTTCAATTGCAAGGCAAACAGCTGCAACCAATTTTAAACAAGCGGGAAGAGTTGCAGCCACTGGATATTTCTTTTGGTTTATTCCTCTTAAGACTGGAATGCCACTGTTAAAATTACTTATATAGAGGAATATTACTGTTTTAACCTTTGGCCAAATGTAATTTATCTGTTCCCCTTGAAACATATTTTCATAAGGATAACTTCACAAAGTTTATCTCTAAAGTAAATTTGGCTGCAAACGCAAATAATAGTACTTTATTGTAACTTTATGTACCTTTCCCATGTTTGGTCATGGAGCAACAGCTTGTAATCATGGTGATATACATATTAAATCTACTATTTCCTTTTTTGTAAGACTGATTTTACTTTTAGATAAATGTCTAGGACAACCGAAATGATCATAATGTTCACATACCTATTCAATATTCAGCAGTAACACTTATGAGTGAAAATATGAATTAAGTATTCAGATATTAGAGCTGGACTAAATTACAGAATGCACACTATCTTGCATTAATTTTTGCTGTTATGTTTGGACGTTTTTGTAGGGTACTACACTTTTTATTTATGTGTTACTATAAAATGCAATGTTTAGAATGGAAAACATGTATTGCATTAATTTCCTTATTTTATCAACATGTGACTTTATAATACCCTTCTAAGTACTTTAGAAGTACTTTAGCCCCTTCAGTGCCCCGCCCTTTCCCCGCCCTGTGCCGGGCGTTACATTAGCGGGCGGGGTTCATGACGAGATAGTCTCGTCATGGGCACAGCGCAACCGTGCTCCATGACGAGACTATCTCGTCATGGGCACTGAAGAGGTTAGTTCTTCAATTCATGGCATGTCGACAGTAATTGCTAATGCATCCTTTGATACATTTATTCAATTCCTCTTAGGGACCAATATTGTTAATACATAGTTCCAAAACTACAGTCCTTGCTGTCCTCTGTTAAAATACTATTTTGTTATTTAATTCCTAGTATCAAATTTCAGCCATTTCTCACACTGTAAATAACAGATGTTGTTATACATTTTATGATACTCAAAATATTAACTTATGAAGGAATGGAAGATGGGCTGGTCTTGCTCAGTTTCAAACTCTTGACCTACAGATCACTCAAGAGGACTGACTCAAGGATTTTTATTTCAATTCTTTATTAATGTTTTAATGATAATAAGCAAACAATGATCAAAAATCACATCTGCACAAAAATATAAAATGTCAAGAAAACATTATGAATTATAAGCCGGAATAACACAAAAAAATAAAAATAAAACAGCATAAGGAAAAACAATACAAGTACCACAGTAACATAAAAAATGATAATTTGATACATAAAATTTTAAATGAATTATTACGAGAAAGTGAAATGTAAATAATATATAACAGACTTATTGAAACCCATTGGCACTGAAGTAGAATAAGGAGACAAAATCACTGCACACCTAAGAAGGGGCACCATATATTATCAAACTAATGTAAATTGTCAAGTCAAACTCTCTTTATTTCGGTAGAAAAACCATAAAAGATACAACCATTCAAGACAAGCATCATACATTCTGGTTTAAGAGTCGACATTTGAATAAATATTAAAAGGAGATGCAATTAAAACAATGAACAAAGTTACAAGACAATAACAGCATACAGGGACTGTGAAGGCAAGACAATTATCAAATAATTAATGGCTTTGTCCCACAAACAAGCCAGAGGTTACTATACATAATGGCTAGAACCCTTGTCTAAAGTACAAGTGCATTTCAAAGGTTTTGTGAGAGACAGACCCTGGATTTACATTCCAAAATCTAACACTACAAGCTTCATATAGGTATAATAGAAACCCAATTGTACAAGATAAAAGAGCGAGGGCAGATTTTAACATTTGTTAATTATTAACAGTAAAAAAGCTATTTACAATCTAAAAATAGTGACCACTATAGGAATTGATCTTGTGTAAGCGGGTCATCACATCTCTGGCTTACTGAGGTAGGTAAGGGGGTTTACATCGCCCTCCTTCTAATTGCCCAAAATAGTCCAAAACATTTTGCAGTTGCGCAAGCAAATAAAGGTCTTCTATCTGATTTTAGTATGCGCAGGGCCACTTTGGAATCTCGAGTCCCAAGTTTACTGCAAACTGAGGCTGGCCATTTGCCCCTGGGTTTCGCATAAGCTGTACAAGCAAAAAGAACATGGCCTATCAAATCATGTGGGCCGGGGCAACAAGGGCAGTCCTTGGGCAGAGATTTGTTAGTCAGCCAAGAGTTTGTAAAAGCATTAATTGACAAACTGCCATGCCTGAATTGAATATAAAGCTTCCTGTCGGCTGGCACCTTAATGATATCAAGGTAGCTTTCTAAGGAGCGGCAGGCTTTCAAGTCTGCAAATTCATCTGTTAGTCTGTCCTGATTACTTTTGGAATATGCATTCTGCCCAACCCAGGCCCAATATAGTAATTTAACCTGACCTCTATTATGAGTTGGTGGGCAGCCAATACGATGCCCTGACAGACCAATGCTGGACAGAAGGCTACTTACATGTTTGCTCCACCCAATTTTGTTTGTGGCATCCAGGGCGCAAAGCTCATTAAAAGCTGCAGCATAAGGTGCCAGTTTGGGGGTGGTGACCATTCAGTGCCAAAATAACAGGGGGCGGAGCCTAACTAGATCACTGATAGGCTTAATACACAAATCAAGCTTTAGTGGAAAAAGAGGGGTGCTTTGTAGGAGAGATACAAAATTTCTAGGAAACTTGGTCTCCGTTGCTGAGAGGTCACTTGCACTTACCATGCCCCACAACTCAGCCCCACAAAGGCCACTGCTCACCACCTTGCAGCTATATAGTTTCATTGCAGGTGCTATTGACTTGGTGTAGGAGAGACACTGCTCTTTCCTCAGAGCCCTGGTTACCATGGTAATTTTGAGGAAGGCCTTCTTAAGATGAAACTTCAAGGTCATACCCCCCCAAAGCTTCATTCACAGGCAATCGAAGGAACTGACTCTCTCGAGAGGAGCATTGTCCAAGAACAGATTTCCTTTGAAGGACTTACTGGGGTTCAGCAGCATTAACTTAGTTTTGGAGGTGTTAATATCCAGGCCCCTCCCATCACAAAAGATCATGCATTTTTTTAGTAGTTTTTGCAGGCCATGGGAGTTTTTGAGAGAATGGTATCATTTGCAAATTTTAAGGTGGCAATTTTATGGTTAGCTAACGAGGGAGTGTCGTACTTTGATATTCGGAACCGCGTAGGGGACAGGGCCCTACCCCTGTCTATCTTGGTATTAGCGAACCGCAAATGGTAAATGCGGCACGTACGAGTGCTTTATGTGCCGTTCTAGCTACGAATGCACTGTGTACACGTATTCTGCTCAACTACGCGGGTTCCATTTTGGAAGCAGTGGCCATCTTGTCATTGCCCTCACATAGGCTATGATGGAGTTAATACGGGCCTCACAGTACATGGGCTTTCCCTCTGACTTCTCTGTGACCTGGGCAGCTGGCTCTGCTGCCCCGGGTCAAACCGGTCTCACGAGCTCCCCTTCCTCCGTCCGCCTGTGATTCGTATCAGGGCTTGACCCGTCATAAAACCCTTTCATTCTACACAATCCCCCGGCTAATCTCTTCCACACCTGCTTGTTCTTGCTTTATGACTTGTTTCCCAAAACAGGAGATGCTCATGTTTATTGGGGGGTCTATTTACTTCAAACATGGGATCTGAACCTTCCTGTGTAAATCATTGTGGGCTGGCCGAACTGGAATGTGGGATGGTCATCATGACTCTGCTTTTTCGTTTGTAATGTATGCCTTTATATGACCATATCGTAAACCAAGGAATGTGTGCCTGGAGCATGATATTTTGTACTTAAGGAGAAGTCCGTTCCTATGATTTTTAGCAGTCTCCTGAGAACATACACGCTGTTGTACTTCTAGGATACCTGTCATTGGTCTGCAGCCAATAAACGATTCTTTGACTTCACCCAGAAGACTCTGTGTTTCTGTAGGTCCGGAACAGGGTGAAACCCAGAAGTCATAGGGTGTGTGCCCCTGCACCGCTGGGTCTAAAATACCCAGTACTTCAGTTTGGCGCCCAACTCGGGCCGATTTCAGCGGTACCAGTCCAAGCCAGAGGTTCGTGAGGAGCTTCGTGTGGAAATTCCGGAGGAAGGCCGCCACTTCATCGACCCCTGCATGTCGACGTGGTCCGAAAGTCTTTTCTGCGAGGTTCTCCGCGTCCCGACGGCTACGAAGGACTGCTGCCCTGATTAATCGACCTGTTTTGGACCCTTGACGAGTTTGAGAGAGCGAAACAATCGAGAGAGTCTTCTGGTGACGTCATCGATCAGCAATATTCAGTTAAGTATAAGTGGAGCGTCTCCCATTTGTTTTGGTATCCCTCGGGATCGTTTGGTTTGATTTGGTAATTGGTGATTTGGTGTTTGCAAACCCCAAAACCAGAGGACTCGTGTATTCACGAGAATATCGTAATCGATAATCCTTTGACGTTTGGATCTAGACTAGTGAGCGAAGATGCCTGGTTCTGGACTATTTGGTAGATTATTCTGTTTGGGTTGTGGAAAAGATTTCCAGCTAGAGGAATCATGTCCGGTTCCTCCGGTTGGAACTCCAACTTATGAGCTCTATGTGAAACATGGCGTAGGCCCCATTGCATATAACGAAGTGTGGATCCACTACACCAGGAAAGACGGTGTTTTAAAATGGCCCCAAAATGGTAGTTTTGATACCGATATTTTAGATAATCTGGAAATTAAATTGTTTAAGAAGAAAGCCCGGCCGGCGATGTTTGACTCTTTCCGCTTATGGCGAAAGGAAGCCAAACAGAAGGAAATTAAGCTAGCGAAAAAGAATAAGAGAGAGAGAGGTATGTCAGTAATGCAAGCAGCTGTACAATTTAAAGACAATGAAGAGGAGCAAATGAATGAGCAATTGCACAGGCAGCGTAAGTTAGGGATTGACAAATGTTACCCAGCTTTGCCATATTCTAAGCAGGATGAGTCAGAAGAAAAGGAGAAAGATCCCTTGATGTCACATTTGTTGAGTTCGCCACCCCCGTATGCTCAAACTGCCACGGCGCCTCCCCAGCTTGTAAATATGCCACCTCCAGTGCATATACTGCAACCCTTGCCGCAACCGCCAGTTGCTTTGCAACCAGTTCCTATTCCTGTAGCGCAGTCTTCTCAAGCGCCTCCAGTAGTGCTTCCAACTACCCCCGCACTTCCTGCGACTTTGCTTAATCCAGTAACTGCTTCCCCTAACACTCTTCCTTCCACCACTCCAGTACCCGTTTCTACATCCTCTTTTCTTCCCTCTGTTTTTCCCCCTGTTCTCGCTTCAGCTTCCCCTTCAGCGCGACAGCGTTTAGCTAATGTGGTTACTACATTAATGTCGCCTCTCTTTGGGTCATCTGGTGCAACTCCTGGTGTACAGCGTAAGCAGTTGCGCAGCCAATTGCCTAACCCCGATGAGAAAAAGGTAATAGATCACATGGCGCACAGATGGATCGTTTTTCCTTCACTGTATGATGTGGAATCGGTTGTTAACACTTTCCATCAATGGGATGCCCCGAAACAGAGATATGTATTTGAGAAAATGTGCGAAATTCTCTGTGAAGAATTGGAGGATAGTGGTAGAAATCCGAACCCGCAGGAATTGTGTAAAGTGAGGTTCGATTTTGGAACTGGTATAATTGTGGACCGCGAAGTAGATAAAGCAGTTGCGGTTGTATTGTCCTTAAGGAATGACGATTGCCAACAGTCATTGTTTGAACAAGAGGTCCTTGTGGGGAAAAAGGCAAAAGCGCGACAATACCCTATGAGAGAAGTTCCCCCGGTATGGAAAGAAGCAGTTGCAGCTGTCGGCAATAACCCCGCTGTGCCAGCGCATTTCCAACGTGTTTGGGTGCATGTTCCATGGAAGCGCTCTGAGGTGTTAGCACTTAAGCAGACATTGCCTGATCCCCGTAAAAACCCAGCAGGTTATTATAAAGAGTTGTCACAGACGGCAGGGTCATGCATTATGAATCTGGCCGACATAGACATGTTGTTTGGTAATGTTGTTCCACAGCCTCTATGGGGATCAATTCGTAATGTAGATCACAATGCAGAACTAGGGGATACATGGGCTAACATTGTCGCTGCTGATGCTAGACAAACGGGTGGTGCGAAACCCGAACCTTTAGTAGCTGAATTGCCTGGTAGAATCATCACGTATATGAAGACAATAATGCCTGCGATGCGCGTAAATTGGGACAAGTTATCTGCATGTAAGCAGAAGAAAGATGAGACAGTGTCAGACTTCTTTACTAGGTTTGAAGAAACGTTTATTGACCATAGTGGGCAAGATATGAGTACTGAGGGTGGCCAACGGTTGTTTGTGGATAAGTTTGTGCAGAATTTACTCCCTGACCTGTGTAAAAAGTTGAAAGATTCAGAGAGTTCTTGGGCCGTTTCCTCTTCAGCGCAAATACTGGCTACTGCACAGTATTATGAAAACAGAGATAAAGACGAGAAAGATAGAACGGAGAAGAAAACGAAGGAACTAAAGACAAAGGTCCTTTTACAGCAGGCCTATCCGCCACGTGGAGGTGGTAATAATTATAGACAACCCCAAGGTGTCTATCACCAACCCCAACAATTTCAGACTAATCAGCAAATGAATGGGTATTATCAACCACGTGTCCCTGTAGGTCCCAACCAATGTTCATACTGCAAAGAGGACGGTCATTATAAATATAGTTGTCCTAAATTAATGCAACGGAACGGTAATACGTATGGCGCCAGAGGTAGAGGTGGTCAGCAAGCTCCTAGAGGCAGAGGGCGTGGAAGTGTTCCCCAAAACGCGCGTCCTCTTCCGCCCCAAAGCGCCATTAATAGCTTTGATCAGCAAGCTAACGTGACTGGTAATACGGCACAGTATTACAATAATGATTATTATGCAGAAGATGGTGATGCAGAAAATAATGGTTACTAGGACAGCCATAGACAGAGAGAGGGAGTTGTTTCAGTGCCAGTGGATCAGAGTGGACCGTATGTTGAGGTGACTACAGCAAATGTAACGGAGCCTTTTCTGCTAGACACTGGTGCTGCAAAGAGTTCAATCATGCATTCAAAACTCCCTGGCGCACCTTTGTCTGGCGATATAAATGTTTCAGTAGGTTTTTCTGGCGCCCCAGTTAGGAACCCGATTTCGAGTCCCATGTCACTTTCTGTTGGACCTTGCGAGCTGAAAGCGCCCCTGATCCTGACAACAGGTTGTGGTGAGAATTTGCTGGGATTGGATTTGTTGAAAAGATTGCACGCTACACTGTATTGTTCTCCTTCAGGAGTACAACTTACATTAGGCAAGAAAGTGGTTTCCCCAATGTATTTGTCCAAAAACACGATGCCACCTGAATTGTCATCCCTTCCGGATGCCCTTTGGGCTACTGGTCCCAATGATGTGGGCCTCTTGGAAATACCACCATATGTGGTGACTCTAAAGGCTAATGTCAGACTGCCACGTATTCCCCAGTACAAGATCTCTAACGAAGGGCAGAAAACATTGTTAGACATTGTCGGCGACTTGATTAATAAGGGTGTGATTGAGGAGACAAGAGGCAACGTTTGCAATAGTCCGATTTTACCTGTCTTAAAACGAACGGACCCTTCACAGCCACCTGTTTACAGATTTGTGATTGATCTTAGAGAGGTTAATAAGATTGTTGTGCCTCAGTTTCCGGTTGTCCCCGATATAACTGCCTTGTTAACGATGATTCCAGCCTCTGCTGCATGGTTTTCAGTGATCGATTTAAAGAATGCTTTCTTTAGTATCCCAATTGCAGAAGAGAGCAGAGACATTTTTGGTTTTAGTCTGGGAGGCCGAAGCTTCCGCTTCAAACGCGCTCCCCAAGGCTACTGCGAGAGTCCATCCATATACAGTCAAGCTTTGAAAGCGCAGCTTGATGCACTTGTTTTACCTAGTGGCGCTATCCTGATCCAGTACGTGGACGATTTACTGATCGCCGCGGATACTGAGAAGATCTGTAAAGAAGCCACATTGTCACTGTTGCGCTATTTATCCGCTTTCCATCACAAAGTGTCTCTCTCTAAGCTGCAATATTGTCGACAAGAAGGGACCTACTTAGGTCATCTCTTATCGAAGGAGGGAAGGAAACTGACCCCAGAAAGAATTCAAGCCATTGCACAGTTGAGTGTGCCAAAGACACAGAGAGAAGTGCGTGCTTTCTTGGGCATTACCTCATACTGTAGGCATTGGATCCCAAGTTTTTCTTTGTTGGCAAAACCTTTATTAGCATTAACATGCAAAGACACACCGAATCCTATCCCATGGTCTGAAGAGTGCCAGAAAAGTTTTGTGGAATTGCGTAATGCGTTGTGTTCAGCTCCTGTGTTGGGCACTCCCGACTACAGCAAGCCTTTTACATTGTATGTTCACGAGAAAGATGGATGTGCGTTGTCAGTGTTAACACAGCCTTTTGGCGACAGACCGCGCCCATGCGCATATTTTTCATCCACCTTGGACCCTGTAGCGAGGGCATTGCCAAGCTGTCTGAGAGCGACAGCTGCTGCAGCAATGTCTATCCGACAATCTGCTGGTCTGGTAATGGACAACACATTGATTGTCATGGTTCCACATGCTGTAGACACATTATTAAATAGAACCAAGACACAACACTTGACTAGTGCGCGATTATCAGGGTATGAACTCACACTGTTAGCGAATCACATACACATAAAAAGATGCAATACGCTGAATCCAGCCACATTATTGCCGATTCCAGCAGACTCAGATGAGATTGAGCAACATGACTGTCTGTTCAGAACAGAAGAAGAGACGAAAGGGAGAGTAGATCTCAAAGATACTCCCCTGACTGAGTGTGATGGCACTTTATGGGTAGATGGGTCATGTTTCAAGCTCCCTAATGGTGACACGACTGCTGCATATGCCATCACGACTTTACACACGGTCGTGGAAACTGCACGAGTGCCACATAATTCGGCCCAAGCAGCAGAATTAATCGCCCTCACGAGAGCATGTGTGTTGTCTGAAGGAATGAGAGTGAACATATACACAGATAGCCAGTACGCCTTTGGCGTGGCTCATAATTTTGGGCGTTTGTGGAAAGAGCGTGGGTTCCTGACGTCGCATGGAGCTAAAATTCAGAATGGCAAGTTGGTGAATGATCTCCTTGAGTCATTGACCCTACCTTTGCAAGTTGCGATCATGAAATGCAGTGCGCACAGGAAAGTCACAGATGATGTTGGACGTGGGAATGCGTTTGCTGATGAGACCGCGAGAGAAACCGCACAGAATGTGAAGACTAGAATGTATGCTGCAGGCCCCGCAAGATGGGTTAATGATGTGGGAATGTGTGAGAACACAATCGAGAGTGTGAAGTCGCTTCAGGCTGAAGCTACAGAAGAAGAGCTAAGCAAGTGGAGAGAGAGTATGGGTAAGTTGGATGAGAATGGTTGTTGGATTGACCTGACAGAACATAGGCGATGGTTGTTGCCTGATGCATATGTGCTTCCAGTGGTTACTATGGCGCATGGAATGGCACATATCAGTACGAAAGGTATCTGTAAGTTGTTGGCTCCAGTATGGCAGAATGTTGGGATTCCCAAGTGTGCAGAGAATGTGGTCAAGAATTGTATGGTATGCTTGAAGTACAACCCTGGTAGGGGAACCCCAACTCCAGCCGGTCACTTTGCACCCCCATCATGTCCATTCGAAGTTTTGCAGCTGGACTTTATTCACATGGAAAGGTGCAACAACCTAAAATATGTATTGGTGGTTGTTTGTGCTTTCTCAAAATGGATAGAGGCTTATCCTCTGAAAGATAACACTGCCCTATCCACAGCCAAAGCCCTTGTGAAGGAATTTTTCCCCAGGTTTGGAATGCCGAGAATGGTATGGTGTGATAATGGAAGTGAGTTTGTGGGTAAAGTGATGAAGAATGTATGTGAAGGTTTAGGCATAAGGCAGAAATTCCACGCTGCAAATCACCCCCAATCAGCTGGACTAGTTGAACGCTACAATGGAGCCTTAAAGCTCAAGTTGGCCAAAATCCAGGCGAGCACCGGTCTTAAATGGCCTGACGCTCTGCCCCTAGCACTCTTGTCCACCAGAATGACGATACACTCACGAGTGGGACTTAGTCCTTATGAAGTAGTCTTTGGCCGCCCGGCCAACGTATGGGGTGTACCGAGGCCTACGAAGTTCAGCGAAATAGAGCATCCAGTACTGCTCGATTACCTGTATGATTTGACTGTTAAACTGCGTGTTTTGCACCAACAGGTACATGATACTCTTCCCCAAGCCTCTGAACCTCCTGGACACCCCATCAACCCTGGCTCGTGGGTCCTGGTCCGGAATTTCCAGCGCAAGGGCAACGACGAGCCTCGCTGGATCGGCCCTCATCTTGTTCTTCTTTCGACAAGATCAGCAGTGCGAGTGAAAGGGAAGAAACACTGGATTCATGGTACTCACTGCAAGGTAGTTCCCTTGCCTCTGCCATATGACCAGTGGGTCAAAGAGGGTATCGCCGACTCAGAGACAGACATTGTACCTCGTTTTGTACCATTCAGTGACGCACGCTTAAGAGACACAGCTTCAGTCCAAGAGAGTGACAATATTCTGCAGGAAGCTGTGCCGCCATCAAATCGACTGGACACCACTGAGCCTGAACTTTTTCAAGACCAAACAGCACCTGGCCGTCTCCGCTATTACTTGAGACCTAGGCCCATGGACAAATAAAGATTTCCTCATTATTTCCCTTTTGACATTTTTTGCTCTCCCATCTGAAGGACTTTCTTGATTTTTGTTTTTCGAACCACCATCCGGGTTCTGCCGCAGGGTCGCGGTGCCAAGACTTTGGGGTACAGGCCGAAGACGCTAGGTCAACGGTTCTGGTTGGTCTAGGGCGTTTCCCTGAACTGACAGGCGTACTCCTTAGCAGAAGAAACTCATCCACCGCGAGCGGCCCGAGTAGAGGATGGAGTTTTGTAAGATGGAGAGACCGATTGAGGAAATGAACTTTCAAACAAGGATGTGTAGAATTGTAAAAAGTAAATGTTTTGTCTTTTTGTGCCTTTTTACACTGTGTAGTATCATGATGTTTATTGTAGGATGTGTGTTTTTCTCTGCTCCAAAACCCATTGCACCCACTCAACAGCCTATATCTCTTTCTACTGCCTCCTCTCACTCTTTTCACCCTTTGCCTGAGCACGAACAGACCAGACGATCAGAGTTCGTAAATAACTCGTTTATCCAACTCTTGCACCAGCACCAACTGGTAATGAATACGACCAATTGCTGGGTCTGTGGGTTAATGCCACATACCATTAACAAGGGTATTCCCTACCTGGTGCTACCGTATAGTTACAATGGATCGTCATGGGCATTCCAAACCATGTTTCTCTACGCTCTAGATACATACTCCCCTCGCCAACCGCGTTCCATCAGACCCATCACCAATAATAAGGCTTTGATGAAAGGAGTTGCCGATATGAGTAGAGATATTAATGCATACTCATCTATTCCCAAAGAAGAGCTGAGACCTTATGTAGGATGGAACGCGACGGGGTATAGTATTAGTCTGGGTGAAAGACAGCGAAAAATCTCATCTCCAATCTGGGTCGTACCCCACATGGGTCGGTTCTGCTTACAGGGTAATGGTCAGAATCCAAGGGCTCAACTGGGAAGAAGTGACTGTACTGAAACGTACACTTTCCCGTCACAGTTTTCCCCTGCGTTTTTGGCTGCTAAGGGCACATATTTCATCTGTCATGATCGAGCATATACATGGTTGCCCCCTGATTTCTCGGGCACATGTTATATTGCGAACTTGCTACCGCCGACATTTACTGCCGCCTCTGATTATCACAAGACCAGAGTTGTGAGAGGTGTGATTAGTAAGGAGGACACTGCCGGTCAGGAAGCAGGAGACTTCTTCTTGGGTTTCCTGCCATTTTGGGGACCTATGGTCAATAGTAGGAACCTGAGACAGCTGACTCGTGTGGTTGAATCCACCGTCAATGTAACCGCTGGTGCCCTTAGTAATTTGACAGCTGAGCTCCAAGCGGATCGCCTTATGACTCTGCAGAACCGCATGGTTCTAGACGTTATTCTTGCAGACCGCGGTGGGGTATGCAGGGTTATCCAATCCAGTTGCTGCATTTTCATACCAGATAATGCTCCAACAGTGTATCAAGCCATCTCCAAACTCCATAAAATATCTGAAGCCATACACGTGGATAAGGGAGATTGGTCACTGGTGGGATGGTTCTGGGAATTGATATCTGCCTGGGGTTGGAAAGTTCTGATGGTCATTGGAATGATCTTAGCCATTCTTTTCCTGTTCTGTCTATGCATACAGTGTGCTCCCGCGATATGTGGCCTCTGTGCTACCTTATGTGTAAGGAAACCTGTATCGAGGGACGAGCTAAGTAATAGGATGATGCTACAGCAACATCTCCATGACTTCGTGAACATTGACCTAGACTCGGATTAAGATGAGTATAGTGATTGCCTATGTAAGGGCAAAAGGAGGGTCTGTCGTACTTTGATATTCGGAACCGCGTAGGGGACAGGGCCCTACCCCTGTCTATCTTGGTATTAGCGAACCGCAAATGGTAAATGCGGCACGTACGAGTGCTTTATGTGCCGTTCTAGCTACGAATGCACTGTGTACACGTATTCTGCTCAACTACGCGGGTTCCATTTTGGAAGCAGTGGCCATCTTGTCATTGCCCTCACATAGGCTATGATGGAGTTAATACGGGCCTCACAGTACATGGGCTTTCCCTCTGACTTCTCTGTGACCTGGGCAGCTGGCTCTGCTGCCCCGGGTCAAACCGGTCTCACGAGCTCCCCTTCCTCCGTCCGCCTGTGATTCGTATCAGGGCTTGACCCGTCATAAAACCCTTTCATTCTACACAATCCCCCGGCTAATCTCTTCCACACCTGCTTGTTCTTGCTTTATGACTTGTTTCCCAAAACAGGAGATGCTCATGTTTATTGGGGGGTCTATTTACTTCAAACATGGGATCTGAACCTTCCTGTGTAAATCATTGTGGGCTGGCCGAACTGGAATGTGGGATGGTCATCATGACTCTGCTTTTTCGTTTGTAATGTATGCCTTTATATGACCATATCGTAAACCAAGGAATGTGTGCCTGGAGCATGATATTTTGTACTTAAGGAGAAGTCCGTTCCTATGATTTTTAGCAGTCTCCTGAGAACATACACGCTGTTGTACTTCTAGGATACCTGTCATTGGTCTGCAGCCAATAAACGATTCTTTGACTTCACCCAGAAGACTCTGTGTTTCTGTAGGTCCGGAACAGGGTGAAACCCAGAAGTCATAGGGTGTGTGCCCCTGCACCGCTGGGTCTAAAATACCCAGTACTTCAGGAGCAACCGCTTGAGTGAAAGATAGGAGCTCAGCTACTTGGGTGATCTAAAGTGAGAAGAGGGTTGGGGCTAGAACACAGCCCTGTTGGACCCCCCACTGAATTTTAATGGGATCGGTAATTTCTCCAAGACTACCCCATCTTACACGGGCAAAATTCTCTTTGTGTGACCTAATTTGGAGTGCCAGAATTCCCAAGAGCATGCCCATATCCCTGAGCACCCACCATAGTAAATCCCTGGGAACGAGATCGAAGGCTTTAAGTCTATAAAAGCTATATATAGACTTCCCTTGCTCAACAGGACCACCTTCCAGTATAACAGGAGAAGGCAAAAAACTTGATCGACTGTACCGGTCTTCCATCGAAAACCCGATTGGAGCGTAGAGAGGATGTGGTTCTCATTCATCCCATCCTGGATATTAACTAGGAAAGAGCGGCAGAAGACCTTTTGGGCACAATCGATCAAGCTAATAGGCCGATAGTTGGAGGGGATAGACCTGTCGCCTTTCTTAAAATTGGGGATCACTTTGGCCCCTTTCCATGAATCTGGAATCATCCCCCCCACCAGCGATGTCATTAGAGAGTGTCATTAGATAAGTTGCCCAGTCCTCCCTATCTAGGCGAAAACGGTCTCCTGGGATGCCATCCGGACCTGGAGCTTTAGCAGATGCAATTGCATCCAGAGAGGCCAATATTTCCTCTCTAGTGAACGAGAGGTTGCATGTTGGTTGGGATAGGTCAAGCAGTATCAGGATTCTATCTTGGGTGCAAGCGATGGAATACAGAGTGCTAAATTGTTTTTGCCACGCCTTTGCAGGGATGTTGTTGGCCAAAGGTGGAGACCTTTCAAAATTGCCCTTGGACAGTAGTGACTAAAACACCCTAGTGTCTGGATGCAAAATGGACTCCCTAAGTTCTTCCCATCTCCTTTCATCCCATTCTCTCTTTGCTTTCCTTTGTGCCAGTTTGTAATGCCTCCTTATTTCGAGGGTCAGAGGGATTTCCCTGTTTCTAATGGCTGTAGACAATCTCTTTCTTAATACTCTGCACTCCTTATTAAACCACAGATTTGTTCCCAGTGGTCTCTCCTGTTTTGGCCCGGGAATTGGTATAACATTAGTTCTCCAAAAACGTAAAATATTAATTTTAGCTAGACTGAGAGTGGTGGAGAGCCATTTTAAGGTATGAATGGAGAAATGTGGTATTTCAGAAGTATTGTGTGAGAGTGATGAACGTTTTGTGAGAGAGAACAAACAAAATGTACGAATACTGGAACATTCCCACGAAATATGAACTACATCACAGTTTGGTGATCTACATCTCCAACAGAGGGAGTCAGGACTAAGTTCATCTGAGTGTAATTTAGCCAGAGACCAGTGCCAATGGTGTTACATTTTGAAAAAATGAAATTTAAGACAGGAATCTCTAAGTCCTCTAGCATAGTTCTCTAATAGTGTCCCATGCTTTGTCCGTAAATACCACATTAAAACATGTGGACCACCATGATTTTAAATAGTTTCTGTAGAAAATGAGGATTCAATTAACAGTACCCTTTTAATGTGATACACAAAAAGGAGCATGAGAGGGAAATAACAATCAGGTTGCCCTCCACTCATTAAATCAAATGTATAAAAAACCTGATTATACTCGAACACCAACCCTTTTCAAAGATACCAGGGGCAGTTTAACAATATCTCTGCCCAAAGGCTGGCTTCGTAAAGAATGGCAGTCACACCCGGATCCAGGTGTTCAATTTTAACTGTCTGCCAATCCACCAAATGACAAATCCTCTTGTGAGTGCGATCAAGAAGAAAAAATATGTGTGAAAGGTCAGAAAGTACCACACGTAAGCATCACCAATGGAGCTGCTGGTTAGTACTCACCAGTTTGTTCACATTTTTCATCATTGGTGACTTTAATGACTGTGAAAAAAGCAAAGTAGTGTCATATATTTTTATAATTTTTATAATTTTTAGAGGTGAAGAAAAAGAAAGAAAAAAAAATAACATGTGCAAGAATGCACAGAAAGTGCTTGTGTCATTCAATGCAAACTGGACCCCGTAGTGAAAAAAGATAGAGAAAAAAATGCTTCTCCAAGCTAAAATGAGTTGTGACTCGCTCGCAAATATACATACTCTAATGGATGCTGTGAGCACACTCAGATTAAAAGAACGGCATGTAATAGACCATTTCAATTAGGAAAGGCCGACATGTTTCATTGCCAGTAACTTGCGTCAATTTCATCAGGGCTCGGAGATCAATCTTCACCTCACTGGTACTTCAAGCTTAGCCTATGGTGTTTGACAAACAATAAAAGAAAGATGGTGCCAACCAATGAAAACACGTTAAATCGTTAACTGGTAGAATTGCCCAGAAGTTAACACATTCAAATCGGTAGTGGTAATATATTTACCAGGTGGTTGCTATCAAAGTTCATACCAGCAACACACCACCGGGGGAGTGTTCACAACTTTTTAGCTACGCATTCCCTGTAGATAATCACAGTCACCGCCCGTCAACCTGTGGGTATATACACACCCATGTATTAGTGAATGCATATACGTTCAATCCCCTGGATGTTTCCCAAATTCCTCATTCTGTGCAAGATTGCCTGCCACACCTACATCCATCTACCCTGTTTGGTAGAGCCATATATCTGTGTTTATATCGGCTAACAGAGCCCCCATATCTGTGCTGTAATACTTTGTGTTTCAAGTTGTTTGCATCTCGCGGGGGCCCCACTCAACATATCAGAGCGCTCATCCATGCTGCCCCTGAGTCAGCAGTGTCTCGACTTGACACATGAAATCACTCAGCCATGCTGACCCCGAGTCAGCGGTATCTCAACTTGACATATCAAAACACCAAGCCATACTGCCTCCGAGTCAGCGGTATCTCTTAGTTATTTGTATATCTCGCCGGGCATGCTCCCCGCTCCCAGTCATGCTCACATACTCACCGCGTTACAGGATGCCTCCGGCTTGCACTCATTAGGATCACCCGGAGCGTGTACCCGAAGTGCTCCTATAGTCCCGCCCAGTGACCTCTCAAGCTCAGCCCCATTATATAATGACGAATTCACTCATCCGCCAGTGCCATATTGGAATGGTGCTGTATGCACACAGTCTGTAGTAAGCTCATAGTAATTGTGCTGTATTAACATTTTTTTTTTTTTTCATTATAATCATTCACAAGGGCATTTACAAATTAAGAGAATTTTACAGGAGACGGATAAATTCACTGCCCTGAATTATGAGGCTATAATGCAGTGGAGTGTTAAAATACTGGTACCACCCACACTTTACATACAGGGGTGATACCAAGGATGTGATATGCGCTTGCTATGCATGCACCTGCACTGCCTTGAAGAGAATGCTAATCCTTCTGTTTTCCAATCCCAAAAGTATTTAAAAAAAGGACTGGAATGCTCGCTGTTCTCGACTGTGTAACGGTACTATAGTGTATAGGTTCAGTCAAAGGTCAATACCCTGGAATCCACTACACTCTGCATACCGAGGGAGCAAAATTATATAATTAGGGGTTCTTTAACCACCACGATTGTACTCTACCAATAGGTAGAGATTACCTTTTTTCGACCATGGCCCCATTTATTATATGTCTTAGGTGCACATGCATCAACAAAACAAAAAGCGATTCCTTAATAGCGATAAATAAGGAATCGTTATCAAGGAATCGCTTTTTAGAATGCATCAACAGATTTGCGAAAAAATACCGATTCCTTAAAAATTGCTATATATTACCGAGTATACACCAGCGAATAGCAAACACCGATTAGCAAAAAGTGAAATCGGTATTACCGAATTAGCTAATAGCGATTTCGGTAATTGCGAAATCGGTAATAGCGAAATCGGTAATAGCGAAAACGTAAAAGAACGGGTCGCTCAGGGAACGGTATTATGACATCACAACCAGGAAATACTGCAGCCCCACCCTCATTCCCTTGCCAGAGGAGCAAACATGAGCAGGTACAGGAGACTGCCTGAGCCCAGGGAAGCTACACTGACAGGACTACCACCCTACACAACCAGGATGGAGAAAGATGCACCATCCAGCGCTGAAGCTGCACGCAAGAGAAAGCGCAAGTTTTCCGACCGGGAGATGGAGCACCTGATCGAGGGGGTGAGCAGCAAACACGATCGGCTGTTTGGGAAGCTGTCCCTAAAAGTGCCAGAGTCGGAGAAGCGGCGCATATGGCTGCGCATCCGAGAGAGGGTCAATGCGGTGGGAGTGATGCCCCGCAGCATTGACGATTTAAAAAAGCGGTGGTACGACCTCAGGAAGCGGGCCAAGGAGAGGATTGCGGAGAGGCTCCGGGAGGCATCCAGAACAGGAGGCGGACCATCCACAGTGCAAGCAAACACTGCCCTGGAGGAGATGGTGGAAGGGACCATCGAGCCTGAGGCCGTTGTGGGAGTCACACAAATGGACACCTCCGGCGCAGCCACAAGTGTCCAAGGTAAGATGCATGCCTGTGCCCATACCCAGCATTGCGTAAAACCATTCCCAACCCCCCAGCACGATCATAGTGTGCATGCAGATTTGCTGCACACAACTTCACTCATAACAGTAGTGTATCATGGGAGTTGTAGTCATGTCAGCCCGGTGTGCATGCACAGGAATAAATAACAATACATTTCACTACATCAGTAGAAGCTAGAAATAGACAGTTTATTTAGTGAATCATAGAGGGACATGTATGTATTTTAAAAACTACATAGTTGTAACTATCCCACTAACCATGCACTGTTTCACACACAGATGCATCTCCTGGCGATTCCGACGACAGCAGCCGGCTGATCATTTCGGAGACACCAGCCGATTCGGATGTCGATACGCCGCAAGAGACGCAATCACCACCTCCACCAGCAACCACACCACCACCACCTCCACCACCACCACCACCAGCCCCAGCACCACCTGCTGGCGCACCAATTGCAACAAAAGAGCGGAGACGCAGGTCATAAGTCCCACCCATGCAGGTGATGGATGCATGTCAGACACCTGCAACACCATCAGGCCAAAGTCTAAGAATCGTCCCACCGCCTGCAGCACCACCAGCACGTGTCCGACTCCGACAGCGCCGCAGGTCTCTGCGCAGTACACAAACTGTATGCGACGATGCAAGCTCCCTAAATGGTGGCATTGAGCAACGGATGCTGCGTGTCCAGCGCCTGTAGGGGAGACACATGGCAACAATCAGCACTAACATAGCGCGCCTTGCACAAGAAATGCGTTCAATGACTGCGGCAGTGAGGGACATGACCACTGTGGTGGCAGAGGGTAATGGCTACCTGAGGGAGGACATACAAGAACTCACCCGTGCCATGAGAGCAGGGCATGACAGCGAGAGATGGAGGCACCGGCAGAACTCGCTCCGGTCCGCAGCCTCTACGAAGGCCATCACTAGGCTGAGCAACAGCACCGCTGTTTTGGCACGCCGCTCGGTGTCACTGCAGGTTGACCTGGGTCATTTTTGCAGTGATGTTGCCAAGGCCCTAGGCCAGGTGGCCGCTGCTGTTGAACACCTGCAGAGCTGTACTTTCAGTGCTAGCGCATTGGGAGGGGAGGACGGCAGCGAGGCTGCCTCAAGTGTGAGCAGTGTTTCGGTTGCAGAGGCCAGCACCAGGAGGCGCAGTTCGCAGTGCTCCACAGCCACAGGAACAGGCCGTGGTGAGGTTGAGGAGACACCTGAGAGGAGGCTGGGCGTTCGTGGCAAGCGCCACTAGACAAACTGACAGCCATGAATGACCGTGGTGGGGTAACCAGGGTCCTCCCCTATTTGACGCTGCACAGCCGTGACTACAACGGCCATGTGTTGTTACACTTGTATTGGGGATGTATTATTTAATTTCATGTTTGGCCGCACATACCTCAGTGCTCCTGTGCATTAAACAGTAGCACCACTAATGAACTCGTCATGTTTAATTCTTACCTGGATCAGAAATGATGTTGCGTGATGTATGTCCGCCTCCTATGGCCCTCAGCTGTGTTAGGGACGTGTGCCTGTCGGTGTTGCGCGGGTGGTTGGTCATCCCGGTAGTCGTCATTCCTGTCCAACTCTATGGGTATCCCCCTTCTGGTTGCTATGTTGTGCAGCATGGCACATACAGCTACAATCCTGCAGCAGGTATCAGGTTTGTATTGCAAGGCACCGCCAGTCTTATGTAGGATTCTAAAGCGACTCTTCAGAATCCCAAAGGTCCTCTCTATGACATTCCTTGTGCTTATGTGGGCCGCGTTGTAACGTTGCTCCTGTGGTGTTGCTGGATTGATGTAGGGGGTGAGTATATATTCCCGCAGGGCGTATGCACTGTCACCTACAAGTTAGAAGCAAAGGCTTAGCAACGGTGATGTATATACATGTGTGGTGCTCATGTGTGGAATAGGTATGTGTACGTACCAAGCAGGAGTCCCTCTCCAAATTCTCCGTTGAGTAGGCGCCTGTGGATGCCACTGTGTCTGAATATGTAGGAGTCGTGTGTGCTCCCCGGAAATTGTGCCACTAGGTCTGTGATGATGTGCCATCGCACACAACCTGCACGTTGATTGAGTGGTAGGACTTGCGGTTACGGAATATGTACTCATTGGCAGAGGGTGGACAGATGGGGACATGCGTACAGTCGATGCATCCAATGACATGGGGGAAATGGGCCACCTTGTAGAATGCCTGTTTGTTGCGGTCCAACTGCTGTGGGGTTGTGGGGAAGCTGATGTGGGTGTGTATCATTGTCAGCATGGCATCAATGAATTTGTGGAAGAAGCGTGAGAGTGTGCTTTGCGATACGCATCCGGCTACGGCGATGACCCCCTGGAAGCTTCCTGAGGCCAGTAGGTGCAGGCTGCATAGGACCTGGACGTGCGCAGGGATTGCATTGGTCCGATGTGTCTGGTGCTGCAGTAGTGGTTCGAGGTCTGCAATTAGGCGCATGGTCATGGCACGATTCAGTCAATACTTGTCGTACACCTCATCCTCATTCTGTCCTAGCAATGTGATGAGCACTCTGAATACTCTCTCCTGGACCATTCTCGTGTGCTGTCCTGCTGCATTGATTCGCATCCTCTTTGCAAGCACATAGAGGGCTGCCATTTTGTGCAAGCCAACAGGGTCTCCTGGGCCAAATTTAAGGGGTTAGTGATTGGTACCATCTGTGGCACTTGTATGATTTTTTTCACCTTTTTATATTTTTTTGGGTAACTTTACCTCCAGGTTCTGATTCCCCTTATTCTGCTCATGCAAAATAGCGATTTTTGGGATTTTCGGTATTAGCGATTTTTGTTGCATTGCGTAGCGATTCGTTATTAGCCATTGGCACTTGCCGGGAGCTATTAGTGATTTCGGTGTTTGCGAGTTCGGTATTTAGCGATTCTTTATTTTGCGGGTTGGTTATTTGCGATTAGTTATTTTTCCGGTATTTATTTAGCGATTCTTTATTTTTTACCGATTGGTGTTGATGCATTGGGATTCGGTTTTTGTCACTCGCTAACGGCTGATTTTACCGATTTGGTATTTTACCGACTGGATTTTTGCTTGATGCATGTGCCAGTTAATGAGTCCCTAGCTGTCTAATCAGTGTGCCTCGAGACGATAGTCCAAACGCAATGTGATGCGTATCTCAGGTGCACTATCTGCCCACTTTGTTCCACTCAATATAGTCATTCAGGTCTACTTGTTCCACCTTCTCTAAAAAAATCCATTGTGCCTCCTTCCTAGCCAATATGTCTTCCACACTATGTGTGTCTCCCACTACTCTCTCGAGCACTGTCTATCTCAAATCCCTGAACTTGTGTCTCTGCTCCTGATAGTGTCGAACTAGTCGTGCGGTCCGTTTCCCTGCCTTGAGGGTACTGATATGTTCTTGTATGCTCACTTTAACTTTGCGGGACGTTAGGCCTATATAGTGCAATCCACATGTGCAGGTGAGTCTGTATATTAAATTGGTGGTATTACAATTGCTAAATCTATTCAGATGGCATGTCCTACCGTTCGTCAGCTGAACACTTTTCAAGGTCTCCGTGAAATCACACAACGAGCAGCTCCCACACGAGACGTGCCCTGATGGTATGCCTGATTCTTTTATATGCTGAATAGGGCGGGTGTGGACCAACCAGGCTCTTAAATTAGGAATTCTCCGAAATGCAAACCTTGGGGATGGCAGTTTTGTCTCACTTGTGTCCAACAGTGACCAACGTTTTCTAATGATCTGCCTAATTTTAGTTAACAGAGGGTCAAAAGTTAACGTTTTAATGTGTTTTCATTGGTTGGCACCATCTTTCTTTTATTGTTTGTCAATCACCATAGGGTAAGATTGAAGTACCAGTGAGGTGAAGACTGGTCCCCTAGCCCTGATGATATTGCCGCAAGTTACTGGCAATGAAACATGTCATCCTTTTCTAATTGAAATGGTCTAATACATGCCGTTCTTTTAATCTGAGTGTGCTCACGGCATCCAATACAGTATGTATATTTGCGAGTAAGTCACAACTCATTTTAGCTTGGAAAAACATTTTATTTTCTCTTTCTTTTCTCACTACGGGGTCCAGTTGGCATTAAATGACACAAGCACTTTCTGTGCATTCTTGCAGATGTTATTTCTGTTTCTTTCTTTTTCTTCAACTCTAAAAATTCAAAAAATTCAAAAAATGTATGACACTACTTTGCTTTTTTCACGGTCATGAAAGTCACCAATTCTGAAAAACGTGAGCAAACTGGTGAGTACCAACCAGCAGCTCCCTTGGTGATGCTTACGTGAGGTACTTTCTGACCTTTCACACATTTTGTCTTCTTGATCATGATGGTGGATTGACAGACAGTTAAAATTGAACACCTGGATCTGAATGTAACTGGTATTCTTTACGAAGCCAGCCTTTGGGCAGAGATATTGTTAAACTGCCCTTGGTATCTTTAAAAATGGTTGGTCTCCTCACAGAAGGAACCTGGCATTTGTATTTATTCTAAATGGCAAATTGTTTATCAAAATTTGATTTGATTTGTTTATTTATTTATTTGTAAAGCGCCTGAATCACCCCCAAGGGTATCTCTGCACTGTCGGAATGCTACTACTACCCACAAAAGGGAACAGATTAGAATAGTAGGGTTTTGAGGTGTCTTCTAAACTATAAATGATCCAAGCATTGTCGCAGGTGTACAGGGAGTGCGTTCCAGAAAGTTGGAGCCAGGTGGGAAAAAGCTTTACCCCCAAGCGCTCTTTTTTATAGCGAGGAGCAACAAGAAGAGATTTGGACCCTGATCGGAGAGACCTGGGCGGCAAGTAGTTGGTAAATTTCTCCGCTAAATAACTGGGGCCTTTCCCATTCAGAGATTTGGCACGGTGCAACAGACCTTAAAACTAATCTGCATCCGCACTGACAGCCAATGTAGCTGTCTCAAAAGAGGGCGGGAGGCAGTTTGAGGGGGAAAATTAGCTACGAGGCGAGCTGCAGTGTTCTGGACTACTTGCAGCCTGTTTATAGATGCTTCATTTGCTGAAATCAGCAGGAAATTGCAATAGTCCAGGCGGCTTAACACTAGTGCCTGGATAAGTGTTTTCCTCGTGTTTCGAGGCACAAAGGGGAATGCATTCCTTAGGGGACCAAGCACATGGAAGCATGACCCAATGGTAGATGTAGCAGGCTCTTTCATTGTCAACTTCCGGTCCAGACGGACACCCAGATTTTTTTACCCCTCGTTTGGGAGTCGGTGCTGTGCCCATTTCCTCAGGCCATCACCCAGGGGACCACCTCAACAGTGCCTCGCCTAACTGCTTAATCTCCATTTTCCCCACATTAAGCTGGAAAAAGCATCCAACTTGCAATGGTACGCATTTCGAATTACCCCAAGCCTCCTGATCAGAGTCTGATGGGAGAGAGTGTCGAAGGCTGCCGATAATTCAAGCAACACCAGAAGCACTGCTTGTCCGTTGTCCAGGGACATTCTGATGTTGTCTGTAACTTCAACCAGAGCAGTCTCCATACTGTGTCTGGGTCGGAAGCCCGACTGAGATGAATTGAGGCAGTTTGAAGTTTCGACAAAATCAGACATATGTCTATTGATATGCTTTTCTAGTACCTTGCTCAGGAGAGGTGGCAATGAGATAGGTCGATAATTAGTAAGTCCTCCATAGGGTCTTTAAGTTGTCTGCGGAAGGGAATTATTTGTGCCGCTTTCCATGCAGAGGGGAGGAGACCCTTTTCTATAGAACAATTCAAGATTGAGCAAATAGGAGTAGCAAGTTGTTTGGCAAGCAGTGAGGTGGTCTTGGCTGGGTAGATGTCTAGCGGGGAACCGGATTTTATAGTTTAAGTAGCACCTCTACATCCTCAGATTTAAGTGCCATGAATGTATCTAACATCTGTGCATTGTCTGTAACCACATGATGGTTTGCTGTGGAATCGGCCTGAGGACCTCCGGCTGAAGTGATTTTGTTATAAATCAATTACATTTTCTGGGTAAAGTGTATTACTAATTTGTTGCATAGGGCTTGAGAGGGTGTTTCTTCTTTATTGCATGCCTTGGCATTGGTGAAAGTTTTTAAAATTTGATAGAGGGTTTTAGGGGCATTCCCTGCCTGTTCAGGCTTCTGCGCTATGTGGGTTCTGCAAGCAGTTTTAATGTTTTTATGGTATTGGGCCAGTGCAAGTTTATATCTTTCTTTATCCTGTATTTTATGTGATAGATGCCATAGTCGTTCCAATTTTTTACAGCTGCTCTTTTCTATTCGGAGGTTTGGAGAGAACCAAGCTGTCTGAGGACGCCTGGCTATGCTGGAGCATTTTTTCAGGGGGACCAGATGATCGATAGTGGTTTTAGTAGTAGAGTTAAAGCAGGCAAGAGAATTCCTCAACGTTGTATGCGTCAGAATTCTGTGGGCTAGGAAAATATTTTGAAAATCCTTGGGCGTGAGTTTGTAAAACTGTCTGCACCACCTAGGTGAATTAGTAGGGGAATTGTTGGATGTCCCCGGGCCCCTAATATAAAACTCTATTAGTGAATGGTTTGTCCAAGTAAGTGGAGAGGTAGCACCACAGATGATATTAGGGGAGTTCGTAAAGATAATACCTAGCGTATGCGCAGCTAAATGGGTGGGGCCACTGGCGATTTTACTTAATTTCAGTGAAATTAGGTCTGCTAGAATAGGGGCAGTGTCTTGGTTTGTGGTGTTTTCACTATGGACATTGAAGTCTCCTAGAAGCAAAAAGTTTCTAATGGAGATCACATGTGGGGAGATAAGTTCCATTAGTTGAAGCGAAAAATTAGAAAGGGGACGCAGGGGCCGGTAGACCAGAGCACCCTTCCAGCAGTGTTGGGAGAGCAGATCAATTCTAAGAATAAAATAGAACTGGAAATCCGAATATGGACCCACAAAGAAGATTGGTCTGATAAGATGCATAGCTAGATTGGATAAAATATTTACATAAGAGATGATAATTACTATAAAGGTACAGACTTTTGGGGAGACGGCACATATTTATGAAGATCTGGCGAAATGTGCCAACTGCAGGAGTAACCAGTGGCGGCTTCTCCGCTAAGGGGGTGGAGCGTCGTCCCACTGCTTTGTGCTTTATGTTTCACTGCTGCGGCAGCTTTGCGAGCGGGCGGGCTGCTCTGCTTAAAGAGCAGGGGAGGAGTGGTTTGCACTCCTTATGTGCGCATGACTGTTTGGCCTGCGATAGTCATGCGCACTTAGAATGTTCTCCATGTAGGCTGCATTACAGCCTGCATGGAGAACATGCCCAGGCCCCCAGTCCACATATGAGCGCTGAACCACGGTGCTCAAACCAATCACAACGCTGCACTGGGGAGCCTGGGAGCCGGGTGCTTCCTGTTTCATTGTTACAGCTGGAGAAACGATGGTGGGACAGCAGAGGTGAGACCCGGCAATCAGGTACATTTTATTTCTTATTTTTAACCCTCCCCCGCCCCCCAATCCCTGCCGGCCACCACTGAGCGGCAAAAGGTTTATATAACTGATAAAAAAGAGCAAATTGTTCCTCCTTAGTATCTGATGACCCCATATTACTATACCAATGCCCCTGTGAATGCATACGTAGATGCAATGAATGTAATGTTATTTATGTGCACTGTTGAGAGCATAGATGGGTCATGTCTCAACAAGAGGTTCAGCCTGAAGTGGGCAATGATGCCCCTCCAATGCTTTGTCATTGTTAATAAACACATTACTATTGAAAGACCTGCATATGCGGTTTATGTCATACTGTTTTTTTCTTTCAGAAGTTAAAAGCAAAGGACCAGATGTACTATGGGCATTTTGCGTTTGTAAAGGGTATGTTTCGTAAAATCTGGTTATTTTTTGCCAGGAAATGTTGATGTCTCTCATTGCATTTTGGACCCTTTTCTGTTGTAACTGGTTGATCCACCCACACAAGTGAAGTAGCATTTTGATCAGACGAAATTTGGTAATGCTGGGTGGTCGAATGTTTGTGGATCCCCACATATTCTGGCACTTTCCTCACATATATGAGAGGAAATGTGCATTTTTAGCCACAGTTTGAGTTTTGCAAGGATTTTGAGTACTAAAAAACCTTGAGAGATCCATGCAAGTGACTCCTCTGGGTGTCTAGGTTTCAGAAATGTCTGGGTGTGGTACATTTCCTTGGGTGGCTGGTAAGACCAGGACCAAAATCCACAGCTACCCACTTTGCAAAAAGGGTTGGTTTTGAGTGGAAAGATTGATCTGTCCATTTGTTTTGTGTCCTGTCCTGTCGAGGCTGCTTGTCATACCCACACAGGTGGGATAGTATTTTATCGGGAGAATGTGTGGGAACGCCAGGTGGTATGAAATGCTTAGATCGCCACAGATTCTGGAACATTCCTGCACAGAAATGTTTAAGTAAATGTGTCTTTTAACCAATGTTTGAGGTTTGCAAGGACTTCTGAGTAAAAAAAATCACCTTATGAGAGCCACACAAGTTACCCCACACTAGAATCTCCTGGGTGTCTAACTTTCAGAAATGCTAGGTTTCGTAGGTGTCTCTGGCTGGTGGCAGAGCCCAGGCAAAAAATCAACAGCTACCTACATTGAAAAAAACAGGTCAGTTTTGAGTGGAAAATTTTGATCTGTCCATGTTGCGTTTTGAACTCTTTCCTAACCCCACAAGGATACCATTTGTTTGTAGGAGGCAGGCAGGCACGCCTGCCTCCTACAGATTAGTAGAATAGTTGTTATGATCCACATTATTTCTCTGCAATTGGGGTTTCCAAATGTAAGCAAGTGTACAATAATGAAGACATTTTGCAAAATGCTCTCTGAATCACATGTTAGTAAGGGTACCCACAAATTCAAAGGTGTACAACAAACCACTGTTCCTAAACTCAGTCGTTGGTGTACATTTCAGAAATACATAGGATTCCTTCATATACATGTTTCAGTGTTTATAGTTCACCATATGAATTGCCATATACTTGGTACACAATGAAAAAACATTGTAAGGTGCTGCTTAGTTGTTGGATCTGGGTATCACATGTTTTTCGACAACCTGCATACCCTATATATCCTCGCAACCCGAAGGGTCTATTGAACGTAATAGGATATTGCTTTTGTAAATCGGTCATCATGACAAGAAGTTACAGATGACAATGTAGTCTCAAATGGCTATTTTCTCCTACTCATTATCATTGGTTTTTTTATTTCAACAGTTTGTTTTTGTGGGAAAACCTTGAGGGATCTAGGCAATTGATCCCTTGCTGAATTCAGAATTGTATCTACTTTTCAGAAATATATAGCTTTTTGGGATCACTCATGGGTTTTACACCTGAAACCACAAGAATTAGGGAAAATGCGCTGCGTCTTGAAAAAACTGCTAAAACTGCTATGCATATTGTCTGCTTGATACAGTTCTGCTTGTTTCTGAAAGCTAGGAAGATGGTGTATTACTGATGCTATTTTTGGAAAAAAGCCATACAGTTTCTTGCACTTTGCTTTTTCCCCATTTTTTTAAACCTACATTTAGTTATATTTTTCCTATTTTCTTGGAATGTGAGGAAAAAAACACAAATTTGGCATGTATACCTTAAGCGGAAAAAAATGTATGAAGCCGTAAGCGCGAAGTACTCTAAATATCAAAAAAGGGACTCAGCACTGGGGATGGGTAAGCCTCAACAGCTAAGTGGTTAAAGAAAGGGTGATGGTGAAGTTGTGCGAATATTAATTAGCAGCGGGGAAAGAAATTTGATGAGACTAGGCCTCCACTGAATGAAATCCATATTTCCCAGAAACCCTGTCATATCTGTAAAAATAGCATTGTATTTCTTTGAAATACAGATTTTAAAAACTTCTTTTTGTGCAATAAAAACAGTAACAAGTAATGTCTAGATACAATATATCAAAACACACAAGATGATGGATGGAATGTTGCACATTGGCAAAACATTCACCCCCAGTCACAGATCTGGGTTTAATCCATCGTTATTTTGCTCACCACCCCACCCCAGTTCAGACATGGCCATATGCAAATGAGTCTTGACCCTGTGCCTCATGGGAACAGTCCAGCCCGAACTGCCAAACCATGTCTTCCCTGGACCGGAATCAAGCATCCTAGGACCGGTTTAGGGGTTTCACCCCTCTTCAGCCAGGATAGCTTGACTCCAGTGGCGTAGTGAGCACAGGACCTACGTCTGGGCATACCCTTCCCACATAGGGCGAACAGCAAAACACACAAGATGATGGATGGAATCTTGCACATTGGCAAAAACATTCACCCCCAGTCACAGATCTGGGTTTAATCCATCGTTATTTTGCTCACCACGCCACCCCAGTTCAGACATGGCCATATGCAAATCAGTCTTGTCCCTGTGCCTCATGGGAACAGTCCAGCCCGAACTGCCAAGCCATGTCTTCCCTGGACTGGAATCAAGCATCCTAGGACTGGTTTCGGGGTTTCACCCCTCTTCAGCCAGGATAGCTTGACTCCAGTGGCGTAGTGAGCACGGGACCCATGTCTGGGCATACCCTTTCCACATAGATACAATATATGACACAGAACTCTAAAATTGACCTATATTGCCATTAGGGGTTCTGGTGGCATCAGCCTTCTGGTTTATAAATATCACCTGTACCCTGAGATGGCAAATTTAAGAGTAGGACTTGTGTCGCTCATTTCTTAGGCCTAATTAAGAGTTTGGTGGTGTGACAGCAGGCCGCCATGCCAGTGCCCCACTGCAACACCGCCAAACTCTTCTGCTCAACACCTGTCAGATTACGAGTTGTAATCCTGGCAGGCGGTCCTACTTTGGTGGTCCCATAGCGGTGTCTTTGGAAGGCTGATAAGTGAGCCTTAGAAAGGCACCACGTGGGACCATCAAAGCCCGTTCCTGCACGCCGTGGACTGTGAAGAACATGCCGTGCAGAAACAGGGGGTGCATAAAGACAAGGGGCACACCATGTGCCTGCCTGCATGCACCCAAGGCCCTAAGACAACAGAGGGCCCTGTAAGGCCCCCTTAGTTTCCTCACTGCCACACTTTTCATGGCGGGTTGACTGCCTTGAAAACTGTGGCATGAGGAAATTTGTAATAAGTGACACAAATTGCGACTCGCTAATTGGCGGGCCGTACATCTGGCCCTTAGTTTTTGATAGTAATGCACTTACAATGTTTATTTTCACACACTGAGGAGGATTTATTTGTAGATGCTTGTGTTAAAGATTGCAGGAATTGCTGTTAGCATGAGCTGAAAGCCATTTTGTTTGTTTGTTTTGCCAAAGACTTTGGAATTTGGACATATTTGTAAATTGCAATTTATGTAGGCAGGTAATGAGGAGATTTTTCTCTAACTTTTGAATAATTTGTAACGGCACATAGTGTGTTAAGTGCCACTGCTGTATGATATTGTATATGCTACAATATTTTTGGCATGCCTGTTTTAAGCGCACATCGAAGAATGTGCTGCTTTCTTGGAGGTACCATTGTGAATCTTGACTCAGCCGGTTCCCCTAGAGGGGATACCTAAATAGGTTTAGGTATAAAAACGTATTTCTTCCTTGGTGACTAAGTACCCCATGGAATTAAATATGTACATAAAAAGGATCCTGATCTGTGTACTTTAACATTCATAAGTGGTGATATGCAGAGCGCTTTTTGACTGTTCTGCCAGTCAAAACTGGCGAATTTGGTGTATTTTGGCTTCTTGAACATGGAACAGTCTTTGGGCTGTTTTTTGGCGCAGTTTTTTTTTGGACTACTTCTGAGAAGCTTTTCTTGTAAACATGACTTACAATTAATATTTACAAATGGTTTGGTTCAAGTACAGTCTGTGGGCTGTCTTTTGTTTCTGTCCTCGCCAACCTCAGACTCAGACAGCTCGTGACAGCACCCACCCATGCCGCCAGACACACGCTTGACCCCATCTTCTCCGCAAGCCCCCACGTCTCCTTCAACCACACCACCGAACCTCACTGGACCGACCACCACTGCATCCACTTTACCTTCAGGAAGCCCACCACGCACCACCGCACCCAACAGATGCCTCGGCGCTGTTGGAGCAAAGTCACCGAAGACCAGCTAACCACCACCCTTGCCCTGAGCCCACCCGCCGACCTCACAGACCCCAACACCGCCGCCCGCAACCTCAGTCAGTGGATCGACGACTGCACCAACACCCTCGCACTGCTCAAGAAACCCTCCAACAGCCACACCAGCAAGAAAGCCACCTGGTTCATCGAAGACCTCCAGGCCTCAAAACGAACATGCCGAAAATTGGAGAAGAACTGGCTCCGCGAACAGACACCGGACAGCTACGCCGCCCACAATAACGCCACCTGCAGACACCATCACCTCATCAGATCCACAAAAGGGCCTCATTCAAGGACCGCCTAGACAACAACGCACACAACAGCAAAGAGCTCTTCAACATCGTGAAGGAACTCTGCAACCCCAGCTCCAACACCAACGACATCCCGCCTTCGCAAGACCTTTGCGACTCACTGGCCACCTTCTTCCACCGCAAGATCGCCAACATCCACGACAGCTTCAACACCACAACCACCCCGACAACCACCGAGACCACCACCCCCACTACCACCACCCGCACCAACCGCCTGCTCTCCTGGACCTACATCAATGACGAGGACACCAGCGAGATCATGAACACCATCCACTCCGGATCACCGCGAGAGCCATGCCCACACCACATCTTCAACAAAGCCAGCACAGCCATTGCACCCCACCTCCGGAAAGTAATAAGCATCTCCTTCGAGACAGCAACCTTCCCGGAAAGCTGGAAGCACGCCGAGATCAACGCCTTACTCAAGAAATCCAAGGCGGACCCCAAGGACCTCAAAAACTTCCGACCCATCTCCCTGCTCTCTTTCCCAGCGAAGGTCACTGAGAAAATCGTCAACAAACAACTGACCGACCACCTCGAGGAGAACAGCATTCTGGACTCTTCCCAGTCTGGCTTCCGCAGCAACCACAGCACCGAAACCGCCGCCACCGATGAAATCAGGGCCCTGCTGGACAACAGAGAAACAGCGGCCCTCATCCTCCTGGACCTGTCAGCCGCCTTCGACACGGACTGCCACCGCACACTACAAACACGTCTACATGACGCCGGGATCCTAGAGAAGGCCCTGGACTGGACCACATCCTTCTTCTCCGGCAGACCTCAGACCGTCCGCCTCCCCCCCTTCCGCTCCAATGCCTCCAAGATCATCTGCAGCGTACCCCAGGGCTCCTCCCTCAGCCCGACACTGTTCAAAATCTACATGGCACCCCTCGCCCACGTCGCCCGACAGCATGACCTCAACATCATCTCCTACGCCGACAACACCCAGCTGATCCTCTCCCTCACCAAAGACCCCCACACCGCCAATACCAACCTCCATGAAGGAATGAAGGCCATCTCAGAATGGATGAGGAACAGCCGGCTGAAGCTGAACTCGGGCAAGATGGAGGTCCTCATCCTCGGCTCCAGCCCTACAGCGTGGGACGACTCCTGGTGGCTGACAACACTGGGAACAGCCCCGACACCTACCGACCACGCACACAACCTCAGGATCATCCTCAACTCCACCCTCTCCAGGACTAAGCAGGTCAACGCCGTCTCCTCTTCCTGCTTCAACACCCTACGAATGCTCCACAGGATCTTCAAGTGGATCCCCACCAAAACGAGAAGAACAGTCACCCAGGCCCTCGTCACCAGCAGACTGGACTACGGAAACGCCCTCTACGCAGGAACGTCAGCCAAACTCCTGAGACGGCTGCCACACATCCAGAACGTCTCTGCACACCTCATCCTCGACATGCCACACCGCAGCCACATCACACCCCACCTGAGAGACCTGCACTGGCTCCCCGTCAACAAGAGGATAACCTTCAAGCTCCTCATCCACGCACAAAAAGCACTCCACAACACCGGACCAGCATCCCTCAACAGACGACTCAGCTTCTACACCCCCACCCGCCACCTCTGCTCCACCGGCCTCGGCCTCGCCACAGTTCCCAGCATCCGGAAAACAACCACCGGTGGCAGATTCTTCTCCCACCTCGCCGCCAATACCTGGAACACCTTCCCCACCAACCTACGGCAGACCCAAGACCTACTGGCCTTCAGAAGACTCCTCAAGACCTGGCTCTTCGATCAGTAGCAGCACCCCCCCAGGGCCTTGAGACCCTCATGGGTATGTAGTGCGCTTTACAAGTGACATGATTGATTGATTGATTGTTATGCAAAATATCATTGAATAAAATACATTTTTTTTAAATCCAGAAATGAAATTATGTAACATATGCTAAATAGCTGCACGCTACCATTGAATTGACAAAGTAAGAAACTATACATGTGTGCAAATTGCCACAATGCTAAAGATAAAATTAGAATTCACATTCAATAGGAATAAAATAGGCCTCATACAAAGGAAGGGAAAAAACGAAATTGTGTGCTTTGCAATAACTAGGACTAAGATATAACATGTTACAGCATTTTCCTCAGATACATTGTATTAGATATTAAAAGGCATTCACATCAGATGAGTGAATTGGTTGTTGCTGAAATAAATATCACATTACAGAACGATAAATTTGTGCTGGCTTGAAAGGCGTGTAAAGTGACGCCTGCTGGTCAAGTGCACAGCTGCGTCAATAATACATGGCTATTGTTGGTCCCAAGCCACAAGGAAACTGCTGAGTCAACTAGATTTTAAGTTAGTGCAAAACACGGTATAAAGGCCTGCATTTCAAAATGTTGATTTTAAAAGTTACAAAAGACAGTTTCATTATTTTGGATAACACAGAAAAGATTAAAAGTAGGGATTTCCTTTCTTAAAGCTGTTTTACATAAGCACATCTGTGGTTCTGATGTTAAATAATAACTGTCCTTTAAAAAGTGGCACAGACTTTTCATATTTCAAGTAAGGCTTCTGTGCTTAGGGTTATAAATGAATGCGTTTAAATATGATAGTACAGGAATGAGGCTTGCTTTTCATATGTGGAACCATCAAATGGGTTGGTGTTATTAAAAAAAAAAAAAGGGAATTTTGATTATATGAAAAAAAAGTTTATTAAAAATACGTGCACTAAATTTGTTTTTTTAATCTCTATAATGCCTAATAATCATACTGTGAACTCCTAGCATCAAAGTTGAATTTAAGTAGCGCTTTACCACAATTGGGGGAACTAAAATGAAAAATGTCACTTTACCCAGGCATACAAAACTCATGTTTATAAGGATGTACATTTCTGATCCCCCATTCCTGGGATATCTAGGGAACACTCTGGAGATGACTAATATGCCAAAACATTGTCGGTTATTCATTTTTAAGTGCCCCTAACACCAAAGTCGAATTTGGGCAACATTTACTGTTTAAAAGCAGTTCTGCCACTCAGGGGAGTTTTCAAACTGATCTAAGGCTTCAGTAATGCATACATGCAAGTATAGAACAAGCAGCTGACCTCTATACTGCTAGAAAAGCACACCACACACTGTACACAAATGAAAATAAGTATAAAAAACCAGCAGAAGTTATTATCCTACCTCTAAATTACTGGCAAACAGGAACGGAATAGGACTGCTTTTCAGCTGTGAGTCGCCATAACTTGCTTTGAATTGGAAAAGCTGCATGGAAAGCCTTGCACAAAAATAGGACAGCTGGTAAGGGTTAAAGGTCGAGTTCTGCATTTAGCAGCCTAGCAGGGCTAAAAGCAAGGTTTGCTTAGACACTTTGACCTCTGAACATTTTTGAAAGAGGGGCTGACAGCGCAGGGAGAGAAAGAGAAGTTTTGCTTACTATTTGTGGCAAAAGCAAGTTTTTGTGCAGTCATATGAACAGAAGGAAATATAGTGGTATATGTGGGCCCTGATTAGAGCATAGCGCTGCCATGTATATGGCACCAATGCTTTTAGCTTAAAGATTACTGTGCAAGGGCTGAGATAAGGAGGCAATGGGATTTAGTTTGAATTCATGCGCCTTCTTGTTACAACTAGTACAATTGCTAAAGGAATTGGTGGTTGGTTATTAATGTTTTCTAGCTAGCTAAATGTGCTATTAACCTCCTACAAGTGTATTTGTGCCCAGCTGCCACAAATAGGGGTTGATAGTGTCAACCGAAGTAAAACCTGTTTCAGGTTTCCTACTGTCAAAATGGGGGAAGGAGGTTAGCTCCTCTACAAATTAAGGGTAGGCAAATGTATGTTTTCTCTCTCTTTTTCTCACTCTCTTTTGAGCCTGTCTAAGCTGTCTGGGAGACAGCCATGAGACATTTAATTGGCTATTCAGTAATGCTGTTCTAAAATTGTTAGCATTAATAAAATGAATAAATAAATATGCTATGTTACTGCCCATCCTGTCTGATGAAATTGTGAACAGATGAGTAGTCTAGATTGCTGTTCCCTTATTTGACCTTTAAGGGGAACTAGATGTGGGTAGTTTTTGTTCTAAAATTCTCAGGTGATAACACCATTAATGTTTATGTTATTCTCATGTTATATGACAGCCCTTATTAGAGCTGATGTTCAGGGCCGGACTGGCTACCGGGCGTTTTGGCATGCTGCCGAGGTGGTGGCTGATGTCACTGCGGTGGGGGCTGATTTCGTTGATGGAGACCTGCGTGTGCTTCGAAATAAACAAAGTAAAACTAATTTCGTTCAGCACACGCAGGTCCCCATCAACGAAATCAGCCCCCAGCTCAGCAGCATGTGAAAACGCCAGGTAGCCAGTCCGGCCCTGCTGATGTTGCATAGTTTGGATCGTGAAAAGTAGAATGTAGGAAAGACGCCCGTGTGATCCTCAGCAAACTTTTTTTAGGAAAATATTGTTTTATAGGAGTTTTTTTGTTACAACATGTTCTGCTGGAGAAATGTATGTACCCACTATGTTGAAGTATTTTTAAGTTCTTTATGTAATAAGAATCCCTGTTAAATTAGCAGTTTTAGATTTTCCCGCTGCGCCTATAACATGCGAGCATGGTCCTAAGCAAACAATGTAGGTGCTTTTATGAAAGAAAAATCATTTTAGAAGTGTCTGCAGTCCTGTACAAGTAATGTAAAGTTTATGAGTAAAAGTGTAGATCATTTCCTTTTTTCTTGAGGTTCTTCAGATGAATAATATAGGAATACACAAATGTAAGGATTTAGAGTATGTCTGTATTGTTTTTCTCTTTTCCTCAGAATTTAGTAAATGAACACAGACATCCTTAGCTGCTTCAAATAGTGTAATAGGTTCAGGTTTTTTTTTACTCTCAGATAGATGAAGTGGTTCTTGGGTGCCTTGGTAATATATGGGGCGCCCCAAGACTAGGAAGTATTCTGAGACTATCCTCTCTGTTGATAGATTATTTCTGTGCCTTGTCTAAAGACCTTATGCTCTGTCCACCAATAGATATTCCCTGCCTTACAACCATTGCCAGAGGGGCCCGGACATCAGATCCATCCTCAGGAGTCAGCACCAGTCCAGCTTGAAGCCAAGGTGAAGGGAACCAGCAGAGACATTGCTGGCAACTAGGACCTCAGTGAAGGTAGAAGGCCGGAAGCACTGGCATGTGAAGTGTGTACCCCTGCCACTGTCTTGGGCGAAAGATGGGGTCACAAATCAGAAAGGAGAAGTCGTGGATCAAGTTTTTGATGCCCAGCTGAGAGAGTCACAGACCGACAAGGACGGCAAGGAGGCTTTTGCTTGATGTGACCTCCTTTGAAACAAGGGTTGCTTCAGTTACTTCAGCATCACATCCCTGAATCCTGGCTATGAAATAAATGAAAATGTACACCTTTGCTTGTTGATCAAGAGATACCTGGGCACACTGGATACAATCTGTGGCCCCAACGAAAGAGCAGTGTGGCAGCAGAGCAATACAGGAGTTAGGGAAGGACTTGAGTTCAGGGTACAGGTGCTGTGCCTTTGGTGCCTGTTCGATTAAAGTGAAGAAAACTGGTGCACTGCCTGAGACACTGGACAGGATCGCTGAGACTTTTTCTTCTCAAACTGAGCTGTGAATGTTTTCCTGAGTTGCGAGTTGTGCAGCTCCACCGTGGGAACAACAAGAGCCTGCCTGTGAGGCTTAAACGGACACAGGGAGAAGACTCCCCTCTGGCTGGTTGTACAGCGGCTTCAATTTCCCAAGGACTTCTTTTTGTTAGCAATGTACCCCTTTAGCCGTCCCATTTTTGAGGAGGAGACGCCCTTTGCGGCTCCTCGTCCTAATTCTCATGGCCCTATGTGGTCCACCTGGTCCCCTGCAGCCAGGCTTGTTTTTGTAATAATATGTCTGACTGCTTTAATATTTGCATTAGGAATAATGTTTATTCTGCAAGAGAAACGTTCTTCTGAGCAGTTGACAAATGTTACTTTTCCCTCCTCCTAAAGTATATTAATTGATACTCTAGCCCTCATAAAAAGAACATTGGAAAGGTCTATTGAAAATAATTTTTTAGATATGTGTTCTCCTGATACCTGTGTGTTAATTATGAACCAATGATCTGTTCCCTTTGTACTCCTGCTTATACTTTATATATGCCCGCTTAATATTTAGAATGAGAAATGCCCACCTAGCAATGCATTAGGATATTGATGAATTTGTGAGAATAAATGTGCAAATATTTTCTATGTTCCCTCTAGATCATAGGAATGTCTTTAGCTCATGCTAAAAGGGCCGTCTGTTAAAGATTTCAGGAATTGCTGTTAGCATGAGCTAAACGCCATTTTGTTCCTGGCAGCCATTTTAGTTAGCCATGTGCTTTCTCCCTCTTCCAGAGCTTTGCACATGCTCAGAAAGGCCTAGCTGGTAGAATGCACCTGCTCCTAGTATAGAACTGTCAGGCTATTCTTAATATAAGCAGTTTAGTCTCCCCTCCCACTTTGTTGAGCAAGCAAATTTTGTATACCCATATTAGTCAATAAGCATGCTTGTATATGCCTGGTCCTCCTCTTAGTTTTATGCTGACTATGTAACCTATGCATATATAAGGCCCCTGTTCTCTGTACTCCTTAGAATGCCTCCTACAGTGGCCTGAGGGTACTGTGTGACGCAATCTCCCTCATGCGAGGTTAATAAATATGTTTTCTTGATATTACAGCTTCCGTGCCAATCTCTTCTTTGTTGGTTTAAAGGACCAGGTGTATCTGTGAACCCCTTAGAAGGTTTTTATTTCTTCACTTGCATCAAGGAATGAGCCTGCCGGGTGTGCCGATTATTGATCTGAGAGTAGCACTGGCATTGCTAATGCTTTTTTTAGCAGCACTGAAAGAAAGACAAAGTGCTCTGTTAAACATCCACTTAACTTTTTTTGCTGTTTCGGGGAGCTAAATATCCAGCAAATGAATTCAGCACTGTAAAATAAGGGAAATACTTTACAGTTAGACTTCTATTCTGTGAGATAAGAGCTTGGAAATGACTGGCAAACAATCAATAAAAAGGCTTTTCTGCATATTTTCTGTTAAATAAGTTAACAGTAGCTTCACCTTGAAAACTAAAAAGATAATAAATCTATTAGTTAAAGTGCTATGCTTACCACGGGTACCAAGGTCACCGTACTAAGTCAACTGTAACTCCCACTTGTTATTACTTCAAAAAGTTTGAAATGACACCTGTTGGAGAACATTGTGTATTATGTATATAAGTGTGTAAAGGATCTAAGATTGCATGAACTACTTTTTGGAGTGACAGTGTTAAGCATTTATAATCGATGATTTGTGGGTGCATGCTGGGTGGTGTATGATTGAAGGCGTCTAGGTGTATATTGCGGTTTGTGAGAGTGCAAGAATGTAGGTATGCTGATGTGTCATAATGGTTACGTGTGCTTTTGCTGATGGGTGGGTAAATGTTTGCAGGAGTACGAATTTGGCTGTGTGGATGCACACTAGTGGTTGTGCTGACATAAAATGACATTTTTTTGGGGTTGAAAAGATGTGTGACTTTGCAATGAATGTATACTGTGGGGTGGCGGGAATGTGTGCTGTGTCCCCATGTAGCTCCTGTCACCCATCCGTTATATAGAAACTTTATTGTTCAATTAATTATCTTTACAATAAGAAACACTTAAATTAAAGAAGTTTTAAAAAAAGAGATTCACCAATACAAAAGTAAAAAATTGGACGGAGCATAATTACATAGAGCAGAGAGGGTACCGGATTTAATTTTTCATAATTTTCCTGGCGACATGTGATTTCTGTAAAAGAAAATGTACCATGAGGGACAGAATAACTTTGTTGCTAAAGAGGAGCCATACCATTAAAACACAGAAAAAGAAACGGACAAAGCACAAGTCCAGAAAAGTCCAACTTTCCGATCCGCTCACATTAAGGCTCTATCTAACAAGCATTGGCATAGCCAATAGATCTCGCCTTTGGGACCTTATATGTATTTAGTTCTGCAGCAGGTCCCAAAGGCGAGACCTATTGGCTATGCCAATGCTTGTTGTTATATCTGGGCATGTTGAGAGGCTAGGGGACTGGGTCTCAAAGTCGGCTTGGGAGCACAGCAATGACCTACTCAATTTGAATGCGTAAGTAGTACAACCGGAGGGGTGAAATGAAAGGTTCACTACCAGGAATAACAGGAAGGTAGAAAGTTAGGCTGGTTAGAAAGGTAAGGAGGGGTAGAGGCAGGCATGGTGGTGAGGGGAGAAACAGATGCATGCTAGGAGAGCGCTGTGAGGGAGGGAGGTGAAATGGGAAGAGGCAATGAAAGGTAGGTCGGGTAAAGACCGTAGTGAGGCAAACAGAAGGGTAGCGAGGGGTGAAGGGTAGACAAAGAAGTGAGGTGTAGAAGAAAAGGATTTAGGAGCAGAGACAGGTAAATCAAAGTTGGAGAGGGGAGAATAACGCAGTCGTAGAACGTGAGAGGGCCAGGTAGAGAGAGGGAGAGGTGTGTCAGAGACAGGTAGAGACAGCTGAGGAAGAGGGAATAATAAAGACTGAGGTAGACAGGTGAGGTAGAGGGTTGTGTTGATATTAAGGAAGTGCAGAGATGTGTCAGAGGGATGTTACTGAAGAGGAAAAGAAGTAGAGGTATTGAGAAAGGAGTAAGGGGTGAGCAGAGGTAGAACGAGTGGAAGGGGAGAGAACACGTAGCAGATGAATGGCAGGGTAAAGTGAGCGATCAGGCAGTGAGTGTGAGGAGTGGGATACAGAGGGATATGTGGCAGTGAGCGCGAGGTGCAGGGTACAGAGGGATATGTTGTGGCAGTGAGCACGAGGTGTGGGGTACAGAGGGATATGTTGTAGCAGTGAGCGCGAGGTGTGGGGTATAGAGGGATATAAGGCAGTGAGCGCAGGGAGTGGGGTACAGGGGGATATGAGGCAGTGAAACACAGGGTCGGGACGTCCTACCAGACGTGGTCGGGTGCATACTGGCAAATAGATATGTTATCGACACAAGTCTGTGTACGTTTTAGTGGGATCTGAAATCCGGGCTATGCTGCAACCTCAATTTTTGACTTGGGAGGATAATGCATCGACTCCCCCCAGAACTTCATTCAGAAGACCCCTTGCTCTTTTTTTGTTTTTTTTTGTTGCATATTTATATAGCACGAACTCGACCCGAAGATATTGGAGCACCGTATTTACATTACACATTCAGGCACAGGGAGATTAAGTGATTTGCCCAGAATCACAGGATGTGGACGCAACCTCGAGGCTCGAACCCTAGTTTCCAGCACCAAAGTCGGCAGTACACAGTGTTAAAAGGAGGTCTTGGTGTCCAGACCTAACCACTCGTGCTTGTGGCACGCAGCTCATACTGGCCATTGTCATTCTGTTTGTGATAATCAGCCACAGACAGAATGATGATGGGTGGGAGGGGCTGCGAGGAGGAGTGCGAGGTGCCCCATCAGGGAGTTGAGGCATATGGCAGGGAACACCTCTGCTCCTTGCAGGGCCCGTAATTACAGACAAAAGGTGTCCGTAAAAGCATGGGAGGCCGCAGGGGGGGGGGCAAGGATGGGCGCTGGGGCAAGCGCCCCTCCTTGCCCCCCCCCCTGCGGACGCCCGTGGTTGATAGCTCAGTTAAGTAACCAAACAGTGCTCATATCCCAAGTTTACGGGTTTGTTTCCCACTTACAGGCCATTTTGCTTGCGGAACAGCTTTCATATAATTTTAAAGGTTGTGTGAAGAAGGTGACGAAGCTGCGATGATGGCCGAGGGCCAAGGTGGGAAGCGGAGTAGATTGGGGCGGGGCTCCAGTTACAGAGCATCTTCTTCGGCCCAGGATTTGTGCTGCGACGTTGCGCACTTTCTTAAGGATGCGCTTTTGAGGTACAATACCCTTAGAGCCTGCAGGTTTCTATGTGCCCTCTAGAGTCAAGCATTTGGAGTTAGTGGACTAATGTTCTTAAAAGATTAAAGTTGATAAGCGCCATTGCGCATTCATTTCATTCCTTGCCAACTACTGCTGTAGTGCCCTCTCAGCTAGCTGAAAATAATGGAGGGTTGTTTTTCCTCTTCCTCAGTAAAGTGCTGTCTTCCCCCAGGGACAAAGTCCGTGCTATTGAAATACCTAAAGAATGAACATTAAACTTAATAAGGTGTGGCAATGTCTCTAAGCACGTTTGTAACCCATGGTGAGAAACGGAATCTCGCCAAGAAACTAAAAGGTAGGAGATACAAAAATGTAGGTGAGAAGGACCTCCGTCCAACTGGAAGAAGGAACATCTGACCAATTTCTTGAGTGACTGACAGAATGAATGTATTTATGAGTATCTGGGTGGCTGGTTGGAATGTCTTTGATGATCATTGCTTATAATCTTTCCAGCGTTAATTCAAAGAGCTGCTAGTGGCCGCTATTGGACCTGTATGTGTTTATTCCCGCTACTCCCAAGGGCTTAGTGGAAGTAAACCAATAATTACTCGTATCTGGTGAAAGTTATTCGGTAATATGCATGGCACTTCACAGCTGCGGTGGTTATAGCGACAAGTGGGGGCAGAGGACTAGCGGGAAGGAGGGCCCGATCTTGGGAGTAGGGAGTGTGGCTCAGAGTGTGGCTCATGCTATGGAGCGGTCGACTGCGGCCTGGGGGTCCCGGGTTCAAGCCCCTATGGAGGTGGGATGTGGGGATATCTACAAGTGCAAGTCGGTACTTGGCAAACTCAATTATGCATGTGATATATGGGGAGCGGTGATATTGGTAACTGCAAATCGGTTAGTTCTTCTCGCAGTGTCGCAAGAGGCAGCAGGAATTCGCTTGTCAAACGGATGCATGGATGTGGCTCGTTATTGTATGTCGGTGCTTTATTGTATTTTGATGCTAACTGTGGCGGGACCTCTTTCGCTTAGTATTTCAGTCGGACAATTGTTTTTTTTCGGAATACTAGCGGCGTCTTGGTGAGACCAGTCGCATCCATTGCCAGGTGGAGGCCGCCGTGAGAGCGCGCATTCATGTCGTTATGTGGGAGATGATCTCATTTCAGGCAGATTCAGTCCAGTTTATTGCAGAAGTGCTATAGAGGGAAAGTTGTAAACGGAGCAAAAGTGCAAGCTAAGCTGTTAAGAAGGAACAAACAAGCACTGAAAGCGTGCGTCATCACGATCCCGATTGCTCTGAAAGCGAAAGTGATCGCAATCGCGATGACGCACGAGTTTTCAAAGTGCTGCTGAAGGCTGGCGGTTCGCACGTGAACGCAAGCGCTAGGCCAGCCAGCAGCACTTTGAAAACTCACATACAAAATTTCTCTCCGAGCCAGCGCATGCGCTGGGCTCAGCGAGACCTAAAAAGGGGGATGGTCCCTACTTGGGGTAGGGAAGAGACTCTGGTTCCTCCACTAAAAAACTCGGGGCCGAAGAAGAAAAAAAAAAGATGGCGTCTGACTACATTTGTAGGAGGGAGGCGACCTAGTGCAATAAGATAGGGATTTAGTTACTGGTACTCCCACTGCGTTAAACTTTTTGCCGCTCCTGTGATTAACTTGGTGAACCTGATATTGAGCATCGGGTTCACTGGGTTCATGGCTGCTAAGATGGCTTGGCGACAGGAGCAAACACCAAGTTTATTCCATTCGCCCTGTAGCAGCATCCTTCGATTGTTGAGTAAGGCAGGGCAAACACACAGCACATGCTCGATCCACTCCATAATACACCCACACCCCCTGTACAGTGTGTTATCGTTTGAACAGCGCCAATCTGGTAGATGGTGCAATAAAGGCCATTCATCCATCCTGATGGCCAGGAATCTTTTTTTCCATGTTACTCCATAGGTGCATGATAGATATGGCTCCACGGTCCCTGGCTTAAACGTCAATAAAACCATTCAGGTGTGTTTGCGTTTTGTCAGTTGTGCCCTGTCCGAGTGAATTGACCAACGCCAAACTCTTTTTTTCATGTACGTTTTGAGTGCCTGCTGGTATGGGTGAATTCCCCAAATTTCTGTCGCGTCCAGCATTTGCAATGAGTGTTCTAAACAGCAGCTGTGTTTTCGACCCACTTGGCTAGCAGATACTTCTTGCCACAGCATGGCCTCCAGGCTTCTTTCATTTGAAGTGAGCAGTTTGTTTCACAACTTGACGAAAGCGCCGGCCCCAACCCCTCGAGGGTCTAGAAGGCCAAACTCAAGTCTTATCTGAGCTGCGGATGAAGATTTTGTTATACTCCATGCTTGCTTAAAAATTCTTATTGTTATCTTGTTCACCAGATGGTGGTCTTTCCCCAGCATAATCTCCTAACCGTAAGATAAATAATTGGAGATTTTGGCTTTCATAACAGTTAAAAGAGGGGACAAACTTGGGCCGGATAACTGCCTCGCAAGCTTCATAAGTGCTACCTCAATTGACAGCGCCTTTGCCCTGACCACTTCCTTCTGTTTGGAGAAAGTGCCCCTTAGGTCCATAAAGAGCCCCAGATATTTGTAAGAGGTGGTATTTTTGCTTTTGCCATTAAAACACCACCCTCCACTTAGCGGCTTCCTTTTCCCTATGGTTATTCTCTTTGTGAGCCATCCAGCCGTACCCCTCTACAGCCAGTGAGCACACATCAGCCCTGCAGCCTGAGTGACCCTCGACCATGCAGTCCCTTTGTGTCATTCTATCCTTCTCCCACCTGTACCTTAGAGAAGCAACGGAAGACTCCTGAGACTATGTCACTTCCACTAATATTACATACCACTGAATGAGGAACACTTGGCCTTATTTAGAGTTTGGTGGACGGTTTACTCCCTTGCAAAAGTGATGGATATCTGGCCAGCATTATTGCAGGTGCCATAGAATATAATGGGTATGTGGCCTTTGCTACTCATTAATTACATTACAGACCTTTTACCGCAATGTAATTACTGCACATAGGGCCTCATTACGATGTTGGGGGGAAAGGCTCTGAACAGCATTTGGATTTTCCTAACCCCTGTCAGAACCCATGTTTCTGACTGACTCGGAAACATTTCCGACTGACTGATTATGACAGAAGGTAACCTCTCTGTCTTTCCGACTTGGTTCTGACCAAGTCAGTTGGTCCAGACTCTGAGTCGGTCGGAGCTGAATCGTACAGGTCTATGGACCATGTTTCCGATCGACGTATTACGATGTCAGATTCGGACAGCCTTTCCGAATTGGTCTGTCCGACACGAAACAGCTGTCGGAAACCGACTTTGGGGGCCCATAGCAGGCCCCCCTCTATCCGGAGGCCTCTGGTTGGGGCCCTTAGGGGCACCCATGGCACCCCTCTTTCCAATTATGCACAGTGTGGCAGGCACCATGGGGTGCCTGCGACAGGGTGCAAGGTTTTCAGCAACTGCCCCATTTTTCAATGGGAGCCTGTGTTGTCGGTCGGAACACAGGCTCCCGTTGAAGTCAATGGGAGTCCAACCGAACGGTGTTCGTAAACATCATAATCGGTTGGATGGACTCGCCGAACTGATATTGCAGAGGAGCTAGAAAAATCACTCAGTAGACACCTACAGGAACTTAACGCAGATTTAATTCTACTCTGGGGGGGAGATTTTAACTGTAGATTATGTCTTTTATCAAAGCAGTCCGCATGAAGCCTGGCAGGTGGGGAAAACTATGGTGGTTGTCATGTTTATCATAACCCCTGAGGGAACATTTTTAACTCTTTACTTTCTAAATTTTCCCTTTTTTTAACAATAGATCTTAATAAACCAGTGAGTTCAGATCATGCCTCATACATGGGCAGAGGCCAAGGTAGCCTCGTTGATTTTATTGCCCTTTCTGAATATTTTAAACCTCATTCTGTGGCATTTTCCATTTTAAAGGTTTGTCTCAGAAATCTTCCGGCATTACTTTATGCCGATGATTGTGTGTTAATGTCTAGAACCAGTGTGGGCCTGCAAACGCTTGTCACTATACTCAATGATTTTATGTTTGATTTGGGTCTAAAGACCAATACGGCCAAGCCGTACACTATGGTGGTAGGCAAATCACACCCCCCCCCCTTTTAAAATCATGTTTTATTAAAAATGAAAGTATGTCTTATGTTCCAACTTTCTCATATCTGGGCATCCCCTTTGGCCAGAAAGGCACTTAGCATCATTTAGTTGAAACAAGGGTTAGCAGTTTTAACCAAAACTTGGAGGCATTATTCAGGTTTACAAATAAATTAGGATCCTGACCCATTGATTCAATAATTAACATCAATAAAGCGGCTTGGCATCGGCCGTGATGGCGGCGTAACTTTGCTGCTCTGCCTGGGACTGCGATAATGCCTGCAAAATCCGGTCAAAATCCTGCAGCTGTGGGGCGGACTCGACCAGTGCTGCCTCCCTGTAGGTACCTGGAGTCCGAGGAGGCGTCTGATGCCCGAGTTGGTGAGGAATCCTGACTGCAAGGGAGCAGGACTTTCCCGAGCCGAGCGACGAGCCCCGGACGAAAAGAGGGCGGAGGCGTGTTGTCTGCCTGCCGGCGTGCAGGTGGTGGTGCAAGGGAGCTGTGCGACTCGAGTCACGGTATCTGTGGTCTGTGCCTGTGGTCCCCACGGGACGAGGGCGCAGCGGGGCACTGGGTGCGGTGCTGCCCAGATCCTGTTCTCAGTGTGCCTCGGAGACCCGGAGGCAGCGGCTTTCCCTCCCACAAAGGTGTCAGCGGATTGGAGGCGAGGTCGCTGGACGGATGGCATCAATCCAGTGAGGTACTGGGGGGGTGAAGGTGGCGGGCCCCCCTCCCTCCCTACTGCTGCGAAGGGATCAGTTGCTGCTGGCCCGTCTCCCCTGGCTTGTATATCAGATGCTGGCCCTGTGCTGCGTGGGCCCCTGGGCTCTTGAGTGCAGCCTGGACGTGGCTGCAGGCCCCTGGCCTGGATGCTATTACCTGGAGGTGCGTAGCGTGTGCACCGCGTCATCAGCGACACGCCGCTGCCAGGGCGGACCATCGCATGGACACCAGTGGGGCCCATGTGGACTTGAACTGTAGAAGCATGCCGCTATCTCTGTGACTTCCCTGACCAGTTGCGGCCTTGCCAGAGACTTGCCGTGATGCTCTCTGCTGGGGGCGCCTTAGACCCTGTGTAGGCCAGACAGCCATAGTGGCTCTTCGTGGTGGCTGTTTGGAGTGGGTGGACTTGGTTGGTGCGCCCGCTGCAACACTGGTACGGAGAGAGCTCAGCCTGCTTGCGAGGGCCCTCAATCTGTCTGTGGGCCCGGGGTCCCTGGCAGATAGCGTTAGACAGGAATGGTGCAGTGTTGGAGACTGGGGGATGGGCCCGTCTACAGGAGGGGACACCATGACAAAACCCCGGCAGTATCGCAATCGAACAAACTGGACAAATATACTGTCCCGTGGCACCAACACTCCGAGGAGGGGGGAGGAGGGGGCACCCGCCGACGCGCCGACCCAAGAGGAACCCTCACTTAGCTCCAGTATGGCAGCGATCCAATCTGTGGGCACGAACTTGGAAACCAAAAATTGATAAGTTCACAGTAGAAATGAACCTCATGAGGGCGGATATGCGTAAAACCTGACAGGGTTACAGCGACCGAGGAGAGCATAGGGGATCTCCAATCTTGGACACGCAAACTGGAGCAACGTGTGCAGAAATTGATGCACCAACACAAACTGATGGCTCTGCAGCTGGATGACCAAGAAGGGAGGGCCCGCCGCAATAACATCCGCGTGGTGGGAGTGCCCGAGGGTGCGGAAGGGCCCAGCATGGACCTCTTCGTTGAAGACCTCATTATGAATCACCTCAAGCCGAAGAGGATTTTCAGTCTGTTGTCCGTGGAAAGGGCACACAGAGTCCCGATCCCGAAGCCGAAGCTGGGGGCCCCCCAGCGCACGATCATTGTGCACATACTGAACTTTCGGGACCGGGACACCATTTTGCAAACTGCCAGAGTGAAGGGCGACCTCCCATTCGTAAATGCAACGGTGTGGTTATTCTCAGACTTCACATTGAAAGTGCAACAGGAGAGGCGCACTTTCGATGGGGTCAAACGGGCCCTCAGGGAGAAAGGGCTCAAATATATGATGCTCTTCCCAGCAAAGCTCAAGGTCATAGAGGGTGACAAATCTTGGAACTTCACTTCGCCTACAGAGGTCCAACAGTGGTTGGACGGCGGTCCTCCCCTGGCCCGTCAACGGAGGGAGGTGATGAACTGGTGTGGGAGTCGTTACCGCACTCTTGAATCTCCAGACCGATTCCAGAAAGGGGTGAGATCGAACTCCAGATCCAGAAGCTCCCGGTCCAGGAGCCCCATGAGTGAGACGAGCCACCCAACTAAATGAGGGACTGAACTCCTCTCCATGGCTTGGTATATGGATGACACTGGACTCCCGTATTGCTGGCTTCTCTACAGTTGTGGGGGAGGGCTGCTTCTGATTCCTCATGGCACCGATGCACTGATACTTCAGTAACTTATAATGTTTGATATTGTGACAAGGGGACAGTATCCGCTGCAGGGGTTGGCGCTGCGGGACTGTTGGCGCAATAGAATGACACTCTCCTGATGCGGGCTGGGGTTGGGCCCCAGGTGGCCAGAGGCGGTGTCAACCTATACCACCCGTAATTGTTGATTAGTTCACTGGGCGACAGGCGCTCTGCTAGTTGGGGATGTGGGTAGTTTCAAACCTACACAGCACGGTAATAGGGAGGGGGGAATGGTTTACGGGGATGTTTCATTGTCGATTCTAGTTTGGGACTCTGGGAGGGAGGTTGTTGGGATGGTAATCAATGGTCACATCGCATCCGCTTTCAAATGTTAGGACTGAGTAGCACATCGCAAGCGCTTAGCACACACTTCCTTCCTACATATAGGTACGCACTGGGACAAGAGCCTTAAGCTCCTTAGTTGGAAAGTCAATGGGCTAGATGACAAGGTAAAGCAGAGTATTGTGCTCCAGTACATAAAACGGCATGCTACGGACATAGCGCTACTCCAAGAGACACACCTAATTGGAAACAGCTGTAAGGCTTTGAATATATGGGAGTACAAACTCGTGGCAGACTCATGTTTCACGTCAGGCTCTAGAGGGGTTGGCATTCTCCTCAAACAATCCTTCCCGTTCAGCATACAACACACTTGGGCTGACGTACTGGGGCATTACTCGGCGGTCTCAGGGAAATGGTGATAACAGTTTATGTGCCACCAGGTCTACAGAACCAGATCTTTAAGGATCTGGGGACTTTCATACCCTTGCTTCCAGAGTGCCACTTGATGGTGGGAGGGGACTTCAATTCAGTTGTCTCGCGCCACCGCAACCGACACCCACCCCGAGAAATTGGCACTGCAAGCAGCAGGCTCACAAACTTTCTAGAAGCATTAGGCCTCACGGACCTCTAGAGAGCACAACACCCTGAATGCACGCAATACATGTTCTATTCGGGATCACACCGCACTTTCTCCAGAATAGACTACATGCTCATGCCTGTGTCACAAACAATGACAATACGCGAAATAAGGCACATGGCAAGAGGGATTTCGGATCACTCCCCGATATGGACACACTTGACACTGAGCGACAAGAGAGTGGGTAGTGTAGCGCCCCTCAACCCTTGGTATCTCCGCAATCCAATAGTTAAAACCGCACTCACTAGAGCTATCGACCACTAATTTCAGGAAAATGAGGGGTCGGTCGGTTCTTCTACGACTCTCTGAGAAGCATTTCAGACAGTAATCAGGGGGCAAACATTTTTGGCCATTGCCGGATCGCGTAAAGAAAGATTTAAGGGCATGGCTCGCCTTGAAAACGATCTCCTCTGCCTGGAGGAAGAAGTGGGTGAAGGGGATGAGCAGGACACGCTCCACCAATTACAACTGAAAAAAGCGGAGTATAAAGCCGTCGCTACTGACTTGGTAAAACCCTAGCGAGGGATAGGGATGGTAGACTGTATGACCAGGGAGACAAAGCGGGTAAATTAATAGCTTGGTTAGACCGGAAAGAGAGAGCGCATAGGTTGGTCCCGGAGCTCAAAAGTAGTTCCGGCGCTGTGTTAACGGATCCCCAGGACAAAGTCAATGAGTTCGCAGACCACTACAAAGTGGTTTACCAGAGTGGTACGGACTTGCCGGAGGAGGACTCAACTGCACTCCTTGCAGATATCGCTCTACCAACCTTTACAGCCGATGAAAGGCAAACACTAACAAATGATGAGATAGCACTAGCAATTAGGAACCTCCAACCAGGGAAAGCCCTGGGTCCTAATGGACTACCAATCGAGCTGTATGAGCTTAAACCTGACAAATTTGCCCCACTTTAAAAACATGTTTGAGGAGAGTAGAGACCATGGGCAACTTCCACGCGACCAAAGAATAGCAACGTTAGTCACCATACACAAGAAAGGGAAACCAAGAGACGAATGCGCATCCTATCGGCCCATCTCCCTTTTGAACGCAAAACCCCAAATCCTAGCGAAATTATTGGCAAGCTGGCTAAATCAGGTTATATGTAAACTGGCACATCCCGATCAATCCGGCTTTATGCCTCATCGGAATACAGCCTTAAACCTACGACGGTTACACGGCTTACTGGGGCGATTGGCCACAATCCGAGAAGACGCAATAGTGGTTTTGCTGGACGCCACCATTGCGTCTGACACACTCGAATGGCCGTATCTATTTTCGTTTCTCAAAAAGTTGGGCTTCGGCCCCAGCTTTATTGGGTGGGTGAAGCTCCTATACTCGGACCCACTGGCGCAAGTAGTAGTAAACAACAAGAAAGCTGATGCATTCACTCTTGGCCGAGGGAATCGACAGGGCTGTCAACTCTCGCCCTTGCTCTTCGCTCTCTCCCTTGAACCCGTGGTGGCCTGGATACGTAGAGACACATTAATCAGGGGACTCAAGTGGGTGGAGTGTTGGGAGGACCGCATCTCCTATACCTCGCTTCCCCCAAAAGTCGCTCCATATCGTTCTCGATATTTTCACAAGCTTTGGGTATAGAATTAACTGAGTAAGTCGTTGCTTTACGTTCTCCACAGAGACCCTCCCTACCCACCTCTGGGCTGCCCCAAGCAGGTAGCTCCAGAGGGATTTAAATATTTGGGCATTTTCATTACCTCCGACGCCATACTCTACTATGTGCGCAACCTCCTCCCCCCACTACAAAGGTTACAGCGAGGCGCCACAACCTGGAAGGCGCTGCCGCTGTCACTGTTGGGAAGAGCGGCACTTTTCAGAATGATGTCCCACCCGCGCTTCCCATATTTCCTGCAGAACTCCCCAGACCTGGTCCCGACTAGGTTCTTCAAAGAAATAGAGAGCATCCAAAGAGACCTGCTGTGGGATGGTAGAACACGCATTTCATTACACAAACTCACACTCGGGTGGTACGACAGAGGCATAGGGCTCCGAGATATCCAAAAATACTACTGGGTGGCCCATTTGGCAGCCGTAAACCACTGCACATATCGTCTCCGTGACGGTCCTGGATACAGGATGGACAGATGGCTACTCCCCGGGGTGAACTTCAACAGAGCACTCTACTCCAAACCCAACAGATATCCCTTAACGGGACCCACAAACCACTCTGTCCAACTCTTGCACATGGTAAACCGTAGACTTGGGTGGGACCAAAAACTTACACTAGCCACTCCACTATGGGACGCGGAACAACTAGGCACCCTTGGGAGAACAAAAGAGTTTGCTAAATGGGACCTCATTGGGCTGCCACAAATTGGTGACCTCTGGGAGGCAGGCAAGGTGGTGTCATTTGCCTCGCTTAAGCAAACGTGCCAGTTAGCTGACATGGAATATTTCAGATATTTGCAGGTCCTACACTCCCTACAATCTAACCTTTCAGAGGGGTCCTCCCCACCAGAATCCTCTCCATTGGAGGACAGATTGCTTGATGGCTACTTGCCAGTTAAGGTCATCTCCCTCACACACAAAAAACATATTAACAACACTACAGATCGCCTTATACCCCTATGGGAGTGATAAGAAAGGGATAGGTTAGAACTAGACGATGAAGTTGCCTCCCCACGGGAAGTCGCAATTTCATCCAGATTTTGCCTTGTTCAGCTTAAAATTCTCCACAGAATCTATGTCTCTGGACCCAGACTGGTGCTCATGAGTAGTGCGACAGATGGGCTATGCAGGAGACAATGTGGCCTTGAGGGCTCCTTTCTACACATTATATGGGAGTGTGGGCAGATTCAGGAATATTGGGTGAAGGTGCACGAGTGCATGAGTACAGTTTTGGCACATGTGATCAGGCCTGAGGCCAAGAGGTGTCTCTTGATTGTGTGGGAACCCACAGACCTCAACTGTAAGGACAAGCTGTGGGCAAACTTGGGTCAAATGGTTGCCAAAAGAAACATAGCTCGATTATAGGGAGCAACAGCACCGCCTACACTAGCAGCTTGGAAGGCGGGCATGGACTGGTGTATGGTGAGGGAAAAAACTGTCTATGTTGCCCGTGGTTGCCCCCAAAAGTGGATTGCAGTTTGGGGCAGATGGAATGCATATTGTGGAAATATACGTGACCCCCCTTTACTTCCTTTCCTAGAAGATCCAACAACGCCATAACCATAAAACCTTTATATCTTGCTGTGTATTGAGTGATATCATGTGTAACAGTCAAACCTCCAGAACTGTACAACTGGGGCTAATGTGTCTATGTAAAGAAATGACCAAACTGTTCAATAAAAAATAATTTATACAATTTAAAAAAAAAAATTCTATAAAGCTTGTTCGTGTTCTGTAATCCTGTATGGGACTGGAGAGTGGGGCATTTGCAATCTGGCTCGCCTTCAGGTAGTGGAGAATAATTTCCTTAGACAATTACTAACAGTCCCAAGTAGTCTCCCCATTATTTTCTGTCACAATGGACGTAGCTTGACTCTCTTAACCCATCGTATCCAAATTGCTCCAACTTTATGATGACAATCAGTATGGGCAAAAGAAGAGCTGGCCCTAAACCGTGCAATTATACTGGACTGTTTTAGACTTGACCATATGAAGAAGATACCATGGCTTAATTACATGAAAAGGCAGTTGGACACAGTGGGGCTGGTGGATTGTTTCTGTAACCCTGAACGAATTGCCAAGACCCCAAAAATTCAGTTGAAAAGGGACCTTTTATCTTTTTTAATGTCGACCGGTGAGTATTTGGAGATTGGGAAAAAGAGAGCCTTGGAATATTTGTCTTTAGTACGCTCAATAAGTGTTGAGCACTTTCGTTCCTTTTATTTCTGTCATGCAAAAATGTGTTATCTTATTAGATTTAGGTTCAGCATTGCACATTTCCTGGTTTCTTATCCTCAAAGTTTATTGTGATGCCAAACTCGAACCATGCCCCTGTGACTCTAAATCAACCCAGAACATGTTGCACTTTCTGTTTCTTTGTCGACTTTATACTAAACCGAGGAGGGATTTTATCATCCCCGATTAAGATTTTTAAATATCAGGAAGTGTAGGCCAGCCTTATATCACCTCCAGCTTTTAAATGACGAATACACATGTTTAATGGTTTACGGATATATCTCCACAGCAGTCCGTTTACGGAACCTTGTTGGGCAATGATTTTTTTAATTTACAAATTGTATTATTTATTTTTATTTACTGTTATTACTATAACATGCTCTGGTCATATGACTGATGGTTTTTGGTTTTATTCTGATTCCTAATGAATTGTTTTTGAATATCATGTTTTTTGGGGACACAGTGTTGTTTTTAAGACCTATATTTGTACTGACTGTGTGCTGACTTATGGTTAGTGTCCCAAAATTTACATTTTTGCCTCTACATGGTAATTAGTGACATGCTGCCATCTGATGAAATATCATTTTTATCTCAGTTTTATATTGCTGATTATGAATTTTATCGTTATGAATTTCATTGCATATTGTCTGTTTCTTGTTTTAAAACTTGATGTTCTCTTTTATGGTTAGAAAAAAAACAGAATAAAGAATATTTGACTGACTGACCCGAGTCGGTCGGAACTAATTGCGACACGGAGTCGGTTGGAATGCTTTCCGACTGACATCGTAATGAGGCCCATAGTACATTGTAATGCAAGTTGTCACAATGCATTATTTTAATACGTTAATACACTTAAGTAAGTATAGGGAACTATTGGTAGGTATGTAGGGTTATGGGTTTCGAGGTAAAAAAGAGATTGCGGGTTAACCCACCCTCCGCCCACAATAAACATTTTAAGGGCTTTCATAAGGGTTTAGCCCTTTTGGCCAGATGTAGGGTAATGGGTTCAGGTGTGTTTTAGGGATTTATTTGTTTCTTGAAAGTATACATTATACATTTTAGGTACAGTCCCAGTCTTAGGAGCAGGATGCTGGGATGGGGAGTGTTTATTTTGGGATCAATTAATTATTTTGACATTTGTGTATTATAGTTAGGTTTTTTTAAATTTTTGGGCTGCTAGCATTTTTTAGAAACTTATTTGCAAAACATGAGCATGATTTCAACATAGTGATGTGTAGTCACAGTGTTTCATCAACATGCAAATATTTAAAATTGTGAAACCAATTCAGTTGGTAAATATATTTAAAACAGTTCTGGTGATCCAAGAAAAATCCAGTGTGTTCGAGATGAATTTGTTTTTGTTTTTTTAAACCATCTTTATTACATTTTTCAAAACATAAAGTTCCCCTCACTCCCCCCATCCAAGCATACAAAGCAACAAGTGCAAATAACAAAATACAGGTTGAGTGAATAGCTGGAGATATGATAAAGCTTACATAAATCCTAGCAACATCATAACATATCAAAAGTATATAGAGGACAGATTTCATTCCTGTCCTTGGGATAGAAACCAATCCCTCAAAGGGGCCCAAATTTGAAGACCCCTTTTCCTAGCTTCGACACCTTTGTGTGCATATACAGCCCTCTTGATCTGATATACAGAGATTAGCCGAGCCAACCAATGACTAAATGGAGGAGGTTAGTAAACAACAAGGGGGACAATGAGGGCTTGATAAAGGTCCACCGTACTTGCCCTGGGTAGAACTAGAAGACAAAAGAGGTACGGTGTTCCTGGGTGGCAAGTTGGCCACCTGGTGAGTACTCAGAGTGGTGGGGAGGTGGGAAATACCTCCTTTCAGAATTAGGACCCTCACACACCCAGCAAGCTAGGTGTCATGCTTCATCATATGGGTCTGTTCCTCGTCGAGCCGGCGCTGCAATGCTCGATGGGCACCCATAAAGGGGCTCTTTATCGGAGATCTTTTGTTCCTTGCCGTATAGTTGCCGTGGGTGTGAGGGGTCTGGTAAGATGTAGATGTGGTGTGTGGGTTAAAACAGGTAAGGGAATCCTCTATAATTATTTTTATTCTGGAGAGGTCACAACCTGATTAAAAAGTAAAAAGAAGAAGGAGGGTGACTATTTTGTTTTAATCTGACAAAAATTACGCTCTACCCCTTAGTGGTCAACCTGTTTCTCGCCTATAAAATGTCTCTAATAGATCAGTTGGCGATTCCTCAGGACCTGGGGGCATATGTATCAACCGAATTTTTAATCGCAAACGCTGCGATTCACAAAAAACTGCGTTTGCGATTAAAAATTCGCAAAACGGGATGTATAAGGCAAATTCTCATCGCAAATTTAAGGAATCGCTAATTTAGCGATTTCTTAATTTTGCGTAAGCATTTAAGAAATCGCAAATAGCGATTTCTTAAATGATATGTAACACGCACCAAAGCATTGCGAAATATCCTTAAGAAATAGCAAATTACCACCGACTTCTAGTTGGTGGTAATTTGCGATTTCTGTTAAAAATGCACTTTTTGGAATTTTACAAAGTGCCACGTGGCGCACATACATGCCCTTAGGGCATGTATGTGCGCCATATGCACACACATGCTCATTTCAGGGGTACATCAGGGTGTCATCATGACACCCTTGCACCTTTGAAATTATTCTCAAATTGCGATTAGCAAATTGCGAATCACAATTTGAGAATTACTTCCCATTCATTCCTATGGGTCTCCTGGCCCATAGAAATGAATGGGAAGGTATTCCTTAATTGCGATTTTGCAATTTGCTAATCGCAATTAAGGAATTTTAAGAAATCGCAAAAGTTTTGCGATTTTTTAAATACATCCCGTTTTGCAATTCTCAAATAGCGATTCTTTAAAAATCGCTATTTGAGAATCGCAAATGGAGATGTTGATACATATGCCCCTTGGTGACTAAATGAAAACTATCTACAGTGTGTGGTGTGGTTCTACATACCACTTCTTCTCTCGGTAGGATGTATACCCCTATCTGAAAACAGACTATACCAACAGCAAAACTAGCTACTCTTCTGATGAAAATAGTGAATCCGACAGAAGAGACTCAGCTAGCGGTGACTCCAGCAATGGGAGCTGGAAGGGTTCAAATCAGAGGAGAAAGAATTATCCACAAAACCCCCACTACCCTGTACAGAATTTTCAAGGGCCGCAGCCTCCTTTTTGGCCTTTCCCGATGTATCCCCAGGGCCAACCGCAATACTTCCCTGCCAGCAATCCACCTTTTTTAGGCAGAGGCTGGGGCAGAGGAAGAGGGCGCAAAAGAGGAGGACAAAAACAAGTCCAGTTGCAGGACCAGGAACCGAATATGATGGAAACCAGGAGCAAAACACAGGGCAGGAGAGTCTAGTGGTTAATTTGTCACATAGACAACTGACACCTACGGAACAAACAGTACTTGAGAAAGGCCTTGGCTATGTGCCCACCCCTAAAGAGGACAGTTTTCGGGAACAATGCGAAATCCAGAACCTGTTTAGAAAAATACGCCTTAAAGCCCACTTCGATGGTACTGAGGAACCAGCCAGACTGGATTCAGGCCTTCGCAATCCCTCGACCTTCACACCTACCATTGGCATGGTACCTGTGGAGGTAGTGACCTTTGAGAAGGCTGTCTTAAAAGAACTGAAGAACCAGGATACCAGAGTTCCTTTCCATAATCTCTCTAATCAAGAACATGCAGCGATTAGATCATTGACTGAGGACAATAGCATTACAATAAAGCAAGTTGACAAAGGGGGCGCCACGGTCAAACAATCCACTTCGGATTACAACACCAAGTGCCAACGCCAACTACAGAATAGTAAATTCTATACTCCGATAACAACAAACCCCACGACTCGACTAACGACTGAGATAACCACCATGGTCTATGAGGCAGAGAGTAATGGGTGGATCAGTGGTAAAGAAGCTGATTTAGTGATTACCAAACATCCCAAAACACCCTATTTTTAAACTCTGCTAAAAATACATAAGGGGACCACCCCTGTCCCGGGCAGACCTATAGTTTCAGGAATCGGCTCACTCTTAGAGCCGCTCTCAAAATTCTGCGACCATTACCTACAACCTTTGGTCAAACAGACACCATCATACATCAGGGACACAACAGATATCCTCGGTGTTATAGGTGAAATAGAAAACACAGGTGATATTGACCTCCTGGTCACCCTGGATGTGGAACATCTGTATACCAATATCCCACAGAGAGACATTGGCATTAATAGAATCTGCACTAAGTGGGAGTGAATGGACAGCAGCAACACCCATTTCGTTCATCATGCAATGTGCCACCCTGGCCTTAACAGAATACTTTTTTGAGTTTGACAGCCAACTCTTCCACCAGTCTCAGGGTACTTCGATGGGGAGTACCTTTGCCCCCAGTGTGGCATGTTTGTATATGGCGGCATTTGAACAAGAGACCATTCAACATGCGAGTATCCCCTTCGGAGCTAACCTGAGACTGTGGAAGAGGTACATAGATGACATCCTCATCTTTTGGCAGGGGGACATACAGAGATGCGCTGAATTTTGCAAGTGGATTAACACAAAAAAACCAGCACTTGAAATTCACCCACACTATATCTGCCACGAATATCGCCTTCCTATATCTCACCATCGGATTACAAGAGGGTAGAATAACGACATCCCTATACAAAAAGCCTACCGACAGAAACAGCTTGCTACTGTACAGCAGATATCATCCTGCTACACTGAGAAATAACCTTCCCTTCAGCCAATTTCTAAGAATTGGAAGACATTGCAGTTCCACAGAGGACTACAAAATTGAAGCAGAGATACTGGCTGACAATCTGCTGAAGAGACAATACCCTAAGAAACAGGTTCACTCTTGCATGAAACTAGCAAGAAACAATAATCGTGAAAGCCTCCTAGAGGTACATGAGAAAGAACCCACTGATATTTTGACCTGTGTGACCACGTACACACCTAGATCCAATCTAATAAAGAAGGCAGTGAACAAACACTGGGCAATTCTGAACACGGGTACACTGTCAATACCCAAACCAAGGTTTGCATTTAAACATACCAACAATTTGAAAGATATGTTGGTGCACACTAGACCCAAGAAGAGCAACATCCCTAACCAGAGGCAACTGTGGGATCTCCCACCCGTGACAGGACACTATCCCTGCGGCTCTTGTACCGTGTGCCCACAGACCAGACACACCAAACAATTAGTTGTATCAGACACATTTACATGGATGCTAATCAAACACACTAACTGTAACACCCCACGTTGTGTGTACATGCTGACCTGCCCTTGTGGCAAGAGGTATGTCGGCATGACCATGAGGCCCGTTAAGGTCAGAATCACTGAGCACAAGAGCAATATTCGTTGCCATAAAACTACCACCAAACTATACACCCTCTTCTCTGAACTCAGACATCCCCCAGAGAGTCTACGCTGGGTCATCCTAGAATCCCACCAACAAATAACGCAGACTGCTTTGTTCAGGATTGAACAAAGGTGGGTGTTCCGTCTTGACTTAGCAAATGACGGCCTGAATGACACCATACCCTGGAGCACCATTAATTAATCTGATATATACAACCATTGTCCACAACTTTAAAGAACGAGAATATCAGCTTAGGACTCCACGCTAGTCTCTCACCTCTTAATACATCTCTGCCACATGATATCGACATCAGGCTAGTCAGATATGGAGATTAGGCTATGTTTGCACGATATATCTAATAACTAACAATAGAGTACAATACTACACTGTAAGATGGCCGACATACGAATCACCCAATCGGCTGTCGCCAGCAACTTATGCACCGATTTAGCGCAGTGACGTGAGCGCTTTTGCACTGCATATATTCTTGTTCACATTGTTGATAAAACCGCGCCACTGAATGCTGAATTTGAAGCCCTTGATGTGCATCCACAGCAAGGTAATAGCCAGAACTATAGACTTTCACCACATTCAAAGATGGCCTCCATGGTTACACTGTAGATGATGTCATGCCGACACCATCACACCACACACCAGGTGCGGCTGATTTACCATGCTTAACGGCACCAGGAGAGGGTATTTAAGACAGGAACCGGCAACCTGTCTTTTCCTTCCTGATGCAGCGAAGCGGGTAGGTGAGCCGGACTGCTCTGAGCGGAAGCAGGTGAGTATGGATTACGCGTTGAGACTATGCCTGGTCACAAGCTTTTAAGAGAGGTAAGAGGTGCTGGGAATCGCTGACAAATTACCGCTGGTCTTTGGTAAGGGTACGCTGACTCTGATGTTCTGTAGAGCTCTGCACTAAGACATAGCTTGGGCGCTGTAGGTGCTCTTAACACACCGCACGATTGGCATAATGTCGGAGCGCATGGTGAAAGCGCCAGCAGCTACGCAGGCCGGTCTGGGGCCCTTTCGAGTCTGTTGAATAACCTTGTCAATGATACCAATTTCACGACTATGGGCTACTTTAACCTGAACCATGCCCACTTTCACTGCTCTAGAGTCATGGCCTTAGCAACTAAACGTTGTGCCTGCAAGCCCACACCCAACATACTTGTTGTTTGTTTTTTCCTTTTACTAAACAGTGACACTACATTGAGTGTCCATATACTCCACTGCGGTCTGATGAAGCCACACTTGAATCCTTAAGAGGTGAGCTGATACATACTCACCATGATGTTCAATTACTGTAACTGGTTACACAGAGGTTTTTATATTCTAAATACAAATGAAGGCACACTTACAATGTGATATGCATGAAATCACGTTGTTTTATCACTTGTATAGATTCAAAGAGGTTTTGTACGATGAAATACACCCACTGGAATTAATAGGACCATGTACCAATATCTCCATTTGGTTTTTTGATCCTTTATGTTTGTACTCTAGGTTGGCTGCTTTTCTCCGGGGGAACATCCTACAGAGAGAAGAAGTGGTATGTAGAACCACACCACACACTGTAGATAGTTTTCATTTAGTGACTTGGGGGCATATGTATCAAACGATTTTTTAATCGCAAACGCTGCGATTCGCTAAATAACAGCGTTTGCGATTAAAAATTCGGTAATCGGGATGTATGAGCCAAATCCCATCGCAAAATTAAGGAATTGCTAATTTAGCGATTTCTTAATTTTGCGTAAGCATTTAAGAAATCGCAAATTGCGATTTCTTAAATGATATGTAAAAAGCACCCAAGTTGTGCGAATTATCCTTAAGAAATCGAAAATTACCACCAACTTCCAGTTGGTGGTAATTTGCGATTTCCTTTCAAAAAGCACTTTTTTGAATTTTACAAAGTGCCACGTGGCGCTCATACATGCCCTTAGGCACACACATGCTCATTTCAGGGGTGCATCAGGGTGTCATCATGACACCCTTGCACCTTTGAAATTATTCTCAAATTGCGATTAGCAAATTGCGATTCGCTATTTGAGAATTACTTCCCATTCATTCCTATGGGTCTCCTGGCCCATAGAAATGAATGGGCAGGTATTCCTTAATTGCGATTTTGCAATTTGCTAATCGCAATTAAGGAATTTTAAGAAATCGCAAAAAGTTTGCGATTTTTTAATACATCCCGTTTTGCAATTCTCAAATAGCGATTCTTTAAAAATCGCTATTTGAGAATCGCAAATGGTGATGTTGATACATATGCCCCCCGTCCTGAGGAATCTCCAACTGATCTATTAGAGACATTTTGTAGGCGAGAAGCATGTTAACCACTAAGGGGTAGAGCGTAATTTTTGTCAGATTAAAACAAAATAGTCGCCCTCCTTCTTCTTTTTACTTTTTAATCAGGTTGTGACCTCTCCAGAATAAAAATTATAGAGGATTCCCTTACCTGTTTTAACCCACACACCACATCCACATCTTACCAGGCCCCTCACACCAACGGCACCTATACGGCATGGATCAAAAGATCTCCGATAAAGAGCCCCTTTATGGGTGCCCGTCGAGCATTGCAGCGCCGGCTCGACGAGGAGCAGACTCATATGATGAAGCATGACACCTATCTTGCTGGGTGTGTGAGGGTCCTAGTTCCGAAAAGGAGGTATTTCCCACCTCCCCACCACTCTGAGTACTCACCAGGTGGCCAACTTGCCACCCAGGAACACCGTACCTCTTTTGTCTTCTAAATGGAGGAGGTGCCAGGTCTAGCCACGCAGTTGGTAATATATTGCTATACCTGTTTTTGTTGCAACCTCCGGTCCGCCGCGGTTCTTCTGTTTGAGGGGAGAGGGTGTTAAAAATCCAGTTTGCTTGGGGCCTCTCGCTGGGACGGCCGCCATCTTGGTAGTGGTTGGCGGTCACGCTGTGGAAATTCACTCACTTCCGGGTGGGGGGAGCATAAAAGCCAAATGGAAGTGCGAGCACGCAGCAGGCGCGCCACCGGCGTGCCGAAGGCAAGCCCGTCTGTGGCCGTCTGTGGCCGGCAGGGGCCAGGGGCACCAGACTATGTCCATTTTGTTCAATATTCATCTGCTGACTCAAGTTCCCTTCAGGGCCGTTGACCCTCACACCCAGAATATGTCTGATAATTTGAGGATCCTAAGCCTGAAGAGCACTGACTGTAAACACCTTATTAAACCTTCCGCTCAGGAGACCCTTAGTAAGCTCAGCGTACCCTTAATACACCCATCCAGTCCTACATGTCTGGGACATTGTCAATCTGTTATCTAAATATCCGATCGATGGTGAAACACCAACTCAAGATTTGTTACTTTCTTGACACCGACAAACCAGATATTCTCCTCTTATCCAAGATTTGGTTGACGGACGAGTCTAGTCCTGACATTCTAGCTGCACTCCCAGATAACTATCATATCCTCCAGGCTAACAGGTCAGATTACAGAGCTGGAAGGGGGGTGGCAGCTGTAATCTCACAAAAGTACAAATTTACCTCCCTTGTTACAATGCAAATCCCACTAGTTTATTACCTCTTGCTTAAACTTGAATCCTACCACTCTTCTTTTGTCTGTGTCATGTTCTACAGGCCCCCTGTCCCCATGCCTACTTTCTCGCAGCTGCTGAGTGAGGCCATTGCTGATTTGGCCATAAATCATGCCAGAGTATTGATTGTTGGCGATTTCAACTATTGGCCTAACAACGTGCAGAAAAGTCCTCACTCTGCCGAATTTACTGACCTGCTGACAGGCATGAACTACATCCAACACATTATAGTAGCCACTCACACTAAGGGACAAACCCAAGATCAGGTCTGGACCTCTAATCTAGAGATAGCCGACCTGCGCATTTCCCCTTGCTCATGGTCGGACCATCTTTCCCAAATCTTTGTCCTCCGCTACTATCATGACCAGGAATTGGAGTCTTGTAGATACCAAAGAATTTAGCACTCTATTAGCTGCATCTACACCTTCTGGTCTGATTGTATCCCCTCACATCCAGGCAGAAAACATTAACGCTTGGTTGGAATCTGCCAGAGACAGTTTTCCTCCTTTAAAGACAATTAAAAACAAGAGGCCCCACGACGCACAGCGTTGGTTCTCTGACAATTTGAAGGCAATGAAATTGGTCTTGCGACAAACCGAACGGAAGTGGAGACAGGACTACTGCCCCCATAAAAAGACCATCTTTATGGCAGCACTTAAAGATTACAAAAGCGCCATTATCAGGATTAAATCTGAATATTTTTCTTCAAAAATCCTTGTATCCACTAACAAGGCCAAGGATCATTTTACAATAGTAGATGAACTTGCCAACCCTGACCGCGTTATTGCAAAACCCACTCCATCACAATTCTTATGTGACTCTCTCAATATTTACTTTATTGAGAAGATTGTTAACATCAAATCCAGTATTCCTCAGTCCTCGGCATTTTCAGATACCCGTGGCTTACACACCAATCCTTACCACCTGGATCAATTCCCTCCCATCACCCAAGAGGTTTTCGTCTCTTTGCTTAAGAAGGTTAGCGCTGGATCCCCCACTGACAGCTGCCCTCCTTCTATCCTCTGGGGAGTCTTTCTCCATTATCCTGAGCCCCCTATGTCGCTTCTCAATAATTTCCTCACTATGGGCATAGTCCCCAACCTTTTTAAGAGTGCAGAAGTGGTACCTATTTTTTTAAAAAACAGGCACCAACCCTTCTATTCCCAGCAATTTTCGTCCTATCTCACTGCTGCCCTTTTTGGGAAAAATCCTGGAAGCCCATGTGACCAACTGTCTCTGTTGAGAAGTCACACTACCTGGACCCACACCAAGCTGGTTTTAGACACGAACATTTTGCTGAGTCTGTTATTTTAGCAGTCCTCGATGAATTACAAAGGGGGGCTGACCAGAGCTCCACGCAAGCTCTGGTGCTCCTGGATCTCTCAGCTGCTTTCGTTACGGTCGACCACCATTTGTTGGTCAACCGGGGCGAGAGAGTCGGGATCCGGGGTCTTCCACTGAAATGGATATCTTCATTTCTCAGTGACCGCTTTCAAGCAGTCCGTCTCGCTAGCTTTTTGGCTGAGAAAAGGAGACTGACGTGTGGGGTCCCACAGGGCTCATCGCTCTCTCCCCTTCTTTTTAACTTATATATATAGTATATTCTTGCCTTAATTTTTCGAGCTTCAAAAGAGAGAGGTGGTTATATTTAACTACGCCGACGATCTCCACTTAGTGTTTAACATTGACTCTTCCCCTTCATCTACGGAAAACTTCCAGTCTACTATGATATTCATTAGCAACTGGATGAAGGCTAACTATCTTAAGTTAAATCCAGATAAAACCAAGCTGATTCTCACGGGTGGCTCAGGGAATCCCTGGAACTCCAACTTTTGGCCACATTCTCTGGGATGCCCTCCATCGCCTGTCAACTCGGTCTAAAGCCTGGGACTTGTGATCAGCAACAACCTCACGATGAAGGCACAGATAAATGCTGTGGTATCTGCTTGTTTCTTTCACCTCCGGAGAATTAGCAAAATAAGCAGATATTTAACCATTGAGGCCCGGATTCAAGTTATACTTGCCCTGGTAAGTTCGCGTATTGACTACGCTAATTCCCTGTATACCGGCATACCAGCTTACCAACTACGTCTGCTTCAATTGGTGCAGAACCAAGCCGCTAGGCTTGTGTATGGCCAACCTAAATCTCATTATGTGAAACCTTTGTTGAAAAACTTACATTGGCTTCCTGTGACCCAATGCTGTCTCTTTAAATTAGGCTGCACTATCTACAAAGCCCTCTCGGATCGTCGTCCGGCCTTCATTGTGTCTAGAGTACAGCGCTATGTCCCCTCTCGAGCCTTGCGCTCTGCGAACATGAATTGGTTGACCCCTTGTCCGTTTAAACACAAAAAAACATTGGGGTCTTAGACTCTCGACTCTGGCACCACAATTCTGGAATTCTCTTCCCCCCGAACTGCTCCTCTCCTCTTCCTATACTCAGTTTAGGAAGTCTCTTAAAACCTGGTTATTTGTCCAGGCCTACAATGGAATTCCTCTTTTACTGTTCCAGCAAGCGATCAACTCCGCTTAGCGCCAAGAAACCGTTGGTGAACGTGCGCTTTATAAATTGTTTTTAACATAAAAATCTCAGCACCGCCATAGCTGAAAATAAAAACGGAGCTGAGGGGAGAGCCTCTTGCTTCTGCCCCTGAACTCCCAGCAAAATCAGTTGGGAGGGTAAACCTGATCCGCTGGTTTCATTGAACTTCGAAAAACTGAGATATCTCCTTTCTCAGATTTGCCAGACCTGGACATTCTGCTAACATGTGTACCAAATCTGCCCCGAATTCCTGACAGTGAGGGCAGTTCGTGCCAGAGACTCCCCACATTGAATGATTTTAGCCGGGGTGATAGATAGATTAAACCAAGTTTTATAATGTTGGATCTAGAGGTTGGCAGATAGAAGTGTTGACCGGGCTAATTCTTAGGAAGAATGAACATCCTCCTCTATAGATTGTAATGACTTCACCCATCGAGCAGTGTGTTTATCTAGATCATCCCCCATCCAGTCATTTAATAACTTATATATGTCCCCGATCTTAGACTTGTGTCTAGCTAGTACATATACAAGTTGATACCTGTAAAACCCCAGCACACCTCCCCTTTTCTTCCCTATAAAATCCCTAATTTGAAGGAATTTAAAGAATTAATTATTCACTAAGGGGAATTTACTCCTCAAATTTTTGAAAGTAGTAAAACTATTGTCAGAGAAGAAATACCCAAAAACAAATGGACCTAAATTGTCCTCCATTGCTTAATATATGGGTTGTGAAATATCTCAGGCAATGGAGGTTTGTCAAAAAGAGGGGTATAAAACTAAAGCGACCGATCACAAGTTTTTTCCTAACATTAGTCCATACCCTGAAAGCATATATAAGGGTCTTAAACCTAACCTTTTTAAAATAGCTGAATTCTAATTGCTGGAACAGGAAGCCCCAGATTGAAGCTTCAGCAGTTAATTCGAAGCAAGAGGTGACCGTATTTCGACTGAGCTCTTCATGTGGCAAATCAAACAGCAGTGATGTTAATTGTTGTAGAGCTGAGGCCCAGTAGAACAGGCGAAAGTTTGGAACAGCCCACCCGCCTCGTTCCCTAGGAAGGGGGAGGAACTTCAGGGCACTCCAGGGTCTGGCATATGCCCAGAGAAACCGCCCAATCATACTATCCAAAGCCTTGAACCAAGAATTAGCTACCTCAAGGGGTATAGCCCTAAAAAAATACAAAACTCTTGGAAGGAACATCATTTTGATTAAATTGCACCTTCCTATCAGGGAGAGTCTAAGATTATTCCATCTTGCCAGCTCGACTTTGGTTTTGTTAATTAATGGGCCCAGATTGCCCTTGACCAAATCGTCCAGGTCAGCACTAATATTAACGACCAAGTATGTTGAGTTGGGGACCACCCGTGTATCCTCAAACTTAATGTATTCGTTTATAAGTATTTGGGTTTTGTCCGTATTAAGTCTGTACCCCGAGATTTGTCCAAAGCAGCCGACCTCCTTTTTAATCTCCCTGACAGTTTCGCTTGGAGCGGGGGTAACAATCGCAAGATCGTCTGCGTAGGCAAGGATTTTCATCTCCCAGCCCCTAGTAACCGTTGATAAAATACAAGCATTACCTTGAATCCGGAGGATTAAATGGTCTATATAGAGGGCAAATAGTAAGGGGGAGCATGGACAGCCCTGCCTTGTCCCCCGCTGGATCTTAACCAACTCTGACTCTCCCCCATTATAGAAATTTTTGCCGTAGGATTGATATACAGCATCTTCACCCATGACATGCAATCCGCACCTAGACCCTTCTTTTCCAATATTGCCCATAGATAGGGCCAGGAGACCCTATTGAATGCTTTATCAGCATCTAATAACAGCAGTGCCATAGGGTTTCCTTGGATTTTAGCCACATCGAATAGCGTGATTACCCGGCGGATGTGGTTTATAGTGCCCATTGCCGGGATGAAGCCATGTTGGACAGGAGAGACAATTATTTTGATAACCTGGGATAGTCTAGAGGCAAGAATTTTAGCAAAGAGTTTAGTGTCCGAATTAATTAATGTGATGGGCTGATAGGACCCTAGCTTATTCACTGGTTTTCCCTTTTTAGGGAATACTACCATCCTTGTAGGAAGCTCATGAATCAGGAGGAGGGTTATACCTCCAGAATAAAATTATTAAGAGTAGAAGCGAACGTTTTATAGAATTGCCCCGGGATAAGGTCCGTCCCAACGGCCTTTCCAGATGCTAATCCCTACACTGCAGCTGAGATTTCTTCAATTGAAATTAGTAAATCTAAGTGCTCCTGATCTTCCAAGCCCAGACTATCCATTGCCACTTGATCTAGATATGACTCTATCCCTTCCAAATCCAGTTGCTCCTCAGCATATAGCTTCTGGTAGAATCTTTAGAAGGCGGAGCGTATTCCCCCTGCTTCAGAGATGGGGCCCAGCTCAGGATCTAAAATTGATTTGTTATTGTTGTATGTTGTCTGCTGTCTGGCGCGAAATGCTAAGTTCTGCTCCACCTTTTCACTCAATTCGTAAGACTTCTTTTTCCATAATGTTGTATTTTTCGGACGCTTTTTTAGCTGAGATATCCCCTATAGCTGCTTTAGCTAAAGTTGGGCTGTTTCAATATCAAGGCCCCTGATAACAGCCTCCACCAGGCCAGCCTCCGCCTGTTCCAGACTCTGGTAGAGTCCCTGCAAATGGCGTTTTGATTTTTTCTGCCTATTCCAGCTGGGCCTCATAGTTTCCCCAGGGATCCCAGCTTTAAAAGTGTCCCACACTACTTTGATGGGAGCAGTCCCTAGATTCTCAGCCATAAATAGCAAAATCCATTCCCTGATATATGGGTATACTCCTCATCCAGCAGCAGAGCCCTTTCAAATGACCATCACACTTTATGTTGTAGAGTTGTATGAATATTGAGTTCTAATACAAAGGGGTTATGGTCAGACATCACCCGTGGGTATTTAAATATACGAGAGAAAGCGACCAATCAACTGGAAATAAAGTAGCCTAGGCGCACATGGACCTGGTGAGGGGCGGAATAATAAGTATAGCTTGGGTCTAGTGGTTCTTTATCAGCCCATACGTCAAGGAGTCTGTGTAAATTAACCAGCTGGGCCAGTGCTCGAAAAACCTTAGGTTTTCACCCTTGATACATTGCTGTACCTGATAACAAGGCATCTGTTTTTAAATTAATGTTAAAGTCCCCACATACAACTAGAGGCATGGGCCACCCCACCAATTCAACACTAATCTAATCCAATAGTGCAGGGTCATCAGTAACAGGGCCATATATAGAACAGAGTGCAAACCCCCTCCATCATATATGCATTCTACAATGGCCCATCTCCCGAGTTTATCTGCCTTAGAACTAATAAATCTGATCTTGCCTTTGTGTGCGTGTATTGCCACCCCTCCCGTGCGGGTACCTTGCAGTATTCTAGAAATGACTTGATACCCCGTGATCTCCAATGGGTGCTCTGGGATCCTTCAACGTGGGTTTCCTGGATACAGAGCATATTGGCTTTTAGACTGTATATCAATGTTAACCCGTTGTCTTTTCCGAAAATTATTTAAGCAACATTTATTAACTGAGGCAATTCTTAAACTAATCATTCTTTAATCCAAAGTATAACTGCATGAAGATTACTGGCCACAAACTCAACCCCTGACCGTGCTTAGATCCCCGCTGCCCCCCCACTTCTCCCTTCCCCACCCCCTTCCACCCCCCATTCCATGAGGAAAAGGGTCAATCCTGACCCTTGTGATGGTGCAAATCCAAAGACCGCCACCGCTTTCAGTGCTCCCCGTCCCAAACCGCTCAGCCCCTAGTCAAGACCAAAGAAATAAAACTGTAAGAAGAAAGAGAAACAAAAGAGAGAAAATTGAAAAGAAAGCATCTAACAAAAATGGGGAAAGATCCACAGCACAATGAGCCTGAAAGGGCCTTGTAAGAATCCTAAAGATATATTTCAAGAGAACAAAGAGTTCCTCCAAGGGGAAAAGGACAGCATGATCTAGTATAATCTGTACAATGTTTCGTTTTATGCCAGAAGTGCAAACATATAAGGAGGAAGTCTTGCGTCAGCTCAGCCCAGCTTCATTAGAAATTTCTTTCAGGTACTCTTGTGCCTTGACCTCCGAGAGAAAGATTTGGGTGTTACCCTTGAAGATCACCTTGAGACTGGCCGGGTTTAACAAAAATAATTGCCATCCAATCTGTTGAAAGGGAGAGAATAGCTGCTGGAGTCTCCACCTCCTCTCAACTGTCACATGACAAAAGTATGGGCAGACGAAGAAGTTTTGCCAGTCGAATGATCCTTTTGCCTCCGGCCTTGCCTTATCAAAGATTGCCTGGTGTAGAAGGAAATTACCAAAATAAACCAGGATGGTTCTTGGATGATCTATCTGGCGAGAGGAGTTTTTCTTGGGAGTCAGGCAAATTGATGGACCCTTTGAACTTCAGCCTCCCAATCCCATCAGGCAAGCTCAGGAAAGGCGCATTTAAGTAGCTTGACCATGAAGCGCCTAATGTCATTTCCTTCAACGTTTTCTGCGAGGCCGAGAAACCGCAAGTTTTTTCTGCACTGCTGGTTCTCAAAATCCTCAGTCGTCCACATCACGTGGACTTGCTGTGTTTCTTTAAGTTTTTTTTTCTTCAATTCTAGCTACTGGTTCTGCTGCTGCTGTCCACTCCTCCACTAAGAAGACACGTTTTGCCATCTCAGAGCAGATTTTGGTGACTTTTCGTACTGCGCCTTGTATCTTCTTTGTGGCTAGGTGTGCTTTCTTGTGTTCCATCCTTGCCTCTGATTGCATCTGTTTCAACATAGAAAAGATTGTTTCCAATGTGGGAGCAGGGTTCGTGCCAGGCAGTGGAGTCTCTCGTGATGTACCAGATCTTTCTCCTTCCATATCACTATAAACCTGTCGGGTTGCAGAGTAGTCCCACTTCAGCTGCTTGGAGATGTTAGACTCCGGTCCAGAGTCCTTCTCGCCCCTCCTTGCTCTTCCACCCTGTCTTTTGGAGAGGGATAGCCGTTTTTGTGTCAGGGGTTTCTGCTTTCCCCCACTTTCACTTTCCCCCGATGAGTAGGCGATCCGTTCTTTCTTCAATGAGGCCTGACAGATCAGAGTAATCGGTCAAAGAAAAACATTTCTCGATGCCTCGAGGGATCCTTCTACTGCCACTGGCTCCGGACCCTTCCCTGGGTGGCATGGGTCCCAACCACCCCTCTGTTTCTCGTATATCCATAGGATTTTTCCTTTCCTTTCTCAATCCCCCCTGGCATAATGAACTAGCTCCCACTGTCTCTGTAAAAGTACTACATTCACCTATTTCAGGTGTATCCGAGAAGAGGGGAGCAGCAGGGAGTACAGGGGGGGAGGACTTACCCTGCTCCTTCAAGTGTAGTGTGATGCACTTCCCAGAGCAGATCTCTGGTACTGATGGCTGCCTTTCTTTCTCTGTAGAAGCCGGTAATCCTTGGCTTTTTAATACTGCTTCTGCTTTCATTTGGCGGCAGGAGCTTGGAGTGGGGAAGGAAGCGGATGCTGGTGGGCCTAGGAGGCGGCCATCTTTCCTTCCATTCAAAAAGCCTGCCTACTATTAAAAAAGCCAAGATGAAGTGTTAATGAATTATGTGATATATACGGTTTGTTAGCAACATGTTCCATTGAAAATCCAACAAAGCCCCTACGGGTTCAGTAGTGAATTGCTAGATGTATTGAGATAAGTTGTAAATGTGGTGCTAGTTAGTAACATAACTGATCAATGATACAAAAAAAGGGCCAAATGGGCCTCAGTTTGTTCAGTGATGCATTATAGGATATGTTGTGTTTGTTAGCAGCATGTTTTGTCACTGATGTGCAAAAAAGGCCAGGCGGTCATTGTTAAAATGCGATTGTGCTTAGATGAAAACGAAGATTACTGCTGTAAACAGAACAGTAAGCAGTGATTTTGCTAAATAGCAAAGAATGTGCTATGAAATAGATTATTTTTAAAATACATTAATGTAGAAATGATAGCTTGTGTGCATAGGGAATATTAGTTAAAATATTACTCATCTGTTTCAAGAGGAAAGCTATAAAGTGCAGTTGAAAAGAAGGATGAAAAGAGCTGCCTATAGGTTTAGCTTATATTGAGCAATATATACATACAATTTTTCTTGAGAACAGTCAATACCGCATGGACCGCAAAAACAAAATTAAACAGATAGAAACTGAAGGTCTAAAATTGCCCTTAAGTTTTAATGAGATAGGACACAAAGTTCACCTACTACATAATGGAAATTAAATTTCAGCTTTCAAGTGGACACTGAGGGTCTGATTCACAAAGGTAAAGTTAGACCAAAATTCTATCTTAGACCAAAAGTCTAACTTTAACTCTTTTTGATATTAACAAAGGTAAGTTATACTAGTAATTTTACTGCTAGTAAAGTTACTAGTAAAACTTACCTTTGTGACTACCGAAAAGTAACAAAAATTGAGTTTTTGTTTTAGCTGGACTTTTGGTCTAACTTTACCTTTGTGAATTGGGCCTTGAGTTCTTCATCTGAACTGAAGCCCCTGGGTGCTTAGTTTCTAAAGACATATGTATTCTGATTCCAGCTTGAGCCCATTTCGGTGGACGAGGTCACTGAGGCCATCGATGCACTGGGTGGTTCTAAAGCACCAGGGCTTAATGGTTTACAGGCTGCTTTTACAAGAAGTATAAGGCTCTGATTGCACCATATCTTATAAACATGTACCAGGAGGTGGTGCAGAGGGGAGTGCTCCCGCACACTTTGAGGGAGGCAGTCATAATTCTACTCCCGAAACCTGGAAAGGATCCGCAGAGATGTAATTCACATCGACCGCTGTCACTCTTAAACTTTGATAATAAGATCCTAGCTAAAATTCTGGCAACAAGACTTGCTTTAATTGTTGAGCAACTGATCTCGCCAGCTCAGTCGGGTTTTATTCCCCATAAATCAACAGCTCTAAATCTCCGCACGCTGTGTGCCACACTGCTTAGAATATCGCCGATGGTCCCAGCAGCCGCCGTGCTGCTCGATGCGGAAAATACTTTCAATTCCATTGAGTGGCCCTTTTAGTATGCTACGATGGGATGCCTAGGAGTACCGTAACGATTTTTAGCAGATGTTAAATTGCTATATGCAAAACCTACAGCGCGCATTCAACTCAATGGCACATTGACAGCTGAGTTCTAACCCACACGGGGGACACGGGAGGGGTGCCCACTCTCCCCCCTACTGTTCGTACTGGCACTTGATCCGTTGGTGCGGCACCTGCAGGAGCGGCACAGGCACCACGGCCTGCAATTCAATACTAGACCCCCTACTCCTCACGCTATATGCAGACGATATCATATTATATAGACACCTGGATGATAACCTAATGTCACTCTTCCGAGAAGTAACAAGATATGGTGTTCTATCGGGGTTGCGTATTAATTGGGAGAAGTTAGAGGTTTTCCCGTTGATGGATGCTCCCTGTGGCAGAACAGTGGAGTACCCATTGATGTGGTGCGATGACTCCGTTAAATATCTTGGAATCCACGTTCATAGAGAGAAGGATCGCCTCCTTCAGCTGAACTACGGTTCGGTTATGGAGAGGCTGAGACACATTGTGGAGCATTGGTTGACCTTGGCAATGGCAGGAAGGATAGCCATAATTAAAAAGGTTATTCTCTCGCAGTTTTTATATCTTTTTCAAAACATCCCAATCCTTTGTACAACAGTTTTTTCGCTGACCTGCAAACGCATCTAATACGCTTGGTATGGGGGGTAAACAGCCTCAAATTAGCTGGGACACCCTAATGTTGCCATATGAGAAAGGAGGATTTGGGGTGCCAAATTTTCATATTTATTATCTGGTAGCACAGGCGAGCTTTGCTCAGCACTGGTACCACGCAGATGTCAGGATTCCGTATTACAGACCGGAAGCCAATTTGGCACTTCCGGCGCCACTTAACTTCCTGCTACCGTTTGGGTTCCTGCAAGACTCGCACGATATTCAAACGCTATCCACAACCAGTTGGGCATGGCACAAACTACTCCTTGCCGGGACGCTGGGGTGCGGGCGGCGTGACCTTGGCCACCCAATCTCTGATGTGCAGTGGAGTCGGTGTTGCACACAAATACGCCGGATCTCCCCGAACCACCGGCACAAACTGTTGCACTTTAAATTCATTTGGAGAGCATATATGACACCCAGCAAACTACATCGTATAGACCCCTCTCGTTCGCATGCCTGCACCAGATGCCGCTCACCAGAGGCGCATTTCGCAAACATTACTTGGACGTGTACCAAGATAGCGGGCTATTGGAAGGTAGTCTTTGGGGAAATTTCTGGTATGATAGAGACGGAGCTTGTGCCAACGCCATTGATGGCACTGCTTGGGTACACACAAGATCTTCCCAAATCCATGCGACGGTCTGTCGCTATTGCACTCCTCATCACTAAACGCTAAGTAGCTATCAATTGGGGCCGTAAACGCACCCCCACGCTACACTCATGGCTGCGCAGCATGACCTAATGCAATAAAAACAGTCACAAATATGCACAGCTACAGTCACCCGCGGCTAGGCCCCTTGATATATGGCAACCATTTAATTCCTATTTGCTGGCAACACGGGGCACGGGTGGTACTGCACCACTACCACAACACATTTCTGCAGGGGCCTGGATGGAGAGGGATACACCTGGGATTACAGTAACATTGCAGAGATTGTAATGAATATTAATGAGTGGGCTTCCTGCCTCCATTGGAGAGCGGGATTACTGTACTCCGTGTTAACCTAGTTTATAAATTGCCTGTACGTTGACATGTACCTAACGTTTCTCAATTTGTGATACATCATAATGCACTGTAACTCTGTGTAAATAAGATCTTCGGAAAATCAATAAAACATTTTTTCTTTTTAAACTTTCTGGGGTGGGGTGTTGACTGAGGAACTTTGGGTCGCCTGGTGCTGGGCAATGGCGGTGGGCGATTGGCTTATTCGCAGGAGACCCTATGCTAGGCTTGGACCATATGCCTAGAAGGACATCAGTCATTGCTTCATTGAAGGGCAAAAGGGGTTCTGAGGTGGAATCCCCAGGCTGAGGCACTTCAGTAAGGAGATTAGTCCTGACCTCCACTGAGGGCAGCTCCAGTCCAAGGACCTCAGCTGCCCTCATGGCACAAGATGCCCCCTCCTTGGTAGCCACAGTTGGCAGAGAGAGCATGCCAGTATCTGGAGAAGTGTCCAGTCCTCTGGCCTCCCCAAGTTCCCCATGCCAGTCCAACTGCTCTGCAGAGTCATCCTGGTGATCTAGAGGGTACATAGACCCCTTTCATTGTGCTCCCGAGCCTAACACATCCACAAAATGCTCAGGCAACAACTTAGAACCTCTGGGTTCAATCAACGTCGGAATCAACGTCGAGCGATTCTGTTCCGGCTCCGTGTCGTCCTGGATGAGGATGGGGCTGGCACCGGTGATGGGCACCGGCAGAACCGCAGGCACCGACTTTGGGTCAGACGCCGAAAGAGGTCACGGTGGCACGACCCACAGCGACCCGGATCCGTGGCCAGAGCTGACGACGTTTAATCTAACAGGGCCCATCCCCACCCCTCGGGGCCTGAAGGCTCACCAGAGGGGTTGGCCCGCTCAAATACTCGGAGCATGGCCTAGTAAAACTTTCTAATTTGAGCAGGGGTTGCTCCAGCTCCCGCAAAAGGGAGGAGGCGCAAAGTCAACTCAGGCTCCGGCTCACAGAACCGTGCCTAGAGCGTCGGTGCTCTTTCCCTCCTTTGTCGACAGACGACATTTGAGGTGAAGACAAACTCAACTTAGTTTTGGGCCCTGGGAGCAGTCCCACGACCTCCTCTTCCTCGATCAGGACCAGGACCTCAGCTGTTGGGCCGCAAGGAGCTTCAAAGCTCCCTCCCTCAAGGTTTGACAGAAGGATGAAAGGCTTTTAATGCCAGGTGAAACGCTCTCAACTACAACAGGTTAATGTGGAGCCAAGACTCGGTCGAAGACCTGAATCCTCTGATCTTTACTTCTCCCAGATGGCGGTCATAACCCAGGAGTGACGCATCTTTCACTGCAGTCAGCTCTTGGAGGGGAAGGGAGAGGGGTGTGCCGCTGACCCAATCTCAGTTTATCAGCCACCACTGTAGATATTTTGCATTTCAATTAAATATATGACTTCAGGCTCCACTGTAGAGCTCTGATGAAAGGGAACATCTGAGAGGGAGTCAGGTGTGATTTCAGCACATTGATAGTGAATCCCAGCGAATGCATGAGGTCTGCCGTTGTCTGGAGGTGGGATGCGACTGGGTAGAGCACGTCTTCAATAACCAGTTGCTGAGGTATATAAAATTGATTAAGAAAATGCTTTATTGAAAATTAATACTTTTGAATCACTTATTCTGCTACCCTGCAAATGTAAAAGATGTGTTAGGTTTTTAATTTCCTGGGGTAAATAAAAACTTTAATTTAGTTAATTGTTAAATACCACCTATTTACCTTTTGTTTTGTGAATGTGTTGTGGACATTATTTATTTTGGAATCTACAACAAAAATACCAGTATTAGGAGTATAGGGTCCTAGCGAACAAGTTACTTTCCTTTGGTAACGCTCTTTCTAGGAGAGACTATCTAGCCACAGATTCCTCACCTATTGAATACTTCCCCAGGCATCAGACTGGATCCAGAAACTTTTAGGTAGTACCTCTGCACCTCAGAAGGTGGTGCCATGTGGCTCCACACTGATGCCGTTCAACTCCGGAAATGATTTGCGGGGCTCATAAAGAGCCACTCCTGTGCGCGGTCGTGAGTTGCTTTTGAGACTGTCTGCGCCTCCAGATGGGCTTTGAATCAAATAGGTAGACAGTGTGAAGATTCCTACACTTGGGATCTTATTAAAGGTAGAGTTTAACCACCAAATAGGGATGGTGGGAGGGTTGGTGACAGATCTGCAGCTAGACAGAGTCTCTACCAGAAAGAGCATTACCCAAGATAAGTAGCTTGTTGTTCTGATAGAGATTTCTAGTGGAAGATTCCTCGCCTTTTGAATAGAAAACAGTACCTAACGGGAGGAGGGCTGTGGATGGACTCAAACCAAAGTCCTGTAAGACCGAGTGGGCAAAGTGCCATCCTTGGCAGACTTGGCCCTCCAGACAATAGTGCTTTGTGACCATATGGAGGAACACCAACATAACTGTCTGTCATATGTTTAGGATAGGGAATCAGCGTGCTAACGCAGAGGTAGCAACTTTGGCCCTGATGAAATGGGCACACAGTCCTTCAGAAAGCAGCTATTTCACCAATGCGTCGCAGATCTTAATGTAGAGCATAATCCATTTTGAGATAGTACACTTCTGCACAGCCTTGATCATCTTCACAAGGACGAACTCCACAAAAAGCTGATGTTCCACCCTGTGGGGTGGCCTTTGTGTGATCGCTGTGAACACTAAGAGCTCTCTGAAGGTCCAAGCAATGGAGACTGTTCTACTCCTTAGAGGACTGAGGTGGAGAATAAACTTATGGCAGGGTGATGCTTGGGCGTCCAACTTTGAGGAGAAAAGATGTCTAAGTGTGCAGAATAAGCTTGTTGCGAAAGAAGGTGGTGTATGGGCACACAGAGCCTAAAGCTCACCCAAATGTTATGCCAAGATGATGACAACGAGTAACAGAGTTTTAAAGGTGAGGAGCAGTGAAGAACAACTGTAAAATGGCAAGAACGGAGTACACATCAGATAAGTAAGGACGAAGTTGAGGTCCCTTTGGGGTATCACTAAAAGAGAAGGGGAAACAGGTTGCAATGCTTCCAAAAAGCACATAACAGGTGATTTAAATAAGGAGGGCTGATCAGGCAACCGTAAAAAGGTCATGAGGGCTGATACATAACCTTTTACTGTGCACAGAGCAAGGCTTTACTGGGCGAGAGACCGAACAAACAATAAAAAAATCACAGTTCGACCTGTAGGAGATCAACCTGGCAACTGCCACACCAAAGCACAAATTTGTCCAACAGGCATATACAGTTTTCCTCGAGGGACACATGGCTGCCAAGATGACATAAACCACCTTTGTAGGAGGAAGGTCGAAGGTGTTCAGTTGTCACAGCTCAATCTCTACACATGAAGGTGGAGGGGAGGTGGAGAACCCGACCGCCCTGCTGCGACAGCGGATTCTCCCATAGTGGCAATCTAATTGGAGGATAGACGCTTAAGACCCGGTGTGCCCAGTTCGGAGCCACTAGGATGACTGGGGCTCAGTCCTTCCTGAACTTCTTGAGAACTCGAGGCAAGAGTGGCATCAACAGAGAGGCATTCAGGAGCCAGAGTTCCACTCAAGGCGACCGCGTCTTCTAGCGAGAGACGTCATAGAAATTCTAATGAGCAGAAGTGATGACATTATTAGCAAGGATGAGACATTGCACCACCTCAGGATTTAGCTGCCATTTTTGGTCTTCTGGATGATGATGGCTGAGCTAGTCTGCCATGACATTCAAATATCTTACCAGGTAGTTCGCCACCAGGAAAATTCCTTGGTGGTCCAGCCATTTCCAGAGGCATACAGCAACCCGGCACAGGGTCCGTGATCCCACCCCACGTCACCTTTTTTTTGCAGTACCACAAGTTAGTGGTCTTGTTTGTGAGCACCTACACCTGCCTCTCCTTTATAGATAGCAGGAAGGCTTTCAGCACCAAACAAGTGGCCTTCAGCTCCAGAAGATTGGTTTGGAGTCGGGACTCTGCCAGAGACCAGTAGCCTATGATATCCCCCTCTCCCACATGGCTTCTCAAACCCAGAAGCGATGCATCGGTCACCACTGTCAACACCAGGTGGGGGAAGGAAGAGGGGACTGCAGCTGATCCAATCGCGGCAAAGTAGACACCACTGCAAATCTTTTGCAGTCTCCTTCAAGATCTGACATTGTCGGAGAGGTCCCCTTGATGTTAGGTTCACTGGTACTTCAGATCTCACTGCAGATCCCACATATACCCCTGGCATGCTTGACCAGCAGGTTGCAGAAGGCCATCAGTCCCTACATCCTCCGAGTCGATCTCACTAAAATTCAGGACTGAGGCTGAAAGCTAGGATCATAGCCAGACTGTCCTGGACTCTACCCTTGGGGTGAGGGGAGGAGAAGGCACAGAACCAAACTGAGTCAAGAATGGCTCTGATGAAAAGGAGCGTCTGAGAAGGAGTTAGGTGTGACTTTGGCACAATGATCGTGAACCCTAAAGATGACAGGAGGTTTTCCGTAGTCTGGAGATGGTTGAACACTGACTGGGGCAAGCCAGCCTTCAACAGCCAGTTGCAGAGGTAGGAGACGACTGGCACCCCTGACTTCTGAAGATGTGCTGCTACCACAGCCATTATTTTTGTGAACACCCGTAGGGCATTGGTGAGACCAAAGGGGAGCAGAGCGAACTGAAAATGCTCCTCTCCCACCACCAATCACAGGTAGTGCCGATGGGCTAGCAGGAGGGGAAATCATGTCCTCAAGATCCAACACCACCATCCAGTCTCCAGGATTGAGTGCTGTCAAGACATGGGTCAGGGTAAGCATTTTGAATATCTCCTTATGGAGGAAGAAATTGAGAGGGTGCTGGTCTATAATAGATAGAAGACCTCCATCCTTCTAGGAAAGTAGCGGGAATAGTAACCAAGTCCTACTTCTGGCGTAGCCTCCTTGACCAGCAGGGCCTGCATATGGTCCTCTGCCAGTCATTGGGTGGATGTGGTAGGTGCGGTGGGGACAAAAGGCAGGGCATAGGCTTTGCGGACAATCTGTAGAACCCACCTGTCCAATGTGGTTTCTTGTCAGCCCAGAAAGAATCAGTGGATTCTGCCTCCCACCTGGTGGATATAACACCTGCATGGGTACACTAAAGGGGATTGGCAGGTTGAGCTGAGGGATGGAGTGGGCAGGTGGTGGAGTGGGTGGCACTCTGACCTTGGCTAGCCTGGTGGTTAGGAATGCCGCTGCAGAAGTCACAAAAAAAACATGGAAGTATTGCTGGTGAAGCTTAGTGGCTTGGCTCAGAGAGCGAGTGGTCGCCCTATTCTCTTTAAAATGGCAGTCAGTCTTGTGTCCAAACAAGTGAGTTCCATCGAATGGCATGTCCATCAGGGAGGACTGGCTATCGCCGGAGAACCCACTAGAACATAGCTACGGACTCTGCATATGGCAACATTGTGCCTACAGCCCATCAGGCAGCTTCGGTGGAGCCCAAGCCACAATGAATTGTGAACTTGGCCAAATCACAACCATCCTGAATTGTCTGTGACGAAACAGGGCAAAGGTCTTGAGAAACACCAGGCAAGACTTGTGCTACCAAGACCCAGAGGCTATGAGTGTAGCAGCCTAGTGAGCAGGAAGCCCGAATGAACCGCAGGGCCAAACTGGCAGATGAGAAAAGGAGTTTCCCAAATGTTTCCACTCATTTTGTTTCCCTATCAGGGGAAGTGATAGAGAAATTGTAGGGGTTGGTCCGGCTGGTGGATCCTGCATCACAAGACTCTCCGGACGGGAGACTGAAAAGCTGGTTCCAGGTAACAACCTATTCAAACCTTCGTATATATGGGAAGTTCTGAAATATTTATAAAGGAATTTATTTAATAATTCACATCATAATAATATTCATACAGAATACAAATGCATGCCATTCCTTTTTGTGCAATCTTTAAAGGTCATGATATCCACTTTTTGGATTTACTATGTGATACACTCTACTGAAAACAAGGTATGTCTCCTAACTAACAAATGGAAGGGTAGACAGCTGTGAATCAATCAAGAGATCGATATCTGCAAAGGAGGCCTCACAAAGATTGGGGGCCCAATTCACAAAGGTAAACTTAGACCAAAAGTTTAAGTTTAGACCTGAAGTCTAACTTTACTAGTAGTAATGTTAGATTTATGGTCTAAGTTTAGACCAAAAGTTTAACTTAGACCGAAAGGCTAACTTTATTACTAGTAAAGATAGCCTTTAGATCTAAACTTAGACTTCCGGTCTAAACTTAGCCTTTTGGTCTAAGTTTACCTTTGTGAATCTGGCCCGGGTGTTTACATATTTCCTGCCCGTAGTGCAGGGCACCTTGTGGACTGTAAAATAATGGGTGTGGCTGCCGGGGGAACCGGCACTCCTTAATCAACGGAGACGTCATATAGCTGTGTGCAAGCCTAACACAGTGTTAATCATGTGTTGGCCTGCTGGACTTGTCAGCACCAAAGGATGCCCACAACTCACCACAGTACTGAGCGAGCAACAATCTAATAGCTGGTTGTATAGCGAGTGTATATCTTTGGTCGGATTCGGTAGTGACATTGGTCAAACTCAGACCGGCATCAGGAATGACAATCAGGGCCCTTTTTCCGGTGGTGGAGTCGGCACCAACATGCCCGAGGGTTGATCTGGAATGGGTGTCGAGGCCAGAAAAGAGGAATCTGCACAGAGGGTCCAGCTGACGCTGAGGGTGACCCCACAGACGGTAACCCAGGTGGAAGTCCTCTCAGCTTTGTGGGGCCCAAAGGCACGCCACAGGGAGTAAGTAGGCAGATATCCAAAGAGCCAAGCATAACTAAGTGCAACTCTTCAGTTTGGCAGGGTATGGTTGAAGGCCTCAGAAACTAGAGTTGTGTTGGAACCAGCTGCGGAATCTGCTTCGAAGTTGGCTGGCTTTGGAAGTAGTAATGGGAACATTGGCGCTGTCCACGTGCTTCATCAGGGGAGGGGAAATAGTGCAAAGGAGCGGAACTTCACTTGGGCTTTTTATGTTTCTTTTGCTTACCTGAGGATTTGGAGCATTACAAATTCTGGCCTTGAGAGTGGCTACGCTGACTCCGGGAATGAACCTTGCACTTGGTGTGGGGTTCTGTGCGGCGTTTTCTTGTGATTGGTGATGCAAAGTTTTGCCTTGTGTTCCCTGATGACCTTCGTGGCTCATCAATGCGCAGTCCCCACAGGTGGTGGCTTGACCCCAGAAACCACAGGCAGAACGGGGGGTGGGGGGGTTGAGTCACAGACATCTGTTTGTGCAGTCCGTTCAGAGCTAAAACCTATTGTCTTACGTGGTGGCATCACCCTTGCACAGTGGAAAATTTGAAAAGTTGACAAAATCCTAGCCTCTGAGAGACAACAGAAGCTCTGGATCTGTGTCTAGAGAAACAGACATCAGCACGTGGGAGTGGCGCCTTTATGGGCCCTGCATGTCATTTTCGGAGCAGAATGGCATCAGTGTGGATCTGCACAGCACCACCTTCTGGCATGCAGAGGTACAACAAAAATGTTCCAGTCTGATGCCTGGGTAATGAATTGGCGGCTAGGTGTCTCTAACAGAATAATACTACTCTAAATGTATATCAACTATCATTTGTAGGGTTTTTATTTATTTATACTTGTGCTTACCTGAGAAGTGTGTTAGACAGCACTATTTGTTTGCATGCAATAAGTCATGAGTAACCGGTCCGTCACCTCAATTGTTGCGTGACATGTGACACAATACGGTGGCTGGTTTTCTAATATATGATTTTTAACATGTAACCATTATTGTTAAAAAATTATTAGGAACGTACATTTGTTAACCTATTACATGACTAAAACAGAGTTTTTACTGATTAATCCTTAAAATGTTTCAATATTCGGTGCTGTGAGATTGTGGGCACCATAGTTGTTGAGGATTGCATTTTACATTGATTAACTATAATGTTCATGTACCCCTTGTGCCCTTTTTAAATTTTTGATTGATTGTAGGTCTTTAAACACAATTGTGTTTTATATGTGGTGCAAAAAATGCTAATGTGCTGTACAGACGAGTTGTGGGTGTAAACATATAGATGCACATTACTGCACGTGGTAAAGCCATGCGTAGTAAAAAACACCTAACGTACTACATTATAATGAAATGCATGGCAATAACTGTTTTTCATATAATAAACTTGTAATAAGGCAGATGGTATATCGGTTACGTTTGTGACGCAGTAACCCACCAGGAAACTATAAAGCAGGTCCAATGTCACTATGTCTTCCATAAAACAAGCATAGACAAAACAGTTTTAAAGTGGTACGTGTAGGGAATTCGTTTGGGACGTTAGGTATTAAAATTGGTTACTATTAAGTAGTTGAAGAAAAAAACTTAACCACATGTTTAAGTGTATTATGGAATTATTTAATTAAAGGTTGCATTCCAATAAAATAAACAAATTATCGCACTTTCATAAATATTATAGAACTCTGGTAGACTTATCAGAATAAAATCTCTTTTAAAATCTTAAAATATAATATTCCTTGTAATTTCACCCTGCGTGGAAACGCACACCCCTATATACATACAAATGCATATGTACATTTTAAACACATAACCATATTGAAAGTATAATCAGAACATGATGTACATTTCAAACACCACAACAGTTACAACAAAAATGCATGAACATTATCCTTTCAATGACTTACTACAGCTTCTTTTGGTCACTAACTTTCAATAAAGCCAGGAAATATTTTAATTACTGACAGACGTTAAAGCGTACTTGTTGGCATGTAACATAAAAACAGTGCTGGAGATGGAATAAATGAAGTGGTTCCACTGCTAAAACTAAGTGCCTGTGGTAAATACTTGAAGTGTGTGCTACACTGAGCTTGACAGTGTACCCAGATTGCGTTTTTTTGTTTTACAAATGACGGAATGTCAACCACAATGCTATAAGGTTCACATCGCAATCACATTTTGATAAATGTCACAGAAACTTTCTCGTTTCCTATACCTTAGTGGGTAGGAAGTAGAGAGCTGATATTAATGCATAACGTTACTTTTTTTTGTGAAAGACCCAGGAAACCGCCTAGTTTCAAGGTTACAAATGGTTCATTATAACTGAATGAACATGCATTGAAAAATAAATTCCTGTTCCTCATTCTCCTTCCAACAAATATTTCCAGGAAGGCGATCTCTCGTTTTACATCATTTGAAAAACACCATTCCAAAAGTGTGGTACTCACATGTGAGTAGCAATATACAATAATTGTAAATGTCTTTATCGTATTTGACAGTACATTTTATTCTGCTTTCGCTGTTATCCTTTTCCTGGTGGTCTCAAGGCATTCTGCATTGGTAGAAGTAGTTGGGTGGTTGCTGAATTCACCGTTTTCTGACAAGTCTTTGCAAGTTGGGCTTGTGCCATTAGGTGTCGTATTGATATCACGTGCCATTTCCTGTGGAACTTGCTGCCAATGAAACAAAGAACAACTAAGCAAAGCCTCAAAGGGAGCAAATGGGGAAACCGCAGATCCGGTTAACATCATCACAACCTACCAAAAAAAGATAAAAGAAACATTAAAAAGACATGATAATATAATCCTAACAGGGACTGCACAACAGTGATGAGTGCCATTTATAAGCGATGGGTGCCACTGAATGCTAACGGCATTTAACAAAAAGCAAAGGTCAAATATTATGTAATGCATACCACAATCTTTGCTCAATGTGTGGAATACGACATTCAAATTGTTACAGTTCTCACAATAGTGTGAAAGAGTTAATCACTAGTATTGGGTTTGGCGAAAAACTGTTTCTCAAGCTGAGAAAATACCTCTCCTACGTACAGTGGGAGTGCTGCGGAGCGGTGTGGCGGGGGAGGAGTAGGGTGGGGGGTATTGGAGTCGGACATACGACGTCCACGAGTAAAGTAAGTAAATATATAAATAACACTATTTACCTTACGCTCGTTGCATCGCTAACCTCGGCGATGCAGCGAGCGCAAGGTAAATAATCGATGGACAGAATGCTGGACAACGCAAACATTCACCCCCAATCACAAGGATTGGAGTTTAATCCATCATCCTTTTGCTCAATGGATTCAAGCTAATCTGGCTGATGTGGGGTGGTACCCCGAAACCGGTTTCAGGATGCTTGTTTCCAGTCCAGAGAGGACCTGGCCTGGCAGTTCGGGCTGGACTGTTCCCATTGGGCGCAGGGATTTGCAAAAAAAAGACGGATTTAGGCCCAGATCTCCGTACTGGGGTGAATGTATGACATTGTTCTGCATTTTGTCCATCAATTGTTCTTTTTTCATATAACATTAAGACATAAATGGCTTAACTGGAAGTGGAGAAGATCATTAAGATGAAATGTTTCCCAGAAATAATTTTCTTCACTTTAAATTTCTCCCATTTAAAAAAAACTAAATACAAAAACGATTGTATATTTAAGATATAAATATGGCCTTGTGTCTATAAGCCACTAGGAGTAAGAGGTCTGCATTTTGTAAATTAAATACATTGAAATACAAGAAAATTTAATTGAAGAGCTAACTTAATAATTAAGTTACCTCTTCATTTTATTTTTCTCCTATTTAAAAGCATTCAGAAACATCATTGGGTTTTCATGCTCCAATACTGAGTTAACGAACAAGTTACTTACCTTCGGTAATGATATATCTGTAAGAAACATTAGTAGTGATAGATTCCTTACCTTAGAATTACCCCCAGGCGTCAGACTGGATCCGGAGAGTTTTCGTCAGCAGTATCCCTGCACGTCAGTAGGTGGCATCGTGCGGCTCCCTGTCCGTCGTGGCCGCCAAGATGACGTCGCGGGCGCTACTTGGACGCCGCCCACGCGCAATGACGTCAGTTCTCTACACGACTTTCCGCTCCAGGAATGCAGAGCCATGCACGATACTGACCACTGGTGCATTGTAACTAGGGCCCTGAAAGGGATGACCTTAACCCTAGAAATCAGTTTGCAGAACAGGGAGGATTGGTGGGCGGTAAGGAATCTATCACTACTAATGTTTCTTACAGATATATCGTTACCGAAGGTAAGTAACTTGTTCATCTGAAAGAAACACATAGTGATAGATTCCTTACCTTAGAATAGATACTCCAGCAATACCAACCCCGGTGATGGGTCTGCAAACCAAGATCACACCAGGAAGTCTCGGAGACCAGAACGGTTAAAGAAGCCATCTCTCCGGACTTGACTGTTCAGGTAGCAGTGCTTAGTAAAAGTGTGCAGCGAGGCCCATGTAGCTGCCCGACAGATGTCTTGCAGGGGGACTCCACGTCCCAAAGCAGTAGTGGCTGCAGTAGCTCTAGTGGAATGAACACGCAGTCCCACCGGAGGTTCTTCTTTAGCTAAAGAGTAACAGGGTTTGATACACAAGACGACCCAGCGGGAGATGGTCCTCTTGTGTATCGCCCAACCTTTCTTGGTGCCAACGTAGCCAACAAAGAGTTTGTCATCCACCCGGAACTGTTGTGTGCAGTTGAGATAAAAGGAGAGCGCACATTTTGGGTCCAGACGGTGGAGCCTCTCTTCATCCCTGGAGGGATGCAGAGGCGGAAAGAAGGTGGGCAAGGTAATAGTCTGCCCAATTTGAAAGGCCGTAACAACTCTTGGCAAAAAGGAGGGACGGGGCCTGAGCACAACCTTGTCTGGATGGACCAACAGAAAAGGAGGCTTACAAGAAAGAGCCTGGAGCTCACTCACCCGCCTAGCGGAGGTGATGGCTACCAGGGAAGCAGTCTTCAAGGTCAAGAGACGAAGAAGACAGTTGTGAAGGGGCTCAAAGAGAGCACACATCAAGTACATAAGAACCAGATTCAAGTCCCACTGCGGCATCACAAAAGGAATAGGAGAAAAAAGGTGTGTAATGCCTATAAGAAATCTATTTACAACAGGGGACTTGAAAAGAGAGGGCTGGTCAGGTAGCCTGAGAAAGGCTGGAATAGCAGAAAGGTAGCCTTTGATAGTGCCCAGAGCAGAGCCCTGCCGGGCCAAAGAAAGAAGGCACAAAAGGACTTCTAAAAGAGGGGCAGAAAGGGGATCCACAGCCTTTGCTGTGCACCATGCCACAAATTTGTTCCACCTGCAGGCAAATACCACTTTAGTGGTGGGACGCCTGGCTGCCAGAATGACATCACAAACTTCAGGAGGCAAGTCAAAAGGAATCAACTGCCGCCGCTCAATCTCCACGCAAAAAGGTGGAGGCTGGACAGGTTCGGGTGGAGGACCGTCCCCTACTGCTGCGACAGAAGATCCTCCCGAAGAGGCAGTCTGATCGGAGAATTGATGCTCATACTGAGTAGCTCGGGATACAGTCCGGGGCCACAAGAATGACTTGTGCCCGGTCGCGCCTGATCTTCTTCAGCACTCTGGGCAGAAGTGATATAGGCGGAAAGACGTACAACAGACCACAACTCCACTCGTGACGAAAAGCGTCGCCGAGCGAGTGCAGCCTTGGAAATTCCAACGCGCAGAACTGAGGACATTGCGCGTTCTCTTCGGTGGCGAATAGATCTAACAATGGCTCTCCCCACTGCTGAAAGAGACCTTGTAACACCTTCGAGTGAAGACACCATTCATAATCCATCATGCACCTGCGGCTGAGTTCGTTCGCCCTGGCGTTCAGAGAACCTTCAAGGTGTTGAACCACTAGGAAAATGCCCTGATGTTCCAGCCATGTCCAGAGGCGCAGAGCCTCCTGACAAAGGGTCCACGACCGCACCCAGTCTTCTTTGTTGCAGTACCACATGGTGATGGTGTTGTCTGTGAACACCTGCACTACTCTCCCCTTGACAGAGGGAAGGAATGCCTTCAGTGCAAGTCGGATCACCCGAAGCTCCAGAAGGTTGATATGGAGCTTGGACTCCGTCGGAGACCAGAGGCCTCGGATCTCCGCCTCTCCCATGTGGCCACCCCATACCAGGAGGGATGCATCCGTCACCACTGTAATCTCCGGTTGGGGAAGGGAGAGGGATCTGCCGTCGACCCAATGCCGGTTCGTGAGCCACCACTGCAACTGTTGTGCAGTGCCCTCCGAGATCTGGACGCGATAGGACAGGATCCCCTAATGCTGCGCCCACTGGAATTTCAGGTCCCACTGCGGAGCCCGCATATGACATCTGGCATGACCGATCAGCAGGATGCAGGAGGCCATGAGGCCCAGCAGCCTCAAGCTCACCCTGACTGAAACCCGGGACAAGGGCTGAAAGATCGGAATCAGAGCCTGAATATCCCAGACTCGCTGTTCAGGAGGATAGACTCGAAACTGCGCCGTGTCCAGAACCGCTCTGATGAAGAGGAACTTCTGAGAGGGAATCCGGTGCGCCTTCGGCACGTTGATGGAGAACCCCAGCAAATGCAGGAGGTCGGCCGTGGTCTGGAGGTGGGAGACGACTGTCTGGGGCGAGCCCGCCTTCAACAACCAGTCATCGAGATAGGGGAAGACTGAAACCCCTGATCTGCGCAGATGAGCTGCGACCACCGCCATCACTTTTGTGAACACCCGAGGGGCGCTGGTAAGGCCAAACTAGAGCACGGTGAACTGAAAGTGCTCGTGGCCTACTGTGAACCGCAGGTAACGCCAGTGGGCCCGCAGGACTGGGATGTGGAAGTAAGCATCCTGAAAGTCCAGCGCTACCATCCAGTCTTGTGGATCGAGAGCAGACAAGACCTTAGCCAAAATGAGCATCTTGAACTTCTCTTTGCGGTGGAAGCGATTGACGTTCCGGAGGTACAAGATAGGATGCAGGCCCTTGTCCTTCTTCGGCACCAGAAAGTAGGGAGAATAACAACCACGACCTACTTCTGGCGTCAGAACGCGCTTGATTGCCCCCTTGGCCAAGAGGGCTGCAACTTCCTGCTGAAGAAGCACCAAGTGATCCCCCGACATGCGGTGGTACCGAGGTGGCATGGCTGGAGGGGTAGTTTCGAAGGGGAGGCAGTAGCCCCTTCGGACTATATCTAAAACCCACCAGTCCGATGTGATGGTGCGCCAGTGGGGAAAGTGATGGCGAAGCCTGCTGCTCACTGGCGTTTGACGGGCCTGTAAGTTCGGACTATTTTATTTATTTATTTATTTTGCACATTTGTAGAGCGCTCTGATACCCGGAGGTGTCCTGGCGCTAGAAAGATAGACTGGTGTGTTGAAGCGTGCTTACTGAGTGAAGAGCCATGTTTTTAGACCTTTTCTAAAGGCCATCAGATTCTGGATTTGTCTAAGCGCAAGTGGAAGTTTATTCCAGGCCTCTGCGGCCCCAAGAGAAAAACTCCTGCCTCCCCAACGAGCTCTTTTAATTCTGGGGACCGTGACCAGCGCAAGTTGTCCTGACCTCAGGGTTCTTGCTGGTTTGTGCCAGTGGAAAAGAGATTTCAAGTGCCTAGGTCCCGAATCGTGGAGGGCCTTAAAGACCATACAGACTGCCTTGAAAATGATTCTTTTACGGACCGGCAGCCAATGAAGCTTGCCCAGCTCCTGAGAAACCAAGGCAAATTTGGGTGTGTCAGTGATAAGGCGATCTGGATGATAGTCGATAGACTAGGAATGTTTGGAGGCAGAGGTGGCCGGGGGTGGAGGTGGACTGACCCGCCCGCTGGCCACTTTGTCCGCCACGGCGGAACCCACGTCTGCGCTGAGATTGCTGCTGCGCGGGCTTGTGGCTCTGTTGCTAACGCTGCGGGGCACCCCTTCCGGTGCCACGAAAGGAGCGAAAAGCAGAAGGTGGAGGAGGGCGGACTGCAGAGAGTCCTAAATACTTGGCCGTAGCCCGTGAGTCCTTAAACCGCTACAACGCGCTGTCTGCTTTGTCGCCGATGAGGTGATGGCCATGAAAAGGCATTTCCATAAGTGTGCTTTGGTCATCCCCCGAAAATCCAGTTGTCCTCAACCAGGCGTGGTGTAGGATTGCCACCGTCGTTGCAATCGATCTGCCCAGTGAGTTGGCGGTGTCTAAGCCACAACGAATCATGAAGTTAGCTGCGTCTCTCCCCTCTGCAACAGCCTGAGAGAGAGCTGTCCGGGCCTCCTCTGGGCACTGAGGTAGCACCTGCACCACCGTATCCCACAGAAAGTGGGAATGACGGCCCAAGAGTGGTGGCTGTTGAAACATTCCTCGAAGCTCAATACAACAAGAAACGAGCTACTCTTCATAACAGGAGATGAAGCTAAAATGAAGCTAAATAGAATTACCTGGTCGAATATAATGGGTCTTCCCCTATAACCTTCCAATTCCGTTTGTAATCTTGGCAAACTGTTGGAATCCGATTTATCCCTGATATCAAGATGTCCTGAGTTGCTAATACCCGCGTTCTACAATTAAATAACTTGAAGAAAGTGTTACCTCAATGGCATAATGCAGAGATCAGTGCCCTGGCGCAGGTGCAGTTAGACAATAGAAATGCTGTACATCTGGCTGCCCGGATAAAACACTTTGAGATTTTCAATCTGTCTAGAATGCTGTTGGTGCGCTAATCACTAGCTTATTCAGATGTGATCACATTATGCCATTTCTAAGAGCCCTACTTTGGCTTTCCATTTGAAACAGGATCACTTAAAAACCACGACTATCATCCAGACGTTTATGCCAACATGCGGGACCTATGAGAAGGCAAGTTCAAGTGGCATGTCCAAACCCATTCACTAAACTATTCACATCAGTTTCTGCCGCAACATCCAAAATTTTAACTTTCACTTACGGTGATAAAGCGTATCCAGTGACTACAGCAAAAGAATAAAATCAACACTCTACAAGCAGAGCATATTGTGATAACGTTTAGAAGACTTACATCCCTACCCACTAGTTAGCAGCTCGATATATTACTTGTGAAATTTTATTTACTTTCTCATATTTAAAAATACAACTAAACATCTGTTATATGTGTTAGCTATATGCAATATATACAACACCAAGACGCCCGACATTCATGTGCTAAATGAATGCACATAAGAAACCATAATACTATTGCCTTGAAATTATAAAGGTGAAATGGTTGCTGAGGGAACAAATAGGTCTCCAGGTGCACCATAATCAAGTAGAGATTCAGAGCTGTGCCTTTCTTCCTGTGGCCAACAACGTGTGCAGGCATAGTAAGCCTTTAACCCCTTCGATGCTGCGCAGATTCCGCCACTGTGCTGGCGGAATCTTGCGCGGGCGTGGTCATGACGGAATGGTTCCGTCATGAGCACAGCTCAACCGTGGGTCATGACGGAACCATTCCGTCATGAGCACCGAAGGGGTTAATATGCCGTCCCATTTCTATGGGCTAGAGTCCATCAAACACATTTGTCGGGAAGCAGTTGAAGAACTACAGGTGCAAAAGACTTAACATTCAAGTTATCTGCATCCAGGACTGGGTTGATGTGCTAAAGAAAGACAAAGCATACAACGTAACAGATTTCACCCGACGTGTACCACCCTCTGCTGTGAAATGTAGCCTTCTAGAGTATAATCCTGGAGCACTATTTGCCAGTATCACAAACTTCTTCATAGGGAATTATGTTTTTGCTAAATGATTCTATACTCCCATTGAACTACCAAGTACATCGTCATGACATTTTTTATCCCAGAGATGCTCTCTGGTGCAGAGTGTGCACATTTTGCTTCATGTGTAACTCCTTTTGTACTCAAACATGTTAAGACATAGTTATCCCTCCAAAGACTATTTTTCTCTGCGTTCCCTTTCTGGCTTTTCATCACAAGCTTTTAGTTCATTAATGCATTTTAACCTCACAAGTAGCCCACCTTACCTCCCCAGTACATGTCGGCCATTGGCCAACACTAGTCCTTATTTAAAAAAGGACCACATTTTTTGCCAAATTACTCGCGATGCGCTTAGATCCTCTTATGCCTCATCTCATTGGCAAAGAACAATGTGGCTTCGTTAAAGGTAGACTTACATCGGACAATTCTCGCCTTTTTCTTAATGTCCTAAATAAAGCTTCCTCACTTTCAACCCCTCTTGCTGCTATTTCTGTTGATGCGGAAAAGGCCTTTGGCACGGTTGATTGGTCTTTTTTGTTTGCTTCATTACGTTGGCATGGCTTTGGCCCTAAATTTATATCCCTTATCTCTCTCTTATATTCTGCTCCCAAGGCCTCGGTGCTTGATAATGGACAACTTTCTTCACCTTTTACTCTTCAGAGGGGTGTCCGCCAAGGTTGTCCTCTCTCCCCACTTCTTTTTGTCTTGACTCTTGAACCCTTTTTATCTTCCATTCGCAATAACATTTCTATTTCTGGTTTCCCATACGGTAATAATCAATTGAAGCTTTCCGCCTATGCAGACGATATCTTATTGTTTATTTCTGATCCAGAATCATCTATACCCCCCTTATTATCCGAATTTAACTCCTTTTCTTTGGTATCAGGTTATAAGATTAACTCGGATAAGACTGAAATTCTCCCTCTCACCTCGTCCTGTCTTCCCCATTTTTTTTCCTCTACCGGTTTTGCTTGGAATAGTTCAAAGATTAAATATCTTGGTATTTGGTTTTCCAACTCTATTTCATCCTCAGTTAAATTAAATATGTCTGCAGTTGTTTCTAGGATTGATCAATTGCTCTCAGCCTGGAATCCTCTTTTTCTCTCCTGGTGGGGTCGATTGGATTCAATTAAAATGATGATAGCTCCTATTCTAATTTATACCTTCTCCATGTTACCGGTTCATATTCCTGCATTTTATTTTAAGCAAATTGATTCTCTCCTTTCGCAATTTCTCTGGAAGAATAAGAAATCCAGAATTTCTCTTGCAACTCTTCGTAAACCCAAATCTAATGGTGGAGTTAACTTTCCGGATTTCCGTCTTTATCATAGGTCCTTTTCTTTACGACAAGCTTCGAGATGGATCTCATCAACTTTTTCCCCTTTCACTCCTCTTTGGCTCCTCATTGAACACTCTTTATTATTACTTTTCTCCTTCGCCGAAGTGGTACGTTTTTCTGCCAGAAATCCCTATTCTCTGTTTCCCTTATTCAAACACACTTTTTCTCTTTTAAATTCTTTGGTTCTTCCTTCTATTATTACACGTACATCCTTTTTAAATACCCCTATCTGGTATAATTCACTTATCCTTTTAAAGAATAGACCCATTTTTTGGAAATCTTGGAGGGTGAGGGGCGTAATGTGGGTCAACCAACTCTTTGATGGTACTTCTCCTTGTTCCTTTCCCCAATTTCAACTTTTATTTCATTGCCCTCGGTCCTTTTTGCAGAAATTTACAACCCTCATGGCAATTATCCTTGACCGCTACTACTCTCTCCCTTCTTCGTCCTCATTAATACCTCCTTCTCCTCTTCTTAATATTCTTGCTACACTCCCTAAAGCATCTCTCATCTATAAATCTTTCGTATCTCCTAATCCAAACCGTGTCAAAACTAAAGTGGAGCTTTCTTGGGAAGCAGATTTTTGTTGTACTTGCTCTGTTCCTCTTTGGGATAAGCTTTGGTCCAGATCTTTAAAAATTTCTCGTTCTGCTTCTCTTACTCAATCCTTATTTTATCTGTATCATAGGCTCTATCTCTCTCCTCTTTCTTTGTCTCGTTTTTCACCCTCTTCTGATTCTAAATGCTGGACTTGTGGTACTCCTAATGCTGACCTTCTTCATCTGTTCTTTCTGTGCCCTGTCGTTTCTACCTTTTGGGGGAAAGTTTGGTCATGCCTTTCTCGCATCTTCCCTCTTCCTGCTTCTTTATCAAACTCTTTTCTCTTCTTGGGTAGTCTTTCTGAATATCTAAACCTATCCGTACACCTACATGGTCTCTTTGACCTGACGCTTGCTCTTGCCTTCCATCACATATCTTCTAACTGGAAATCTCTAACAAACATTTCCTTACAAGGCTGGCAGAACTCCTTATGTCATTTTCATAGACTGGATGTTTCCTTTGCCTCCACTTGCAAACCTGTTCGTAATATTGATCTGTTTTGGTTACCCCTCACCACGTATCTTGATCGCTTGGCTTTGAAGAAGCCTATACATCTCAATGCAGAAAATTATAAACCCCCTTGAACGACTTGAACTCTCTCCTTCTTGTTACCTCTTATAGGTTTATCTAATTCTACTGTTTGTTTATGCTGGTCATTTTGTATCGCTGATTTATATAACTTGATTGTATGCCGTAATTATTTGATAGTTTATGGTTTGTATTACTATCTTTATCCCTCCCCCCTCCTTTCCCTCCCTATCTCTTCCCCTCTCTTCTTTCCTTTAGCTTTGAAATCCTCTCAAAATGCTTTTTAGTTTTCTAGCATTGATATTAGCAGTATTAAGGTTTCTCACTGGATTTACGTATGGTTTCTGTGTATGCTAATATCTCTATTTGTTATCAAATTCTTCAATAAAGCTTTCAAACATGAAAAAAAAGGACCAAATTTAAGAGAACAACCAATCAGCTGACACCACCCTCTAGAACCTTCCTGGAAGGAGCTCCAGTCCCTCAGATTTTCATAAGCACTGTGTGTAACCAGAGGTACAACTGAGAGTACTAAGTGATCCCATCCAAAGGAGGCGGGCGGGTTGCATGTGAATCTATGAAAGATACCAATACTGGATAACTACAGTTACAGGTAAGTAACTCATTTCATATCCAGTATTAGGGTATCTTTAATAGATTCACATGATTGAATCAGAATAAAAAGCAGGAATGAGCACATTTTGTCATATATATAAGCCATATATATATACGAATAGTCAACAACTATTTCTTGAGAATGAAATATAAAAGCATACATACAGATCATTGAAACATGCATATAAATATGAAATAGCAAATGCATAGTTTCTGATATTGGCATAACGAAGACAACAGAACAGAGAAATGTGCATTATAAATGTTGGTGGGATGGAAGGAAGGCTCACCTTTATTGAAATAGATGTCTTAGCACCGCCTGTCCCACCGAAGAATCCATCAATTCGGAATCCAAGCAGTAATGCTTAATGAATGTATGCTGTGTTCTCCAGGTTGCTGCTCTACAAAAGTCAGAGAGGGGCACGCTAGCAAACAACGCCATAGATGTAGATACTGCCCTAGTGGAATGGGCACAAACTTATAATTGTAGAGGTTGACCAGCTTGCTGGTGACAAAAGAGAATAGCACTAGAGATCCATCTAGATATGCTCTGTTTCGTTAAGGGAAAACCTTTTCTGGGTAAGCTGTAAGCTACAAAAAGCTGATTAGACTTGCGGAAATATTTTGCTCTGTCTAGATAAAATTTAAGGTAGTGCTTCAAGTCCAAAGAATGCAAGGCTCGTTCAGCTGCCGTTTGTGGATTTGGAAAGAAGGATTTTAAGACAACTGGCTCGTCAAGATGAAAGCCCAATGGGACTTTAGGTATAAATTTCAGGCTGGTACGAAGGATCACTCTATTGTTCTTATATTGAATAAATGGTGCCTGTATTGTGAAAGCTTGAAGTTCACTAACTCTTCTTGGAGACGCAAGAGATAGAAGAGCAGTTTTACATTAAAGGACTTCTAAGTCAGCTCTATGTATCGGCTCAAACGGGTGCTTTATAAATTGAGCAAGTACCATGTTGAGTTGCCATCTTGGAGGTAGAGATTTTACAGGCGGAAAAGTTCTGAATAGACCTTTAAGAAACTGTTTTATCAGTCTGTTTGACCACAAGGAAGAACCTTTGGAAGATCTTCGAAAACAGGAGATTGCAGCCAAGTGAACTTTGATCACAGTATGAGCCAGACCTGAATTCGCCAGGAGGATATATGGCAAGACTCCCTCCGGCGATGATTTGAGGGGGATGCACTTTAGCAGACCCACTCCAGACGCAGAATCTTTTCCATTTTAAAGAATAAGTTCTGTTAGTACTGTCTGCTCTAGCACGAGACAAAATCTCCCTGCACTCGAGGAATAGTCAGGTCTCAAAATTCTTGGAACTCAGGAACAAAGCCGATAATCTCAGTGAGCCTGTATTCGGGTGCTGAACTTGTCCCTGGTTCATCGTTAGAAGAGAGGGAAACTTCATAGGAATCGGCGGCTGTGAGGACAGGAGATGAAGTTCTGTGAACCAATGTTGGTGAGGCCATGCTGGAGTTATTAGAATTAGTTTGCAAGGTTCTGCTTTCATCTTTTTTAGAACCCTGGGAAGGAGAGGAATCGGTGGAACAGCGTAGGCAAATACGCCGGACCATGTTATTGAAAACACGTTCTCTAGAGATCCCTGTTGGGGTTGCCAGCTTGTGAAGTGTTGGCATTTGGCGTTGCTATTTGAGGCAAACAGGTCTATCGTTGGTTCACCCCACTGAAAGAAGATTCTGTTGAGAGTATCTTGGTTTAACTCCCACTCGTGGCAGGTTGTCTGTAATCTGCTTAATGAATTTGTGATTATATTTTTCTTTCCTGGAACGTACTCTGCTCTCAACAAGATTCTGTGTTGAATTGTCCAGTTCCAAATTTGTTGAGAGTCTTGGGAGAGAGATCGAGTTCCTCCTTGTTTGTTTAGATTGTGCATTGTTGTATTTTTGTCTTTCCTGACGAGCACTAGAGAATTTTGTATCCTGGGTAGGAAAGCCTGAAGGGCTAGGAAGACTGCTCTTAGTTCCAAGAGATTTATGCGTAGATTCTGCTGAGTAGGTGGCCACTTGCCACTGATCTCAAGTTCCTGTAGGAAGGCCTCCCAATCTTCCAGAGAAGCATCTGTCCAGAGAGGCTTGTGGAAGGAAAGGTAAGCCCTGAGATAGATGGTGAGGATGAGTCCACCAAATTAGAGAGGCGACCATTTGTGGAGTCACTTGGATTATGTTGTTAAAGGTCCTGTTTACCTGAGCCCACTGAGCGGTCAAGGCTTCCTGTAGAAGACGCATATGTAGACGGCAATGGGGAATCAGAACAATACAAGAGGACATCATGCCTAGGAGAGATTTGTACAGGCGCACCGAAAGAGATGTTCTTTGTATGCAGCTTGCTAGCGTCAGAAGTTTTTGTTGTCTTTCCTCTGTTGGATAGGACCGTTTCAGAACCGTATCTAGGATTGCTCCCAGGAACGTTAGACGTCGAGGGCTGTAGGACTGATTTCTCTGGATTTAGTGTGAGACCCAATTAGTTGAAAAGCTGCAAACAGACTTTGGAAGACTTCTTCGCAGTGTTGAAAGAGGGAGCTCTGACGAGCCAGTCGTCGAGATACGGGAAAACCTTGTGATGTTACCTGAGATATGCAGTTACTGGAGCTAGGCTGTTTGTAAAAATGCGTGGGGCTGACTTGAGCCCGAAAGGTAAAACTTGCAATTGATAATGCCTGCCGGCTACAGCAAACGGCTACAGCAAACCTTAGAAATGTTTTGTGCTTTTTGTGAATAGGTATATGGAAATGGGCATCTTCGAGGCATTTTCCCATTTGATGAAAGGAAACATGCTCTATTGCTCCTTTTGGGATCATCGATGTTATTTTCAAATGTAACAGGCACAAATGCTTGTGAGACAGAAGTTGAGGAGGTGTTGGCAGAGGTGGCTGTATAAATTCTAGGAAATGGGCGAATAGTACTAGTTATAGGATCCAGCGATCTGCTGTAATTTGCTTCCAGCTTTGGAGATAATGGGATATTTTGCCTCCTACTTTGGGGGGAGGTGAGGAAATTGCAACCGGCAGAAGTGAGATGTCATTGACCTTTTGCAGTATCTTTTTGTCATCCAGCCTTCCCTTAAAAGGAAGATTTATTGTAGGCAGTCGCAGGCTGTTGTCCCTGAGCGAACTGCACCCTGTATTGCTGGCTAGAGGAGGTATAGGAAGGATACCTATACAGCCGGTAACCTCGCCTGTAGGATGACTGGCTTTTACCCTGTGCACCATGAAAAGGTATTCTTTTGTACTGGAGGGTACCCTAAGTTTTGGCCGTATCAGTGTCTATTTTGATTCCCTGAAGGGCTTCGGCGATATGCTTACCGATAGTTCTTTTCCATCTTAGGGCATATCTAAAATCCTGAGGACCACAGCTCCAGCTAGCTGACGGAAACCAGTGGAAGCGATGCCCATCGCGCAGTCAATAATCTCTGAAGCGGAGCGTTCACCCTCCAGTAAAACTTTCCTTGCCTCCCCCTTGATGTCTTGTGGGAGATCGTTGAGGTAAGGAGCGATGTCTGACCACATCTGTCTGTTGAAGCGCCCCAGTAGCGCTAAGGAATTGGATGCTCTAACTGTCAACGCCGACATGGTGGAAAAACGTGTGCCGATGTTATCTAGCCTCCTAATCTGGGGTTGCTGATAGCGGAGCCAAAGGGGTTTTTGACCTGCGTTGTGCCGCCTGGGCTATCACTGAATCAGGTCTTGGGTGACCTATGAGACAGGCAGGTGCTTCGTCAGGGGCTTTGTATTTTTTGCAGAGCCTTGGTAAGACTGGAGGAACTGTGGCAGGGTTTCTCATTATCTTAATGCCCTGATCCCAAATCTAGTCGATAATGGGCATAGACCTGACCGATTTTTTAAAAGGTTCCTTGACATCATAAAGAAAACAGTCTTGTTGGTGAGTAGGCACTGGAAGCTGGTAACCTCTGGTTGCTTTTTCCAAGAGATTATGAAATCATCCAATATTCTCTGGAGGAGAGGTTACTTGAGGCGGAGATGGTGACGCTGGTGGAGGGATAATGTAATCGTCCCATTCATCTGGACGTGATTGTGTATCCTGGATTTCTCCTTCTTCTCGTTGCTCTTCTTCATCTTCGTCTGTTGATGGAAGCAGCTGCACAGGCACTTGAAATATAGGAAGGGGTGGAGACTGAACTTGCACCACAGGAGGTGGAGAAAGCACTGGTGCAGGAGATGTTGCGGACGAAGGGCACCTCTTATTGTAGTCCGACAGCATAAATTGTAGGACAGAATAAATTGTAGATGAGTTATCAGATCAGAAGGAAGACAAACAATCTCTGTCTGTTGTTGTGGACGTCGTTGGTCAGTTTAGTACAAACGTTCATCATAGAACTGATCTTCATCATCAGAGTCTTCTTGGTATTTGACATTCAACTCCGAGGGGCTTTGTGCAGCCCCAAACAAGCTGTCTTCGTCCGAGTCATCATCGTCATCTAAAAGATGAGTTGGTAATAAGGCTTGAACCCTACTAGGAGAAGTTAATGAGGGAGTTAATCTCTCCTTTTGAATTTTTTTCTGGGAAATTAATTTTGTTGCTTTGAATTTTGGTGTCGTTGATGAGGTCGTCGTTGGTACACATACCGTCGTCGAGGAACCGTTGACGGACATTGATATTGATGTCCCAGACGTAACTGGCATAGATGACAATACCGTCGTCGATGATGGAACTTTCGTCGTCGAGGCCGTTGACGATGCAATAGGAGAAATGGTCTACAAGAGGGTCTTCGATGGTAGACTCGTCGTCGACGCAGGCAACACAGTTGACGAAGCACTCATCGTCATCTTCGTCGTCGGACTGGTCGTCGTCGCAATCTTCGTCGACGACAATGACTTTTTGATTATCCTTATTGTCGACGACAAAGGAGCTTGACTCATCGACTAAGACGTAGTTGATGACAAAATAGACGCTGACAAGACTGAGACTATGGTGACGGTTGTCGTCGACGAAGTCACTCCAACGACAGTATGTGGAGTTCTTGTCATCGGTACCGCCATCGATGAGCTGTCCGTCAACCGGCCGAGGAAGGCTTTTTATAAGCATGTTTCACCTTCACTGGAGGAGCAGGGGGGGTCTGAAGCTGATTTCTGAAAACATTTTTTGGCAGAAATCAAACTCTGAAGGGAAGGAGATGCACCGGAAGGCAGATCTTGCTTCTTTGTAGCCTCTGAAGACTTTTTGTGCGTCTTCTTTGGAGGTTGCTGCGAGGAGTGACCTGGAGAGATGTCCCGAGGTTTTTTTTAGGCGTCTTTGATGAGGATCTTGAGGAACCTTCACTCGCCTCATGAGATACAGGGTCCTCCCTGTCTTTAAGCATCTGCAGCCATATTAATAGCCTCCTCTAACGGTCCTTCAAAGCCAGTGAAGAAAAAGTGCGGCATACCTTACAATCCTTTGGTTTGTGATCAGGATTAAGACAGTAAAGGCACGTTTTATGAGGGTCATCGATGTGTAGTCTTTTCTTTCTGCATGTACCACAGGGCCTAAAAAGGCCTTTTGTAGGTAATTAGAGAACTTCACTCAGTAGAGCTCAGTGGAGACTCCCTTAGCACGACGTGCTGTAAAAAATCTGAGGGACTGGAGCTCCTTCCAGGAGGGTTCAAGAGGGTTGTGTGAGCTGATTGGTTGTTCTCTTAAGTTTGGTCCTTTTTTAAATAAGGACTTAGATATGTTACTAAATATAAGGCCTTAGGCCTGTTACCTTCTATTTCTAATGTGACATCACCCTTATAAATGTACCGGGGACTCCCATCTCGACGACGGGAAATGATTCAAGCATGTGAATGTATGAAAGATACCCTAATACTGGATAAACTAAATCCACAAGTGATGTAACCTGCGCTCACCTCTGCTAGCTTCGAGCAGAGCAGATAGGCTTACCTAAAGAGGCAATGTGTTAAGTGTTTGTGCAACACACTCATGCAGCAACACCATGAAAACACCACAAAAAGACTCTACACCAGTTTATAAAACATAGCTTGGTATATTATAATCACAATAAGGCCAAAACGGCAATACCTATTAAAGAATAGCAGATAAGAATGCAGTGCTTTCAAAGTTCGATTGTTGGCAAATACTCACGTTCATTAATTAATCTCCAGTCACACAGACCGGTGTACGTTGCCTTAACTGAAAGCAGAAGAGCATGAAGACGCCAGCCAAAGCTGTGTCAGTGAATCAAGGCTGCCCTTGGCGTAGAGCAGGCGCGGCGAACTGCTGGGATCTCCGGGGTAACACAGTACCTGTTTCGGATACCTAAAACCAGCCAGGCAAGCCGCCGGTTTTGTGGTTCTCGAAGCTGCTGTGTCAGTCTCCCTCTGGAAGTGGGGTGGAGCACAGTATTGCTAGGAAACGCTCCAGATCAACAGCACCGGATGAAGCGGGGACTCGCTCAGCTCTGAGAAAAGCAGGCATGCACCTGATCTCTCTCCAGGCCAGGTACTGGTTCTGGGTAAAGCAGGAATGTGCACAATCTCTCTCCCGACCAGGTGTCAGTTCTGCACAGCATAAACAGGCAATCAGCCACTCAGAGGTTCAGGATAAAGCAGGAAGGCACCCAATCTCTCTCCTGGCCAGGTGCCGGTTCTGCACAGTGCAAGCAGGTGATCAGGCACTGTCTGCACAGGCAAAGTGTAGCTGCTGGACATGCGATGGCAGAATCCCACGGCAGCGCAGTGAAGTCTTTGATGGTCCTGAGACTTCAAGAACAGGGAGCAAGCCCTTGGAGATCACTTGTGAAGGTAGCACAAAGGTAGCAGGCAGCAAGCCAGCACCGCAAGGCAGGTCACAAAGTGGCAGTCCCTCCTGCAGCTCAACAAGCAGCAGGTCTGCACAGCAGAGCAGTTAGCAGAGTGTCAGTCCCTCCTGGCAGCAGAACATTACTTCTGGCAATGTGCAGATGAAGAGCCAGCGATATCTGGTTACAGGTCCAAAAAGAGTCTGACTTGAAGGGGTCAGAGCCCCACTACTTGTGCCCAAAAGTGCCTTTGATGTAGGGGATGACTTCAAAGGAGCCTTTTGAAGTGCACAAGGATCCCTTTCAACCCGGTCCTGTCTGCCAGGCTACTAATGGGGGGTAATCAACCCTTTGTGGGTGGACAGGACACTACCTATTGAAGTGTAAGTCCCCGCCAAGTCCATTCCGCCCTGCCCACGAAGACGCATCAGAATGCGGATGCAGTTGAGTGTCCTGTGTTTTGGCTGTCTAGAGGGAATGCACAAATGTAGCTGTTACCCAGCCCAGACGTGTACTGGAGACAGGTTGCCAGGCACATACAGCAGCAAGTGCAGAGAAATATCCACTTTCTAAAAGTGGCATTTCTAAATCAGTAGGGTTAAATCCAACATCACCAGTTAGGAGGATTTATCATTACCAATCCAAAGATATAAAACATGAACAGGCAACTCCTCTCTGATCAGGAATTACCACTTAATCCGGTATAAGGGAATTCCCATTAGTAACCTATGAGACGGGTAGACATAGCAGCAGTGATAAACTAATTTAGTTGTTCGTCACTATTAGGACATGCAAAACATGACAGGATATGCCCTACCTTTTACTTACATAATAACCTGCAGTTAGGGCTACCAAGGGCTTACCTTAGGGGAGACATATGTTATAAAAGGGGAGTTTAAGGCTTGGTAAGTAGTTTGAATGCCAAGTCAAAATGGCAGTAGAACTTCATACACAGGCACTACAGTGGCAGACCTGATTGAAAGGCTACTTCTGTGGGTGGCTCAATCAGTGCTGCAACCCACTAGTAGCATTTAACTCCCAGGCCCTGGGTATATGGTATACCACTTTACAAGGGTTTGCTTTTTATCCTAATGAAGTTCAGAAATGTAAATTACATGATTTTTTAAAAATGTATTTTTATGATGATTTTTAACCATCGAAATAAAGATTTACTGAACTGAACACTTTACAAGGGACTTATAGGTAAATTAAATATGTCAATCATCTATACACCAATTACAAAAACGAGGATTTGGAGGCCTGTTCCCGCAGGAGCAAGCTTCGCATCACGGGTGTGCCCGAATCCACCAATATCTCACGGATGGAGGACTTTGTGGAACAACTTATCCGCAAACTTTTTGGTGAGGTCCTTTCTCCGGTCTTCATCGTTGAGGGGGCCTACCGCTCCCTCGGTCCTCGCACAGGCCCCGGACTTCCGGCTCGCCCAATCATTGCCAAAATCCTCAATTTCAGGGACTGCGACGCAATCTTTCGAGCATCCAGGGAGAAAGGCGAAATCCGTCATCAGGGTAACTCCCTGTTGTTTTACCCCGACTATACCATGGCGGTGCAGGCTGCCTGTCGCGAGTACCTTCCCGTGAAACGAATCCTCCAGAATCATGAGGTCTCATACTCCCTGACGTATCCTGCTAAACTAGGAGTCAGGCAAGCCTCTAAGACACTCGTTTTCCCTGATTCCAAGGACGCTCTGGCCTTCGCAAAGAAACTAGACAGATCGCATCGATCCACTCCTGCGAACTCTCAAGCCACTGCTAACTGCAACTTAAATGACAATGACTGAACTGTAGTGTACCATTCTTTTGTCAGTTGGATTTTCTTCATGTTACTCGATCATCTGTTCTGTCTTGGCCCACTTTGTAATTCCTTTCTCCACGGGGCTCCTCCTTTCGCAGCAATGCTCTGGGCTAGTTGCCTCGCCGCTTTGGCGAGGGCGATCGCCCTGGGAAGACCCTTGCCAATCTCCTCCGTCCACCTCACGCCACGTCCTACATAACCGCCCTTCAAGATGGTGGCCCTGCTAGAACCACCTCCCCTGAGGAAATCAAAGCGCGATTCGCTGCTTTTTACACAAAACTTTACACAGCTGGATCTGTCCCACTGCATGAGGTTCTCGATCAATACTTCGATACACTACAACTCCTCTGGCTCGGCAACCCTCACCGGGAATATCTTGACGAGCCCTTCTCTAAAGAAGAAATTCTAGCCGCAATTAATGGTATGCCTGGTGATAAGGCCCCCGGCTCTGACGGCTGCCAGTCTCCTTCTATAAATCCTTTGCACATATTCTGGTTCCTCACTTGGCTGCCATGTCCAACGAATCCTATGAGACCGGTCAATTTCCCCCCTCACACCGAGAGGCTCTACTCACTTTACTTCTAAAACCGGACAAACCCCCTGAGCTGAGAGACTCCTATTGATCCTTTAATAAGTACAATAAAAATTTCATCAAACTCCTCGCTTCCCGCCTTCTTCCTCTGATGCCGCTAATTGCTCGCCCGGACCAGTCCGGTTTTATCCCCGGCCGCGCGACCTCTCCGGACAATCTTCACCATCCTCCATCAAATCAACCCTGCGCTTCCTGCAGTGGCCGCCCTGCTCGACGCCAACAAAGCTTTCGACACTCTAGGGTGGCCTTTCCTTTTTTATCTCCTCCCTCGCTTGGGCTTTAACCCGGTCTTCATACGTAAAATATTACTTCTCTACACCCTTCCCACTGTCCGCCTGCGGATCAAAAGTCAAATATCTGAGCCAGTCTCCATCGGGCGAGGTACCCGGCATGCTTTTCGCCATCGCAATGGAACCCCCTGCGGCCAGACTTCGACAGCATCACACCCAGAGAGGCACCGGTTTTGCGGCTCGCGCTCGTTTAGTCTCCATGTACGTGGACGATGTCACTCTTTATGTCCGTAATCCCCAGGAGAACCTCAGCCCTTTGGTTCGTAAGGTGATACGGTTCGGGGGCTACTCTGGAATCCAGGTGAACTGGAATAAGTCTGTGCTGTTCCCCCTTACTGATGCCACAGTGCCTTTCACTCCAGAATACCCCTTCATGTTTGGCATCGGGTCCCACTAGGTACTTAGGTATCTGGCTGAGCAGGAACGTGGACAAACTTTGGAGAGCTAACTTTGGCCGTGCTGTGGACTGGTTTGAGTCCAAGATTCCCCTCTGGAGCTGGCTGCCTTTATCTTTGGCCAGTAGCATAGCCATCGCCAAGATGGTTGTGCTCCCGAAGTTTTTGTATTTATTCGGGAACATTCCCATCCCCCTCACTGCCCACTTTTTTCGCAAAGACCGCTCCTTGCTCATTACTTTGGTTTGGGCTGGTCGACAGCCTAGGATCGCATACAACATTCTTACCCTTCCGATTGTCGCGCGGCGGACTTGGCGCCCCTGATTTTAAGCTTTATGCCCTTAGTGCCCAGGTCAGTTTTCTTAATTTTTGGATCCATCAGACTCCCTTTCAGCCACATGTTGCGGTGGAGGCCGATCTTGCTGCCCCTTGGCCGCTCTTGACCGCCTTGTTCGCCCCAGCAAAACTCCCACGCACTTAGATCAATACGGTCGAGACTATGCGGTGGGCCTGGGAGGGGCTCAGTAAATTTTCCGGCTCTGGTATGCTCTCCGCTAGCACAGTGCCAATTGCTCATCATCCGACTTTTCCTCCTCTTCACACTTCTGGGATGGTTAAATACGCTACTCGCTTAGGGCTGTCCACAGTGTTGTATCTCTACCCTGGGGGCACATTCTTCTCACTTGCTGCCGACTCTGGCCCCATGGACACTTTACTCTACTATCAACTCAGGGCTGTCTGCAGGGAGCTTCACCCTTCGTTGGCCACTCTCTACTTCCTTTAATCATCCCCCTCCCCTCGGAAACTAGTCACTAAAATCTATGCCCTTGCGCTGGCAGCATCTTCCATTTCCACTGACCGAGCGCATGTGGCGTGGGGTGAGGACCTGGGTGTCGAAATCTCTCAGGCTGACTGGCTCTATTGTTGTAACCAGATTAAACGTCTGTCCCCAAATTACAGCCTGCGCCTTATTCATTTTAAATATTTACATAGGCTCTACCGTACTCCCGTCCAGCTGCACAAGATGGGACTTATTCCCAATGATAGATGCCTGCACTGCTCTGCTCCAGCGGCTGACTTTTCCCACCTCGCCTGGCCGTGTCCCCAGGTCTCCACATACTGGCGTGAGGTCAGAGTCCCAAGGCCAATAAAAAGATACAGCAAAATGTGGAGGGAAAAAGCAAAAAGTTTGGGAGGACCACCCTAAGGATGCCAAGTCTCACATGGGTGAAAGCCCACTTGAAATCAGGGAAAGTATAAAAGAGGCTGCCCTTTCAAGCATGGCCATTTAGCCCCATCCCAAAAGGAGAAGCAATAGTCTTTCTGCCCACCGGGTGGCTGGTTGGGGTAAATACCTATGATCTGCCTCCTGCAAGGCGGAAAGCTTACTATACACCGGGGATTTTTTTCTTTTTTTTTTTAAACAAGAAAATGTAGGGGTGTAGGCTGCCCACCATGGTCATGGCCATGTCCCCACCCCAAAAATTGCGACATCAGTCTTTCTAGGCCCCCTGGAAGTTGGATGGGAGCAATTACACCAAATTTACTCCCCGGGGGGCAGAAAGCACACTAGGAACCAGGGACTGCACATATGCAGTGTTTTTTGGAAGGGAGATGTCCCCCCGGTCATGGCCCCATGTTCGCCCCCATCCCATGGCCCAATATATTTTCTGTCCCAGGGGAGGGTGGATAGGGATATTCACCCACGATATGCTCCCCCAAGGGGGCAGAAAGGCCACTAAACACCAGGGATTTCAAAACAGCCAAGGCAAACAAAAGGAGGGGACGGCATACCCGGGCATCAAGCCATATCCGCCCCAGAAAGGGCAGTAGTCTCTTTCTGCCCCTCTGGGGCAGGTAGGAGTTTTCTCCCAATTGGGGAGATTGCCCCAAATATGTCCCCCTAAAGAGGGTAAAAAGTCCACCTGACACCAGGGAATTTGCCTCTGGACCAAAAAAAAGTGGTGGGGTGTTTCACTCTGGTTTGTCCCATTTGGGATGGAAGCTTGGACAATACCAGAGTTCAACACCAGCACCACTTTCTTTTACCCCAAAGGCAAAATCCCTGGTGTCAAGTGACCTTTCTACCCCCCACCCCACCTTGGGAGACATATATGGGGCAGCCTCCCCAATTGGGACAACCCTCAGTGGGGGGGGGGGGAGAGACACTATTGCTCCTTATTGGGTGAGGGTGTAGCTTGATGCAAGGGTAGGCCTCATTCTCCTTGCAAGGGGAATTCCATTGACCTCAGTTTGATCAGGTCCTCCTGCGGGGACTAGGCCCAGGGGGAAGCGTTTTTATCGGGACAAGTGGGGGAACGCTGTGTTGTAGGAATTTTTGGGATTCCTCCTGATTCCGGAAGTTTCCATCACAGAAATAGAAGGAAAATGTGAGATTTTAGCCAAAGTTTGAAGTTTGCAGGGCACTGTGGGTACTAAAACCTCATGGGGTCCATGCAAGGAACCCCGCCCTGAAATCCCCTGGTTGTCTAGTTTAAAAAAAATTGCAGGTTTGCTAGGTTTCTCTAGATGCCAGCTGAGCTAGGGCATAAAATCCACAGCCACTGCACTGACAGAAGTTTCCTCCGACTGCCACACGGCCGCCCTCCAAGATATCATTTGCGAATGGTTCGCTTTTCTACATGACTTCGACTGAATGCCAAATGAACATTCAGTACTCACTTCTTCTGGAACTGCTAAGTAAACAACACGGTTCCTCCTGAGTGGGGTGACGACCCACTCTTCTGATCGGATTCACTCTTATGCTAATGACAACCCACTTGTCGGAAGTTTTGGACTGACCCTGCCTGCCTTTTTAGGCACCCACTATGGTTGTCTCTTTCATTTCCTTTGTCCTGATGAAGACCTGCATGCGGAGGTTTAGATTTACCCTCATCCCTTAAGTCAGGTAGAAACGTCGACAACCCTCATTCTATGGCCTGAAATATACTACACTTGTCCTTCCCGCAACTGGATGGTGCATTCTAAAAACAATAGCATCATTCTATAAAATGGACATGGGAGAATATAACAAAATTGTGTTGTAAACAGGCCAAAGAACACTGGTTTACTTTTTCTTAGCATCATTGCAACAAGTGCTGTATGTTTAAAATTAAGATACCATGATCTCCAACTGTTTCTTTTCTGATTTCCCCTTTTTCCACTCACCTCGCACATGAGCTCTTTACTTGCACCTTTCATTTTTTTGACAACCATTTTCTGTTCTATTGATTATGCAATGTCTATAACTAATATATAAAGTAGATTTTGTGTCTTGAATTTAGTTGTTTTGTCTTTCTTTCTTTCTGGTTTATGTTTGAAGAGTATTTACTCTCTTATTTAAAGTAATCCTGAGAACTCTTTTGGTCACTCTGTAAATTATTATGAAGAGTCTTTTGCCTCTTTGGTCTCCAAAAGAGGTACGTCAGGACCTATTGTTGTTCTTACTGTACTGAACCGAGGTCCTTTGACGTATTATGGGTTACCCCATTCGTTTGCGATGGACTGTAGGCACAGTAGAGATTTCTGGACATACATGCTTACTTCTTGAGAAGCAGCCCAATTTGATCAGGCTACAGTCTGGTTTACAGACTGACCAGCACTGATCTGAAAAGTAAAGATAATGTTATTTTGTGAACAAAACAATATAATCATTGCTGCAAAAAAGGGCAATTGTCTTTCAAATTAAATGTACACTTTAATACATTAGCTGGTACTTAAGGTTTGACAATTTTAATGGGACAGTTTCTAACCTTAATTACTTCACTGGATAGAACGCTGGGCGCTTCCTAGGCACTCAGAATGCGCCCTTTGTGGGCCATGTCTACCGTTACAGGCCTGCAAAGGAAGCATTCTGTGCTGCCAGTTCCCAACATCCTTCTGGTATGTTGCGGAAGCAGAAGCTACTGCTTACCTGAAAACGAGTTGATAGGTTGAGACACAGCTGTCAGGATAGCTGTGTCTCCACCAGCTGTCTGAGAAGAGGCTGGGAGAGTGCGGAAGGAGAAGTGAGGTGTTTCTTTTCTGACTAATCGTTCAGGTAAGAGGTGACTGTTATCGAGGGATAATTGGATTAAAATAGCCTTATTGCCCTTACCTGAGAGGGAATAACTGCTGTTAATTACTCCCATTCTTGTGCACCGATTACCTGCAGCATTAACAGCAATCAATGCTTGCAAGAAAGGACAAGAACACTTAATGGACATGGAAGTTAAAGAGCAAGAAAGAATTCTAGAATTAATCTTCAGACTAATTGATAAGCATGAAAACCAGGGCCACTTTCTTCAACAAAGAGTCGGCGCCTCACTTTGCGCAGCAGTGAGCCTGCTCGAAATGCAAACTTCCAAGTAATTTCTCAAGTCAAAATACTACAAGATTTAACGGGAGGGCGCTCACCTAAATTGTAACAAAACTTGCGACAGACTTGCATACCTGACATGTAAAAAAATAAAAAATGTACTTACCTGCCATCCTAATTGTTCTTCGGGGGATCTTCACTGAGCTTAAAAAAACTTTCACTGAGGCGTGGGATCGCAGGGCACTTTTAAGAAAAGTCAATTCTTTTGAAAACAAGCATTAGTAATGCATCGGTTTCACCTGTGTAATGAATAAAGAGCTGTTTTTATCAATCCTCGTCCGGGAGAAAGAAAGAGCTCCCTGACAAATAACACAGGAGGGTAGAGGATGTGGTACAGTGGGCAGAGCTGCTGACCCAAGAGCTGGGGATCCCGGTTCGAGTCTCAGGGTGCTGCGTAACATCCTGTGATTCTATGCAAATCACTTAATCTCTACGGGTGATAAATTGTTATATAAATATGCTGCAAGAGTTCAAGGTTAACCTTGTGAAAATATAGTTCCACCAAAGCGGATGTTAACAGTATTTTGGTGATGGGAAACTGATAAGAGAAGCAGACGAGAACCAAGCATTGGTAAATGCAGGAAAATATGCTGCAGCCAATAGAAATGGAGGAACGGTAAGTTGCAAGCATAGGAACCAATGAGAAGTAAGGAAAGAGAGGAGGCAGGATGTAAGTCCCTTTTAAGTTTATATTAAAAACAATAGATTTTTCAAGCACAGCGCAAGCGCTGTGTAGGCAAAACCTAACAAAAAGGTTTGGTTGCTTACCCGTAATCCTAATTCTCCCTCAGCGGAAACACCACTGAAATCAAAGCACTTAATAGCCATGTCGAAGTATAGGATCCTGCAGCACTTGTTCAAAGAAAGTATACTTCACTTATGAAGCCATACCTTCTAATTTGATTGTAAATTAAATTTGCAGCCCATTAAAAAAGGGTACATTGGCTAATTCCATGTACCTCCATCAAAAAATTTAATACCATTAATATATAGAAGTCACCATGGAAACTAAGTGACAAGATAAAAACCTTTTTCACTTTTTGTTTTAAAGGAAATGGAAACTGACACTAGCTTTGAGCACTCCCAGTCCTCAAGTATGCCCTCATGCTCTCAGTGGCAGTTGCTACAGTTCAAAGGTTACTACAGAAGTTGTCATCTTCCTTTAATTCTTCCACTGGGGAAGGACTGCTTATCCTTTCTATGGAGATTCCCCTTATGACAAAGTTACTTACTTTTGGTAACAATATTTATGGTGGATACGGCATCTTCCCATATAGTCCTCATCTTCGTTATCACCTGTATCTTTGACACACTATAACTATGTCTACCTCTCCATACCTTCTCTCTACATCACCCCTCACTCTGCCACTCTCTGGCCTGTATCATTTTCATTTCCCTGTATCTCACTCTATAATGTACCTTACCTCTCGACCTCCTCTTTCTTTACCTTGCCTCACCTCACCTCGCCTCTCTAATTCTATTTCTCTGTACCGCACCTCTGTCTTTACCAGCCTCCTACCATTTCTCTTAGTTTGCAAAACCGCAGGTCACAGTCTTGGCAGAGAAGTACAGACACATGAAGTGGAGGGGCTAGGCCGGGGAAGAGACTTAAAGAGAAAATTATCAGATTTCTGCTGTTGTAAGGGAGAAAATCCTCTGATCAGTGCTTTGATTTTCCCTGTTGTCGAATGCCAGTCGTGAATTTCAAGTGGTGTATACATATGTCTAATATTATGATCTAGTCCACTAAAAATCCACCAATTCATTGTTCTTCCAACAATAAAAGGAATAGGATGGTTAGTCATACCATGTAAAATGTAGCAAAACAAACAAATCAAGATACAAGCGCAAAAAGGAATGGCCCTAGTCAAAGCTTGCTCAAGCCTACTTTTGGTACGCTTTGGCTGGTGGATGCCGGGCATCTTAAGGTTTGGGTGTTTTTGTGTGCACCTTTTCTACAACTTTAATGTACAGTTCAATAATATTTGGCATCGTGTGGGGTTGAATTAACTGCAAATTGGTAATAAATCTAAAGTTGGACCGTTCAGGGGGTCCCAAAATATGTTGTGCCCGGGGCCCCAAAAATCCTTAAGTTGTCCCTCAGTCGTGCAGTCCTACCTCTTCCTTGATGTGGTGAGGAAGTGGACAGAACAATGGAAGAGTAAGAGAAAAGCCCAAGTGGAATGCAGACATGACTTTTGTCAAGAGGGTATTAAGTACCAGTGTGGGTGGGACACAGGAAAAAGTGGTTGGACCTAAAGGGATGGTAATTAATCAACACTGGGGGCTGCAATTATTGCCACTCAGGCAAAAATAAATTTACAGGGAGGAAAGGGACTGAAAAATGTGCCGTGATCCAAATTGGGTAACCATGAGAAGGTTAAACTGTGTAACAATAAACTGTGTGAGAGGAAACATTCAATTAATACTTTAAAAAAAGTTCACCTAGAGAAGACTTAAACAGAGAGGATTAGTCAGGTACACACATTAAGTCAGACAAGGTAGCCACATATACTTTTACGGTGGAAGCTACTATATCCTTCTAGGCATTAAACAGAGAAAAATACAGAACACTGGACAGACAAGAATGGAAAAAAATCCAGGCATTTCGACTCACACCGAGAAATAACTTTGCCCAGCGGACTGATCAAATGAATTGTGCAGCAGGTTTTCTGGCATTCAAAATAAAGTCTGTCAAACTGAAGGTATAATTTTTGGCAACACTAAATGTCTATGCATGCAGCCACAGGGCTAGCAGACAGGATCCTTCTTCAAAAGCAGGTCCGATCTGAGGGAAAGAGCAAGAGGTGACAAATACGGAGCTCCAACAGATCACAGTACCAAAACCTTCTCAACCAAAATGGGGTGATCAGGATCAGTAAAGCTCAGTCTTCCTGCACCTTTTGCAGCACTTCTGACAGAAGGTGGATTATCGGGTACATGTAAAGCAGGCCCGGTGACCAGTTAAATCTGAAGGCATCCCATTAGGAACTATTTGAAGAAAAATGTATGGCACAAAATCTAGAATGCTGCCTGTGGGAAAGAGATTCAAACATGGACAGCCCAATCTGGAAAAGATTATGTCTGTTATGTCACAATGATGATCCACTCAAGGCCCTTCAGAGAGAGAGATGTGCTCAGTGTAGCCACCCTCACATTGAGGGTGCCAGTAATGCAGTCTGTTAATGGAAAAATGTACCACTGTAGGGCCCAACGCTACAGGTGTAAGGCTTTCCAACACAGTTCCAGGAATCCACAATCCCCTGTCTGTTGACACTGTGGACGGTAACTGTTATTCATAAGACCTGGATGGTATTCTCTTGAGTGGAAGGGAGAAAACCATTTAGGGAAAGGCTGACTGCCTGCAGCTCCAACATTTATCTGTGGAAGCTACTGTGATGCTGATCAAAGATCTTGTGCTGTAAAGTAGCTCAGATGTGCACCCCAGCCCAACGAGAAGGCATCTGTAACACTGTCACACTGCGACCACGGAGAACTGAATGAAGGACCCACATTGAAGTTGAAGAGGAGGGCAGAGTGGAATATCTGCATGAGCAGAATCCTCCTCTAATGTCTTAAGACACCAATGAAGGTTCCTCATATGCCACCGGCATAGGGTGCCAACAGTATGCACAAGCCCAACAGTTATAGGACTTTTAGAACAAAGTACAATTAGGAAACATTGGAATCATATTCCGATTGTCTGTAATTCTGTATGGAGGAGGACAATTATTCCTACAGGTCATGTCTCACCTACACAGGTCAGTCACAGCATAAGAATGAAATATGGGAATAAAGGGCTTTGAGAGTAAAGCCCACACTAGCGCAAGGGACTCAGTCTTCACCGGTGATTCTCCCAAGTATGGATATACATGGACCCCCGACACTGAGTGAATTTCCACATGGGTGGATAGTGAAACAACCTCCACCCATCAAAGGATGGTGGCAGTGAATAGAGTAGTTCTGGAGGGGCACATCCAACACAAAATGAGGGAGACTGGAACTGCTCCTGCTGGTGATGTTGGCATTTCTTACAATCAAGTTAGAAAAGGTTCCCCTAAGATAGAAACATAAATACCATCTACACCATTGCTAGATATAGATTTATCTAGCAATGGTGTAGATGGTATTTATGTTTCTATCTGAAGGGAACCTTTTTTAACTTGTAAAGAGTACCTTATCCCTTTGGTGTACAAGGGGTCTCTCTCTGTTGTTCACACATTTCTTACAATCACCCATTCCACAGAAGGAGTAATATAGCTGCTGGGGTTCTGGCCTGCCTGGAAAGTTTCCCGTTGCCTTGAGGGTTATCCCTAGAGAGGGCACCAATGTGATAGTCCTAATGGTGAAAAAGCTTCACTAGGGAGGCCAAGTCCAGCAAGAGTACAGTGGGGTGACTAATTTTAAAATGTTCCAGTGAGGAGTCAGACTTCTCCCAAAAAAGCCACTTGCCATTAAAGGGCATGTCCATTATGGCCATTCAGGCATCTCCTGAGAAGTCTGTGGAGTGAAGCCAGGTGCGCTGGTGTTAGGTAATCACCTTTGCTATGGATTGAGCCTCTGTTTCGGCACAATCCAGACAACACTTCAAGGTCTGTTTGGAGGCCTCCAAAACCAAGAATGGTGTCTTCATGTGCTCAGGAAAGCTCAGAAAATCATTCTCCCCAATTCTCACACATCTTGGACTTTTGCAGGATTTCAGTTAGGACAAAACAATATGTCTGACGGCTGTAATGTACATGATGCCAAAACAATATAGAACTTATTGATATAATCAGTAGGAGAGATTTTGGTTGGATGAGAATTTGCCAAAGTATGCAACTAATGTCTAACTCTCAAAAACAAAAGTTAAAGATAAAGACTTTGTTGCCCAGGCAGTACAAGCCATCACCATATTTAATCTTTTTGAATGGTAGTGTCTAAAATGGTGTCTGCAGTGATGGTGCAGAGACATGCAAGATCTCTGCTGGGCACAATTTAATTTTAGCGGTGAAGGAATAGGAGGAGTAGCAGTCACTGTGCCCAGTGGAGCTGGAGAGGTACTGAAAGTTATGAAGCTGAAGGAAGACGAACCAGAAGAATTACCTAAGGTGGAATGATTACAAGAACTGCAGAGCCCCTTCCTGAAGTGGAGGGAAATCAGAGGTATTGGAGATGGAGTGTCTGAGAAACAGTGGAGGCATCACTTTCTCAAAAAAGATCTGAAAACATTCTGAGTCTGACATATCTAGAATCTTCTTGCCTTGAGAATTCTAAACTTGAGCCACAATTATGAAAGGTGTAATGAGTTTTGGTTCAAAGTCTATTAGAACATTGGAATGTTGAGTGCTCCATTGAAGACAATGGAGTGCTCTGGACTTCCAATGGCTGGTAGCGCCTAGCCCTCCAACATTCCAATGTTTGTTCACAGCTGTTGCTGTGAACAAAGGCCTCCTCAGGCTCGTGAGGCCTTTTTTTATTTATTAGAAAGTTCTGCCCTCTAGTGACAGAATGTTCAAATGGCCTTATAGACCTCCGTAGCTGGGCTATAACGGCATAAAAGTCCCGCTCCCTTGTTAAAGGTGGAGCAGGCCTTTAATGGCTGGCATAGCCCGCTACGGCGTGCTATAAGGCTATAATGAAGTCTCACTCTTGAAAGTTGTGTCGGTGTTATAGAGTCAGTCTTCTAAGTCACATGCCAACATTTTGAAATTGAATGTCATAATTTCTCCTGATGAGACATTTCTGGATTCACTTCTGGGGCCTCCACATGGGCAGTCGGCCCTCCGCTTGTTAACATTACAGTGGTGAAATACAGAGCCTACTGCTGCAATTTTCTCTTTAGCCCTAGTCACTTGGCTAAGAGTTGTGTTGTTCCTATTGCACATAGCGTACGGCTTGAATCATGAAGATTTTGTAGGCAGCACAGAACTTCAGTGGAATAAGATACATCTGATGAACAAAATATAGAGGAAACCTTTGTATTTTTAGTACTTGTGGTGCATGGAAAAATGGAAAGAAAAGCGTAGAACTCCCCCGGTGCAGCCTCGCTTTCTTTTGAAAGTGCAGATTTCTTTTACATATCTGATCTTACATCACAGGATATCTTCTACATAAGGAATTTGTAGGTGCAAGCATCTATTGGAGGTAAGTTCTTTAGAGAGTAAAAACAGAAATTGTCTATGAGATCGGCAGAAATTGGTATAGGCAGAAGGCCTTGATATTCATTTTCCACTTTAATCAACCTTTCTTGCCTCTGTAAAAATTGTGGTTTGTTTCAACAGTGTCTTATAAATACTACATAGCTTCATGATGGTCATGCTGGCAAGCATATAAATGACCTGCACTTACCTTTGTGAACACTAGAAAGATGCTGTACAAAAATACGAGGTTGTGCTTCGTTATCGACAAATGCTGAGTGTGCTGTAACGTGAACAATACCGAACCTATCAGTGTCACCTTCACAGGGCTGAAAATTAAACAAATAGATAAGAGATGCATCAATTATCTCACAAACTGTTATCAAATCTAGAAATGTCCAAACAGTACTTTGACATCCTAATGTTATTCAGTTGTAAATAAACCTTTCTTCTGAAGAAGATGCAGTATTCAAGGTGTGGCTGGAAACCGGGTTCTACACAACAGCAATGGCACCACCTGCCCAATGACACAGATAGCCAGTGCATTTGTCGATCAACCCGGAAGAGATTTGATTTTAACATGACAGCATCTAGTCTTCACTAAATATGAATCTGGGGAACGAAGGTAGGATTACCTCTAATCCTACCGTTGTCATACAGGAAATAACATCTCTTTCCCAACACACAACAGAGAAGTTACAAAGATTTGGGACTGAAGAGAAAGGTTTAAGAGGCATAATTAATCCCCTGCACTGGCAATAATGTGAATACAAGATGCCACAGTGTTTTTAAGAACCTTTATGGTAATGTTGAGCCTGGCTTTTTGTATATAGTGGAAATCTCTCCTTCAACATCCTTTTCTGCACCTTCTTCCCCTTCACTCTTTGCATAATATCTTTCCTAAACTGCAACTCCCCCCCCCCTTATTTCCTTCTCCATACTATCTACCTTTCCATTCTTCTGATCCTTTTCAGCTCTATCCTCTGTTCTCATCCCTCTTCTCTTATTGCACATTGGGCCGCAGAACTTTGGAAGAATCTTCCTATTACTTCACATGGCATTGAAAATTAGAATTGCTTCAATAAACAGTTGAAACTTGGCTCTTTAGATCTGGTTAACCAATAATCTAATAGGCTCACCTCCTACTTAGTGAAACGTCGGGATGCACGTTTTGGGTAGCTGTCCTGCCTTACAAGTCACCTATTCATTAATTTATTTTCACTCCTCCACATCTGCTCTTTTTACCTATTCACTTATCTCATGCTATACGTTTATGGCTGTATAGCAACTAACTGAAATATTAAGCGCTGGCAAATTTTAAATTTTAAATGTAAATCTGTTGTGAAAATGAAAACAGATATCAACCTTTTCTTCTAAATCACATCCCTTGAAAGAGAAGAAGAAACTCCACTGCTTGATCCCAAGAGAATTTTAAACTTATACATTGAACATGCAAAAAGGTATCCGGTTGATGATCGGCTCTTTGTGGGCTTTGCAGGTGACAAAAAAGCAAGGGCAGTAGATGAGGACTTTGGCAAGGTTAATCATTGTATGCATGACAACATGCTACATTCTGGCCAAGAAGGAGCCTTCTAAGGCCTATGTGCCCATTCCACCAGAGCTAAGACCATGAGGATGGCACGAGCAAGGGGAATTCCTGTCTAGGACATCTGTCAAGGTGCAACATGACCGTCAGTGCACACATTCACCACACACAACTGCCTTAACAGATGGGTCTGCAGAGAGGGTAATTTTGCCCATATTTGTGTGTAAGACGTTCAGGTTTGACTCTGTTCTTTAGATCCTCTATCTTTTGGGAGGTACTGCTTGGGTATCTGTTTTAAAGGTGAGGAAACTGCAGTTACATCCGAGAAGAAAGTTACTGACCTTTGGTAACACTCTTTCTGGTGGATACTCTATCTAATCACAGATTCCTCACTGCCCTCCTGCCTCCCCATTCTGTCGAGTTCGCATCTACACATCCTGAAAAGGTCTCAAGTTAGTTTTGGCACAGTCACCTACAATTTGTCTGAGCTGATTTGTTTCTAAGGGAACAAAAGAACAACAGACCCCCTGATTTCCATCTCTCACAGGTGACCCCCCCCTCCAACTCATAGACAATGATTCTGCCACTACTGTGAGCTCTTAGTAGGGTTAGAGAAGGCCTGTTGTTACTTAGGCTGGTATCCGCTTGTCACAACTAGACTTGCTGAAGCGGTGCAAGAAACCTTGAATGCCACCATGTCCAGGACAAACACTATAAAGAGAATCCTTTGTAGGGGTGTTGGATGGGTCTTGAGCACAATGATGGAAAAGCCCAGGGATGACAGAAGGGCAACTTTCATCTGGAGGTGGTCTGTGACTGACTGCGGTGAGCCAACCTTGAGCAGTCAGTTCTCCCAATCTATGAAGATGAGCTGTGACCACCGCAATCACCTTGATGAACACCCAGTAGTATTGAAATCACTCCATTGCCTAATCAGCATTTTCCCTTAAATGTCCAGAGCTGTCAAAGTGCCTGTCAATAAGGGGCACTCGAACCGCCCCAAAAATCAAGTTGAAGTGCGACTGGTGGCCTCTGTGGCTCCGTAGGCCCCAAAGGTGCATCAGAGGGAGTTGGTAGCACCTTGACAAATTACAGCATGGACTCTTTGAAGGCATCTATCTGAAGTGAGGTCAACAACAGCTGGGGAAATTCGAGGTGCAAGGACCAGCCTCAGAATGAGCTCTGAGTTGGAAGATGCTGGACGAGACAGGTTGCTTGCCTGACTTCAATTTGTGGTATGGGATTGAATCATGCTTTTGATGCGTCTCTGACTACCAAACTACTTCAAGGTAGACTGTGATTTTTTGTGCTCTCGAAACACCATTGGGTGTATTAGGGTATACTTGCCCAACTTCAAGTCATGGCCGGAACATATAGCGCCAGAGAGACAAGCTGTGAGGGTCCTTAGCTGACATCTGCTTCCTGAAGACGCGCACAGCTTGAATCCTGTTGTTTTTGCAGGAGACAGGTTTGTTCTGTGGCACACTGATTAGAAATTTGCAATTGTCAGATCACCAAGAAAGTTGGGAGCAGAGCTCCAGGTCTGTGTTGAGGGGCACAGAAAGAAAGCAACTATGCCAGTGAGCAGAGGTGGTGCCTCCATACCAAGGAAGTGAGAGGTCGTCCGGAGTCAGACGACACCAGCTGTTGGTGCAGAAGCTATTGCTTATAGATTTCCAGAAACAATCTGGCAACTAGGAATATTCAAAAGTGAGGGATCTGCAGTTAGAATACCCATCAGAAGTATTTGTGTTGACAAACAAAGTGGATAAGTGCTCTCAGCTCGGCTCTAGGTAGAAGAACTCACATTCACATCCACACACTGAGGATGATGCAAATGATACGTCTATTATTTGCTTTACGATCTGCAGTTCTCTCTAGGCTTGTGGTTTTCACATTAAATAAGTTTGCAATATGTGGGGTAGTGGGGCTGAGTGGCCGATGGCGATATATTAAGACTTCAGTGGCTTGGGGTCGATTCCCACTGTTACCAGTGATGGAGCAGGGTTTTCGCGTAACAAATAAAACCTACTCGGATTGAACCCTCATTAACATTTATTAACCTTTTCCAGTGAAATAATATACGAGAAAATTTAACATGGGAAAATGCTTCTGTGCAAGCACAAACTAAAATACTGAAGTAGGCCGCAAAAGGCTTCTGACTAATAAAAAACTGAGAATCAATGCTGCTTTAGAGCATGGTATTATTAACAGCTGTAATGCAAATATTAACATTGGTTTGTGCTGGGATAAATGCAGCATTTGGGTTGGTGTGTAGAAAAATGCATTTCAAATAGGAATAAATGTGTTTTGTTCATTGTACCGACAAGTATGAGTTTCCTTCTGCATGACAAATAAAGGGTTAAAGTCAGCCGCACTGAAAATCAAATCTTAGAAAAATCGAAAAATGTGAGCAAGAGGGAAAAATGTACCTGACTTGTGCTTCAAAATCCTGAGAGCCTGCCAAGATCCGAATCAAAAGAGCAATGTTATGAATGTGAGGGGAAGCTTACTCAGCAGAGAGGTGCTCAGCGGGAAAAATAATACAATGTAGAAGATGACTGCCGGAGAAGAGTAAACAAGCGATAGAGATTTTAACACTATTTCCTGAGGAGAAAGTTGATGTCATTATGGATGACTAATAACAAAGAAGTCTTTAAAAACTATATGTGCGTAGAGAGCGGTGTGACAGTACACCCCCCTTCCTAAACCAATCAAATATGAAGCATGATCTAAGTTAGATACTTCTGTGGGTTGGCGTTTTGGGATTTAGGGTATAATTGAGGGATTTTGGACAGACATTTTGCTGACTGATGGGGAGAGATCGTCGCAGGTCGTCGGTTTGCTGTTCTCCTTGTGTTTCCTGACTTAGTCTTTGCCTCTTCAAATCTTTTTGAGGGGCCCTTGCTGTTTACCCTGGCCAGGTGACAGTGATTTTCTAATTGGGTTAGTATTAGCCTGATATTCTGAATTTGCATGACTTTTGCAAATGTATTTTGATTCTGAACCTTTTGTCTCTTCTCCTATCCACTCTTTAATGCATTGTCATTGATTATGAATTTGTCATTTTCTCTTCTGATTACGTTTGCTAGTGATGGTATATGATTGGTGCTGAATTTTTGTACTTTATTGAGCATTATTTACATTATACAGATAAATATTATAAATTTACAAACAAATCTGTCTTTATTATAGTATTTTATACATGAGTACTGATTTGTCTACATGACCAACAACAAAGATTTCATCGTCATATTTGGTAAACTGGGAAGAGCTTAATAATGAAAATTGGTAAGTTGGTATAGTTTTAGAATCACACTAATCCCAGCGCAAAGGAGCTTGTTGGTTAATGGAAAATTGGGCCGTTAGAAAATTATAAGTTGTTGAGCGCTGGATCAGTTTTGGTAGCAGAATATTGATGTTTGTTTTGGTTATTTAGGTAAATTAATAAATGATTTAATGGTTTTTGATAACTAATATGAAAATTTAGTGTTTTGTTTTTATGTAGTTTGGAAGAAGTACAGTACGAAGTTGCCTAAGATTGCGGGATGTTATATTAAGCCTATGTGGTAGTCATAGTGTGGAATGTAACCACACTGAAAGTCATAGTGTAGAGAAATACTACACTGGGAGTTCTTTGTCTGCTGTTGTAATATCAAGTGGCGAAAGGCCATTGATGTTATTTTAGGGACTTGCTCCGTTGTAAGGAGAGTGTATGAAATAGCGGAAAGTCTGCTTCCAAAACTCTGGCCTTATCCCCAGAGGAGTACCAAGACCTCTTTTAATAAAAAGTCCTCTTGTGAAACTTTGGCCTTATCCATTGAGGAGTACCAAGACCTCTTTTCAATTGTTTGAGGGTAGAGTGGTGCCAGTAATTTTACTGGAAGCAAAAGAGAATCCTATGGAGTATTTGAACTATATCTTTACTAGTGGAGCAGACAACGGCGCTGTTTTGTGTTGTTTCTAATAAGAATCTATTTAGAAAAACCTTGTTTTACATTGCCGTATTATTACTGTGAATGGAGGAGTTATACTGATGTCACAGAATGCCGCACTGGCATTGGTCAGAATAGCGGTGTGTATTGTGCTCTGATTGGTTGGTTGGTGTGAGTCGCGCTGGTATTGGACAAGCGTGAGCCAATAGAGTGAAAGGAATTACAGAAGGTTTCCTGATTTTAAGCAAAGAAAACGAGTGTTGAAAAATTAAGTTGTTAAAAGCAATTCAGGATTTCTTTAAAAAGGATAAACCGATAGAGACTAGAGAGGTACTTCCTGTGCCTCCTCCAAGACCACCTGCTTCGTTTATGATGTTAGAGCGTGGGTACCATACGTGTACATGGTTGGAGAAGTGGGTGAGGTATACTGAGGATGATGAAGTGTTAGGTTTTCCAGAACATGGTACTTTCGATGTAAAGATTTTAGAGGATTTGAGAAGGCGAATGAATTTCTTGAAACCAAATCCTAGACATGTGCAGTACGAGGCATTGGAAGAATGGGAGCATGAAGGGTACAGGAGAGAGATAGGAATGAATTAAAATATAAGAACACGATGAGATGGTTTTCAGAGGCTAAGGGGGACGCTCAAATGAAACGATGGAGGAGAGATGTGATCTTAGATGGATTATATCCAGTATTGGTTGCTGAAGGTCAGGCTGGTGGAAAGTGTAAGATAAAAAGAATAATGTAGAGACTTCAGAATTAGATATGGATCCAAATGAAATCGATGATGAGTTATTAGAGGAGATGTTATTGAAAAGACCACCATATCAGGAGAATCCGGATGGGATTACTTCAAGTGCACCTTTAATTGAAATCGAAGCTCACCAAGCTCCTCAAGTATTACAGATTACACAGGTTACTCAAAATCCACAGGAAAAAGAGATTGAAATTCCTAATAGCGCGAAAGAAGAACTGACTCAGAAAATTAATCAGATGAGTTTGAATGCAGAAGCGTTGTTCCTTTTTCCCCCACTCGGCTAAACTCCGTCTCCTCTGACCCCAGACTCACCTCCGTCTTACAGCGCCAGGAAACTCACGGTGTCAGTGCGCTCTATAAATTCCACTTAACATAACATAACAGTTCCAGTGATGATTGGTCCTATAGTTCCTTTGTATAGTGAGGGTAAAAATATTTAATGAGTACATACATTGAAAGCTCCGGCAAATGGTGCTAGGAATCTTAGCGCATCAGAGACAGGTGAGATGAGTATGTCATTGATTGATCTTCCAATGAATGAAAATGTGACTGAAACACCAAAAAGGAGTGTACAGATAGATCCTAGGAAAATGTTGCCAAATGTGAGGGAAACGACTCAAATGTCAGGGGGTACTAGTTCAGTGGGACCTTCTACGGATGGAGTTAGATAAATGGATAAAAGGAATGGCACCTAGTAAGTCTAAACCAAGAATGGATATATGTAGATTGAGGGCGGACTTGGAAGCAATGATTATTGGTACAATTAGTGCAGAAAGATTGAGTACTTATCAGGATGAAGAATTGTTATTCTTGTGCAAGAATATTACATGGAAAGCGAAAAATTTGAATGAGAAGTTGGCAGAGGCTGCACAAGAATATGGTATTGATATTGAGAAGTCAAAAGCTTTGCAAAAGACGTATAGATTGGATTTCAGTGATAAGGATTTAGAGAGTTTAAATGCTTCTGGAAAACGATTTGCAGATTAAGGAGTTGACAAATAATCTGAAGAAATGGGGTGATGTAGAACGATGGAAGGGTAGATGGACGAGAAAGAAACAGGAGGCTCTTGCGAATAAGGGTGTGGTTGCTTCTTCTCTGCTTCCATTAAAAGAGACAGAGCCTGCTGAAATAATATATCCGATGAGAGAAGTTCCAGGTGGTGGATATGATCATATCCTTAGAACAAGGCAGGATATATTGTCTTTTACAAATGAGTTTCCTAGGCTGAGAGAGAGACCAATTGAATGGTACAAGCAAGTAGAAGTTTAAAAAGGTTTGTTAAAAGACTTGGATGGTTTGTTTGACATTGCAGCTTGAAAGATTGGTTTTTTAAAATTGTTATTGTGTGAAATACTGTGTATTTTTAAAACGTTTTACCCTTGCTCACTTGAGGACTGCCTCGCCGCACAGCTGAGTCAGGCGCTGTAGCGGGCTGCAGGGTAACCGCCGGGAACTCCCGGGCTCCGCCCACCGAATAGGCCACGCCCCCCTTGTTTATAATTAGGCGCGCTCAGCGTCCAGCGTTGCTTACAGACAGAGCTCTTGAGGCGGAAAGCCGAGAGCCAGGAAACAACAGCTTGAAAGATTGGTTTTTTAAAATTGTTATTGTGTGAAATACTGTGTATTTTTAAAATGTTTTACCCTTGCTCAATTGAGGATTGCCTCGCCGCACAGCTGAGTCAGGCGCTGTAGCGGGCTGCAGGGTAACCGCCGGGAACTCCCGGGCTCCGCCCACCGAATAGGCCACGCCCCATCCCACTGGTACAAAAGAATGTGCAGCTTCCGGAAGCGCAGCGGACGGGCGCAGCGGGCGCGCCGGCGGTGCGCCGAAGGCGCGCCAAAGGCAAGCCCGTCTGCGCCCGTCCGCGACCAGACGGGACCAGGGGCCACAACCCCTGCCCCTAACGCCCCCCAGGCCAATACCTACAGCTCGGTGGCCATCCAGAATATGAGGTACACCACAGCTGCACTATGCCCACACTCCTATTTCCCAGCTGATCTCCCCGTTCGATGCCCCGGCTGTAAACACTCTTTCGATAAAACTGTGTTGCCAGCCACGGCACAGGAACATCATATGTACGTGCTTAATTGCCGATCCTTACCGCGGCACAGCACCCAAATTGCCTTACTACTAGAGGAGTTCAACCCAGATGCCATGTTCCTGACGGAGACATGGCTCACGTCTCATTCAGAACCAGATATAGTCTCCGCCTTACCCCCCGGGTTCCAAATTCACAGACTAGACCGGATTAAGGGGAGAGGTGGAGGCCTGGCTATCATTTTGAAAGACAAGTACTGTTGTCGCATCACTACCGAAGCTATTCCTGAGTGCGAAAGCCTAGCATTCAGCATAGACTTTACTGCGAACATCTCCTTTACTGGTACTCTGATTTACCGGCCCCCAGAACCAGCTAAGCTGTTTCACAAATCCCTACCAGATATCTTAGCCAACCGAATTTTAACCTCCGCCAACTACACGGTTCTAGGAGATCTTAACCTTCATTTTAACTCTCCCACAGATCTTTTCGCCAGGGAATTAATCGACGATCTTGCAGCCCTTCAGTTGATCCAGCTGGTTACAGCCCCCACCCATGAAAAGGGTAATCTCCTAGACCCAATATTTAGCAACTGCACTGAGCTAATAGTGGGGCAACCTACTCGTCTTCCCTGGTCGGACCACTTCTTGGTCCCTTTGTCCTGGCTCACCGATAAGTCCTTCTTATCTACCCCTCAACCCGTAACCAAGTGCAACTGGAAAAAACTCCCTATAGAGCCATGGGTAACTAACCTAGAGCGCTCCTGCCCACCACCCTGCATAGACCCCAACCAAGCAAATAAAAATTACGAGAGTTGGGTCAGGGACTCACTAGACACTATCCTTCCTCTACGGAAATCCATTCCAAAGAGGACACACAAAACTGCACCTTGGTTCTCAGACACTTTGAGAGACCAAAAGCGCCTCTGCAGGAAAAAAGAGAGAGCCTGGCGACTTGATTTCCACCCTGACAAAAATTCCCAATATAAAGAGGCAATCAAAACCTATAGAAATGGGATCAGGACGGCACAGGCCTCCTACTTTGCTGATAAAATTATAGCAGCCAACTCAAAACCCAAGGAGATTTTCCACATAGTAAAAAATTGCATCAAAGCGAATACTGCCCCCCCCTTGACAAAAACGCTGGAACAGTGTAACGAGTTAGCAGATTTTTTTCATAACAAAGTCTCTCAAATATACTCCTCTTTCCCGATAGTAGCCAATAACTCAGGAATATCCAATCATACTCCATTGAGCACTTCCCCCCCCTCAGACCAGTCTACTCTGGAACGCTTCCCTCTACTAGACCTGGACACCCTTCATAAACTGGCACGGCTAGTTAAATCTGGCTCCCCCCGCGACCCGGCCCCTCCGGAGACACTACTTCAGGCAAGCCAATCTATACTTCCCGTGGTACTAGACCTACTCAACTCTTCCATCGCCTCCTGTACTGTACCCACTGGATGGAAGAGAGCCATGGTTCGGGCATTGCTAAAAAAAAACACTCTCAACCCAGAAGATTACTCCAGCTACCGCCCAATCTCTTTACTTCCCTGGGTAAGTAAGGTGCTGGAGAAGTACATAAATACCCAACTAGTACAATTCCTGGAAAACAATCTGCCCCTGGACCCAACCCAGACAGGTTTTAGGCCCAAGCACGGCACTGAAACTGCCCTGCTTGCAATCACCGAAGAGTCGCGAAAGATATTAGATCAGGGAGGATCAGTGGCAGTGATCCTCCTTGATCTAAGCGCGGCCTTCGACACGGTCAGCTACGCCACCTTGCTGAACCGCCTATGCAACATCGGCGTCACAGGCGATGCTCTGAGATGGTTTGAATCTTTCCTTAACAACAGATCTTTCCAGATCTTTGACGGGGATACAGTATCAGCCAGTAAATCTCTGAACTGTGGAGTACCGCAGGGCTCCTCACTGAGCCCTGCGCTGTTTAATGTATATATGAGGCCACTGGCTGGGATCGTCGAACCATACGGTATAAAAATTGTATCGTATGCCGACGATACCCAGCTAGTGGTCTCATTGGCTCAAGAGGGTACCAAACATATGTCAGCAGGTCTGATGAAATGCCTTGAGGATGTTAAGGAGTGGATGACACGCTCCTCCTTAAAGCTTAACGGAGACAAAACTGAGCTCATGCTCCTGGGCTCAGCATCCCCAGTGTCTCTCACCCCCACTGGCCTCCCTGCTTGGGTACCCCCCCAACTCCCAAGGACAGCGTAAAAAGTCTAGGAGTTTGGCTTGACAAAAACCTCTCCTTCTCTACTCAGGCCACCAAACTATCTGCCACATGTTTCGGCCTACTAAGAACACTAAGGAAAGTTCTCCCCCTCTTACCAATGGAAGCCAAACAAGTGGCAATACAGGGCCTGATTCTGTCCCGGCTAGACTCGAACAATGCCCTGTATGTTGGAGCTCCAGAGATGACCCTGCGAAAGTTACAGGTGGTGCAGAACTGTGCGGCCCGCACCCTGTTACAGATCCCACGGACTCAGTCAGCAAAACCCGCAATGAACAGCCTAAACTGGCTTCCAGTGAGACAAAGAGTGGCATTCAAGGCACTATGTATTGCCCACCGGGCTTTCTGGAAGTCTGGCCCAGCTATCACCGACAAATTAGTCACGCAATACCACCCCAACAGAAACCTTAGATCTACGGAGGCCTTCCTGGCTGTGGTACCCAGAGTCAGGAGAGCTAGGTCCGGAGGCAGGATGTTCTCCTTAAACACCTCTAAGATGTGGAACTCACTCCCCCTACAGCTCCGGACTAATTCAAACCTACTCTCCTTCCGCAAACAATTGAAAACCTACCTGTTTGCGAGGTCCACCGAACCTTAAACCCATCCGTCATACTCAGTTCTGTCTTATGCTTCAGCGCTTGGACGCCCTTGGGCAGCAACCGCGCTATATAAATGACAATACAATACAATACAAGACATTGCAGTTCCAGTTGATTTGTGGGCCAAGTGTAAGATTGCAGTTGATTGGCCAAATGAAGAATATCCTAGCGATATTAAAACGTGGGCACCCTCAGAGGAGGAAATGAGAAAATATTAGGCGATTAATCTTTTGAAAGGTAAAATTTCCCCAAAAGAAACTGATTGGGTTAAGATTGATACGACTACCCAGGAGTCAAAAGACTCAGTACATGCTTATTATGAAAGGCTTTTACAAGTGTTTAAACAGTATAGTGGTTGTGACAGCATCACAGACAAAGATATGGGACATTTGGTCTATAAATTTGTGTTGGATTGAAACCGGAGATTAGTAATATGATTCATCAGCATTTGATTTGTTGACAGTCGATGAGATTCTGAGGTATGCAAAATATTGTAGTAATGATACTGAATCTAGACATACGAAATTGAAGGAGAAAGTGATGAGGGCACAGGTGAAAGTGGCATATCAGAAAAATGGGAATTTTGTTGATGGTTCACAAATACATTTTCAGGTAAAAGGACAGAATCAGAATTTCCAGAATAGTCACGCTTCTATGAATATTGTACTGAATGCGGTTGTTCAAGTACAGTTACCAGGAAGAGGTAGAGGTAAGGGTAACAAAGAAGAGATGAAAATAAATTTCCGTGTCATGGATGATGACAGTTAGGACTTTGGAGGAACTAGGAAATAATGGAATGACTCAAAATTTCAATCCACAGATGGAGAATAAGATGGTTGTGAATCAACTAGTTTAAAGCAGCAGCAACAGTTAGTTACACCACATGTACAACAGGTACAAGTGCCTCAAGCACCTATGCCAAATAATGTAAATGCTCAAGTACAGAGATACAGTGTGAATGCTGGATTTCACGAGTAAACAAGTTGGTAAAAATCAAAATGTACAAATGGTTTTGCAATATTGGTTGTAATGTTCTGAGAGTGATTCAGATTCAGCTCAATGACGATGCCTGAGGGGGGAGAAAGAGTGCATGCTTGGCGCATCTCTAGAGGTAGATCAGTCTGGTCCTTTTGTGGATAGAAAAGTGGAAGGTAATGATATTACATTCCTTGTGGACACTGGTGATACCCGTTCTACTGTAAGAACAGCAGAAATTCCAAACCTACCCCTCTCGGGAGAGAATGTCCAAGTTGTAGGAGTTTCAAATAAGCATAGTAAGACTCCAGTAACTAAACCAATGGAGGTTCATATTGGAAGGTTCAAAGATTTGCATTGGTTTGTGGTGTGTGACTCGAGTCCGGTGAACCTTTTAGGAAGGGATTTGTTGTGTAAGATGAATTGTACCATCTATTGTACCCCGGATGGTATTGCTTTTCAAACTCCAGATGAGGATGTTTTCTTTTAAAATGATGATGGCAAAGCAAGGGACAGAAGTGAATGATTTATATCCTTCATTTGCAGCAAACAATTTGCCTATTGAATTGAGAGATACAGTGACAGCTGATGTGTGGGATTTTTCAGGAAAAGACATTGGGTTGATGAAAGGTGTAGATCCTATACACCACAGTACAAAATGAGTCCTGAGATTATAAAGGGAGTTACTCCTGTGATTGAACAGATGATTGAACAGGGAATTTTGAGAGAAATACTTGGAAGCCCATGTAATTCACCTATAATGGAAATTAAGAAACCGAGTGGGAAGTATAGGATTGTGCAAGATTTGAGGAAGGTGAATAAAATGGTGGTGCCTTGTTGTCTAATAGTGCCCAATCCAGCAGTGATTCTTTATCAAATTCTTTGTGACGTGGAGTGGTTCACAGTGATTGATTTGTGTCAAGCGTTTTTCTCGATACCCTTACATCCGGATAGCCAGTATTTCTTTGCGTTCCGGTTCGGAGACTGTGTCTTGGCATGGTGCAGAGTTCCTCATGGGTATACTGAGAGTCCTTCAATTTTTAAACAGATCCTGAAGGAATGTCTGGAGCCATTGGTTATGTCAAAAGACTCAGTTTTGGTCCAGTATATTGATGACCTACTAGTTGCATCAAAAACACAAGAGGCAAGTGTGACAGATACAACTGCTTTATTGAATCATTTGGCATAAGGTGGGCATATAGTGTCATGAGCAAAATTACAGTTTTGTCAGAAAGAGGTTAAATATTTGGGACATAAGATTGAAATAGGAGTCAGGAAAGTATCACAAGATCGGATTGCTGTGATCTTGCATTTGGGATCTCCCAAAACGCAGAAAGAGATTTGAATGTTTTTAGGAATGTTTGGAAACGATAGGCAATGGATAAATGGGTTTTCATTGACATCTAAGCCATTACAGAGTTTGACTCACAAGGATGTGGTTGATCCGATCCAGTTGGATGAAGAAAGTATGAAAGCATTCATGGAATTGCAAGATAGTTTGTGCCGTGCACCTGCATTGGGAATGCCAGATTATGGTAAAGAGTTTGCATTGTTCTGTTGTGACAGAGATGGGTGTGTGCTTTCAGTTTTGACACAGACACATGGAATGGCACGTCGACCAGTGACATATTTCTCAGCTACTTTGGATTCAGTGGCTTCAGCGTTGCCAGGTTGTTTGAAAGCAGTGGCTGCTACTTGTGTAAGTTTGGAGCAGAGCGATCGATTGTAACGGGACATCCAGTGAGAGTGTATGTGCCACATTCTGTTGAGATTCTATTAACGCGACCAGGACCCGGCATATGACAAGTAGTCGTTTGACTAGATATGAAAGAGTGATCCTGGGTGCTGAAAATGTGACAGTGACCAGATGGACTACATTAAACCCAGAGACATTGTTGCCAAGTTCAAGTTGAGAAGAAGTGAAAGATGAAGCAGATCATGATTGTTTGGATGAGACCGAGTTGTGCACGAAACCAAGGCCTGACATAAAAGATGTACCGTTGTCAGAGTCAGATTGAGTTATGTTTGTGGATGGTCCCTGTTTGAGGGGTGAAAGAGGGTTTTGCGTGCTGCATATGCTGTATGTACAGTGGCCATGGTTCTTGAAGCAACTTGTATAAGAGGGATAAATTCGGACCAAATTTCGGAGTTGGCCGCTTTGACCAGGGCCTGTATAATTGGCAAAAATTTGAGAATAACCATATTTACGGACAGTCAATATGGTTTTGGGGTGGTGCATGATTTTGGTCAATTGTGGATGCAACAGGGATTTCTGACTTCTTCAGGATCACCTAAAAGGAATAGTAAAGATGTAAAAGATTTATTGAATGCAATACATTTGCCAAAAGAGATTGCAGTGGTTAAATGTCCAGCACATAAATCAGGAAATGATTATGTGACTAGTGGAAACAGATACGCAGACCAAGTGGCGCATTTCTGTGCAAAAAATTAAGTTTCAATTAACAAAGGATCAGAAAAGAAAAATACAGATTGTCATTTGATGTTCTCTTCAGTTGAAACATGGGATGAAATTAGACAATTGCAGGAAGGAGCTAGATAGGAAGAGAAACAACTTTGGATTAAATCAGGTTGTGGAAAGAGACCTGAAGATGAAATATGGGCGTATACAGATGACAGAGTAGTGATGCCAGATTGTTTGCTGTCACAGATGGCTAGGGTTTACCACGGAATTACACATGTAGGGAGAGATGCATGATCAGACTCTTCCAACAGTCATGGTATAACCCCAAGTTTAGGGTCATTGCAGAGAGTGTGTGCCAAAGGTGTGTAACTTGCCAGTAGCAGAATCCAGGTGTGGAAATGTGGATTTTCCTGATCAGTTATGTCCCCTATCTTGGACCCCAACGGTTCTATGTGCATGTCACAAGTACATGTATGTTCCCTCCAGTTCCAGTTATGAAGACGCAAATACATGTGCGTCCACCGTCAACATGTCCTCTGTTAGATCCGCCATGAATAGGCCGGATATTCCATTCCTAAATATGAAAGGCCACCGGCTTTATATGGTTCACTTATGCCATTTTACAGTCCAGGCAAGTAGGCCCTGATTCTGTCATCGAAACTCCTTTTCTCTTCTGCCTCTGAAAGCTCCAGTCTGAGCCTGCATCTGTGACCATGAACTTTGTCTCATTCTCTGCGCGGCTCACGAAGCCTGACATCAGCCTATTCTCTGCCAAGAACTGTATTTCACCTTCGAATTATCTGCTTCCCCCTCAGCCGATGCATTCCTGCCTAGTAGTTTAAGTAAACATTCTTCCAGTTACCAAGCAAAAGGCCCGGCTTCTCTGTCCTCATGCAAGTAATTCATAGCCCTGTTACCATGGAATATTCCTACCCCCTCGCATTCAGTGTAGACACTTAGACGCTTGTACACGCACGCACAGTCAGTATAGAATAGATTCTGTCCGAGAGTCCTTCTTTTGTGGATAACATAGTTCTTTAAACATAGGATGTTAGATATGATTTGGGATTAGGTTGACTTGACCCCCCAGACTTTTCGTCTCCACATGTAGAGCTAACGTCAAGTCCCCTTCACCCCCTAGTTACACGTCAATTACACGTCATACTGCTGCGCGCGCATCTATGCCAAGTATTATCTTATAGATCCACCTATGTATGACATCATAACCAATCATGTTCTTTTTTTCCCCTTATTACACCCATTTTCGGTTACGCAGGTACAACGTCAAGTTCCTTATCAATTGTTACGCCTACTGTATTCGCTTCATTGTTATGAATGTACTATAAAAGTTACTTCTTGTCAATAAAGTATGTACTTCACTTCCTGAACCCCCGTGGTGATGGAACTTGGAGCATCCGATTATAATCGATCATTGGAATAAAGCCCATTCCGAAACTCTAATATCACGGATTCTGCCTCTCATTTTACTGAGCTATTTTATTATAATTCTGTATCAAATTCAGTCCCGGTAAAGGAATTTTATTTACCACATGATGGCGCCCGAACAGGGACACTTTCTCATCTCACGCGCCGGCGGTGAGTTGTAGGCCCGGTCTCCTGCCACAGCTGGACGGACCATTACGCGTACCAGCAGGATTTCCTGTATCTCCCTCCGGTCAAGCGGGGGAGACTGAGACTACGATCAACACCCAGACGAGGCGGTGAGAAGTGCGAAGTATCCCGACCAGAGCCTAGCTGAGAGAGCAAGATCCGAGGTATACAGAGACCCACCAGTTCGAAGTCAAGCCCAGTTTCCGACGAGTCGAGTCGAGTCCAGTCCGGTTCAAGTTCAAGTTACCGAGGCCTTCTGTTTCCGAAGCTACCCGGTGAGTACCATTACTGGGGAGGCATTTCTGACGTGCACAGAGGTTGTGCCGGTCAAGACGGGTTTGGGTACACAAATCCGGTCTGCACTGTTTTAGCAGTGTATCTGTACTGTCTAGCAGTATATCAAGTATTCCGAAGTATCTAGTTATTGTCAAGAATTATGCTTGGTGATTAGTTATGCAGATGATCATCATTGTTGTTTATTTTAAAGGTTAAAAAATGTTTAATGTTCAATGTCTAATGTGTTAAACGTCCTGCATATTGTGGTATGAATGGTTGTTCATTAGTGTGCTTTTGTATTAAGTGTGTTCAAGACTAAGTATCGGATCAGTTGTCAATATGCCGCTCTTTTCGAAATTAAGACAGATCACTACTAGAAAAGGGGTACTTGAAGAAGCCGTCCCTATTCCTCCTAGGGATACTCCAGGGCACTTCATGTATCACAAACATGGCTTAGACGCTATATTATTTCTTGATTTATGGGTAGACTACACCAAGGGATTACCAGAAAGTCAGAGGTGGCCCGCAGCGGGGACCTGGGATGCAGAGTGCATCATGAAAGTCGAGGAAGAGTTATGGAAAAGGAAAGTCAGACAGTCACAGAAAGACGCTGTTGAGTTATGGCGTAAAGAATCTCATAGACGTACAGAAAAAGCACGTAGACAGGAAGAGAAGAGTAAAGAAAGTTCAAATAAAGTTCAAGAAAATCTATTAATTGAGGAAGGTATCCGAGTGAAATCAGAACAAGTAGATAGACAAAGAAATGCCCTCATGAATGGTATGTATCCCCTTCTAGCCGAAGGATTACCTACGGCTACTCCAGAGATACCGAAAGACTTGCCACCCCCATTATTCCCAATTAAGGTACATCCTAAGGGGCATCCTAGAACCGCAGAAGATGTTTTTCTTTCCTCATATTTAGATGACGTAGCTCCCGAGTATGCTAATTCCGCCCCACATAGACCGCATACCAGGGAGGTCCAACGCCAAGATCCGGCACCCGTATCCCTACAGCAACAAACCGAGTCACAAGTTCCGGCAAGCACATCTGTTTCTGCATCTGTTCCTACAGCTACTTCTATAGCTGTGTCCACACCTATAGTTGCTGTGTCACGTTCAACGAATCCTTTCACACCCGACGCCCCAGATGGGGCCACGGGAGGTGCTACCAATAATTTATCTACGCCACCTAGAATAAATAAACTTATTTTTCAAGAGTCAGCGCATTCACGTACACCCAAATTCGTAAGTGAACGTGCGCTTAAGGAACTTCTTATAGATTGTAGATATGACCCGGTGATCGGTAAAGAGGACGAAATGATCCTGGCATCATTACGTATCAGACGAGCCGCAGGGTATTTAGCGAAGTTACCAGGAATGACTGCGCATCTAGATAAAATATATCATTTTGTTCAAACAGGGCGAGATCCAGAATGTATTAACAGAGCTATGGAATACCAGAAAGTAGAGATACAGGGGGAACTGTTACGTTTCCTCATAAACTGTGTGATCAGAAATCAAGACCGACCGGGGGTAGACCCGGATGCAATGCAAATTCTTACAAGATGGAGCCAGAATATATCAGAAGGGGACGCCTCTTCCACTTACGATAGGACCTCTGACCCGAACTACAGATTTATTGCTAACTAAATCATGCCCAGAAAATCTGTTAGGAATTAAAACCCTGAAAGCTCTAGGAGCCATAATATGTTGTTCTCCGGAAGGAGTAAGGTTGTTTTTACGTGATTTTAAAGGTCACTATGTATCTAGAGACATGGATCCCCGACTACAGACTTTACCTACACATCTATGGGCACAAGGCCCTACTGATGTTGGTTGCATGAATATTACACCATATCGAGTCACACTAAAGGCAGGAGTGGTGCTACCACGAATGCGACAATACAAGTTACCACCAGATGCTGTAGTGGCTTTACTACAAATCATTGACGAGCTAATTGCCCAAGGAGTAGTTGTAGAAACAGACTCCAATGTATGTAATTCACCGATAATTCCGATTCTTAAACGAACAGATCCTACAGCCCCGCCAGTATATCGATTGGTTATTGATCTGCGCGAGTTAAACAAATGCATTGTGCCACAATTTCCTGTGGTCCCAGATATCTTGTCATTACTGACAGCTATTGATTCCGAAGCAACATTCTTTACTGTAATTGATCTCAAGAATGCCTTTTTCAGCGTCCCAATAGATCCGGAAAGTCAATATTTGTTCGGATTTAGTTTAAATGGGCGCAGCTTTAAATTCTCACGCGCACCTCAAGGATTTACAGAAAGCCCCAGCATCTATAGCCAAGCACTGAAACGAGAACTTGACAGTATCCACATGCCAGTTAACACTGCCTTGCTTCAATACGTCGATGATCTGCTGATCACCGCGAGAAGCGAACCGGAATGTGAAAAAGCATCACTGACAGTTTTACAATTTCTAGCCGAAAAGGGGCACAAGGTGTCCCCTTCTAAGCTGCAATTCTGTGTCCAGCGAGTTGTTTATCTTGGACACTCGCTGTCCAAGGAGGGAAGGCAGCTTACACCCGACCGCATTCAGTTAATAGCTAACATGTCAATACCCAAGACACAAAAGGAAGTACGAGCTTTCATAGGCCTCACGTCATATTGCAGGCAGTGGATCCCTCAGTACGCATTTCTAGCAAAACCACTCATTCAGTTAACCACACAGGAGGCAGCCACACCGACTGTTCTCCCTTGGACTCAGGAACACACACAAGCTTTTGAAAGCCTAAAGAAAGCTTTATGTCAAGCACCCGTTTTAGCAACGCCATGTTACAGAAAACAGTTTACACTCTTTGTTACAGAACGCGAAGGTACTGCCTTGTCAGTACTCACACAGGAACAAGCAGGAGCACACAAACCATGTGCTTATTTTTCTAGTACATTAGATCCCGTAGCTCAGGCTTTGCCTGCATGCCTGAAATCAGTGGCAGCAACAGCTTTAGCAATCAGACAAAGCGATGCCATAGTGTTAGGACATCCATTGACAGTTCAAGTACCACATGCAGTAGAGGTTCTTGTAAATAGAACGCAAACACAACACTTGACTATAGCACGACTTACAGGGTATGAACTTACATTGTTTCAGCCACATATAGAAATCAGACGCTGTAACACATTGAATCCTGCCACACTTTTACCTGTAATCGGAACAGACCCACTAGCCCATGACTGTATTGAAGTTATTACGATAACGACGAAACCCAGACAAGACTTAACCGATGTCCCATTGTCAGATCCAGACCTGACATTGTATGTAGATGGTTCATGCATGAGAACAAGTACAGGAGAATTAGTGGCCGCTTACGCAGTCACAACAGATACTGAAGTCATTGAAACTAATCGTATAAATACTTTGTCAGCTCAAGCCGCAGAGCTCATCGCTCTGACATAAGCCTGTATTCAAGCCACGAATAAAAAAGTCAACATATACACTGACTCACGTTATGCATTCGGAGTTGTACATGACTTCGGCGTGCTGTGGCGAGAGAGAGGTTATTTAACTTCCCACGGTGCCCACATTCAGCACGGACCCCTCATTCATGCCTTATTAGATGCAATACATCTACCCACTGCAATATCAATTATGAAATGTAAGGCTCATACGAAGGTTACTGATATCATTTCCCAAGGCAATGATCTAGCCGACAGAACAGCTAAACAGACAATAGTCCCGACACCGACACATTGTATGACAGTTAAAGATCCTACTCTTGACGTAATTGACATACAGACACATGCTACACCAGACGAAATAAAGAAATGGACTGAATTAGGAGGGATCCAAACGGACCAAGGATGGATGATGAAGGAAAAGTCTGTGTGGTTCCTTCCTGATTCAATGGTCCAAGTTATAATTAATACTATACATAGTCCAGCACATCTAGGAGAAAAAGCTATGCTAGACAGCATTCAACACATTTGGTTCAATAAACATTTACGAGCAGCAGCAAAACAAAAGGTCCGTACCTGTATGATCTGTTGTCAGTTTAACCCAGGAAAAAGCGTTCCCGTAGAACAGGGTGGATTTCATACTCCTAATTATCCTTTTGAAGTACTCCAGATGGACTATATCCAGATGGAACGATGTCGAGGATTCAAATATGTTCTTGTAGTTGTCTGCGCTCTGTCCCGTTGGACAGAGGCATACCCGGTTTCAGATTACACTGCCCCGACTACTGCCAAACAGTTGGTTCGAGAATTCTTCCCACGATACGGTTTACCACGTGCTGTTCACTCAGATAACGGCCAGCCATTCTCATCCGAATTAATGAAACACGTTTCACTTCTGTTAGGATATCAGTGGAAATTCCACTGTGTCCGACACCCCGAGGCAGCAGGTCTCGTAGAAAGACATAACCAGATACTGAAAATCAGAATGTCCAAAATATGCAGAGAGAAAGGTGTCGACTGGGTAGTAGCGTTACCCGTTGCACTCTTTTACATGAGAATGGTAGCACACTCACGAACAGGGCTATCCCCGTATGAGGTGATCTTCGGCAGACCACCGAATATGTGGGGGACGCCCATACCACGCAAAATAACTGATATTGATTGTAATATGCTGACAGATTACTTGGCTTCCTTGATGTCTGCACTACAATCTTGTCGTTCACAGGTAGCTGCAGCTTTTCCCGACAACACTGAGGTGAAACCCCATGACGTTGTTCCGGGTGATCTTGTCTTTGTGAGGAACTTCGACCGAAAGACTCAGCTGGAGCCCAGGTGGAAAGCACCCAAGTTGGTCCTGTTGACCACGAGGACAGCCGTGAAGATCGAGGGCCGCAAGGGCTGGATCCATTCAAGTCATATCAAGAAATTTCATGGACTATCCTCGGATATAGACATTGTGCCCTGCACTCCCTCACAGACTGATTCAAAACTTCCTTTGGTTGAAAAAACTGAAACAGAACTCTATAAAGAAAAATTGAGGCCTAGAACGTCAGACAATTTGATTGTTTAAGTCCTCTCCAAGGTGAAGCGGTTGAATTTGTCCCTGACATGTATCCTCTAGACCTGAATCATGAACAGTCGCGAAAAATGTTGAAACGACAGGCGTATTATAAATCACTGCGTAGCCACTGTATGGGGACATTATTAATTCTGTTTTTATTGAGTCTTTTAATAACTATTACAAGTATGTTGTTGCACATATATTATCCTATTTCTAAACACGTTTATAATGTTACTGCTGAACATTCTTTTAGTGACTTACCTCCGCATGAATTATCTTATAGACTTGCGCTGCGCAATAACACTTTCATTAGTATGTTACATCATTCCCATCAGACTAGTAATGCCACCAATTGTTGGGTGTGTGGTCGACTCCCTCCCTATCAGAATTATGAAGGAGTCCTGCCTTTCTTTCCACATCCATTCACACATAATGGCTCCTGTGGAGCATGGTTTAGTTTAATCAATTCCATAGACTCAGACACAGCAGTTTACCAAGATCATTGGATATGGGGAAACCTGAACCTAGTTTTGCTCAAGGTCTGCTACCCTGACAAGGAGGGTCGCCCCAAAAGAACAGGAACTGATCTAGAAAATGAAGTATATGGATTAGGTAATTTTACACCTAATCTCATGATTCTAAATGTCGTATCCGAAGTTGAACTAGTCTTACCCACCATGTCAGTATTCCCAGCGAAGGGTGAATTGTGTGTAAGAAAGGTTGGTTCCATACATATGGGCCATAGTAAATGCACTACTATAGTAGAATTCAGTGATCAAGGCAAATCTTCATTTAAAGCTTCTCGCCACTCCTACTTTATATGTGGTCAGACTGCATATATGCGTCTACCTCCAGATTGGGATGGTACCTGCTACATTGCATTCCTTTTGCCACCTGTTTTTCTAGCTCCTCCTGATTATTACAGAAATATTCATTTAGTACACAACAGAAAGCGGAGAGATCTCCCCATTGTCGATTACACTGAGACGGCATGGGACAAGTATGTAGATTTTAATAAAGGCATCTTTCCCTATATAGGTACTGTTACTAATAGTAAGCTGATACGTAGATTAACCAGAACCCTTGAAGCAGTAGTGAATGAGACTATTTCCGCCTTAGGCAATTTAACGGAAGAGCAGTCTGCTATGCGGATTGTTGTGCTTCAAAATCGTCTTGTCCTTGACGTCATCCTGGCTGATAGGGGCGGAGCTTGTAGGGTCATCGGATCAAGCTGCTGCGTATTCATACCAGAAAATTCGCCATCTGTATATAAAGCCATCACTCGCCTTCATAAGATTGTAAACCAGATACACCAGAACCCAGGCACTTGGACTTGGTCCAGTTGGTTTTGGAGTGTGATATCAGCCTGGGGATGGAGAGTTTTATCCTTCCTAGGTATTGGCCTTCTCATACTATTCAGTTGCTGTCTATGTCTACAATGTGGACCAGCGATTTGTGGTCTGTGTGCCACATCGTGTATTCCACCACCAAGATTTCATTCAAGATCACGGAAGAAGAAAGAAGAACAAATGATGCTATATGAACAGATCAATGGATTGATGAAGATTGATATCTCTTGAAGGGCAAGTAGGGGACAAGGAGGGAATGTGGAAATGTGGATTTTCCTGGTCAGTTATGTCCCCTATCTTGGACCCCAACGGTTCTATGTGCATGTCACAAGTACATGTATGTTCCCTCCAGTTCCAGTTATGAAGACGCAAATACATGTGCGTCCACCGTCAACATGTCCTCTGTTAGATCCGCCATGAATAGGCCGGATATTCCATTCCTAAATATGAAAGGCCACCGGCTTTATATGGTTCACTTATGCCATTTTACAGTCCAGGCAAGTAGGCCCTGATTCTGTCATCGAAACTCCTTTTCTCTTCTGCCTCTGAAAGCTCCAGTCTGAGCCTGCATCTGTGACCATGAACTTTGTCTCATTCTCTGCGCGGCTCACGAAGCCTGACATCAGCCTATTCTCTGCCAAGAACTGTATTTCACCTTCGAATTATCTGCTTCCCCCTCAGCCGATGCATTCCTGCCTAGTAGTTTAAGTAAACATTCTTCCAGTTACCAAGCAAAAGGCCCGGCTTCTCTGTCCTCATGCAAGTAATTCATAGCCCTGTTACCATGGAATATTCCTACCCCCTCGCATTCAGTGTAGACACTTAGACGCTTGTACACGCACGCACAGTCAGTATAGAATAGATTCTGTCCGAGAGTCCTTCTTTTGTGGATAACATAGTTCTTTAAACATAGGATGTTAGATATGATTTGGGATTAGGTTGACTTGACCCCCCAGACTTTTCGTCTCCACATGTAGAGCTAACGTCAAGTCCCCTTCACCCCCTAGTTACACGTCAATTACACGTCATACTGCTGCGCGCGCATCTATGCCAAGTATTATCTTATAGATCCACCTATGTATGACATCATAACCAATCATGTTCTTTTTTTCCCCTTATTACACCCATTTTCGGTTACGCAGGTACAACGTCAAGTTCCTTATCAATTGTTACGCCTACTGTATTCGCTTCATTGTTATGAATGTACTATAAAAGTTACTTCTTGTCAATAAAGTATGTACTTCACTTCCTGAACCCCCGTGGTGATGGAACTTGGAGCATCCGATTATAATCGATCATTGGAATAAAGCCCATTCCGAAACTCTAATATCACGGATTCTGCCTCTCATTTTACTGAGCTATTTTATTATAATTCTGTATCAAATTCAGTCCCGGTAAAGGAATTTTATTTACCACATGATGGCGCCCGAACAGGGACACTTTCTCATCTCACGCGCCGGCGGTGAGTTGTAGGCCCGGTCTCCTGCCACAGCTGGACGGACCATTACGCGTACCAGCAGGATTTCCTGTATCTCCCTCCGGTCAAGCGGGGGAGACTGAGACTACGATCAACACCCAGACGAGGCGGTGAGAAGTGCGAAGTATCCCGACCAGAGCCTAGCTGAGAGAGCAAGATCCGAGGTATACAGAGACCCACCAGTTCGAAGTCAAGCCCAGTTTCCGACGAGTCGAGTCGAGTCCAGTCCGGTTCAAGTTCAAGTTACCGAGGCCTTCTGTTTCCGAAGCTACCCGGTGAGTACCATTACTGGGGAGGCATTTCTGACGTGCACAGAGGTTGTGCCGGTCAAGACGGGTTTGGGTACACAAATCCGGTCTGCACTGTTTTAGCAGTGTATCTGTACTGTCTAGCAGTATATCAAGTATTCCGAAGTATCTAGTTATTGTCAAGAATTATGCTTGGTGATTAGTTATGCAGATGATCATCATTGTTGTTTATTTTAAAGGTTAAAAAATGTTTAATGTTCAATGTCTAATGTGTTAAACGTCCTGCATATTGTGGTATGAATGGTTGTTCATTAGTGTGCTTTTGTATTAAGTGTGTTCAAGACTAAGTATCGGATCAGTTGTCAATATGCCGCTCTTTTCGAAATTAAGACAGATCACTACTAGAAAAGGGGTACTTGAAGAAGCCGTCCCTATTCCTCCTAGGGATACTCCAGGGCACTTCATGTATCACAAACATGGCTTAGACGCTATATTATTTCTTGATTTATGGGTAGACTACACCAAGGGATTACCAGAAAGTCAGAGGTGGCCCGCAGCGGGGACCTGGGATGCAGAGTGCATCATGAAAGTCGAGGAAGAGTTATGGAAAAGGAAAGTCAGACAGTCACAGAAAGACGCTGTTGAGTTATGGCGTAAAGAATCTCATAGACGTACAGAAAAAGCACGTAGACAGGAAGAGAAGAGTAAAGAAAGTTCAAATAAAGTTCAAGAAAATCTATTAATTGAGGAAGGTATCCGAGTGAAATCAGAACAAGTAGATAGACAAAGAAATGCCCTCATGAATGGTATGTATCCCCTTCTAGCCGAAGGATTACCTACGGCTACTCCAGAGATACCGAAAGACTTGCCACCCCCATTATTCCCAATTAAGGTACATCCTAAGGGGCATCCTAGAACCGCAGAAGATGTTTTTCTTTCCTCATATTTAGATGACGTAGCTCCCGAGTATGCTAATTCCGCCCCACATAGACCGCATACCAGGGAGGTCCAACGCCAAGATCCGGCACCCGTATCCCTACAGCAACAAACCGAGTCACAAGTTCCGGCAAGCACATCTGTTTCTGCATCTGTTCCTACAGCTACTTCTATAGCTGTGTCCACACCTATAGTTGCTGTGTCACGTTCAACGAATCCTTTCACACCCGACGCCCCAGATGGGGCCACGGGAGGTGCTACCAATAATTTATCTACGCCACCTAGAATAAATAAACTTATTTTTCAAGAGTCAGCGCATTCACGTACACCCAAATTCGTAAGTGAACGTGCGCTTAAGGAACTTCTTATAGATTGTAGATATGACCCGGTGATCGGTAAAGAGGACGAAATGATCCTGGCATCATTACGTATCAGACGAGCCGCAGGGTATTTAGCGAAGTTACCAGGAATGACTGCGCATCTAGATAAAATATATCATTTTGTTCAAACAGGGCGAGATCCAGAATGTATTAACAGAGCTATGGAATACCAGAAAGTAGAGATACAGGGGGAACTGTTACGTTTCCTCATAAACTGTGTGATCAGAAATCAAGACCGACCGGGGGTAGACCCGGATGCAATGCAAATTCTTACAAGATGGAGCCAGAATATATCAGAAGGGGACGCCTCTTCCACTTACGATAGGACCTCTGACCCGAACTACAGATTTATTGCTAACTAAATCATGCCCAGAAAATCTGTTAGGAATTAAAACCCTGAAAGCTCTAGGAGCCATAATATGTTGTTCTCCGGAAGGAGTAAGGTTGTTTTTACGTGATTTTAAAGGTCACTATGTATCTAGAGACATGGATCCCCGACTACAGACTTTACCTACACATCTATGGGCACAAGGCCCTACTGATGTTGGTTGCATGAATATTACACCATATCGAGTCACACTAAAGGCAGGAGTGGTGCTACCACGAATGCGACAATACAAGTTACCACCAGATGCTGTAGTGGCTTTACTACAAATCATTGACGAGCTAATTGCCCAAGGAGTAGTTGTAGAAACAGACTCCAATGTATGTAATTCACCGATAATTCCGATTCTTAAACGAACAGATCCTACAGCCCCGCCAGTATATCGATTGGTTATTGATCTGCGCGAGTTAAACAAATGCATTGTGCCACAATTTCCTGTGGTCCCAGATATCTCGTCATTACTGACAGCTATTGATTCCGAAGCAACATTCTTTACTGTAATTGATCTCAAGAATGCCTTTTTCAGCGTCCCAATAGATCCGGAAAGTCAATATTTGTTCGGATTTAGTTTAAATGGGCGCAGCTTTAAATTCTCACGCGCACCTCAAGGATTTACAGAAAGCCCCAGCATCTATAGCCAAGCACTGAAACGAGAACTTGACAGTATCCACATGCCAGTTAACACTGCCTTGCTTCAATACGTCGATGATCTGCTGATCACCGCGAGAAGCGAACCGGAATGTGAAAAAGCATCACTGACAGTTTTACAATTTCTAGCCGAAAAGGGGCACAAGGTGTCCCCTTCTAAGCTGCAATTCTGTGTCCAGCGAGTTGTTTATCTTGGACACTCGCTGTCCAAGGAGGGAAGGCAGCTTACACCCGACCGCATTCAGTTAATAGCTAACATGTCAATACCCAAGACACAAAAGGAAGTACGAGCTTTCATAGGCCTCACGTCATATTGCAGGCAGTGGATCCCTCAGTACGCATTTCTAGCAAAACCACTCATTCAGTTAACCACACAGGAGGCAGCCACACCGACTGTTCTCCCTTGGACTCAGGAACACACACAAGCTTTTGAAAGCCTAAAGAAAGCTTTATGTCAAGCACCCGTTTTAGCAACGCCATGTTACAGAAAACAGTTTACACTCTTTGTTACAGAACGCGAAGGTACTGCCTTGTCAGTACTCACACAGGAACAAGCAGGAGCACACAAACCATGTGCTTATTTTTCTAGTACATTAGATCCCGTAGCTCAGGCTTTGCCTGCATGCCTGAAATCAGTGGCAGCAACAGCTTTAGCAATCAGACAAAGCGATGCCATAGTGTTAGGACATCCATTGACAGTTCAAGTACCACATGCAGTAGAGGTTCTTGTAAATAGAACGCAAACACAACACTTGACTATAGCACGACTTACAGGGTATGAACTTACATTGTTTCAGCCACATATAGAAATCAGACGCTGTAACACATTGAATCCTGCCACACTTTTACCTGTAATCGGAACAGACCCACTAGCCCATGACTGTATTGAAGTTATTACGATAACGACGAAACCCAGACAAGACTTAACCGATGTCCCATTGTCAGATCCAGACCTGACATTGTATGTAGATGGTTCATGCATGAGAACAAGTACAGGAGAATTAGTGGCCGCTTACGCAGTCACAACAGATACTGAAGTCATTGAAACTAATCGTATAAATACTTTGTCAGCTCAAGCCGCAGAGCTCATCGCTCTGACATAAGCCTGTATTCAAGCCACGAATAAAAAAGTCAACATATACACTGACTCACGTTATGCATTCGGAGTTGTACATGACTTCGGCGTGCTGTGGCGAGAGAGAGGTTATTTAACTTCCCACGGTGCCCACATTCAGCACGGACCCCTCATTCATGCCTTATTAGATGCAATACATCTACCCACTGCAATATCAATTATGAAATGTAAGGCTCATACGAAGGTTACTGATATCATTTCCCAAGGCAATGATCTAGCCGACAGAACAGCTAAACAGACAATAGTCCCGACACCGACACATTGTATGACAGTTAAAGATCCTACTCTTGACGTAATTGACATACAGACACATGCTACACCAGACGAAATAAAGAAATGGACTGAATTAGGAGGGATCCAAACGGACCAAGGATGGATGATGAAGGAAAAGTCTGTGTGGTTCCTTCCTGATTCAATGGTCCAAGTTATAATTAATACTATACATAGTCCAGCACATCTAGGAGAAAAAGCTATGCTAGACAGCATTCAACACATTTGGTTCAATAAACATTTACGAGCAGCAGCAAAACAAAAGGTCCGTACCTGTATGATCTGTTGTCAGTTTAACCCAGGAAAAAGCGTTCCCGTAGAACAGGGTGGATTTCATACTCCTAATTATCCTTTTGAAGTACTCCAGATGGACTATATCCAGATGGAACGATGTCGAGGATTCAAATATGTTCTTGTAGTTGTCTGCGCTCTGTCCCGTTGGACAGAGGCATACCCGGTTTCAGATTACACTGCCCCGACTACTGCCAAACAGTTGGTTCGAGAATTCTTCCCACGATACGGTTTACCACGTGCTGTTCACTCAGATAACGGCCAGCCATTCTCATCCGAATTAATGAAACACGTTTCACTTCTGTTAGGATATCAGTGGAAATTCCACTGTGTCCGACACCCCGAGGCAGCAGGTCTCGTAGAAAGACATAACCAGATACTGAAAATCAGAATGTCCAAAATATGCAGAGAGAAAGGTGTCGACTGGGTAGTAGCGTTACCCGTTGCACTCTTTTACATGAGAATGGTAGCACACTCACGAACAGGGCTATCCCCGTATGAGGTGATCTTCGGCAGACCACCGAATATGTGGGGGACGCCCATACCACGCAAAATAACTGATATTGATTGTAATATGCTGACAGATTACTTGGCTTCCTTGATGTCTGCACTACAATCTTGTCGTTCACAGGTAGCTGCAGCTTTTCCCGACAACACTGAGGTGAAACCCCATGACGTTGTTCCGGGTGATCTTGTCTTTGTGAGGAACTTCGACCGAAAGACTCAGCTGGAGCCCAGGTGGAAAGCACCCAAGTTGGTCCTGTTGACCACGAGGACAGCCGTGAAGATCGAGGGCCGCAAGGGCTGGATCCATTCAAGTCATATCAAGAAATTTCATGGACTATCCTCGGATATAGACATTGTGCCCTGCACTCCCTCACAGACTGATTCAAAACTTCCTTTGGTTGAAAAAACTGAAACAGAACTCTATAAAGAAAAATTGAGGCCTAGAACGTCAGACAATTTGATTGTTTAAGTCCTCTCCAAGGTGAAGCGGTTGAATTTGTCCCTGACATGTATCCTCTAGACCTGAATCATGAACAGTCGCGAAAAATGTTGAAACGACAGGCGTATTATAAATCACTGCGTAGCCACTGTATGGGGACATTATTAATTCTGTTTTTATTGAGTCTTTTAATAACTATTACAAGTATGTTGTTGCACATATATTATCCTATTTCTAAACACGTTTATAATGTTACTGCTGAACATTCTTTTAGTGACTTACCTCCGCATGAATTATCTTATAGACTTGCGCTGCGCAATAACACTTTCATTAGTATGTTACATCATTCCCATCAGACTAGTAATGCCACCAATTGTTGGGTGTGTGGTCGACTCCCTCCCTATCAGAATTATGAAGGAGTCCTGCCTTTCTTTCCACATCCATTCACACATAATGGCTCCTGTGGAGCATGGTTTAGTTTAATCAATTCCATAGACTCAGACACAGCAGTTTACCAAGATCATTGGATATGGGGAAACCTGAACCTAGTTTTGCTCAAGGTCTGCTACCCTGACAAGGAGGGTCGCCCCAAAAGAACAGGAACTGATCTAGAAAATGAAGTATATGGATTAGGTAATTTTACACCTAATCTCATGATTCTAAATGTCGTATCCGAAGTTGAACTAGTCTTACCCACCATGTCAGTATTCCCAGCGAAGGGTGAATTGTGTGTAAGAAAGGTTGGTTCCATACATATGGGCCATAGTAAATGCACTACTATAGTAGAATTCAGTGATCAAGGCAAATCTTCATTTAAAGCTTCTCGCCACTCCTACTTTATATGTGGTCAGACTGCATATATGCGTCTACCTCCAGATTGGGATGGTACCTGCTACATTGCATTCCTTTTGCCACCTGTTTTTCTAGCTCCTCCTGATTATTACAGAAATATTCATTTAGTACACAACAGAAAGCGGAGAGATCTCCCCATTGTCGATTACACTGAGACGGCATGGGACAAGTATGTAGATTTTAATAAAGGCATCTTTCCCTATATAGGTACTGTTACTAATAGTAAGCTGATACGTAGATTAACCAGAACCCTTGAAGCAGTAGTGAATGAGACTATTTCCGCCTTAGGCAATTTAACGGAAGAGCAGTCTGCTATGCGGATTGTTGTGCTTCAAAATCGTCTTGTCCTTGACGTCATCCTGGCTGATAGGGGCGGAGCTTGTAGGGTCATCGGATCAAGCTGCTGCGTATTCATACCAGAAAATTCGCCATCTGTATATAAAGCCATCACTCGCCTTCATAAGATTGTAAACCAGATACACCAGAACCCAGGCACTTGGACTTGGTCCAGTTGGTTTTGGAGTGTGATATCAGCCTGGGGATGGAGAGTTTTATCCTTCCTAGGTATTGGCCTTCTCATACTATTCAGTTGCTGTCTATGTCTACAATGTGGACCAGCGATTTGTGGTCTGTGTGCCACATCGTGTATTCCACCACCAAGATTTCATTCAAGATCACGGAAGAAGAAAGAAGAACAAATGATGCTATATGAACAGATCAATGGATTGATGAAGATTGATATCTCTTGAAGGGCAAGTAGGGGACAAGGAGGGAATGTGGAAATGTGGATTTTCCTGGTCAGTTATGTCCCCTATCTTGGACCCCAACGGTTCTATGTGCATGTCACAAGTACATGTATGTTCCCTCCAGTTCCAGTTATGAAGACGCAAATACATGTGCGTCCACCGTCAACATGTCCTCTGTTAGATCCGCCATGAATAGGCCGGATATTCCATTCCTAAATATGAAAGGCCACCGGCTTTATATGGTTCACTTATGCCATTTTACAGTCCAGGCAAGTAGGCCCTGATTCTGTCATCGAAACTCCTTTTCTCTTCTGCCTCTGAAAGCTCCAGTCTGAGCCTGCATCTGTGACCATGAACTTTGTCTCATTCTCTGCGCGGCTCACGAAGCCTGACATCAGCCTATTCTCTGCCAAGAACTGTATTTCACCTTCGAATTATCTGCTTCCCCCTCAGCCGATGCATTCCTGCCTAGTAGTTTAAGTAAACATTCTTCCAGTTACCAAGCAAAAGGCCCGGCTTCTCTGTCCTCATGCAAGTAATTCATAGCCCTGTTACCATGGAATATTCCTACCCCCTCGCATTCAGTGTAGACACTTAGACGCTTGTACACGCACGCACAGTCAGTATAGAATAGATTCTGTCCGAGAGTCCTTCTTTTGTGGATAACATAGTTCTTTAAACATAGGATGTTAGATATGATTTGGGATTAGGTTGACTTGACCCCCCAGACTTTTCGTCTCCACATGTAGAGCTAACGTCAAGTCCCCTTCACCCCCTAGTTACACGTCAATTACACGTCATACTGCTGCGCGCGCATCTATGCCAAGTATTATCTTATAGATCCACCTATGTATGACATCATAACCAATCATGTTCTTTTTTTCCCCTTATTACACCCATTTTCGGTTACGCAGGTACAACGTCAAGTTCCTTATCAATTGTTACGCCTACTGTATTCGCTTCATTGTTATGAATGTACTATAAAAGTTACTTCTTGTCAATAAAGTATGTACTTCACTTCCTGAACCCCCGTGGTGATGGAACTTGGAGCATCCGATTATAATCGATCATTGGAATAAAGCCCATTCCGAAACTCTAATATCACGGATTCTGCCTCTCATTTTACTGAGCTATTTTATTATAATTCTGTATCAAATTCAGTCCCGGTAAAGGAATTTTATTTACCACATGATGGCGCCCGAACAGGGACACTTTCTCATCTCACGCGCCGGCGGTGAGTTGTAGGCCCGGTCTCCTGCCACAGCTGGACGGACCATTACGCGTACCAGCAGGATTTCCTGTATCTCCCTCCGGTCAAGCGGGGGAGACTGAGACTACGATCAACACCCAGACGAGGCGGTGAGAAGTGCGAAGTATCCCGACCAGAGCCTAGCTGAGAGAGCAAGATCCGAGGTATACAGAGACCCACCAGTTCGAAGTCAAGCCCAGTTTCCGACGAGTCGAGTCGAGTCCAGTCCGGTTCAAGTTCAAGTTACCGAGGCCTTCTGTTTCCGAAGCTACCCGGTGAGTACCATTACTGGGGAGGCATTTCTGACGTGCACAGAGGTTGTGCCGGTCAAGACGGGTTTGGGTACACAAATCCGGTCTGCACTGTTTTAGCAGTGTATCTGTACTGTCTAGCAGTATATCAAGTATTCCGAAGTATCTAGTTATTGTCAAGAATTATGCTTGGTGATTAGTTATGCAGATGATCATCATTGTTGTTTATTTTAAAGGTTAAAAAATGTTTAATGTTCAATGTCTAATGTGTTAAACGTCCTGCATATTGTGGTATGAATGGTTGTTCATTAGTGTGCTTTTGTATTAAGTGTGTTCAAGACTAAGTATCGGATCAGTTGTCAATATGCCGCTCTTTTCGAAATTAAGACAGATCACTACTAGAAAAGGGGTACTTGAAGAAGCCGTCCCTATTCCTCCTAGGGATACTCCAGGGCACTTCATGTATCACAAACATGGCTTAGACGCTATATTATTTCTTGATTTATGGGTAGACTACACCAAGGGATTACCAGAAAGTCAGAGGTGGCCCGCAGCGGGGACCTGGGATGCAGAGTGCATCATGAAAGTCGAGGAAGAGTTATGGAAAAGGAAAGTCAGACAGTCACAGAAAGACGCTGTTGAGTTATGGCGTAAAGAATCTCATAGACGTACAGAAAAAGCACGTAGACAGGAAGAGAAGAGTAAAGAAAGTTCAAATAAAGTTCAAGAAAATCTATTAATTGAGGAAGGTATCCGAGTGAAATCAGAACAAGTAGATAGACAAAGAAATGCCCTCATGAATGGTATGTATCCCCTTCTAGCCGAAGGATTACCTACGGCTACTCCAGAGATACCGAAAGACTTGCCACCCCCATTATTCCCAATTAAGGTACATCCTAAGGGGCATCCTAGAACCGCAGAAGATGTTTTTCTTTCCTCATATTTAGATGACGTAGCTCCCGAGTATGCTAATTCCGCCCCACATAGACCGCATACCAGGGAGGTCCAACGCCAAGATCCGGCACCCGTATCCCTACAGCAACAAACCGAGTCACAAGTTCCGGCAAGCACATCTGTTTCTGCATCTGTTCCTACAGCTACTTCTATAGCTGTGTCCACACCTATAGTTGCTGTGTCACGTTCAACGAATCCTTTCACACCCGACGCCCCAGATGGGGCCACGGGAGGTGCTACCAATAATTTATCTACGCCACCTAGAATAAATAAACTTATTTTTCAAGAGTCAGCGCATTCACGTACACCCAAATTCGTAAGTGAACGTGCGCTTAAGGAACTTCTTATAGATTGTAGATATGACCCGGTGATCGGTAAAGAGGACGAAATGATCCTGGCATCATTACGTATCAGACGAGCCGCAGGGTATTTAGCGAAGTTACCAGGAATGACTGCGCATCTAGATAAAATATATCATTTTGTTCAAACAGGGCGAGATCCAGAATGTATTAACAGAGCTATGGAATACCAGAAAGTAGAGATACAGGGGGAACTGTTACGTTTCCTCATAAACTGTGTGATCAGAAATCAAGACCGACCGGGGGTAGACCCGGATGCAATGCAAATTCTTACAAGATGGAGCCAGAATATATCAGAAGGGGACGCCTCTTCCACTTACGATAGGACCTCTGACCCGAACTACAGATTTATTGCTAACTAAATCATGCCCAGAAAATCTGTTAGGAATTAAAACCCTGAAAGCTCTAGGAGCCATAATATGTTGTTCTCCGGAAGGAGTAAGGTTGTTTTTACGTGATTTTAAAGGTCACTATGTATCTAGAGACATGGATCCCCGACTACAGACTTTACCTACACATCTATGGGCACAAGGCCCTACTGATGTTGGTTGCATGAATATTACACCATATCGAGTCACACTAAAGGCAGGAGTGGTGCTACCACGAATGCGACAATACAAGTTACCACCAGATGCTGTAGTGGCTTTACTACAAATCATTGACGAGCTAATTGCCCAAGGAGTAGTTGTAGAAACAGACTCCAATGTATGTAATTCACCGATAATTCCGATTCTTAAACGAACAGATCCTACAGCCCCGCCAGTATATCGATTGGTTATTGATCTGCGCGAGTTAAACAAATGCATTGTGCCACAATTTCCTGTGGTCCCAGATATCTCGTCATTACTGACAGCTATTGATTCCGAAGCAACATTCTTTACTGTAATTGATCTCAAGAATGCCTTTTTCAGCGTCCCAATAGATCCGGAAAGTCAATATTTGTTCGGATTTAGTTTAAATGGGCGCAGCTTTAAATTCTCACGCGCACCTCAAGGATTTACAGAAAGCCCCAGCATCTATAGCCAAGCACTGAAACGAGAACTTGACAGTATCCACATGCCAGTTAACACTGCCTTGCTTCAATACGTCGATGATCTGCTGATCACCGCGAGAAGCGAACCGGAATGTGAAAAAGCATCACTGACAGTTTTACAATTTCTAGCCGAAAAGGGGCACAAGGTGTCCCCTTCTAAGCTGCAATTCTGTGTCCAGCGAGTTGTTTATCTTGGACACTCGCTGTCCAAGGAGGGAAGGCAGCTTACACCCGACCGCATTCAGTTAATAGCTAACATGTCAATACCCAAGACACAAAAGGAAGTACGAGCTTTCATAGGCCTCACGTCATATTGCAGGCAGTGGATCCCTCAGTACGCATTTCTAGCAAAACCACTCATTCAGTTAACCACACAGGAGGCAGCCACACCGACTGTTCTCCCTTGGACTCAGGAACACACACAAGCTTTTGAAAGCCTAAAGAAAGCTTTATGTCAAGCACCCGTTTTAGCAACGCCATGTTACAGAAAACAGTTTACACTCTTTGTTACAGAACGCGAAGGTACTGCCTTGTCAGTACTCACACAGGAACAAGCAGGAGCACACAAACCATGTGCTTATTTTTCTAGTACATTAGATCCCGTAGCTCAGGCTTTGCCTGCATGCCTGAAATCAGTGGCAGCAACAGCTTTAGCAATCAGACAAAGCGATGCCATAGTGTTAGGACATCCATTGACAGTTCAAGTACCACATGCAGTAGAGGTTCTTGTAAATAGAACGCAAACACAACACTTGACTATAGCACGACTTACAGGGTATGAACTTACATTGTTTCAGCCACATATAGAAATCAGACGCTGTAACACATTGAATCCTGCCACACTTTTACCTGTAATCGGAACAGACCCACTAGCCCATGACTGTATTGAAGTTATTACGATAACGACGAAACCCAGACAAGACTTAACCGATGTCCCATTGTCAGATCCAGACCTGACATTGTATGTAGATGGTTCATGCATGAGAACAAGTACAGGAGAATTAGTGGCCGCTTACGCAGTCACAACAGATACTGAAGTCATTGAAACTAATCGTATAAATACTTTGTCAGCTCAAGCCGCAGAGCTCATCGCTCTGACATAAGCCTGTATTCAAGCCACGAATAAAAAAGTCAACATATACACTGACTCACGTTATGCATTCGGAGTTGTACATGACTTCGGCGTGCTGTGGCGAGAGAGAGGTTATTTAACTTCCCACGGTGCCCACATTCAGCACGGACCCCTCATTCATGCCTTATTAGATGCAATACATCTACCCACTGCAATATCAATTATGAAATGTAAGGCTCATACGAAGGTTACTGATATCATTTCCCAAGGCAATGATCTAGCCGACAGAACAGCTAAACAGACAATAGTCCCGACACCGACACATTGTATGACAGTTAAAGATCCTACTCTTGACGTAATTGACATACAGACACATGCTACACCAGACGAAATAAAGAAATGGACTGAATTAGGAGGGATCCAAACGGACCAAGGATGGATGATGAAGGAAAAGTCTGTGTGGTTCCTTCCTGATTCAATGGTCCAAGTTATAATTAATACTATACATAGTCCAGCACATCTAGGAGAAAAAGCTATGCTAGACAGCATTCAACACATTTGGTTCAATAAACATTTACGAGCAGCAGCAAAACAAAAGGTCCGTACCTGTATGATCTGTTGTCAGTTTAACCCAGGAAAAAGCGTTCCCGTAGAACAGGGTGGATTTCATACTCCTAATTATCCTTTTGAAGTACTCCAGATGGACTATATCCAGATGGAACGATGTCGAGGATTCAAATATGTTCTTGTAGTTGTCTGCGCTCTGTCCCGTTGGACAGAGGCATACCCGGTTTCAGATTACACTGCCCCGACTACTGCCAAACAGTTGGTTCGAGAATTCTTCCCACGATACGGTTTACCACGTGCTGTTCACTCAGATAACGGCCAGCCATTCTCATCCGAATTAATGAAACACGTTTCACTTCTGTTAGGATATCAGTGGAAATTCCACTGTGTCCGACACCCCGAGGCAGCAGGTCTCGTAGAAAGACATAACCAGATACTGAAAATCAGAATGTCCAAAATATGCAGAGAGAAAGGTGTCGACTGGGTAGTAGCGTTACCCGTTGCACTCTTTTACATGAGAATGGTAGCACACTCACGAACAGGGCTATCCCCGTATGAGGTGATCTTCGGCAGACCACCGAATATGTGGGGGACGCCCATACCACGCAAAATAACTGATATTGATTGTAATATGCTGACAGATTACTTGGCTTCCTTGATGTCTGCACTACAATCTTGTCGTTCACAGGTAGCTGCAGCTTTTCCCGACAACACTGAGGTGAAACCCCATGACGTTGTTCCGGGTGATCTTGTCTTTGTGAGGAACTTCGACCGAAAGACTCAGCTGGAGCCCAGGTGGAAAGCACCCAAGTTGGTCCTGTTGACCACGAGGACAGCCGTGAAGATCGAGGGCCGCAAGGGCTGGATCCATTCAAGTCATATCAAGAAATTTCATGGACTATCCTCGGATATAGACATTGTGCCCTGCACTCCCTCACAGACTGATTCAAAACTTCCTTTGGTTGAAAAAACTGAAACAGAACTCTATAAAGAAAAATTGAGGCCTAGAACGTCAGACAATTTGATTGTTTAAGTCCTCTCCAAGGTGAAGCGGTTGAATTTGTCCCTGACATGTATCCTCTAGACCTGAATCATGAACAGTCGCGAAAAATGTTGAAACGACAGGCGTATTATAAATCACTGCGTAGCCACTGTATGGGGACATTATTAATTCTGTTTTTATTGAGTCTTTTAATAACTATTACAAGTATGTTGTTGCACATATATTATCCTATTTCTAAACACGTTTATAATGTTACTGCTGAACATTCTTTTAGTGACTTACCTCCGCATGAATTATCTTATAGACTTGCGCTGCGCAATAACACTTTCATTAGTATGTTACATCATTCCCATCAGACTAGTAATGCCACCAATTGTTGGGTGTGTGGTCGACTCCCTCCCTATCAGAATTATGAAGGAGTCCTGCCTTTCTTTCCACATCCATTCACACATAATGGCTCCTGTGGAGCATGGTTTAGTTTAATCAATTCCATAGACTCAGACACAGCAGTTTACCAAGATCATTGGATATGGGGAAACCTGAACCTAGTTTTGCTCAAGGTCTGCTACCCTGACAAGGAGGGTCGCCCCAAAAGAACAGGAACTGATCTAGAAAATGAAGTATATGGATTAGGTAATTTTACACCTAATCTCATGATTCTAAATGTCGTATCCGAAGTTGAACTAGTCTTACCCACCATGTCAGTATTCCCAGCGAAGGGTGAATTGTGTGTAAGAAAGGTTGGTTCCATACATATGGGCCATAGTAAATGCACTACTATAGTAGAATTCAGTGATCAAGGCAAATCTTCATTTAAAGCTTCTCGCCACTCCTACTTTATATGTGGTCAGACTGCATATATGCGTCTACCTCCAGATTGGGATGGTACCTGCTACATTGCATTCCTTTTGCCACCTGTTTTTCTAGCTCCTCCTGATTATTACAGAAATATTCATTTAGTACACAACAGAAAGCGGAGAGATCTCCCCATTGTCGATTACACTGAGACGGCATGGGACAAGTATGTAGATTTTAATAAAGGCATCTTTCCCTATATAGGTACTGTTACTAATAGTAAGCTGATACGTAGATTAACCAGAACCCTTGAAGCAGTAGTGAATGAGACTATTTCCGCCTTAGGCAATTTAACGGAAGAGCAGTCTGCTATGCGGATTGTTGTGCTTCAAAATCGTCTTGTCCTTGACGTCATCCTGGCTGATAGGGGCGGAGCTTGTAGGGTCATCGGATCAAGCTGCTGCGTATTCATACCAGAAAATTCGCCATCTGTATATAAAGCCATCACTCGCCTTCATAAGATTGTAAACCAGATACACCAGAACCCAGGCACTTGGACTTGGTCCAGTTGGTTTTGGAGTGTGATATCAGCCTGGGGATGGAGATTTTATCCTTCCTAGGTATTGGCCTTCTCATACTATTCAGTTGCTGTCTATGTCTACAATGTGGACCAGCGATTTGTGGTCTGTGTGCCACATCGTGTATTCCACCACCAAGATTTCATTCAAGATCACGGAAGAAGAAAGAAGAACAAATGATGCTATATGAACAGATCAATGGATTGATGAAGATTGATATCTCTTGAAGGGCAAGTAGGGGACAAGGAGGGAATGTGGAAATGTGGATTTTCCTGGTCAGTTATGTCCCCTATCTTGGACCCCAACGGTTCTATGTGCATGTCACAAGTACATGTATGTTCCCTCCAGTTCCAGTTATGAAGACGCAAATACATGTGCGTCCACCGTCAACATGTCCTCTGTTAGATCCGCCATGAATAGGCCGGATATTCCATTCCTAAATATGAAAGGCCACCGGCTTTATATGGTTCACTTATGCCATTTTACAGTCCAGGCAAGTAGGCCCTGATTCTGTCATCGAAACTCCTTTTCTCTTCTGCCTCTGAAAGCTCCAGTCTGAGCCTGCATCTGTGACCATGAACTTTGTCTCATTCTCTGCGCGGCTCACGAAGCCTGACATCAGCCTATTCTCTGCCAAGAACTGTATTTCACCTTCGAATTATCTGCTTCCCCCTCAGCCGATGCATTCCTGCCTAGTAGTTTAAGTAAACATTCTTCCAGTTACCAAGCAAAAGGCCCGGCTTCTCTGTCCTCATGCAAGTAATTCATAGCCCTGTTACCATGGAATATTCCTACCCCCTCGCATTCAGTGTAGACACTTAGACGCTTGTACACGCACGCACAGTCAGTATAGAATAGATTCTGTCCGAGAGTCCTTCTTTTGTGGATAACATAGTTCTTTAAACATAGGATGTTAGATATGATTTGGGATTAGGTTGACTTGACCCCCCAGACTTTTCGTCTCCAAATGTAGAGCTAACGTCAAGTCCCCTTCACCCCCTAGTTACACGTCAATTACACGTCATACTGCTGCGCGCGCATCTATGCCAAGTATTATCTTATAGATCCACCTATGTATGACATCATAACCAATCATGTTCTTTTTTTCCCCTTATTACACCCATTTTCGGTTACGCAGGTACAACGTCAAGTTCCTTATCAATTGTTACGCCTACTGTATTCGCTTCATTGTTATGAATGTACTATAAAAGTTACTTCTTGTCAATAAAGTATGTACTTCACTTCCTGAACCCCCGTGGTGATGGAACTTGGAGCATCCGATTATAATCGATCATTGGAATAAAGCCCATTCCGAAACTCTAATATCACGGATTCTGCCTCTCATTTTACTGAGCTATTTTATTATAATTCTGTATCAAATTCAGTCCCGGTAAAGGAATTTTATTTACCACACAGGGTGGAAAACAGTTGTTAGTTGGGGCAGAATTGGGAAAGCAGCTGGACCTTTTACGAGGTTGCTAACAGATTTCATTGAGCTACCTCTTTGTAATGGACTAAAATATGTGTTGGTTGTTGTTTGTTTGTTTTTTCGTTGGGTGAAAGCATATCCAACAAAAAGGAGTGATAGTTTAACTGTTGCTAAACTGCTTTTGAGAGAGATTATTCCTAGATTTGGATTACCAGTCTCTTTTGAAACAGACAGAGGTACGCATTTAAATAATGGAATAATTTAGATGATTTGCGCAGCATTACAAATTGAACAGAAGCTGCATTGTGCCCATCAACCAGAAGCCTCAGGCAAGGTCGAGCAAATTAACAGCACTATTAAATCTAGACTGTCTAAAGTATGTGTATCCACAACACTGAAATGGCCAGATGCTTTACCCCTAGTGTTGATGAGTTTAAGAAGCATTCCAGATAAAAAGACTGGATTATCCCCACACAAAATAATCATGGGAAGAGCAATGAGACATCCAATTGTACCAGCGAATCAACTAATTAATATTACTGATGATCTAGTGCTTGATAATTGCAAAGGGTTGGCTTATGTGGTGCGTTCTGTGTCTCATCAGGTTGGAGAAATCACAACCTCAACACAGCAAGAGCAAGCACATGATTTAAGTCCAGGTGAGTGGAACCTGGTGAAGAAACATGTGAGAAAGTTGTGTTTGGGACCTAGATGGCACGGGCCTTATCAGATCATACTGGTAACGACGACAGCAGTAAAGTGTGGTGGCTTCCCAAATTGGATACACGCAAGTCATACAAGAAGAGTCCCAAGTCCACTCGAAAGACAAGAAGAAGAACAGCGACTGGTGGCGAGACAAGAAGAGCCAGAAACTGTAGAACGTGAAACAACAGTCTGAAGTTGCAGATTCTGAAAGTGTGGAACACGTGCTTGGACAGGAGAAATGTTGAATAAAGTGGTCACCAGCTACTGGGTCTCATAAGACTGCTGTTCAAAGTGACAATGGAGAAGTGTTGAATGAAAATCAAGAGCAAGTACAACATCAAGAAAAAGAACTGAATAAGAGAAATTGCGATCTTGACAACGAAGCAGAAGAATCAGTACAGGCTAAAACAGCGAGAAAAGGTTATATGTGACCAATAGGAGTGAAAAGACCGAAATACACTCAAACAGAAATCACCAGAGACAATAACAGAAGTATCACATCAAGTTGAACAAAGTGAATCAGAAGAAGAAACAGTTTGAAAGACAAAAAGAATAAGGGTTCCAAATAAAAAGTACACAGCTCCGGAATGGACGTATATAGTACTAGAAGAGGTTGAAGATTCAGATCAGATCAAACAAGAAGTTGGTATAAAGCAAAGTGAAGGAGACAGTTTTGAACCACCTTAAAAAGAACTGAACAATTAAGGTGCAAAGAAAGTAGAGAATTTGAAAATTCATTGAAAAATTTGAAAAGGAACCTGAAGAACAAGAAGACTAGATAAAAAAATAAAAAATAGGGGGTACAGAAGAAAGTCATAAAGTGTGAAGATACACTGGATACACTATTCTGGATAGATCCTGCAACATTTTAGATTAGATTTCTTTTTTAAAGATTCGATTTTTGAGTTTTTTCTTTATTTTTTAATATTATATAAGAAATGACAGAAAAAGCAGAGACTGGATATCAAAATCATAGTTTTAAACGTAGATGTATTAATGCTTGCTTATTTAGTATTTTACTACTAATGGTGTTATGGTTAATACTAACTGTTATTGTGCCTGTCTTAATGGTAACTAGTCATCAGAATAATACTAATAATAATGGTGTTGAGTGAAAAAGTAGATACTAAAAATGTTAAAGAAACTCCAAATACTAATATAGTGATGGAAGATGACAGTATCTATCTTCAGGATAAATCAATTAATGATTTTTTGATAAATGTATTCACAAATTTATTGTATGAGTATGTGGATACAATATATGCGAGCGATTGTTAAGTGTGCATGCTAATGTCATCTATATCAGAGGGGGTGACTTACCATCATGTACCTTTAAAGTTTGGTGTGTCTTGTAGTGTACTAAAAAGTCTCTTTCACGAGACAGGGAGATTGCAATACTTGTATTCGAATTTGGATTTAGTTTTTTCAGAAGTTCCTATTAGAAAAATATGAATAAAATAAATAGTGCTAAAAATGCAGAATACATGGGAGAATTTGTTCATACTACATAGACACTGGACACAGTATATGCACATAGACACAATCTTACATGTAGCCTACGGTTTGAAGAGATAGAATTTATTAATATGGTAGAAGATAGAAGACAGGAATTCCTGAGAAAAGCTGCTGAGCAAAAGTCTCATATACCTCCATGGGCTTTCAGAGAAGGAGATTATAAGAAAGGTGAGGCTTATGCTGAAATATCTTTAGATTGGTATCATAGAGGGAAGCTTTGCTTACCTAGACATAAAACTGATTTCAATAATTTTTTCATTGGTTCTAGTGAAAGTGACCATACCTTTCCAATCACAGGAGGATGGAGAATAAAAGAAGGAACTGATCTTGTTTTTCCAGGAATATATTATGTGTGTGGTAAGAATGCCTATTATAGGTTGTCTGCACATTGGTATGGATGTTGTTATCTTGGTATAGTCTTTCCAAAGATATACCATGTAGACAAGAATCATAAAATCAATAAATTAAAGAATGGACTAATATGCAATAAGAGCAAGTTTTTCAGAAATAGTTGGAGATATTTTTGGAGCACTGATACCTTCAGTTGGAGTTATTCTGCATTCACACAGAATTAGAAAATTGTCCACAGTTGTTGATCGTTTATCAACAGACACTGCTGGAGGATTCTTAATGGTTGATACTGAAATGGTTGCAATTTGGTCTTTGGTTTTGCAAAATTGACTTGCCCTTGATGTAATTTTGGCTAAAGAGGGTGGAGTCTGCAATATGTTGAAAATACAACAGTTTTGTACTTATATGCCTGACAAGAGTAAAGGTCTTGAGGGGTATATTTAGAATATTACAAATCTTCATCAAGATTTGTCTGAATTGAAGGTTGATGGTGCTTGGAAGAAACTTGGTAAGAGTTTTTCCTCAGTGGGTAATGGTTTTCTCCTTTTGGTAATAGTGTTCTATGGAGGATACTAACACCTATTGCAGCAGTGGCTACAGCAATATTAATGATTCTCTTGATTTATACATGTTGTAGATGCAAAAGAGATACTTCGGATATAAGCGTAGAACAAGAAAAAGAAAGAGAAGAAATAGAACTAGAACATATGAAAGCAAATTATTATGAAGTCATGAAGGATTTAGATGGAATAATGATTAAGCGTGAGAGAACATATGCCTTTTAAGAAATTATAATCTGTATTGGTGGGTATTTTGGTGATGGCTTAAAACGCCATCAATTGATGGAGCAGGGTTTTCGCGTAAAAAATAAAACCTGCTCGGATTGAACCCTCATTAACATTTATTAACCATTTGCAGTGAAATAATATACGAGAACATTTAACATGGGAAAATGCTTCTGCGCAAGTGCGAACTAAAATACTGAAGTAAGCAGCAAAAGGCTTCTGACTAATGAAAAGAAAGAGAACTAATGCTGCTTTAGTCCATGTTATTAATAACAGCTGTAATGCAAATATTAACATGGGTTTGCGCAGGGATAAATGCAGCACCTGGGTTGATGGGTAGAAAAATGCATTTCAAATAAGAATACATGTTTGTGTTTTGTTCATTCTAGAGACAAGTATGAGTTTCGTTCTGCATGACAAATAAAGGGTTAAAGTCAGCCGCGCTTAAAATTAAATCTTAGAAAAATCGAAAATGTGAGCAAGAGGGAAAGATGGACCAGACTTGTGCTTCAAAATCCTGAGAGCCTGCCAAGATCCGAATGGAAAGAGCAATGTTATGAACGTGAGGGGAAGCTTTCTCTGCAGAGAGGGGCTGAGTGGGAAAAATAATACAATGTAGAAGATGATTGCCGGAGAAGAGGAAACAGGCGATAGAGATTTGAACATTATTTCCTGAGGAGAAAGTTGATGTCATTATGGATGACTTAAAACAAAGAAGTCTTTAAAAACTATGTGTGCATAGATAGTGGTGTGACAGTACACCCCCTTCCTAAACCAATCAAATGTGAAGCATGATCTAAGTTAGATACTTCTGTGGGTTGGCCTTTTGGGTTTTAGGGTATAATTGAGGTGCCCGGAGGGAGGGGTTTTGGATAGACATTTTGCTGACTGATGGGGAGAGATTGTTGCATGTTGTTGGTTTGCTGTTCTTCTTGTGTTTCCTGCCTTAGTCCTTGCCTCTTCAAATCTTATTGAGGGGCCCTTGCTGTTTACCCTGGCCAGGTGACAGTGATTTCCTAATTGGGTTAGTATTAGCCTGATATTCTGAATTTGCATAACTTTTGCAAATGTATTTTGTTTATGAACCTTTTGTCTCTTCTCCTATCCACTCCTTAATGCATTCTCATTGATTATGAATTTGTCATTCTCTCTTCTGATTTTGTTTGCTTGCAATGCTCTATGATTGGTGCTGAATGTTTGTACTTTATTGAGCATTATTTACATTATACAGATAAATATTATACATTTACAAATGATTCTGTCTTTATTAGAGTATTTTATACATGAGTACTGATTTGTCTACATGACCAACAACATAAAGCTATCATCGCCATATTTGGTAAATTAGGAAGAGCTCAATAATAAAAAATTGGTAAATTGGTATAGTTTTAGAATCACACTAATCCCAACGCAAAGGAGCTTGTTGGGTAATGGAAAGTTGTGCCCTGTCTTTAGTCAATTATACGTTTTTGAGCACTGATCACCAGTAAGGTTTTCTTTTTGTTAAGCTTTAAAAGTACTTTCATTTCAAAATGCGTTTCCTAGCGTAACTGGGCTGTATGCGACACTGTCCAAATATCAAATCCAGAACCCAAAAATCTTCAATTATTTACCGAGCTTGATGATAAAAGGCCACACACAGACGAAGACTACAGGATGCAGATTCAGCACCCTGTAATGAATATGCTACTTACCAGTATGCATCTGTTCTTGGCATGTAGGGCTGCTGACATTCATATCTGTGCATAGATCGCCGCCTAGTGTTGGGTCCGGATGTTTGCACGTTGTTGTCCTGGAAGAGTCTTCGAAGTATCCTGAGATAGGTGACTCCTCCCCTGGACCACAGTGCGCATGGGCATCCTCTCCATCCTCAGATTGTTTTTCGCCATTGTGGCAGTGATGGAGTAGATACAGAAAGTGATGACCATGCTTACAGTAATTCTTAGAGCTGCAGCTGCTACAGGCGCCGGGGAGGAGGGTGGGCAATATGAATGTCAGCAGCCCTACATGCCAAGAACAGATGCATACTGGTAAGTAGCATATTCAGTTCGAGGCATGTGGGCTGCTGAATTCATATCTGTGCATAGAATATATAGCAGTACCCTCTATTAGCGGCGGCTACCAGTGCCAGCTGCAGCGGTCTGAAAAAGAGTTTTGAGAACAGCCTGTTCTACAGCTGCCTGCTGTTTTGATTGCACATCTACACAATAGTGTTTGGTAAATGTATGTGTAGTGGACCAGGTGGCTGCTCTACATATATCATGCAAAGGAATGTTTCCCAGGAAAGCCATGGAGGCCCCTAACTTACGTGTTGAGTGGGCTCGTGAGGGAATCGTTAATGTGCGTTTAGCTTTTTGATAGCAAATTTGAATACATTTAACGATCCATCTGGCTATACCTGCTTTGGAGATGGCGTTACCTTTGTGGTGTGGGGCAAAGGCAACGAAAAGTTGTTTTGTTTTCCTAAAGACTTTAGTCCTGTTTATATAGTACATGAGGGCTCTCTTTACATCTAGTGTATGGAGTGCTCTTTCCGCGACAGTTTGTGGGTTTTGAAAGAAAACAGGCAGTTCGATAGTTTGATTCATGTGGAACTGCGATATCACCTTGGGCATGAATTTGGGGTTGGTACGTAGTACGACCCTGTTGGCGTGAACCTGTATGAATGGCTCTTGAACGGTTAGTGCCTGGAGTTCACTAACTCTTCTCAAAGAAGTGATCGCTACTAGGAAAGCTACTTTCCAGGTGAGGAATTGAATCTCGCATGAGTGTAGAGGTTCGAAGAATGGACCCATCAGGCGTGTGAGGACCAAGTTGAGGTTCCACATTGGAGCTGGTGGGTGGCTTGGAGGAATTACACGTTTGAGTCCTTCCAAGAATGCTTTGATGGCAGGCACTCTGAATAAAGAGAGGTGCTGCCTGTTTTGGAGATAGGCTGATATTGCGGTCAAATGGACACGTATTGAGGTGTATGCCAGATTGCATCGGTATAGGTGTAAGAGGTAACAAATTATGTTTTGGATGGATGCGTCTAGCGGGTTAATGTCATTGTTATTGCAATAAATGACAAACCTTTTCCATTTGGCTGCATAGCAAGCTCTGGTAGTAGGTCTTCTAGCTTCCTTAATGATGTCCATACAGTCAGGTGGCAGGTTTAGGTAGCCAAACTCTAGGACTTCAGGAGCCAGATTGCCAGGTTCAGCTGTTGCGGATCTGGGTGCTGAATCTCTCCATGGTTCTGCGTCAAATGCGTGGGTTTGATCCGCAGCCTTTGATGCGGCACCACGGAAAGTTCGAGAAAGGTGGTGTACCATGGTTGGCGTGCCCATGTTGGAGCAACTAGGACGAGTGTTAGTGAGTGTTGTCTGAGTTTGCGTGCCACCAGCGGTATCAATGGTGCTGGGGGAAAAGCGTACGCAAATCTGCCGGACCAGTTCATCCATATCGCATTGCCCTGCGATTGCGGATGTGGGAACCTGGCGGCAAAGCTTTGGCATTTTGCGTTTTCGCTTGTGGCGAATAGGTCTATCTCCGGATGACCCCACTGCTGGAAGTACGGTTGGAGTACTGATGGGTGTAACTCCCACTCGTGCATTTGGTGGCTGTGTCTGCTGAGGAGATCTGCCATCTGGTTGTCCTTGCCGGGGAGGTGTTCCGCCATGAGGAACATGTTCCTCTGAATGGCCCACTTCCACATGCTCTGAGCCAGATGAGACAACTGTGGAGAGTGTGTTCCTCCCTGCTTCTGTATGTAGTACATGGCAGTCATGTTGTCCGTCCGGATCAACACGACTTTGCTGCACAAATGTACTTTGAATGCTTTCATTGCCAGGAAGATTGCCATCAGTTCTTGAAGGTTGATGTGCATCTTCTTTTGTTGTATTGTCCATAGTCCCTGCACTGTGTAGTTGAGTACATGAGCTCCCCATCCCTGGAGAGACGCGTCCGCTGTCAGTATTATTTGTGGAACAGGCTCTCGAAACGGTCGGCCCTTGCAAAGGTTTTGTGGATTCCACCAATGCAGAGAGTTGTATGCCCGACCGCTCACCAACACTAGGTCTTTTAATTGCCCGTGAGCCTGATTCCATTGACGTGCTAAGCACTCCTGAAGCGGGCGCATATGTAGTCTCGCGTGTGGGACTATGAAAAAGCAGGAGGCCATCATGCCTATCAACTGCATGAACACTCGCGCAGGAAGGGAGTGTTGGGGTTTGAACTTGGAAATCAGCAGTTGCATGCTGTTGATCCTCACCAAATTTGGCTGAGCTGTGGCTGCCAGAGTGTCTATGGTCGCACCTAGGTACTGTTGTACGTGTGCGGGTTGGAGATGTGATTTCGGATAATTTAGTGAGAACCCCAGACTGTGAAGAAGGTGAATGGTGCGGGACATGTGGCTGGCACATTGCTGGGCTGACTTTGCCTGAACAAGCCAGTCATCCAGGTAAGGCACAGTAGCTAGGCACTTTGTGAAAACCCTGGGTGCTGTTGTCACGCCGAAGGGAAGAACCTTGAATTGGTAGTGCTGCCCTTGAATAGTGAACCTGAGATATTTTCTGTGCGAGGGGTGAATGGGTATGTGGAAATACGCATCTTTGAGGTCTAGCGTGGCCAGGAAGTCTCCCTGTTTGAGCAGCGGGAGGACTTGTTGTAGGGTGAGCATGTGGAAATGCTCTGAGAGAATGTAGTGGTTGAGGGGTCTCAGGTCTAGTATAGGTCTGAGTGACCCGTCCTTTTTTGGTATTAAGAAGTACAGGGAGTACACCCCCGTACCTTGCTCGTGGACGGGTACGACCTCTATTGCGCCTTTTTTCAGCATACTTAGCACTTCCTGCTGTAATAGCGCTAAGTGCTCTGAGGACATAGGACGGTGTTTTGGCGGTATTGTGGGTGGAGTGGAGGTTAATTCTAGGCAGTAACCGTGTTTTTTTTTTTTTTTTTTTTTTTTGTGAAACCGTTTATTACAAGACTCAAAAATATACAAGTATGGGCCTACAACCTTCCGGCCGGCCGCTAGCAATAAAAGGAGCATACGATATACATTTATAAAACACATGGTGCTGTGGCCGAGTATGCACAGGAGGTAACATCGTTGCGAGCCACACTATCCAGGCCCCACTATACGGTTCCATTTTAAACGTAAAGAACAACAAATACAACCAAACCCACAAGGCAATCCTCAATCGGAAATAGCAACACGTGCTCCCCTAGAGGGGGGATCCTAGCCATCCATAGGAATCTCAAGAGGGGGGAGAGATCAGAACTAGGGCTGGGTACACCTAATGCCCAGGTACCGGGGGGATGAGTTGGCTAAGGGGACGGGGCCGGCGACGGATCAGGCAATAACGGTGGAGCACAGATTCCCCCGCGGTAGGCGTTCCAGGGGCCCCACACCTTCACCCATGTCGCAGGCTTACCTCTCGCCACATACACCACCTTTTCCCGAAACATGCACCAATCCATATGTTCCGTCCAGGCCGAGACAGTCGGGGGCCTCTGGGATCCCCACAGCTGGGCAATATCACGCTTGGCAACCATATACCCCAGAGTCACCCACCACGTCTGCGGCACCGAGTAATCGGTAGGCTCCCACACATTCAACAAGCATCTCCTCGCTTCGGGCAACAGCGCCACATGCGTGACCACTCGCAGCACCTCATGCACACCACGCCAGAACCCCTCCACCTCCGGGCACTCCCACAAGATATGCAGAAAAGTCCCCAGCGCACCACACCCACGCTTACACAAACCGTCCTCAGCATAGCCCATACGCAGGAGCTTTGGCCCCGTCATGTAGACCCTGTGGAGTATCTTGAGCTGGACGAAACGAAGGCGAGCCGGTATGGCCACCACTTTCGGGGAGGCCACCGCGGAGATCCAGTCCTCGTCGTCCAGCTCCAGCCCATCGGCTACCCAAGCCTCACGAAGGGCAGTCAACAAGTCTGAGCGGTCGTTGATCAGTTTTTTGTAGATCAGTGAGATCGTGCTGTCAGGGACGTGTCCATCCAGCACTCTATCCTCCAGGGGGGAACACTCCGGGATGGAGGCAACGTCCGGAAAGACGGAGCCCAGCGCATGCCGGACCTGCAAATACCGAAAGTACTCGCTGCCCTGCAACTGAAATTCCGTCTGCAGCATCTCGAACGTTTTAAATCCTCCCCTCGTCCAGAGATCCCCCACTTTGCTAATGCCTATTAGGTCCCACTTCTCAAAGCCCTTCGAGGTCCACAAGGAGCCCAACCGCTCAGACGCGTATAGTGGTGACGCCCGGGTCAAACGGTCCTTCCACCCCATAGCTGCATTGGCCGCGTGCCACACTCGCACCATGACACACGTGGGGCCCGTTAGGCGAGCGTCGGGCGCACTAGAGTAGAGCGCTCGATTATGGTCACCACCTGGAAGTAGCATCCTATCCATTTCAAATGCCGGGTTTAAGGCGGGCCCATATAGGCCCTGATTAATCGCAGCTAGCTGGGAGGCCCAATAGTACCGTTTAATATCCGGGAGGGCAATCCCCCCGTCATACCATGGGAGCGTCAGCTTAGCCAGGGCAATACGTGGCCTCCCGTCCCAGAATAGGCGGCGCTGCAAACTTTCCACTTCGCGGAAGTAGCGCGCTGGGACGAGGTCCATAGTGTTCTGCAACGCGTACAGGAAACGCGGCAGCGACATCATTTTAAACAATGCCGCCCGGCCGAGCGGCGAAAGCGGCAAACGCCGCCAGCGCGCGACATCCTCTTTCAGACGCTGGAGGGGGGGAAGCAAGTTCCGATCATACCGAGCCTCCGGGTCCAGAGTAATGAAGACACCCAGGTACCTAAATCCCTGCGGGGCGACCTGGATCGGACAGCCCCGCGGGAGGATAGGAGCCTCCCCGGAGAGAACATACACACACGATTTAGCCCAGTTGATGACCAGACCGGAGTTACGACCGAATGAATGCAAAACATCAACCAGTACTATGAGTGATTTACGTGGGGAAGCTAGGTACAAGAGGATGTCATCAGCGTATAGGGATACGCGGTCCTCATACTCAGGGGTCCAGCGGAGACCACGGATGGAAGGCTCCCACCGCAGCCACTCCGCCAGGGGCTCCAAGGCAAGTGCAAAGAGGAGCGGCGATAAGGGGCAGCCCTGCCGTGTGCCCCGGCCCAGCCCGAACGGAGCCGACACTCTTCCGTTCACCACCACCTGCGCCAATGGGCCCGAATACAGCAATTTGACCCAACTGATGAACCCTGGGCCAAATCCAAACTTCGCAAGCATCGCCCAGATATATGGCCATTCAAGCGTGTCAAATGCCATGGTGGCGTCTAAGGACGCCAAAATGGCCGGCTCCCGCATGAACGGGGCACGTGCGAGCACACCGTGCAAACGCCGCAGATTAAGGGCTGTGTTGCGATGGGGTATAAAGCCAGACTGGTCCTGATGAACCAGATCGCCCACCACGCCGACCAGCCGATTGGCCAGTACCTTGGCGAGAATCTTGGGCTCCGCATTCAGTAGCGAAATGGGCCGATAGGATGTAACCCGGTCCCGAGGTCTCCCCTCCTTGTGGATGACCACGATTGTAGCCAGACGCTGGTCCAGCGGGAGGGAGCCCACCGAGTGTGCCGCCAGGAACATAGCCCGGAGGTGGGGTGCCAGCGTATCCGGTCGCAACTTGTACAATTCGATAGGGAGACCATTCGGACCCATGGCCTTGCCGGAAGCGACCGAGCGAATGGCGAGGGCGATCTCGTCGGAGGTGGGAGCGGCGTCCAACGACACCCTGTCATCCCCAGAAAGGGACGGCAGCGCGATATCACTGAGCAGGGCACGGGAATCCTCTTCCGAGCAGGGAGACACCGGGGAATACACCCCACGGAAATAATCCGCGAAGCAGGAGACTATTTCTTCTGGCTCAGTTACACACACACCATCCGTTTTCTCAATCAGCGGGACCACACGATTCGCTCTCTCTTTTTTGTCCAACCACGCTATAAGTTTACCGGCCTTATTACCCACATCATACAGTCGCCCCTGTTGCTCTCTACTGAGGCCCCTGGCCGCCTCCGTGACGAGGGCCCTATAGGCCGCTTGCTTGAGTTGGAGGACATGTAATGCGGCATCCGTCACCCCACCTTCTAAATTACCCTCCAACTCAGCTATTTCGGCCTCCATCCGGGTCACCTCCTCCCGCTCGCGCCTCCGGGCGTGGGAAATAAGGGATAGGGCCTCCCCTCGGAGTACTGTCTTGAAGGCCTCCCATAGCGATACAGCCGAAGGCACGGACCCCACATTCTCATCAAAATATCGCTGAAGGGATTTAATCAATTCAGCGCGAATGGTGGGGTCGCGCAGGTACCAAGGATTGATTGGGACCACCCTACCCTCACCCCTCGGAAAGACATCAAAGTGTAGTAGGAGCGGGGAGTGGTCCGAAATACCCCGTGGCAAATGGCGCACCTCTCCCACCCTCCCAACATAGGCCGCCGGGACAAGGACATAGTCTAGTCGTGAGAGACTACCATGGGCTCCCGAATGGAAAGTGTACTGCAGCTGCGTGGGGTGTTTTAAACGCCAGCAGTCCACTAATCCAAATGTATCCAAGAGGCCGGGTAGCCACGCCTGTGCCCGGGGGAGGTCCCTAGGGGGGTGACGATCCACAGTCCCAGATACCACCGCATTAAAATCCCCCCCCACAACCAGAAGCCCCCCCGGAAGGCCAAGGAAAAGGCACCCAAGGTCCGCAAAGGTGGTCGACTGCAGCCCCGGTGGGATGTACACTGACACAAAGACAACCACTTTGCCCTCCAGTCTTCCCACCAAGACCGTGTAACGTCCCCTGTCATCGTGGAGCACCTCATCAATCTCCAACGGGAGCGAGTTCTTCACCATGATGCCCACACCCCTTGAGCCGGACGTGAAGCCCGAGTGAGCCACTAGGCGATAGCCACGCCGATTCATGGCGCAGAAGGAGTTGCCAATGAGGTGTGTCTCCTGCAAAAAGACTACATCGGGCGAGATTCGCTTCAAAAACTGCAGGACCACACCCCGTTTGATCCTGTCCCCCAGTCCATTCACATTCCAAGACAACAAAGTCAGTTCCCTACCCCCCATCATATACAGAAGCCATCATTCGTCCCCCGGAGAGCACTTTAGAACTAACACAAAAATACGTTTGCCTTGTGATAAAAACGAACAACACCCCATCCCTACCCACCCACCCAAACAGAACTCCCCCCTCCGTGCACCCCTGCATGAGCCCGAACAGCCCCCCCAACGTGCAGTGGGCCTGTCGCCCCATATATAGTTAGACTAACTAGACCCCCTAGAGGAGGAGGGAGAACCCCCAATAGACCCAACACAACCTCCATAGGAGGGGAACTTACAAAAACTGACGCAGAATCGAAAGTGGCATCGTCCAGAGTGAGGCCCGATATTAGACCCTCAGTCCCGATCCTGCGTGCCGTCTCCCCCCGCCGCCCCCCCCCCCCCCCCGCCCCCCCGATCACGATCCCCGGGCAGAGTATCCAGCCAGTCCCCGGCCGCTTCGGGACGATCAAAGAAGTGCGTGCGACCATCCACCTCCACACGCAGCTTGGCCGGGAAAAGCATGGCGTATTTGAGGTTTAGGTCCCGAAGACGGCGTTTGACGCCTAGGAAGCTCAGTCTCTGCTTCTGGACCGCTGGGGTGAAATCAGGATAAAAATTAACCTCCATATTGTCAAGCTTGACCGGCCCATGCAGTCTGGAGGTTTGCAGGATAGCGTCTCTGTCCCGAAAATTGAAAATCCGGGCGATGAGAGGTCTCGGAGGGGCTCCGACCTTCGGCCTTCCCCCGGGAACCCTGTGGGCCCTCTCCACAGCGAAGAATTTGCTCAGCCCCCGTGGCTGGAGATGGGTAGCAATCAGGTCCTCCACAAAGAGATCCGCCGCCGCCTCCTCGCGTCCCTCGGGCACCCCGATAATGCGAATGTTGTTCCTCCGTGCCCGACTCTCGGAGTCCTCCAGGCGTCGATCCATAAGCGCACTCGCCTGACTAAGCCGGCGCACCTCTGTTTGCAAGGCCGCCACATCTGTCGTTAGGCCCGATGCGGTGTGGGTCAAAGAATCTACTCGGTCATTGGTTTTGGAAAGATCGGCCCTCACCAGGCCAACATCCACGAGGACCGAGTCAATCTTCTGCGCCAGTGTATCAAACCGCTGGCCCACCGAGGCCTTCATCTCGGCAATGGCGCCCATGACATCTCGCAGAGTCAGATCTGCGGGCAAGTCTGGGGCATCAGGAGGGCTTTCGGGGGACTTGTGCGGTCCATCGGGAGATCCCTTCTGGAGGGTATAGCGGTCCATACTGTTGGCCTGATGGACGGCGCCACGCCGGGCCGATTTGGTCTTTGCCCGGTCTCCATCTTGTTTCCTGGCCATGGCCACCAGTCTCCCAGTCGCACCAACCACGTCGTGTAGGGCAGGAAAGCAGGGCCACGAGCTCCGGGGGGGGCCACCTCAGAGCAGCGGGGTGGATCACAGCCTGCAGGCAGGCAGGGTCTCCCAGCAAGGCCACACCAACACCAAGGGCTCCGCGACCCAACCTCGCAAAGACGATAAGGAGGTGTGAAAGCGAAAGCGAAAGTGCGGGGTACGCGAGTTGCCAGGCCCTGCCTGCCGCTGTTGTTCACTTTGTCACTGGACCACCCCACAGCGCAAATCCGGGGTCCGGCGAGGGGAAGGCCGCAAACCTCAGTCGGTGCTCACTCCGGTATCCGAGGTCCGATTCGGAAGCGGGAAACGGGTGCCACCTCAGCTCAGGTTCACCAACATAGTCCCCTCATCCAGGACAGGATAATTTCAGGATAATCGTAGGAGGTTGCGAAGGTCCTCGGGAGCCTCGCACCTACGCGGCCATCTTGGTTGCGCGCTAGGCTCCTCCTCCCAGTAACCGTGTTTGATAATATCTTTGACCCACCTGTCCGTGGTGATGGAGTTCCACGTGGACAGGAACCTTTGTAGCCTTCCCCCGACAGGTGTTATGTGGTCGGGAGGAAGGGAGAGGGCGTCACTGTTTGTTCTTGGGGGAGGACCTGGTATTGCCGTATCCGCGTCCTCTGCCCTTTGTGCTGGAGCCACGATATCCACCTCGGGTGTTTTTATCGTAGGTACTTTGTGTGTTGCCCTTGTTGTAAGTTTGCTGTGACCCCTGTCCTCTATTTCCGGGGCGACGAAAGGAGCCACTCCGAAAGGTCTGCGTTTGGAGAGCCCCCATGGACTTTGATGTGTCTGTGTCCTTTTTTATTTTTTCTAGGGTGGTGTCAACCTTTGGTCCGAATAAGTAGTCGGGGTTGACCGGTTGATTGAGAATGTTATTTTGAACCTCAGGTTTGAATCCGGAGATTCGTAACCAGGCGTGTCGTCGTAACATGACGCCGGTGTTTATTGCTCTGGCAGCTGTATCTGCGGCATCCAGTGCACACTTAATGGATGCGTTTGTGAGGAGTTGTCCCTCCCTGATGAGGATCTCTGCTCCCTCTTTGTATTGGTCAGGTAGATGTTGGAGTAGGGTTTCTAATGTGTCATAGTGTGCGCGATCGTAGCGAGCTAGGAGCGCCTGGGTATTGGCAATACGCCATATGTTAGCTGCCTGGGCTGCAACTCGTTTGCCGGAGGTCTCTAGCACCTTGGACTCTTTGTCCGGGGGAGGAGCATCCCCAGTTGTCTGCGAGTGCGCCCGTTTGCGAGCATTAGCGACTACGATGGAATCCAGAGGCAACTGGCCTCTAATGTACGTAGGATCCCCAGGCGCCGATCTATATTTCTTGTCGATCCTGGGGTTTATTACTCTTGCCCTGGTGGGTTCTTTGAAAATGTCCTTTGCTGGTTTGAGGACACCTTTCAACATGGGTAGAGTTTTGATATTCCTTTCTGAGGATGCGAAAGTATCCATTAGAAAATCGTCCTCGATTGTGTCAGAGTGGAGTTGCACACCATGATTTGCCGCAGCACGTTCAATTAGGGCGTTGAATGCGGCAGTGTCCTCTGTGGGGGACGTTTTTGCGCCATATAGCTGCGTGTCCTGTGTATCCATAGGTGCACCTGTGTCTACAGGGTCATCCCAAGCCTGGTCAGGGTCCTGTTGGGCTTCAGGGTCCATCTCTCTGGGGTAGGGGACGTCGTCACCCATATAGTCCTCCAAAACGTCGGTTTCGAAGTGTGTCGGAGAGAAGGACTGTGGATCTGGGTAGGAGGTATGGAGACGTTCGTAAAGAACTGGTTCCGAATCCGCTGGCAGCTTTTTCTTTAGCGGGATCCGGTAGGAGTCCAAAGCGTGTTCGGAAGATATTCTCCGCTTGTGGAGCATAATTCTGCCGGTGTCGGCATCGATGATGTGGGACGGTGACGTCTCCGTAGGAGAGCGTTCGGCAGGTGTGATCCTAGTTTGGGTGACACGTGTTCTTATTTCAAACATTTTGTGCGCCGTGGATGGCGGCAGGCCAAAAGTGATATGGGGTGGTGCTGGAGAAGCTTTTTGAGCTTTTTTCGGCTCGGGGCCCGACGTGTCCTGGAGGGCTGCCTTTTCTTTGATGCGTTGCAAGGACGCTGCAACTTGTCGCACCTGGAGCGCCGACGGTTCTTTGGCGCCGAGCGGTTCTGTAGAGGCAGGCGTGGGCTTCTTCGGGGCCACGGGGTCATCGAATCGAGGAGAGGTAGTAGCCGTCGACGGCGTCGATGATTGGGCCTTAGGTGCTGCTTTCGAAGTGGTGTGCGACGCAGCGGCCATTTTGACCTTCGTGTCCGGAGCCGATTGTTTCGGTGCCGGGTGCCGAGGCGGTTTGGCGGTACCGATGGCCTTTTTCCGAGTGTCGGCGCCGACGTCGGCTGCTGCGAGTTCGGCACCGAAGTCCCGTTTGGTGCGGTCGGTGCCGACGGGTTTGGCTGGCGTCGAAGGTGTAGTGGGCTTCGATCCGACCAGTGTCACTTTCAGTTTCGGTTTCTGTGGCACTGACACGATTTTTGGTTTCGGTTTCGAGGAAGGGAAACCAGTCGTTTTGGGTACTAATGGCTGTCGCTGAATGTCCGAGGCCGGGCCCGAGGGCGGGGCCGAAGAACTGCGGGATAGGTCTTGGGTAAGGCCCGAAGGCGATCCCTTGACCGGAGCCATAGACTGACGCACTGGGATATCCTCCGTCTGTACGGGTAGGCCTTGCTCGTCACCGGAGCTACTTTCTTCGGCCCCTAAGGCCTCATCGTAGTCTCCTACCTCGGTGTCGTCTTCATCCCTGTGAAAGAGTTGTTCTTCGATGTCTTCCGATCCGGAATCGTGTTCGGAAGCGGGGCTGGAGGGTAGGTTCTCCACGCCTTCCACATCTTCGTCCTCAGCGCTGAAGATGTTGGTCGGGGCCGGTGCCGCTTGCTGCGCTTCAAGTCTCGCTGCTCGTCGATTCCGGAGAGTCTTTTTGGATCGGAATCGGGCACAGGCCATACATGTGGATTCGTCGTGATCCGGTGAAAGGCATTTGTTGCACACCGGGTGGACGTCGACATGGGGATATTTCGCAGTGCAAACAGGACACCGCTTGAATGGTGTCCTCGATTTCATCATCGATGGTGTCGATGGTCGATGCGAAAAAGTTGTTTTTGAAGTTAGTAAACTAACAAGTAACTGTCGATACCGATCGGGAACAGTACCGACGCGAACTAAAGGCCTTTTGGCCTGAAAAAAGTTTTTCCTAACTTGAGTCAAGATAAGCACATCCGAACCCAATGGCGGAAAAAAACAATCTGAGGATGGAGAGGATGCCCATGCGCACTGTGGTCCAGGGGAGGAGTCACCTATCTCAGGATACTTCGAAGACTCTTCCAGGACAACAACGTGCAAACATCCGGACCCAACACTAGGCGGCGATCTATGCACAGATATGAATTCAGCAGCCCACATGCCTCGAACTTTAATGTATAAACGCGTCTTCTGTAATTTTCAGTGACAACAGTACTCAAAATCCAGCTTCAGATTGAAGGATGTAGAAAAAAATATTGAAATGTAAAAACTCTGAGCTGGTCTTTAATAGAAAGTGCATTGAATTGTAAAACAGGATGACCATGCTTAACATTTCAGTTTCAGTTATTAATTGGCGCAATGACAACATTAAAAGGCTATTCCACCGAAAGCAGTAAGAAAATGTGTGGAACGTACAATCTCTGATAATGTCTGTGTATTATCGGATAATTCAGGTTTCTCTCCAGGTGCTGCTCTACCACCTGCTGAATAGTTTCAGTCTCCGAGTGTCAGAACTGAAAGCAGTAGAGCAATTCTTAAGGCTGAGGTAAGGTCCCAAATACAGCATGCAAGGACACTGAAATGGTGGTGTGTGGTGTGGTAGGTTTTATCAAAGGAGGGCCCCCAAAACTGCAATAGGAGTCATTCTTCAGGTGTCTGTTATTTAATGGATGAGGATGTGTAACCTATTGACATATGTTCCCGCAGCACCCCTCCAGCATGCGAGGCCCGTTCAAATTAGACTGCCAGGAGTTATCCTCCTAGCTGCCACCTAAGTGCCTGTATTTTGTCTTCCCTAAATGTTGACATTCATGTCATACAGAAAAGGTCTGGACTTAACGTTTACAAGTAGGGTTGACACTTTTTCAAATAACTGTATTCTGATTCTTACATCCCATTGCTAGAACTTGTGGCTGGAAACCACTGTGCCAGAGTACTAATGTATTGCATTATAGATTGCTGTCAACATTTTTAAAAGCATTTTCTGCCATCACTGCAAAAGGCTCGGTTCTAGCGAATTGAGGTGGGTGCAGAAGGGCCGAGCCCACCCAAGGGAGCACTCTGGCCCACGCACAAATGGAAAGGCATCTATTTGTGTTATTATTAATGCTTCATGCGTACTTACAGCCAGTGATTTTTGCCTCATACTCACCTGCATAATGATTGGCAGTGACTCTTTTGTCTGCATGTGACAGAACAATCACAGTGGGAGTGCAGCTGAGTATGTTATCCCAGGCCGGTGCTTCACACCCTTCCCTCCCCCCACAGTGAGGAGGGTTCCATAATAAGACTTTGGATAGTGGCTAAAACTAATTTTAAAAGGTGCTATGACGCAGCTAGCATTAATGCGCTTTTTTCTTTTTAAAGTTCATTAGAGCTGGACGCATCATAGTCCCTTTTTTAAAGTTATTTTTAGGTACCCTGCTATATAGCATGGCTGCAAGTCATTGCCAAAGCCAGCAATGCCCATGCGGTACAGCACGGACGAAAGGCAATGGCAGAGCCAATAGTCTCAAAGGCAAGACCTAATGGCTTTGCCAATGCTTGTCAGGTCTAGGCACAACACCCCTGTGATTCTGAGCAAATCAAGAAATCTCCCCAGGTGTGAACATTAAAGAAAATATGTAATTTGGCAAAAAATAGCATCACATAAAGAAAGCAATTGTGCCCATGTCCATGTCTTAGTGAAAATAAATTTGGAAGCAGATAACATATGTTATTACAATAAACATTCATTTGAAAGGAGAAAGGGCTTTTTTGAAGTGTGTCTGGCCTAGTAAAACTAAGCTACAAATGGCAATAGGTGCAACACGGACGATAGGGGAGAAGAAAAAATAAAAGTAGTACCTCAATCACAGCACCATCAGCGGAAGGACACCAATATAGCTGAAGAAATCAGTACTTGATCAATGCTCCAGCCGAAAGAAGAGGAAGTGAAGCAAGCATTCGATGCCAAATTAGAAGGTAGCAAATAAGAGTGACAATGAAGCCAACAAATTGAAGCAATGGTGGTTATATTTCATACTGGTGACCTAATATAGGTATAGAGAACATCATACTCTTTCCCTACATCCTCTCCCCTTCATTTCATATGAACGAGCCTTATAAGGACATAACTCCAAATAAGGACAGAATGCCTTATAGGGACTGAACGCCTTATAAGGACTGACGCCTTTTAAGGACTAAACCTTTCACCTAGTTTCATGACGAGGGTGGGTTTTGCCCGATCGATATTGCCAAGACGTCATCCTTAGCACGTATGAATAATTTATGAGAACACTCTCCAGAGGGCATACTTCACCTCTCCTATCTACGCATAAAGGTTTAATCCCTAACGTCATCCTCATACTGAACAATGGCTAACACACGTACATAGACTGTATAAATAAAGCACCTCTTGCTATCAGTAAGCAGGAGGGAACCGAGACTTCAAGGCTGACACACTGACTAGAGACGCTGCGGCTCCGCATTGCCATCGCTCCTGCTGACAGTGGTCTAACTATCCCTTGCGGGGTGTCCAACTCAAGTCCAGGACGAAGTCCCACATTCTCACTATTCAGGAAATGGGGTTCGACTAAATCCTAGTGGGATTCTTGGCTCTTAGACTCTAGACTATTAGACTCTTAGGCTTATTAGCTCTTTAGCACCTACTATGCTAGGTACACTCAGGTACATCTAGTAAGGCATCTTAGGAGTACGCGCTTTATTTTATAAATGCATTTTATATTCATGTATATGTTCATGACTATTGAAAAAGGGTAGAGCTGTACTATTCCTTTTTATTCACTGTACTGATGAGACTATATCTCTGCTACAGTGTTACAGTTATAGCAGCACATATATTTTACATGAGAAAAACAACAGTACAATACATTTTTATTGCAACACGCCTGACTGTTTCTTCTGTGTATCTTTCTGAGAGAAAACGAGCAAGCACGATTGACTGGCAGAAAACTAGTATATTGTTTCCACGAGTCTGAGCAATCAGGGTTTGTTGTGTTCTGAGGTTGCCAAAAACTAATCTCTCTGATAGGAGATTCTAGAGGCACTGCACAAACATAGGCTAACATACTCGGCGGGGTGTAACAGAGTCAGTCTGCCACCAGACCCACAGTTTATGTTATCCGTAAACAGCGCAGGTCCCTGCATGAAGGGTATTAAGGAACTACATTACATGGTTGGGCCGCAAGCCCCTTGCTTTAGGCAGTATCTCTCATGAGAGGCTAAGTTTCGACATGTTGAGTTTTTAAAGCTTCATTATAGGGAAAAAGTTGAAAGAAGTGAAAATTGTCCATTTGCCGTTCAAGCGGAGGACAGAAGGTTTTGCTTTCTTCTGCAGCAAAATCTGATGACCTGAATTAAGCCAAACTTGGTGTGAAACTTCAATAAATTGGATTATTAATAGGGGGGAATCAACGATTAATCACAACCCTGGCAGGGTATACCCTCAAAGTCACTAAATTAACCTGCTCTCAACCCTCTGGTAGCTATGGCACACAGCAGACAGGTTTCACCTACAAGCAAGCTGTAAAATATTTATGCAGTACCAAAAGAGTACTAAAGTCAAAATGCTAAATAATAAAAATCCCAAAATGAATTAGAAAAATAGAGTAAAATTTCACAAACAAAATATCAGCAGTAGGAAAGTCATCCTTTTTGCTCTGATCACCTCCATTTTTAGGTCACGCCTAGCTTTGCAGCGCATGCGCTGCTCGCTTTGCAAGGCATTCAGTATTCAGTTTAGCGTGGAAGCTCCGCCCAACTTTTTCATTGGCTTAGGTCCTAAATACTGCCTTCCGATTGGTTTTTGGCTGTTAGTCCCTCCTCATGACGGCCATGTTGTCATTTGTATCCTTCCATCTGTACTGGCCCCTTTACTTCAAACACTATTTTGTTCTCGTGCCCCCCCCCCCCCCCAACAGTCTGTGACTTCTCGGCCCACCCCACTCCCGTTCGTGCCTTCTTGTCTGCCCACACTCCTGTTTCCAATGCAATAGGTCTTGCATAAATGAGAGTCCTATTGCATTACAAATGCTTGATTCTACTGCAGTACGTAAGGCCTGACGAAGGTGGGGGTAATGTGGCGCATTACGTAAACACACAATACTGCGGCTGAATGGCTGCTCGGATTTGCACGGCGTTTGCTCGCCACAGCCGCCTCCTTCCAGTGGGTAGATGGTGCAATGGAGATTAGATGTGCAAGCTTGGGATGTCCTTGTACTTACTCCGTGCACAGTGAAGTATTGTGTTTTTTTCCTCCAGCCAATGCCTCGGTGCCCCTCCTGCGCGACTCATTTGCCAGAACCAACGTGAGGTATTCATGCTCCCACTCCCCAAACTAGATACATGGGTGCATGCACGATCCACAGATGCGGCCGGGCAGAGAACAGTGCTATTGAGTTGAACATGTTCCGTTTACTGTGGCAGCACAGGCTGAAGTTCAGGAACATTACCGGTTCACCAGGCACACAACACCTGCATCAGGGGACGTGCAGGATTAATCAAGACGAAATGGTATGCGGTAAGATAATTATCCATGTGTCACAACCTCTGGAATCTTTAAGGGAGCAATGAGTTGTCAAGAATTTTCAGAAGCTAGTCTTTACTAACCCCCCCCCCATCTAACCCCAGCGCCAAGCAGGACGCTGGCCCGAGCCACAGTCAGGGAGTCAGACCCCTGCCATGATAAACTGGGCACCTGTTTACCGAGGACGCCTTTCTGTATACACCGCGCGCGTGATCACTTTTATATGATGCTTGAATTGTTACAGAGGACCTTGTTCCTCCTGGCGTGCAGACGGGTTTGATGGTGTGATAATCTATCTCAGTGATGTTCCATGTGTCACTGTTTATATCCTACAGCTGATGGTTATCAGAAAGCCCACATTGGCGGCGTAATCGGTGTAAAAATACACTTCTTTTTCAAGTTGGACAGAAACCTGAAAGAGAACGCAGTCTTCTTTCAGCTGCTTGACTTCTCTAAGAGTAGATATTTATTACCTAGGCCTTTCAACATTAATTCGGCTCCTTACTGATGTATATGATCTTGCTTTCTTCCAATTTCTGCTCTCCTACAGTACCTATTTTGTTCATATGGTTATGCATAAAGCCCATAGGCCCTCAACTAGATTCAGAATTTGTAAATAGAAGTTCCAGTAAAACAAAAGAGGGATTTGACTAAAATCACACATTTTGTTAAGCAGAGAAGCTAAGATTCAAACACAGGTATCCAGTAATAAAAACATGCAATATGGCCACCACACTACATCTCCACCTACACTCATGTTCCACAACCTAAAACAGCTACTTTGATCGACAGCAAATGAGGTGTATATACCCCCAAAATATAACTAAGGGACTACCTTACCTTGTGCCCACCAGTTGCCCTCGGAAGCTATAAGATTGTTCACTCCTGTCATTCAGCCCCATTCATAATTAAGGGAATCGTCAGACAAACATCACTGTTCATTACACTGGTGTCATTCCTTGAGTAAATAGATATGCAAGTGCAGTGTATATTAAAGTATTGTGAACAGAAACCGTACATTTGTACCCGAAAAGCAAGCTATTTAAATATCCAAGTTGAATCTACACAAGCAAAAGGCTCCGTGACGTACAACTTTGGCCTTGGTTCTCATTAACAACCCTGCTGCTCCATTTTACTCCTCAAACGCTCCCTGTGCCCTCCCTCAGCCCCCAGTTAATTCTGGCTACAATCCGGATGTTTCAGACTTCTGTATGACCAAGTCATTGATTCTGGTAAACTTGGGGTTTTACCGCCTGCCCAATGATAGCTGCCACGAATTAATTTCAATAATGCAATAAAACTACCCAGAACAACAGTGTTAGAAAATGTAGGTTTCAATATACAGTAATTTAGTCCATAAATATGGAGGGAATCAAGAAGATTAAAGAAAGGCAAGAACAAAAGAAAGCACAAACTTCTGAATTAGAAAGTTTTTTTGCTTTCATAATTCCTGATATATTTTGAAATATTTATACTATTCATTTATTAGCTGTTTAAATGTGTGTTAGAAAAAAGAACTGAAATCTTACAGCTTTTTGTTCCACAATGACTGTCAGATAGACCACTTGACAAAAACCTAACTGTAATAGGAGAACAAGCATTTGCAATGCAATAGGTCTCGCATTTACGCGAGTTTGAACTATTGGTATTGTAAATGACAATGCCTTTTATTTATGTTTCAAAAACGAAAACAAAAATACAAGGCATTGTTAGATGCAATGTCAATAGCTCAAACTCACGTAAATGCGAGACCAATTGCATTGCAAATTATTGTTTTGACTGATGCTGGTGGCAACTGAATCTGAAAGTGCCCTGGGCTCTGATAACCAGGTCCATGGTCAGTGCTCTGTCCTCTAAATGGGAATTGGTCTAGTTTTAATTAGCAAAGATAACCTACCCCAAAGTCCCTAGTATATAGTAGGGCATGTAGGTTTAGAGACCCCAGTAGACTTAATGCACTTAAGTGTGCACCGCTGTGGTGTCTGGTTTCATTATAAAGCCAGGGCTGCTATGCAGGCTGATTTAAACTAAAACTGTGTCCAAATTCGACTTTGGAATTAAAAGTACATCAAAAGTCGCAAACTACTTTTTTATGACTTATATGTTACCTTTAATGTCTGCCATAGGTGCCCCAGGGGAAGGTTGACTTGTTATAAAAAGCAGGGACAATATAAAACATGTTTTACGTGGTGTAACAGGAAAAAACTGCCAAAGTTGTGTTTCCCTATTGTAATGCTGCTAGCCCCATAGGCTAACACGGAAAGGCTTTATTAAACTTAATAAAGTGTACGTTTCGATTGGAGCTAGCTAGACATATTCACAGTATCAAAATAATGGTTACAATAAATCAAACAACTTGCCATGGTCAGATTCATTATACCTATTACAGCAAAGTAGTTTGAGAGCTTGCTATCCTGAAGTTACCTAGAGCAGACCTGTAGGAGCCTCTTCTGATTGGTCTGCCTTTTACAGTCTGAGGCAAGCTGCCACCTCAGTAAGTGTGAACAGGCCTGTGCCTGAAACAATACAGACATTTGGTGGGAGGAAATATGCTTCCAGGAGAACAAATGTCATAAGACTCAGGCCAGCCATCACTTTCTTGGGAGCCTGCCTAATTCGGTTAGGAAAGGGGCTGGAAGGGGAGTGTAGTCAGATGTTAGCCACACCAATGGGTTGGGTTAAACAGACACACCAAGGAGAGAATTTCTCATGAGAAAGGAAAACAAACACTGTGCCAAACACAGATAGAAAACATTGTTAGCCTGCAGGCTGCATTGTAATACAATACCATAGAGACTGAAAAGCCTTGTACAGATAAAAACGGGCACCGTGCCTTTAAGGCAGCTCTGATCCCAAGATCAGACAGGTGACAGTTGGGTCAGTTGTTCTTTGCGGGACCCGTAGGTCTAGACACAAAGATACTTCTTTCAGATTTAAGAAGAGAATCCTCTCATTTGCCTGGGGAGGCGGGTGGGTTGCTTATGACTTTGATGAGGATACCCCTGGAAGAGAACTAGGATTACAGGTAAGTAACTTATCCTTCTCTTCCAGGGGATCCTCATCAATAGTCATAAGCACTGAATAGAATAGCGAGCCCACCTTCCACCTGCAGGCAAATGAGAACTGTACTGAAATGAAAAAACAACCGAGATAGTCAGTTGTTCAACAGGTTCCTCAAGGAGACTTGCCCTACTTGAGTGTCCGCTCTGGTGTCCGAGTCCAGACAATAATGTCTTGTGAATGTATGGACAGATCTCCAAGTAGCCGCTTTACAGATCTCGGAGAGTGGGACATTATTGAGAAACGCAGCAGTAGCCGCTTTTCCTCTTGTGGAATGTGCCTTAGGTAGAGGCCACAACGGTTTTTGAGCTAGCTGGTAAGCCAATTTAATGCATGACACAATCCATCTCGCAATAGAGTGTTTAGATGCTGCAAAACCTGTACGGACAGCACCATAATTTACAAACAGTTGGTCAGGCTTTCTGATAGTCTTAGATTTATCCAGGTAGAATTTGAGAACTCGCTTAAGATCCAAAGAATGTAACGCCCTTTCAGCTGGTGAGGAGGGGTTGGGAGAGAAAGTTGGTAGCGAGATAGTCTGATTTACATGAAGATCGGACACCACTTTAGGTAAAAAAGATGGATGAGCCCTCATAACCACTCTATTAAGGTGAAAAACCGTGTAGGGTTCTTTTGAGCAAAGGGCTTATATTTCACTCACCCTACGTGCTGAGGTAATAGCTAATAAAAAGGATGCTTTCCACGTAAGGTGCTGTAATATAGCCTTATGTATGGGTTCGAAAGGTGGACTCATAAGCTTTGAAAGAACCAGGTTCAGCTCCCAAGGAGTCGAGGGAGGCCTTATTGGGGGGTAAACCTTTTTGAGGCCCTGCAAAAAGTCCTTCACCACTTGTAGTTTAAAGAATGAAAGCTGAGAGGGAGAGCGCCTATAGGCCGTAATGGCCGCCAGGTGCACTTTGATGGAGGAAAATTTCAATCCCGCCTTGGCTAAGTGAAGTAGATAAGGTAGAATCACTTCTTCTTGACCTTTAGTAGGGTTATATTGATTTTGAATACACCATATGTAAAATCTCTTCCACTTACAGAAGTATGCGTGCCTTGTAGAAGGCCTCCTAGCTTCCTTCAATATGGTCATACATTCCTGAGGAAGGTCTAAATGGCCATACTGGAGGACTTCAGGAGCCATGCTGTTAAGCTCAGTGAGGGAAGATTGGGATGGTAAATCCTCCCCTGCATCTTGGTTAGCAAGTCCGGCCTGCACGGCAGACGCCTGTGCGGGCGGATCGATAGATGAAGGAGATCTGGGTACCACCACTCCCTCGGTCAGTCCGGTGCTATCAAGATCATCTTGGTGGCTGAGTGTTGCAGCTTGGTCACCACTTTCGGGATTAGCGGAAGAGGAGGAAAGGCGTACACAAATGTCATTGACCAGTCGATCAAAAGGGCATTCCCCATTGACCCTGGTCGATAGTACCTAGAGGCGAAGCCTCGGCATTTTGTGTTGCTTTTGTCCGCAAAGATATCTATTTGCGGACGGCCCCACTCCTCGAAAATGTCCTCTAGCACCTCGTCGTTGAGGACCCAGTCCTCTGGATCTTGAAAATGCCGACTGAGCGAGTCCGCTTGAACGTTGAGCTCGCCTGGCAGGTGTAGCGCCGTTATGGAAATGTTCCTTGCCAGGATCCAGTGCCATAGGGATTGAACCTCCAGCGAGAGAGTCCTGGAACGAGTACCTCCCTGCTTGTTTAGATAGTACATCGTGGTGGTGTTGTCCGTTTGTACTGAAATGGAACTCGTTCTGATTGAGGGCAGAAAAGCTTTGAGGGCGAGATAGACTGCCCTGAGCTCTAGCATGTTGATATGATATAACTACTCGCTGCTGGACCAAAGCCTTTGGGTCTGCAGAGTCCCCAGATGCGCGCCCCACCCTTGGAGCGATGCGTCGGTGATCAATGTTTGCGATGGGGGTTCTTGATGAAAAGGAATTCCAACCCGTAGATTGATCGGACTCATCCACCACCTGATCGACTGCCTGGCTGTTGCTGAAAGACACACCTTGTCCTCCCAAAGAGAAGTCTTTTGGTCCCATTTGTCCTCTAGATCCTGTCGGAGAGGACGCATTCTTAACCTGGCGTTGGGCACTAGGAATATGCAAGATGCCATGGCCCCTAGCAGGGATGATATCTGTCGCGCTGTAGACAGATTGTTGACCATGATACGTTTGCCTTTTTGAGCGAGGGATAACTGTCTCTCCTCCGAAGGAAACACTTTTCCTACTTAGGAATCTATAAGTGCTCCTAGGTAGTGTATCCTTTGCATTGGTTTGAGGGTGGATTTTTTGTAATTCACCCGGAGCCCCAATCGGTGACACAGATTTAGGCAGCGTGTGAGCTGTGAGCTTACACTCTGGGGTGATGGACCTTTTAGTAACCAATCGTCTAGATAGGGGTAGACGAAGACTCCTGCGCGCCTCAGGGCAGCAGCTACCACCGCCATACACTTTGTGCACACTCGAGGTGCTGATTTGAGGCCAAATGGTAGAACCTTGAACTGGTAGTGGGAGGTTCCGGCCACAAATTTGAGGTATCTCCGATGACGTTGGCAGATGGGTATATGAAAGTACGCATCTTGTAGGTCCAGCGAACACACCCAATCGCCTCGACGGAGATGTGGATATATTTGGTGGAATGCTAACATGCGAAACGTCTCTTTTTTGATATGTTTGTTGAGTGTTCGTAAATCCAAGATGGGTCTGAACTCTGTTTTTGGACCTCTTTTCTGTATTAGAAAATAACTGGAGTAGACTCCTCTCCCTCTCTGTGCTCTCGGAACCCTTTCTATGGCCGATTTGAGAAGAAGGGCAGCCACCTCCTCCCGTAGCATCTTGAGCTGATGATTCGAATGCACTGGGTGGATTGAGGGAGGAAGACTCCGGAAACGAAGAGAGTATCCATGTCGCAGTGTAGTTAGAACCCACTTGTCTCTGGTGATGTTTTGCCACTCTTGAAGATGTTGTGAAATACTTCCTCCCACTGGAGCGGTGGACGGCGTTGGAGGAAGCGATTGCTCATTGTTTGCCTTGAGCTTTGTTACCGCTGTTGGATTGGCGGTTATTCCCTCGTCCTCTTGATGATAGACGAGACTGGAATTGCTGCTTTTTCTGCCCTTGCTGGTCTTGGTTCTTTTGCCAGTGAGGGATTTGAACCCTCTGTTGGAAGGTACGCCTGTCAGATCCCCTACGACGGCGGAACTCCTTCCTCTTCTCCAGACCCACAGCTTTCATGGTTTCAAGCTTGATTTCATACGAGTTATCTCGTCGTCGGGGTGTGAGCCAAAAAGAGAAGTTCCAGAAAAAGGTAGGTTGAGAATCCTAGCTTGAGCCTCAGGTTTAAGAGCCGTTAACCTCAGCTAAAAGGATCTTCTGGCGGAAATGCCATGGGCGTAGGAGTGAGCCGCCAGAGTAGCTCCGTCTGCTGCCGCACTTATAACTTGATTGGAAACCAAGCTGCCCTCCTGCAGGATCTCCTTAAAATCCTTCCTATCCTCCTGAGGAAGTCTGTCTGCGAATCTTTGGAGAGAATCCCAAAACGCTCAATCGTAGCGCCCTAAGAGCGCTGAGGCACTAGCAACCTTTAAGTTGGAAGCGGCCGATCCACATACTCTTCTACCCCAAGAATCTTGCGTCTTGCTCTCCTTGTCCAGAGGGACTGTAGACGACAACGCCACTGAGTGTGTTTTTCTAGCAGCCGCAGTGATTACAGAATCAGGAGGAGGATCAGCCTTGAGAAACAGAGGATCCTCTGGAGCGGGACGATATTTTTTAAGGATTCTTGCCGGAGCCGACTTGATGGTAGCTGGCGTTAGGAAAACGTCCATCACTGGTTTTAGCAACCAAGGAACCAGAGGCAACAGTGGACGAGCCGCCGTCCTTTCATGAAGGGTCTCGAAGATGACTGAGGAAGTGGTTTCCTGAACAGGCATAGGAATGTTCAACTTGGCCGCTAACCTGCACAAAACCTCTTGAAATGTGCTGATGTCATCCACTGGAGAAACTCGAGATGGTGGCGTATCTGACAGTGTGGGGGAGTAACTTCTCTTGGAAGAACGACTGGATGAAGAAGATGTAGGAGACCTACGCCTTCGTTTCTCAGCTCGCACCGCCTCTCTTCTGCGAGAAGTGTATCTCGATCTTCTCCTCGACGAACGTGAACGAGAACGTCGTCCATAATCTCTTTCCCGAGAATGAGAACTTGCTGGTCTAGGTTGGGCAAGGTTCCTCAATCTAACCAAGGAAATGCTCACTGCATGTGCCATCGAAGGTATCCATGGTTGTATGGACTCAGGTAGAAATCTGGGGGGACTTTGTCCCAGAAGACGTTCCTCTTCCTGCCTTTGGATTGGCGGTGACGCTCCCAATTGAGTGTCTGCTGGTCGAGGATGCTCTACTGGGGAAAGAGGACCTGAAGAAGAATTCACCACTTCTGGGGATCTGGATCTTGAAGGAGACAGAGGAGATCCTGATCCTGCGGAAGCAGATGGAGAAATGGAAATAGGTGGAGACCTAGACGCTGAACCATGCTCCGATGCCACATCAGGTGGAGATCGTTGCCTTGACGTCTCTCTATGCGGAGGCCTCCGTCTCGACGCTGACTTGGACGTCGATCTAAGTCCTGACGTCTCCTGAAGCCCCACAGCAGAGGACTGTCTTGACGGCGAGAAGCCTATCGCCGTAGATCTGGACGCCGACTGGATCAACGGCGATGAGTCGTGCCTCGACGTCGAGAGCCTGGTCGTCGACGGAGGGCTTATCCTGGACGGAGGCCTAGAACCCGATGGGGAACTTCGCCTCGACGTCTGTATCCTCGCCGTGGATTGCTGTTTTGGCGTCATGGATACTTTTGTCGACGGAGGCGCTGCCTCGACGTCGATCCCAACGGAGGCGTCTGCCTCGACGTCGATCCTTGCTTCGACAACGATCTTCGCCTCAACGTCGATAATGTCTTCGACGGCGATCGCCTTTGCCTCTCTCTCGACATTGATCTTCGCCTCGACGTCGCTGATGTCTCCGACGGCGAACGCCTGTGCCTTTCTCTCGACGTCGATCTTCGTCTCGACGTCGCTGCTGACTTTGACGGCCACCGTCTGTGCCTTTCCCTCGACGTCGACTTCGGCCTAGATGTCGACTTCGACGCCGAACGGTGATGCTTCTCCTTTGACGCCGATCGATGCTTTCTCGACGGCGATGCTTTCGACGACGAACGTCTGCGTTTCGCCACCAGGTCTTGCTTTGACGCTGACTTTCTTTTGGAAGCGTGACTCTCCCTTGTCTCCTCACCTCTCAACGACGATCCCGCCGCTGGAGTCTTCGACGCGGAGCCCGACGTCGATGGAGAACAAACAGGGATCAACTGCTTCGACGTTGACCGCATCTCAGAAAGGCCATAAAGTCTAATACTCTCCCTTTCTTTCAAAGTCCTCTTTGAAAGGTTTGTACAATGACGACAAGAAGCAGGAGAATGTGTGTAAGGTAGACAAATGATACACACATCATGTGTAGCCGAAGTACCCTTCTTTTTACCACAGGATGGACAGGCCACGAACAAGGAAGGCATTTTTGACAGAAAAAAGATAAAAATCTGTCAGGAAAATCAGTAAATGCTTCACCAAACAGGAGAATATTTTGAATGAAGCAAAAAAAAAAATCACCAAAAATTGGTAAGTTCTTGACTAGAAAGTCAAAAAAAAGAGAGCTGAATTCCAGGGTCCTGACTGAAGGAGCCGGAAAGAACAATTACCCAACTGTCACCCCCGAGGCATGATGGGATCTTGGGATCAGAGCTGCCTTAAAGGCACGGTGCCAGTTTTTATCTGTACAAGGCTTTTCAGTCTCTATGGTATTGCATTACAATGCAGCCTGCAGGCTAACAATGCTTTCTATCTGTGTTTGGCACAGTGTTTGTTTTCCTTTCTCATGAGGTTTGTCTCATTAAAAAAAAAAAGAAAAAAAAAAAAAGGTTTTTTAGGTGCATTTGTATACCTATGGTGTCTATTTAGATATTTATATCTATCTGGGAATGTTTACATTCATTATTATGACATTGTCTAGCCTACTATGGGGGCTGCATTGGTTTGGAAAAAATTATGTGTTTATACATATACAGAGCTGTATATATATATATATGTGTTTTTCAAATATCATTTTTATTATTTGCGGGGTCCCCGCACATGGGCGGGACTATTCAATGCTTATGACTATTGATGAGGATCCCCTGGAAGAGAAATGGCCTTGGCCTGGCTAAAAAGCTTTCTGAACAACAGAACACAATGTGTCCAATTGGATACATTTGTGTCACAGACTACAGTATTGGACAAGGGGGTTCCCCAGGGGCTCATTTTAAGTCCCACTTTGTTCAACATTTATGTGGCTCCTCTGGCTGCCATTATTAGATCATGCGGTTTTGAGACGATCTTGTATGCGGACGACACTCAGGTGTTAATCCCCATCGAGACAGATCCAGCGGCAACCAGAGCTAAGTTTAACTCCTGTATGTTGAAAATAGCCACATGGATGAGTAAGAGCTTCCTTCAGCTAAATTCCAATAAAACGGAGATTCTCTTGTTTGGGAAGGCTGAGGAATTATGGTCGGCGGACTGGTGGCCTTTGGAACTTGGGAAAGTACCTAGTCCAAAAAAGCAGGCAAAGAACTTGGGAATTATGATTGACAATAAACTCTCTATGGAGGATCATGTGAAGACGGTCTTGGGCACATGCTTTGGAATAATGTGGATGTTAAGAAAGATTTTTCCGTGGATCACCCTTGAGGCCAGAAAGACCTTAATACAGGCATTGCTAGTCAGTAGACTAGAATACGGTAATTCACTACTAGTAGGAATGAGGGAGGATCTATCATCAAGGCTGCGAGTAGTTCAAAATACAGCAGCGCGACTGGCTCTCAATAAACCGGTATGCACCCCGTCATTACCGCTCTTGCGACAATTGCACTGGCTGCCCATTAGAAAGAGAGCAGTTTTTAAGCTCCTGACTATAGTGCTTAAAGCACTGCAAGGGACGGGCCCGGCGTACCTAAGGAAGAAGCTAATTCCTTATGTCCCTGTACGCCAACTTAGATCGAGTAACTGGAAACTGCTCTGTCCCTGTAAAATCAGTAAAAGTAAAATGTGTGGGCGTGCATTCTCACATCTTGCCCCCTTCCACTGGAACAGACTGCCAGACGAGATCCGAGCCTGGACAACCCTGGTGCAGTTTAAGAAACAGCTTAAAACACGGATGTTCTAACTGCCATGAGTCACTGGTAGTGTGCCGCTAAGGCTCCGAGAGATCCCTCTGGGGATGATTTGTTGTGTGATACAAGTTCTAATAATAATAATTTGTTGGGGTTCACCCCCCCCCCCCCCTCCTGCCAGCCCAGAATGGAGGATTAATATAGGAGAGCTGCCGGAGCTCCTTAGATCACTGCCTGTAACAGCAGTTGAAGAAGTACTACACTGCTGGACCCTTGGACTGCACCACAGAAGGCTTGCAATCAGGGGGACTGCACCTGCTGCACTCACAAGGCTCCACAAAGAAAAGACTGTGCATGAATCAAAGTTTTGCAGGAAAGCTCCAGGAGGAGAACACCACATTGTCGAGAGTCAAGTTGTGTTATGAAGCAGTGGTAGAGAATTGGCATTCTCTTCTTTCACAGTTGCAAGAAGTTGAGTTTACCAGAGGCTGTGCCCTGGTGGATGCATTAATGAGAAAAGGCCTAGTGTGGGGACTTAGAGGTAATGGTGGTCTTAGGGTCAGGTGCTCTTTTGGTGTTGCTATAACCTCAATAGTTCTTTAGGCATAACCAATGTAAGACCAGCATGCACCAAATTCCATGCATGACACAAGAATGAGTTAGAGGTGGCAAGGTGTCCCAAACAGTGGTGTTTAGCGCATGTGGTGATCATTGTTAGTTTTGGTACCGGTTTTTAATTTAAAACAAATTGGTTCGGCATTGACTACACATAAGATACTGTTAAGCCCTGGTTATACACAATCAGTGTAAGGTTTATGTAATATAGGTTGTAGGTATATGTAGATTGATTAATGATGTATTTGATTATTAGGGACTTCGGTCTCCCTAGTCCTGAAGAGGCCTGTAAACTGAGTTGGGCCGAAACTAGTTGACAGTACCAGCAGGAAGAGTTGTTTGTAAAATGTGAGGCAAAATGGAATCAAATGGACTTTAAAATATGGATAAGGCATGATTGCCTAAGATTGTGATTTTGGTGGCACGGTGAATGAATTGTGCAACCACAATTTGGAATATAAGGAAGGAAGGAGACATCCTTAAAAGAATTAGATTTTTGGGTTTGGTTTTGTGATATAATTGTGGAAAGGTGATGAGTTTGATAATATTTGTGTGTTTGTTTTTAATTTTGTTCAAGGGATTGTTGAGTGGAGACACAACATAGATAATCATATATAAATATTCAAATAAACGTCTGCTGTGATTAGTTCTAAGATTCCAGGGTAAAACTGAATGATTTCAGTGTCAAAAAAGTCAATAAAGTGATTTATCCCCGCAGGATACCATCTTGTTTTTTGAGTCGCAGACTCATGAATTGGCCTGACCGTGCTGGTGAGTCCCCCTCAGAAAGCTCTGGAGCTCCTCGCCTTCTCGGACGAAGCATTTCAGAGTCTCACTGAGGCACCCCAATGCAGCAGGTCATCACTGTCGAATCACATGCCAGATCCGAGGAAAATGAGGACTTGTCGTCGAGAGAAAAAGTCAGAAGGTAAAACTTTGACTGAGACCTAGTGCTCTACTAGTGCTGTGCTTATCCGATCTGCACTCCATCGCGGTCGGTCTAAAACTATTACTTTGTCCCAGTACAGAGTGAATGGATAGCCGCAAGTGGCACTTTAAGCTTTTTGGCGCTAGAATGCACACTTTATTTATGTAATCTATAAAAATTAATATCTCCTGTTCCCTACATTGGATATTTGTCGTTTTGGTGTCATTTTAAAGACAAAAATATTCTATACTGTTATAAAATGGTGTGGGGTTTTTATCATGTTGTGTCTTTTACCTATTTACTCTTTAGGTGGTATTAAATGCTTTACACAAACCTGTCTATGCTTGTTTGCTAAGCTACCAAGGGTTGAGCAAGGATTCATTTACTGAGACTAGACTGGAACTCTTAGTGATTGTGGTATTACTACTAGCTGAGGGTGAAAACCCCCACTTACCAATAACCCATTTTCGTCCATTTGGTGTTTAGAGGTGTTATGCAGAACTTGTGTTTAGTAACACCATTCAGTATATGGGCTGGACAGTTACAAATCCTCCAAATAGACATAGTGCAAACATTGATTTTAATTTTGAATTTGGACTAATATTAATTGATTCATTTTTTCTAACTTACTCTGACCTCAATTTTGGCAAAAGGCTTGGAGACCCAAAACTAAGAAATACCATGGAGCTTGATCTAGCTAACCTACCCACAATCCAAGTCGCTGAGCTTAGGGACCTGTGTAGGGATAGGGATTACCAGCACCCTTCAGTTCCAGGAAGGTAGTGCTGATGATAAGAGGTACAGCTAGAGGATCAGACCTTTGATACAGCAGCAGCTTCAGAGATATTAGGAAAGGAGGAGGAAGACCCCTAGATGACAGTGATGAGGAAGATGAACACTTCTTCACACACACAGTAAGCAGGACCCTATCTAGAGCTAGTGGGGGAAAAGGATCCACCAGATGTGACCTAGATCTGTTTCTTAGTAAATGAGGGTTGAGGCATCAGCTGGCTTATATAGCCCCAGAAGGAGAGAAGTTGGCTCTGGCCAAGAAGAAGTGGGCATGTGAGGAGAGAAGTACCACAAGGGGTGATACAGAGGAAGAGGGTCACAGCGAAGGAGAGACAGAAGTGTCCAGGGGTGGCAGGTTTGATCCAAGGCTAACCAAGTGGATTGTCCCCAAGTACCAGAGGGAGATCACATTGATTAATGGCTGATAGCTCTTAAGAGGGCCCTCAAGATGAGGAGGGTGAGTTCTCAGTACTGGGGTACACTCCTGTGGGAACTGATCCTAGTTGCGGGGAGACATAGGCTCTTGACCTTAGTGGGAGAGGAGGCTGAATCATATCCCCCACATAAAGCAGAGTACAATCAGAAGGTTTGGTTTCACCCCTGAACAGTACAGTATGAAGTTTAGGGACATCCGGAAAGTCAGTACTCAAACCTGAGTTGACTTTGTAGACATATCTCTAAATCTGGAGGGACGGATACGGATACAGGGTAACAAGGTAAGTACCTACGAGGAGTTATACAATTTGATCATGAAAGAGCACATATTGGCCAATCACCCCTAGGAGAAGATACACCAGTATCTGGTTGACTCTAAGCGGTTAAGTCCCAGGGAACTGGGTGAGACAGCCGATGAGTGGGTTCAAACCAGGGTGACAAAGAAGAACCAAGGAGATGATCAGAAGAAAAGAGGACAGGTGCCCTCCCAGGAAAAAGGCCTGGGTAACCAGGATAAAAAACAGAAAGAGTTCTCAAAAGGCCCCCAAACACCAGCCTAAGGACAAAGTTCCCAGAGCCATCCACCTACAAGAGGAAGGAGGGATCATGAAAGAAATGTTGACCCTACAAAGGTAGGGTTGTGGTTTATTTGCTTGCAATCAGACACAAAAGGGGAAATAAAGTCAGCACAAAGAAGCACCCACCCGGTGGGCAGTCCAGTGTGGAAGTGGAAGTTTGCCTAAAGATGGGGTATGTCACGATTCGCTCCCTAAGCTCTTGTGCCCACCACCAGGGGGCCGAATTGTGGGACTTTCCACTCTTCTGGACCCTCCTCTTCCTGCACATACTGACTTCCAGCCATTTAGACTCTACTTGGAAATCGCCATCCATGTCCAATCCATGCCGGGTTTTGTGGAAGCCGCCCTGCTCATGATTGAAGCCAGCCTGCTCATGCCTGAAACTCTATGACCTAGAATTTCCTGCTCACTGCTTCGTCTCCACCCCTGCAGGTCAAGGATGGGTGGAGGAATTCAGCTCACCTGTGGCTGACTGCTGTTAGCCTGCTCACACCTGATGCATGCAATTACTGTGAGCTTTTTTAAGCCCCAGCTCCTTCCAGTCCAGGGTTGGCCATTGTAGCTGTGTACCGGAGAGACTGACCCTTGTTTCCAGTGTTTCCTGAGCTTTAGTTATTCCTTGTTCCTGAGCTGCTGCTGTTTTCCCTGTTCCTGAATTAGCACTGCCTGCAGTGCTACCTTGACTCCTTAGCCTTCTTTGTTCCTGTTTCTGAGCTTTAGTTATTCCCGGTTCCTGAACTAGCACTGTCTGCAGTGTCAGCTTGGCTCTTGAGCTTTTGCTCAATTCTTGTTCCTGCTCCAGCAAAGCCTTCAGTAATATTTTGTTGTTTTGACTCTTGGTCGAACACAATTCTAGTATACCCTGGAAGCCTCCCCTTCTGTATATCCCTTTCCAGTCCCTACCTTTCTTCCCATTTCCCTGGTTCCAGTTCCTAGTTTGCTGTCTTTCTATTCCTGCTGTCTTGCTTCTATTACCTTGTTTGCTTGCTATTTGCTTTCTGTGATTTCCTTCCTTTCCGTTATGCATTCCTCCTTGCTAGCTCCTTGTCTATTGTGCTTGTGTTTAGTTCTACCCCCTTACTGTTACTGCCTTGCATGCATGCTGCTGTTTGATCATCAGGATCCACGGGCACAGCTGACAACCTAGGTGGTGTTTCTTGGTCACTGTGAGTATTGTCTTATCACCATAGGTATCAGCTCCACATGCATGCATATCCTATATGTGGGTGTTTGCAGTCAGCATCTGTTACAGCAATTGTGAGTGAGGAAATAAATGAGCTGCAGTCTTACCGTGTGGAGCTTTTGAGTGCTTTACCTCACTTTCCCTTTATTGTT